>NC_052244.1:2307500-2949293 GCF_013401445.1 Tripterygium wilfordii | reverse complement strand
TGAATATGAATCATAACATAAAGATTGTCCAAAATTGTCCGATGTTACCTTATATCTTCGCCTCTCAAGATCTCCCTTACATGGAAACAGCCTCAAGCATAAGCTTCCAGAACAGCAATAGGACTACCCCCGATGACATCTCTAATAAGAGCTTGCAGTTTTCAGTGTCTTCTCTTGAGAGCTTCTTTGACCCTCTTAAGAGAAGGTTCGTGGAGGAATATCAAGGGGAGATTTTTGTCCCGCCAAGCAAGAAGATCGCAAAGAGAGACACTGCAAAGGAGGAAGCTGTAATATCCATTAGCAGTGGTACTGCTGACATGAGCCTATTTGGGATTGGGCAGTCTGAGGATAAAGATTTCAGTCAAGAATGGAGTTCCATCATGCAATATCAAGAACCGAGTCAATTAGTTTTCACAGGAAGGGCTTAGATTCCTGGAGAACAGATGACTGCAAATAATAGTGATTTCTCCATGCAAATCTGCGTTGTAAATAAAGAAAAATGCGACCACCACCACCACTGAAAGTCTAAGACAGGAAATGTTAGCAGTTCGAACCAGTACGGGCTGTACAGATATGATGATTCATTTCATCATGATTAGTGTGCATTTTTAGTAGGGTTTGTTGAGGAGATTGAGCTACTCAATCCCATCTATGTATGTAATTTCATGTTATGTACGTATATACCAATGCACAAAACAACCAAACAAGTGAAGCAGTCTTATAAAAGTATAAAAAGTATAATACAAATGGTCTGCTATCAAGGGGTGCTTCATCTCCAGCCATATGATGTTAATTTGGAGTTTGAATTAAGTTAAAATTACCCAACCTCCTCAAGTGTTTCTCAGGTCTCCCATATTTTGGAGTTCAAATGGTAATATTTGTCATCCTCTTCCCTTACGTAATACAGTACATCCCAAAATTTTCATTGTTTCTGTATATGAGGTGTTTGCAATTTGGTCACTGACCACCTGACCGGAAAACTTTTTCAATCAGGTAATGTTCCAAATTTCAACAATTAGATCACTCCGGACCAATTTCAGTCAATTTTCCGGTATATATGATTATATTCTCACACTATTGCACTATAGTTGAGTAATTAAATTCCTCAATTCCTGAAAAAAGAAATCCATAATAAAGTATACAATCCTACTTCTTCCTCTTATAAAGCTACTTTAACAGGAGATCACAAGTTTTCAAAAATATATCCACTGGCTATCAACACAAGACCCCGCTTCTTCAATCTCTTTGAAAACAGAGATACTAAACGACATCCATTAAGTGTTGGCATCTCCACACATGGATAGCAACTCTTCCGATATGGTAACTTAAAACAATCAAGTGGGCAGAAGATATCAAGTAAAGCCAGGAAACTTAAGGGGAAATAAAGAGGAAAATAGCATATATTAATTTTGTACATGAAATAAGCAAACATTTTTTAAGCATGTCCAACAACATGGGATAAACAAATGAAAAAATAAACCAAGCACCAAGACAACTCCTCAATGAATAATGATGGAAGTAGAAATTCTAAAACCACACCAGAATGACAGGTGACGAAGCTCTTTGTATCGTTTCACTTCTTCAGCACACTGCAAAAGAAACAAAATATCAGAACTAGTCCCAGAGGGTAACCAAAAAGTACATTTAAAACTTGCTAATTCATCACCAACAGCTTCAACAAAGACCGAAGATGTCAAGGAATTAGACTCTAGAGGGAGGGTTAAGCAGGAAAAGACTGGCAGTGAAAATTGTCCAGGCTAATCTAATATTTTCTGCATATATTCACCCCCAAAGGCTGTAAAAACTTCTAGCTTAGCAACTAGACTTTCCAAACTTCTATTTTCAATGAGTTATCATTGATACCAATAAAATTTTCTGCATATATTCAGCCCTAAATGCTGTAAAAAGTTCTAGCTTAGCAACTAGACTTTCCAAACTTCTATTTTCAATGAGTTATCATTGATACCAATAAAATTTTTCCCATATTGTACTTAACTTACCACGAAACATGCAGTAGTGAGCATAACCTCACATTGATGAATTTTGCATCTACATTATCCATGTCAACACATGCATTGTACACGCTACTTAAGAAGGTTATGGAGACTTACTTGTATAAGTAGGCAGCAATTCCCAAAATTATACACAATAAAACAATATCAATACAGAAATTCCGGCTGGATCTCAGCTGGAACATAACCAAAACTTTAGTTAGAGCTGGAGGAAACCAACAATTGGTCATAGATGAAAACTGAAAGAAAAATAAGCATCAAAATTTGCAGAACAATCACCTGGTTAACAGTGTCTTTAAGTCTAACATTGGTGTTCTTAATGTCAGAAGTCGCCTTGTCGACCTACAAAAAAGTGTGTATTAAAATTAGTGAGACTTTTGTCCCTACCAAGAGGTTATTAAATAATAAACACCAATTCACCCAAGCAGCTTTGAAATAGTTAAGAGACAAAAAAAATGCCATTCACCTTGGTATCTATTTCATCCATCAACGGCACTTGTCTATCCAATTCCTGTACATATCACAACTTTCTTTATTTACTCGTGTGGATATTGCAACCATGCTACAACCAAAGTTTAAGACAACTAAACATATTCCTCGACAACCAATACAGCTTTAAAGATTGATCGGGGCTTGCTTACCTCATCCATATCTCGAGCCATGTTTTTCAGTGTATCCAAACCTTCTGAAATCATGTCCAGACCTTGATCCTAAAAAGTGTCAAAATAGATGAATGATAAAAACGTCTGGACATCAGATGCAGTGATCAAACAAATAGATACTTCTTTCTTTCAGAAAACCAGCCTCAGTGCAACTACAAGTAGATGGCTTGCCTACTTAATTTTCCGCATCTCATGCTCCTGCCTAAATTGACTTGATGACTCGGAATGTTGAAAGTACTCGTCATCAAAATGTCCATCTACAGCCAAACGGAAGACAACCGAATAAATAAATAAGCATATTTTTTATAAAAAAAAAACCACGAACTTTGAAACTTTCCCATCCCAACAAAGTTCATGGCCATGGCGAGTAGTATCCCCAATCTTGCAACTAATTGAGACTAATATTACTTCACTTCCCCAAATTTATTCCTTTATTCCATTTATTATTTATCTATTTCAGGTCAGCTAAACATGAAAAATAACTCCAAACATTATTACAATGCTAGTAGATATTCTCACACCGTATCTTTGAGGAACTCCTACCTAGTCTAGAGTCTAGACTTAACATAACAAATTGCTCCAAAAGCTAACCTAATCTCATCCACCAAGACAATATTATCTATGAACAACATGAAGGGAATCATTCTCAATGAATCTCATGCATATCAATCACTATGTAAAGGAAAAAGAAACGCCTGAAACAGATACTTATAAAGTAAATAAACAAGTCCTCTCCTGTTCGTCAAATCCAGATTCCAGAGGCGCATTTCAGCTCCTTGATAATTCTTTCAGAATCTCAATAAAAAAGACTTAATGTACTTCAAAGAAAAAACCCTATTCACTAGGAAGTTTCTCATAAAGCAAGCACGTCTACATATCATGTGAAGTTAAGGAGTGAAAAGGCAGTATCAGATCATGAAGCACAAGAAAGATGGCCAATAACTTTCGTAGGCATCAATGTTGAGGGTTTTGTCAGTTCCCAAAGACCAATAGCCCTTCCAACGGATTTGTGCACAATCAGTACCACTAGTTCTCACAGCCATCAAGATTTTGATTTATCATACTAAGTACGTGTAAAGTGTTAACTAACTAGAAACCTCCCAACCTACAAAAATGACAGAAATTGAAAATGATAACCAGCAACATGTATAACCTCAATAAAGATAATAATCACCTGAATCAAACTTTATTTCAGCACGAGGGGCAGAAGATGTCCAGCCCCCACATTTTTTGGGTGCAGCCGTAGTTCCATCTGGTATTGCTTGAATCCTATCTGGCAATGCAAGGACCAAATCATTACGAGCAGCAAACTCTTCTGAGGAAAGCCCCTTGACCTAACAATGTACCTACACAATTTTAGGACCAATGTGCTTTGGCATGAAAAAAGCATTTATAAAAAAAAGTACAATTACAAAATGTTGTACTTCTGCAGTTCTGCAATCAATAACACCAACAAAATTCACATTCTTAGCCACGTTAAACAATATTCCAAATACAATATTGTAACTTTTAGAATGATAATAAACTGTTTATATGTTGCCTCGGAGAGGGGGTGGCATTGTAGATGCAGATGAAGGCCAAACAGGCTATGAGCTACTGGGCCAGCCAATAGAGTGCTAGTACTCTTTTGCCATAACATCATTCTAGGTTTACTCATCTTATTTGAAGTATTAAAGTTATTAACTGTGGTAGTCTCCCAAGTACAATTGAGGACTAAATTATAGATCGTAAGTAAAACCAAGGACTAAATGCCGGTCTTCCCACTTGGTATTAGTGGTCCTTTTTGACTTGGTATTAGAGTCTTCTATTATTCTTTTAGCTGATCAAACATATGTACCAAAGTTGATATTCACCCTCTTTAAACCATGGCATGAGGTAAAACTGTAAGAGTAACAAGGGAAATTTGGAACAGTAAACAAAGATGGAAGAGATGCTACCTAAAAATGAATATTTGTCGTGAGCTTTACAAAAAATTTCAAAGGAAGGAAAGAATGAACGACGAAATTGTCATAAAGTGGCCTAGATCCTTTAGGTTGACTAACTAAATAGAAGAAAATCCCCTTCATGACACTACAACTACAGATCATGCAGCGGGCATATAGGAAGAACAATGAGTACATGTGCAACCTTTGAGCCGTGAAATCGAAAGGGAAAGCTAAGCATACAAAAGACTATCTGTCACTAGGTCATAACAACTTTTACGAGAAACTATAGGCGTGTTATCTTTTTATTAAGAAAATCCTGACAAAATCTTATTTGGAGCTTTCTATAGGCTCATATCAAGTTCATATACAACTTATAAAAAAAAAAAGTTCCTATCCAATTTTACGCAATTCTCTGCTGTTTTCAGTTGTTCCTTCTGCAGGAGGTATGTACTCTTACATCTGGATCCTAAATTCCATAGTAGGTAGCAACATTGTCAATGGTACTTTGTTAAACAAACCTATGCAACTACGCCTACTCAAAATTTTAAACAAACACAAATAAGCATTCCAAAGAAATCAACAGCATTCTCTGCCGTTTTACAGTTGTTCCTTCTGCAGGAGGTACGCAGTTTTACATCTGGATCCCAAATTCCATAGTAGGAAGTAACCTTGTCAATGGTACTTGGTTAAACAAACCTACGCCTACTCAAAATCATAAACAAACACAAATAAGCATTCCAAAGAAATCAATGCATATGACGGACGTACTTCGTTTCACTGTGATGTCTTACTCCAAACAACTTGATCACGAGAAAATTATGTAAAAGGAGTTAAACATGAGATCAAATACAAACCTTCTTCAGGGACAGCCGCTGCAACTTTGGAACCTCTTCTAGCAATCGAGCCTTGACCCTCCTAATCTCAGCATTCAGAGCAACCGCAGATGCTCTATTCTTCTCGTTTGAAGTAACTCTGCCTTCTGCAGACAAAATCGCTACAAGTTAAGTACAATTAGAATGAAGAAAAAGTAAAAACAGTAGTTCTCCTTTCAATTTTGATTTTCAGATGAAATGCAGGCACAAAAATCCAACTTCAAACGCAAATCTGCTATGCAACTGAAGCAAACAGCAAGTAGTACACTGAATTTGCGGATAAATTCCACTAGTTCCAACAAGATCTAATAAGTGAAAAAGAAAATGCGATACAGAAGGAGATCTGATCGGGACCTGCAGAACGGCTTCGATGTCGGCTTCGACGGCAGCGTAGAGACGAGCAAAGGCATCCTCGCCGGAAACATTAGAATCCTTCTGCTTTACGGTATCGTATTTGTCGTACTTCTTGCAGATAGTGTCTACTCTGGTTAAAATGTCGATCACGGTCATCTTCTGCTTCCTTTTGGATCCTTGAATTCAGAAATTGTGTGAAGAAGACTTCCAGGGATTCTCTAGCTCGATTTCTCTAATTCAGCTTGAATTGGCAT
Source organism: Tripterygium wilfordii (assembly GCF_013401445.1). Taxonomy (NCBI): domain Eukaryota; kingdom Viridiplantae; phylum Streptophyta; class Magnoliopsida; order Celastrales; family Celastraceae; genus Tripterygium; species Tripterygium wilfordii. The sequence continues at coordinate 2,943,214 of NC_052244.1, read as the reverse complement.
TCACTTTAAATTACCAGTTTCAGCTTTCGACTTTCAAGAACCCATTTTATTTTGTTTTTTAAAATCTTTGAACCTTATTTCGCGGTTCATACTTAGCCATAAGCCAGGTAGTAAAAACTCACTAATTTGCTCTCTTGCTTTTCCCAGTTAATGAAAACAAAAAAATTATAGCTTAAGCATATAATTGACTGAGTTTAGAGTTTAAGGATAGAATGTAGAAAACAGAGATAATTTAAGAACATAAATAATATTTTTGTCATAAATAAAGTTTACCTACCTCTAATCTTTTACAGCTCCCAACTAAATATTTTCTCGTTTATTACGGACATACTTTATTGAAATACAGTTGAGAAAACCGTGATAGTTTTAAGGACATAGATAATATTTTTACCATAAATAAAGTTTACCTAACTCTAATATTATCGGTTTATTACGAACGTACTTTCTTGAAATACCGTTGAGAAAACGGTGATAGTTTAAGTATATAGATAATATTTTTACCATAAATAAAGTTTACCTACCTCTAATCTTATCCGTTTATTACGGACGTACTTTTAATAATATAGATAATATTTTTATTACAAATAAAGTTTACATACCTCTAATTTTATCCATTTATTACAGATGTACTTTATTGAAATACGCTCAAAAATATGATTTTAGTTGTAATCGAACCTTAAGTACACATATGCCTAATCTAATTGTAGAGAAAATGATGATAGTTTAAGGATATATATAATAATATTTTTATCATAAATAAAGTTTACCTACCTCTAATCTTATCCGTTTATTACGGACGTACTTTTATTAATATAGATAATATTTTTACGGAAGCACTACACATCCATGAAATAAACATTCATAAACTTACATAAACATGTGGTATGCCTATGTGACTTCTTTAATAAAGTTTGTTTTTTTTTAATCTATGTAAGTTTATGAATGAGAAAATTATGCACATATCATTTTGGATATTTTTACCATAAATAAAGTTTACCTACCTCTGATTTTATCCCTTTTTTCCGGACGCACTTTATTGAAATACGCTCAAAAATATGTTTATAGTTGTAATTGAATCTTAAACACACATATGTCTAACCTAATTGTATTAGTTCTTGAAATACCACTCAAAAAATATGTTTTTAATTGGAATCGAACCTTAATAACACATATGCCTAACCCAATTATCCAACCGAGCCACCTCGCGTTAGTATTATAGGAGTCCATGCTTGGAAAAGCTGTATATATGTTCATTATCTAGCCTAATTATGTTGATGTCGAAAGAAATAGTTTGATCAATTTTATTGGTTTTCTTTGATACGTTAAAACTATAATTAATACTGTCCACAGTCCACACAGTTTACTGCGAAATTGAATTAACAATCATAACAAACTAGACCACTAGTGTTCCAAACGAAATTAACCTTGCAAGTTTATTCATTACTGTACCTTGTATTGGTTGGCACTACACCTTTCGTATCTCGAAACGCCAGGCCAAGAATAATACCATTTCCTTTGCATGAAATCACCGCCTTCCCTCGTTAGAATTGCTTAGAGAATTATTATTTTTTTGATCAATCACTTTCTTATTACAATGATCAGGAACCAAACAAATTGGCAGAAACAACTATTTTTCTAATGACTTTAGAAAATTCCGTTCATAACATTGATGTTATTGTCCGTTCTGTGCTCGCAGAAATTTGTTTTTCTCGAACCGTCCCAAAATATTTAGACCCGAAAAATACATTGTTGGTGTTACAATTCATTGCAATAAATATCAATAAAAAATGACTCGGTCGATATAGTTAGGCATACGTGTGTTTCGATTAGTAGCGTATTCCTCTCAGCGGTGTTTAATAAAAATTTCATTACAATAGTGAATAGACAAAAATTATTATACGTAAACGGGATTTCCGCATTAATTATTTGGGGTCCATAAGCCCCAATATTTCCTCCTCATCTTTATTGTTCTCCTCATAAGTCATAAACACTGAACCCAAACCATCTCTGACGCGGAACAGGGCTCTGCCCTTTTTCTCTCTAAGATTGTCGCTCTGTAAACCCTTGCCTTAGACCCCCACCGATCTTCGTCAAATTTCAAGGTGCTTCTTACCATTTGATCGTCTATGTCGAGTTCATAGGTACAAGTATTTGGTGCAATTGATTGTGCATTTGTTCGATCGTTGTATTTTTCTATGCAAGTTTGTTAGTCTCTTCATTGGATTGTCTTTTTTTGAACTTGATTATTTGCGTTTTTATATTTATTTCAGAATTAATTTATTTTTCTTGAACTCTGCATTCAGTGGATTAGGTGAATGGTTCTTTTGCTTTTCATTTGTTCTCTAAATTCCGTTTATCTGTTTGGTTGATTACTTTTTAAGCTATATTTGGATTTCTTTAAAGAACACCTGGTCTGGATCGCTTTCTGTTGTTCGTTAGGTAGGAATTTTATGAAAATAATTATGCTTCTGACTAATCGCGAGGGGAATGTTTACTATCAGTTCTTTCTTTCTTTCTTTCTTTTTTTATTGGAATACTATCAGCATGTTCTTTTTTGAATACTTGATAGTCGTGCATAGGCAACAATTTTTGGTGTAGTATATTTGAATTCGTTTGTTTTTCATATTGGTTTAAAGATTGATTTGTTGTGTGATAGTATGATTGTATTTACTGTCTTTTCTACCTATTAGTGCAGACAGAATTTGACATGGTACTGTGGATACTTTGACACTAATTGGAATTGGTTATCATGTGTGTTTGAAACAAGTTCATGCGAAAGTTAAAACAATGTTCAAGTTGATTTATTATATGCTAACGTGTATTCTATTGTTAATTGTTTAGCAGTGCAGTTATATTCATGATCATGTTTGATTCAAATTCAAACCCCCTTCTTGAAAAGTATTTTTCACTGGGTCTTATCGTTCTTTTTCTTCTGCATTGCAAAATATTGGTAAACCATTATGCAAATCTCAGTATTATAGCAAATGTTCTTTTCTCGGGTCCATCTCAGATTTTGTTTTTTCGATTTCGTATCCTTGGAAGTGCCAATGGCTTGTCACCATGTTGAAAAATTAGACTTTTCTGTTGGCTGGTATGGAAGAGCTTTTGATGCATCATGCTGACTATATTTGTGAAAATGGACATAGATGGTCTAGAAGATTACCTTCAATTTTCTACACCCTTTGGTTTAGAAGAATGATTATTCATTATTTGATATGCATACATCGTAGTTTGTGGATATCTCTCATGTCTCCTTTACTCCAATGGCTGCATGTTGGATGGTGGCCAACTCAAAAACCTTAGTGATAGTTTTAATGTGATTATTATACAATCAACTAGGTTTAGATCTTGCTTGTAATGCATGTTTCTGGGGCTCTTGTGACTCTGAACTCGAGAGCAGTTATTCGTTGCTATGGAAGTTTTTGAATCTGTTTGCAGATGCAAGTGAGAAATTTTTTTAGCATCAATTATTTTTCTCTCTTTTATTTTATTATGTTTGTGGTGGGTAAGTGTCAGAGCCCTCAGTGTTTCATTTCTTCTCCAAACAGTTCTTTAGAATATTTTATGTTCACCATGGACAGTATGATGGCTCTGTACCTTTTGGCTATGTGCATAACTCTTAACTCAAGAACATTTGTTCATTATTATGAGTATTTGTGGAATTACTGCTTGTTGTAGCAGGTTAGGAGTTTTTATAGAATGAAGTTTTGTCTCTCTCTTGTTCTCTTCTTGCGTGGCGGGTGGGTGTCATTGTAGAGTTTTCTTTTCTCAGATAGTTATTTTGAATATTTTGCATTTTCTGTTTACTGTATGAGAGTTCTGTCACTCTTGCATTGAGTGCAATGGAATCATGTATTCATCATAGCTCTAGCATCCTTGTTTCTGTGGCATTTTTTCAGCAGAAGTTTTGTTTCAATTCAGGTCATGCGCTCGTCATAACTTTTTTTTCCTTGTTTTTTGTTTTTTCTGTACCATAAATTTGATTTATTCTACTCCCTTTTGGTAATTATAGTAGCTATGCCGCATGTTAGTTGTGGCATGATAGTGTTTTTATGCCCCTTTAGAGTTTAGACTGACCATACACATAGGGTAGTGTGTTTGTGGTATCTTAGTTTTGGCCTTTCTGTGTGCATTTTCTGAATCACCAATGGTGTTGCAGGCTCTTTTTGGTCGATTGGGCTGCTGAAGAACAGATTTGAATTAAACCCCTGTGTTCGCTTTATGATGTATTGACATGCTTAAGTGCCAGTTGCAAGTTAGATGCTGACCCCCACCTTGGGACTTGAGAGCAAAGTAGGTGGTACTAAAGATTCTTTTCCTAGCTTGTGGAAATTTATTAGATCTTGTTTGTATGGGTTTTCCTGTTTCAGTCAGGTTATTCTACTCCACTGTTTGGAGACTGTCTTGAAACAAAGAGAAGTAAGACTAGCAATAGTGCTGAGGGTCATGGCCTTTAATTTCGTGTATGAGATTGTGATTAGCGATGCATGCAAGATCTTTATGCATAGAGATGTGCAGTGAATTTAGGAATTAGGAGTGACAAGGATATCAGACCAAGTGGGATGATCAAATTTTGTATTTTGTTTTCTGATAAGTGCTGAGAAGATGGAGGTTGGTTATCCTATGACTCCAGAGTATCTTATATGGCTTCTGAAAGTCATATTACTCTGCTTTTTACCTGACCTTGTATGGTATCTGAAGTCTGTGGCGGAGATGTGAGGTCTGGGTGTGATGATTGGAGCGAAAAATCTCTCTTTTGTTAGCTGATGTCAGCTGGGCAGTGTACTAATTAGCTTTTGTGCCATTAACCTGTGCTGTTTCTGGGAGCTTGTCTGTGGAGCCTTATGCTCTTTGAACTTGTTTCTTCTGAGTTCTGATGATTGCAGTATGCTTGCTTGGATGGAGGCACATGCTGGTGTCCGGTATTTACTTACGGGCTAAATGACTTAACGCTTGGCCAAGCATTAAGTGATGTAGTTAACGCAGTGGTGACTAGGTGCCTATGAGTTAAGAGATGACATAAATAACAGCGTAAAGATGCTGTTGTTAATATGACCTGGCGTAGAGGGCTTATGCCTTGGTTGATTTATTCAGAACTGTTGAGTAGAGGAAGTTTTACTTCATATGTGGTCACCTCCTGATTCTGCCATGATTCTAAACTATGTAGCACGGACACTCTGTTTTGGTCAGAGTGTCGGTGTCCGACACGTGTCCGACACGGACACGTCCCGACACGCTCAAAATACGTCTGGGACACGTGAATTTGAGTATCCGATTTTTTTTTTTTTTTTTATAATATTGGACACGTTTTCGACACGTTGGGGACACGTTGGGACTGACTCGGTATTTCATTTAATTCACACGACAGAAGCCTAAAACTCAAGAATCGACCCTCTCCTTCTTCGTCGTGACTTCTCCGCGTGAGTCGTTACTCACTGCTACGACTGCTTCGCCTTCTCTGGATCTCCTTCTCTGGATCAGCTTCTCTGGGTCGACTACTGTGTAAGAAAGTCGAGAAGAAATCCATCTCTGCCTCTCTGGATCAGCTTCTCTGGGTCAGACTACCGTGTAAGAAAGTGGAGAAGAAAAAGTGAAGAGGAAACAGTTGTATCACACTATCAACTACATTATAAAATTTAATATATTATATTATATATAACATATAATATACTTGATGGGATGGGACTTGGGAGTATGGGACAGAAAAGGTTTGATAATATATGTTTTATATATTATATATAATATACTTAATGGACAGAAAGAGTTTGAGTGTTTGATTTTTTAATTTGTTATAAGATATTTGATTTTTTGAACTATCTTAATTGAATTATATTATGTTTTAATGTATTGTTGTTTTGGACCATATTGATTGAAATGAAATATATGTATATATATAAAAAATATAAAAAAATTAATCAACGTGTCCCCAACGTGTCCGTATCCTACTTTTTGGAAAAATCACGTGTCCGCGTGTCCGTGTCGTGTCGTGTCGCGTGTCCGTGTCCGTGTCCGTGCTACATAGATTCTAAATATCAGTGCTTGGAGATGTAGGACAAAAAACTGTTGAGTAGAGGAAGTTTTACTTCATATGTGGTCACCTCCTGATTCTGCTATGACTCTAAATATCAGTGCCTGGAGATGTAGGACAAATGAGTGCTTATTTCTCAATAAGTTGCTTGAAATTGTAGCTTTGGTGAATTCTGTGGCTTGCCATCAATTGCTAGAGTTTGGATTACGGGTAATCTAGGTGCTTGCTAGGGCATTGCCTTAATTACAAGCCCTTCTCCGAGAGTTTGTTTATGAGCACCTCATAATGCTTTGGTCTTATTCGGAGGTCTTGACATGCATGTCTTAGAATATGTGGATGTCCCATAGCCTGCTTTTGCAAAATTTAAGTTGCAAAAAGCTGCAATATTGAATTAGATAAGAAGCTGACTTCGACTTTTAGATAAACATTCCTTAAAACTGAGAGCCAATACTTGTAATTGTAGGAGCTTGTCATAAGTTATGATGATGCATATTAACATTTTCAATTGTATTAACCCAATTCTTGGACTTGACAGACGTGAACTGGGAGGGAAGAACTCTTGTATTGAGGAGCTTACAGCATATGATTCATTGTTTATAAAATAGGGCTGTTATATTCGGACAATTTTAGTAAGTATTTTGGCTATCTGCATATCATGAAGATAAAGGGTAATATAGTTTGTTTCTTCCATCAGAATACCTGTTCTTTTATTTTTTCTTTGCTTTGATGCATTGAAATGTGTTTTTTTTTCCTTGTTAAGAGTTAAATTCCCCCTCCCTTCAACACACTGCTAATCAAGTAATACTTTGCTTGTTTGCTGTATTGTAGGCCAGTAGTTGTTTGCTGATATTGTAGAGAGTTGTCCTTCAGGGATTTCTTTTGGAGTTATAAGTTGAGATAATTATTTCTCTCACAAGTCCACAAAATATGTATTTAGTATTCATTTAAACTTTGGCATTCGCAACGTGAGTTCAATTTTTTTAATGATAACAATGTTTTGTAAACTTTTAAAATTAATTATACTTCAGATGACGTGAAGAAGTGGTAAAAAAAGTAAACAACATCCGTGCACAAGGCTAGGAAGTAAAAACAATATGAATATATTCGTTTTTATCGGAGAAAATAAATTTCTTCTAGATTTTCTACTGAATAAATGAGATGTAATATATTGTGGCAGGATAGAGTGAGGGTTGTTTATTGAGAATTCAATGGAAACAGAATGGTGTGCTCCCTTAGCTCATTATATGTGTGTATATGTTTTAAAGAAACAAAAGCAAAATGATAGCAATGAGTTGTTTTGAAGTTTCAAGTCTGTTCGTTCTACTGAATTGCTTCTCTGTACCAGAATGGTACATCTTTGCCTTTATCGCTTTAGAAGATAATTTTTTTGATGGAAGTTGGATCTTGGTATTTTGACCAGCATCTTCCTTGCTTTATGTTTATGTTATGCTTTCAAATGTCAATTCCCTCTTTATTAATTGACCTTGTTGTTACTCTCTTTTTTTCTCATGAATTTGGTTTATTTTTCGGTTGAATAGCTATTCTTTAGAAATTGAAAGGAGACAAAAGGGGTCATGTTCCAGTGACGTGCTTGCTGCTCACAAGCTTCTTTGCCCTTTTCACGGTTGGTTGACTTCAAACGTCCTTGGAAAGAAGAAAATTTAGTTATGAGTGTTACATTGTTTCTCCCTTCACCTGTTGAGTTGCATCTCTAATCAAATGCATTCGTCCTTCAAACAAGTGTTCATGGTCCTGATTTTGCTCTTCGTAAACTGTTAAAGTTGTCTCTCCTATTGAAACATCTGAGGACTATGAAGTGTGTCAGCAGCCAGCACCAAACCGTAGAAGTTTTCAGTCAGTCCCTTGTTCTTGTTCTTGTCATGACTTCTTTTGAACCTCTTTCTTTTTCCTTAGAACATGAGAGTGCTTCCTCAATATGAGATGAGTGTAACTAATTATTCCTTGAGACGGTTGAATGCTAAGTGTGAGAGGAGGGCAGTATGTTTTTTGGTATGGTTGTCAATCCCGTTTCTGTAAAAGTGCTACATTCAAAAATATAATTTTCTGTACTAGTTTTACTTTTGGAAAAAAGTTCATCATCAATATTCAGGATCTAAACTCTAAACTCACATTAATACTATAGAGTTCCTGTCCTTCGTTGTCACTTTCATCCATGTGAGGTCTCCCTCAGTCCCTCTTCTCTTTATGATATCTCGTACTTGAAACCACTTCATTATCTCTATATTGTACATGCCAAAAAAACTAACTCAATTGACTTTCTTAGGTGCATCTCTTACCTACTGAAGCTCTCAGATTAAAAAAAGCAGTTTAAATTAAACATTTTTCAATCTTAAGAGACCATATAAGATTTTGTGTCTGCTCTTATAGTTTTTGAAGAATTTCCCATTGCTTGTGTGAGGCTTTTTCATTGAAAATCATGTGGATTTAGCAGGGAGTCTTATCTGCTAATCGGATCATGCCTGGGTTAAAAATATTATCCATAACTGCTGCTCAAAAAATATATGTAAAAATGAACATATATTTAATTTATAACTGTTCTAGTTGTCTTAGGTGAGCTCTGCCTACGTGATCTTCTTCCTCTCACTTGCTTCTGTAGTGCTGTCCTTGTTTTTGAAAGTGTGTTCAATTGTCTATTTCTGGTTTGCACAACAATTGATTTTAGTTGGCTCTGAGGACAGACCTGTGAAGAACATAGATGCTTTACTCCACCTGGTTTTTTGGTGCTGCATTTCAAGTCACACAGTAGTTCCTTTTTGGATGCAATTTAGAATATTATCTGGCTGATTGAGTGGGAGTTGGTCTTTCTCCTTACCCAAGAAGCTCATCCAACAAACATATTTTAGGTTGCCCTATGTATATTGGTTTTTCTTACTGTGATACTCATCTATTCCCCACATTTTCTTGCTGGTGTTTTGAGATTTCTGGCAGGTAGGTTCATTTATGCTCAGTGCTAACAAATAATTGAGGTTTACTGTTTGATAAATCTAAATTCAAATTTATACAAAGAAAGGTCTCAGTTGTCCTAGAATAGTATTGCATGGTTTGTCGCTATAAATGCACTCAATGTTGAGATAAAAGGTTTCAGTAAATGGTTAATGATTTTATAATTATGGCATTCCACTTTGTGAGTCAGTGGTCAAAATAAGAGGAATAATCAAATTATCTAATTTTCGGATAGCTTATTTTCAAATATAGAGAGATAGGTGGGTTACATAAAGGTGTCTATATTTTATTTAATCTCATTTTTGGGATTTTTTTTCCTCAGAATTTCATTTCAAGTTCGAGTGAGATGTGAAAGTTTTTTCCAATGGAAGAATACTTGTTGTATTAATGCTAAAGTGATTCTGCATTTTACTTCTGAGTGAATGGGTTGCTTTCTTCTGCATGCAGGCTGTGGTCTTCATCTCAATCTCATTCCCGAGTGTAATTATTCTGAGCTTTCAATTTATACTGGGTAATGGGGCATAGACATCCATTTACAGCTGCAGCTCAAATGTTTGAAGGTGAAGATGATCATACTTGGAACCATATGCATATGGAGCGACCTTATATGAATTTAGGTATTCCATTTATATAGCTTTTATTTTATTTTCTATTTTTTTTGGATATCAACAATGATTGAATGCACTATGCTAATACAATTGTCAGAAAATACCTCTTTATTGTGTTGGCAGGCTTGGTTTATGAGACAAAATGTGGTCCTACCTGTGGGAATATGCGTTAGTACAGTGTAGGGTTTAGTAATGCTGAGGTGTTTGCCCAATAAGGTATACTGGCTTTAGAACCAGAGTTGCGTTGACAGGGATGTTGACCTGTTTAGGAGTTAAGTTTTTGATTGGACAAGAAGTTTATTAAGTCTCTGGGGGTTTGCAATCTGAAGCTGAAGGATACCAAGAAAGCATCCAAAAAGTTATTACAGATTAAGAAACACTAAAGCTTAATACAGCTTAACAGAGCTCAACAAAACCATCAATAAAACATCAATAGAAGTTTCCTTGAAGTGAAAGATCCTACTGTTTTTCTCAATAGAGCCAATCACATGATACTCATGCAGACCAATTGAAAAAACATCCTAGACTTATCATTACAGATGAAGCTCTAAGCAAGAATCTCTTAGTAGACAGAGAAGCTAGACACCTAGTTAAACAGATTAAATTACCAATACCGGGGATTTCAAAGCTGATGTCATTCTTTCATTTGTGCAATGTACAAAACTTGACCAGGGACTGACCTTTAATTTTTTTTTCCCATTTGGATTTGTGCTACAGCACAGAATGGCTTCTTTAATCCCATAGAAAGTACGAATGTGGATGCAGTGCCGTTCTCTTCTCATTGGAATCCTGCTCTGATGTCAAATATGTATAATTCCTTGAGTCATAATGAAGTATCGCATCATCAACCAAACCCTCCAGGCTCATCTTACAATCCTTTTGTCCATCTGCCACCTGGTGGAGCCTTTTGTATGGTACCAGAGGACTATGTGCACCATGCATCATCTTCCAACGTTGACCAACAGACATTCCATGGAGCTGAGGGCAGTTTTGTTGATCTTACTATGGGAAATGGTAGAGTGCCACACAAGCGGAAAAGCCCTGGAATACCTGACACGCGTGAGAGAGGCAGTAGAAATGGATGTTATTCTGCGGGAAGCTCCTCTAACCACAACTTGTCCTCTGAATGGCAGTCATGGACACCAAATTTAGATTCTCAACAAATGCCTAGGGAACACATTTCCATGAACCCGAGTTATAGAGGCAATGGCCTATCTGTTAGGTCTGATTGTTCGATGAGGAATGTGAGAAGTCGTCCTGCCCTTGATTTGGAATCCAACCATGCTGGGACCTATTTGTCAAGCATTCCTCCCCCCAGCTCCTATCCCACAAACTGCCCCAATGATTATTCTTCTAGCTCATTGGATTTCTTTGGTGAGACATCTTCCACCTTGACACGGGATTTGAGCCAGGTGTCATCAGTTCATGGAAGGAATCTAGTTTCAGGTAAGACACTTGCAGATGCTCTTAATGCCATATGTTTGGATCTCATTATTTATAAAGAACTCCCTTTTGGTGATTGCAGATACTGGTGGCAATCATGAAACAAATCACTTCCATCTTGGAGACAGTGCTAGTAATCCATCTCCAGAAATTGGGGGATACCATCATGATTACGTTTTGGGCAGACATGCCATAAATAGTCAGAGTTTTAATGGTGCCTCAACTAATTCCGTGAGGGGTGTTCGTAGTAGCTATTCTCAAAGATCTGGCCCAGCTTTGCGGCCATCTTCTAGCGGTTTGCGGTTGGGACATGTTGCACCTTCAGATGAGGGATTGCAATTATTTGCTGAAAGGTATTCCGCTGGACATTCGAGACCATTGCCCTCCATTCCATGGCATGGCAGTGACAGGATTGGGAGGTCAAGGGCATCCAATGAGAGATATAGATTGCTATCTGATGAGACCAGTCTTCGTGATCAACTTTCATCTGAGGTGTGTGCTCTTTCTGAAAATACTGTAGCTTCTCGTGCTCAATTTGGGGGAGGTGTAGGGTTTTGGGTACAGAGATTACTATCTGGTTTAACCTCAGAAGTAATTTAGTTGAATGACATTCATTCTTCTCATTTTACAATAAATTACTGGGTACAGAGATCACCATGCATTGAATGCACGTCACGTGCTAGTACATTTGGACCTGCAGGTTCAAAACTTCAAGAACAAGCTTCACTCCTCAACGGACTGGTTGTTGTGCTCAATTTGATGAGTGAAGTGGGAATTCTAGGAAGATCATAATGTTGTAGCCATGGGGCCTTGAAAAAAGGGTAGTGAGTAGTAATTTGTAATTCGTAGTTGACAAGTTGTCAAATGAGGTTGATGTGGGGGTTGAAATACTGCCACTTGACAGAACTAGTAAAATTTTCAAGTGTCCCTGTGTTGAAAACCTCGCAGAGTTGTGGTTTTATTCGCTTAGTTATTTTCTTTATCAATTTTTCCACATATTTGCTGTGAAATTTTGATTGCTGTTCCCTTTTATTGACATCATCTGTTTCTGCTGTCATGCTGAATGGTGGATGGAGAAATTTGCAGGCGTTTATGATTGTGGAGCGATCAGCCTTGTACGGGTCCAGAAATGCATTTGACCACCGCAGGGACATGAGCCTAGATGTCGACAACATGAGCTATGAGGTATGAAGGTGCTGGATTTTACAACTACTCGCTTCTTGTTTCAGTTTGGTCTTATAAGTCTTTGTGATGCCCGAGCAGGAATTGCTTGCACTTGGGGAAAGGATCGGCACCGTTAGTACAGGGTTGTCTGAAGGCGCAGTAGTAAAGTGTTTAGCAGAGACAATACACTTTTCCTCTGGTCAATTCCAGAACAGAGGATCTTGTGCAATATGCCTGGTAACGATTTTACCCAGTCTAAAGAAGACACTTGATTTGGGCTGCTAGTACATTTAGTTAATATGGGAATTATGGGGCACTAGCCAATTGTTGCTATGTAGAACCCACGTACAGTGTCGCCATTTTATGGATTTTTTTATTGCATCTCTTTTGTGTTGATTCAGTATCCAAATTGCACTTGGCCCCATGGTTTTTTCCTCTTGTTGTGATTCTTGTTGTGATTTCGTGAAGTTTTTTGAATCATGTCACGTAAACACTGTTGAGTCTTTCTTGTAATACTTGTGAATTTGCTTTATGGCAGGAAGAGTACAAGGACATGGAAGATGTTGGGAGCCTGAAGAATTGTGGTCATGATTATCATGCAATCTGCATTAAAAAGTGGTTATCAATAAAAAATTTGTGTCCCATCTGCAAGGCTTCTGCTCTGGATGATGATTCCAAGGGAAAGTAACTTAAATTTATGCCCTGAGGTTTTAATCCTTCTATATAGATATCTATACATTTAGACTTGGAGACATTTCCCTCAAATGAAGAGAACAGGGGGAAAAATTTGTAAGGGAATGCCTTTTTAAACTCCCATTCGTTAATTAGTAACAGTTAATTAAAGAAAAAAAGCAGCATTAGTGGTACTACTTATGTGATAGCTGGGTATGCAATCAAAGTAGAATATGCGAGCGTCTGAGACTCGGGTGGTGAGTAGATAGATTTGCATTGCATTGTTGAAGTTGATGATGAATATATATGATAATGATTGCATCAGTTCTCTCTTTTATCTTTGATAATTTGTTTGTGTGGTGAAAGTCTTTGCTCATCTCTTCATCCTGATATTTGACGCCTGGTAATTATCAGAGACATGAAATCACTGGTAAACTCTGTTATCTGGTAATTACTGGTTTTAGCTATTGTGTTTCAAATTTATTGGTTGATGTTGGTAGAAAGTAGGGATGAGAACGTGCATGAAGTCTTTATGGTTACATGTTGTTACTCCAGTTCCATTGTACTGGATGCTGTATTGCTAGGCCATTGTTGTTGGATTCTTCAGTCCAAGAAGAAGTTACATTAGCATCTGTTTTCTTGACAACAATGTCTTTGTCGCTTCCGGAGGAGGACTTTGCTTACAGTTGATATTTCGTCCTAGCAGGAATTATCTTATGTAGACTTAAAGTGTGTGTCTCACTTTTTAAATGTGTGGATAAGTGAAAGGACACGTGAAGCTTACTGTTTTCTATCCTAAATGTTTCAAATCGACGATGAAATTGAGGTGCGTAGGATAATTTAATTTGCAGTGTCCGTAAGAGAAGCACTAAATAATTCTGGCTACTAACACCAGTACACCTGAACCACTAATTAAACAGCCGTTGGTCATGTGGAGCCCAAGTTATAAGATAAGTTGAGCCCAAGTTGGCCCAAACAATTCTGAAATCCAGCCCAACAAGATTCCCTTGCCGATCCGTGACCGTCCAAGTAAAAATTACGTAAGTCATAAATTATTCCAATATGCGAGCGGCTACAGCTGCCTGCTTCAAGAAAAATGAGTACAGAGGAAGAAATCAAAGAAATCGAAGAAACAAACACCGACCCGAATATGAGCGGGTCTCCATCGAACCCGAGCCCTAAGGCCAGGTCCGTGAGGACAAAAGTGCCGGAGGTGGAGATCCACCTGTACCGGCAGGGCAAGGGTCCAATCGACGTCTTCAAGTCGAGCTTGGGAGGCTGGGACCAGAACCAGCTGGAGGTACGAGACATCCTCGAAAAGTACGGATTCAAGTCGGTATATGCTTTCTCTCCTGGTTCGGGTCGCAGCGTCCCAATCAGATTTCACTCCAAGAATGGCAGGTCTATACTCGGCTACAAGGATGGATCCGTCATTCATGTTGATGGAGAACCTAAAGATTCGTTGATCAAACCTGTGACCAAGATCGTGGTTGGGGTAGCGGTAATTACTCTTTTGATAACATTGGTATCGAAGGAAACTCCGGCGTGGATGGAGAAATTGAACGTGTTTGGGGGCAGCTTCCCTCCTTGGATCCTTGCTTGCATGGTTATTGTTTTCACTCGCATGAGGAAGAGAACTAGGGATTTCTTGAAGAAGTACGGTTGGTGAATCAATTCAACAGTTGCTTAAGTTTTGATTACTTTGTGTACTGTTTTTTTCCTTGTCTACAGTATGGTTTTGTTGTTTGATGGTAATAGATAACCCTTGTCAAGAAGGTTTTCCTATTTCAATCAATATGTTATCTTTTGATTACTGAAATTCTCTGGAGTGTTGTGCCTTTAACTGAGAGCCTCTTTCGAGAAATAAGTTGATTTTGATTAGTCTTGTTGCATCCATTTCAGTTAAGGTCAAGTGATTAGCTAATGAATGTCTTTGATTCCTGCTTCTACATTTGTAACTTGGAATTCCACAAGTTTTCTATATACGTTTTTAGACCAAAAAGAGATTTTATAATAATATGACTGGTTCTCTGCAAACTTAATGTCCACATACTTCCTTGTCAGCGCATGTTGCAGGCCTTCATAAGCTACAAGAAATATGTGAGAAAGCATGGATATATGTAGTAAACACAAAATCACCTTGATGTAGAAAATGGTTCCTCTCCTAGTTTTGTCAATTTTTGTTTTCATGAGCATTGGATAAGGTTTGATTCTATGGGAAGCTCTGATTCTACAAATTTGTTAAGCACTTAGGCAAGCTCGTGAATGGCTGACCAGAATCTTTGTTGACCTTTCTAGTTGTATAAGAACTTTTTTCCCATCTAAGTGGGATATTGGTGTCAAAATGAGAAACTCGGAATTCTTTTATTAAATCACGAATAAAAGGTCCTGGCAAAGAAGCTCTGGCATCTCTTCTTGATCGCCCACATAACTATTTTATTCACCTGATAAAAAGAATACAAAGAACACCAGATAAATTGATCTTGGCAGCTGGAGACCCGTCTGTTTTCTCTCGTCTCTTGAACACAGGCCCACACGGGCTCTTGCCACTGTTTGCTTTGTTTTTATCATTCTTTCCATTATCCTGGAAAGATATATCCATCTCCTCACCAAGGTAAGTATTTTCAAGCCTTTGTCTTCCCAGTGAATGAATTTTATGTTGACAAAAGAAGAAAATGACACAGTAGCTCAAGAGACGTCGAAAAGCCGCGTTGAGTGATGCACTGGATAGACTGAAATCAGGTGCAATCATGTTTGATTTTTACATATTTTTGTTTTGCTTTTTAATGATATATTTTTAGAACTACCTTCACGTTACATTACTTTGTTTGGTTTTGTTGCAGAGTTGATGCTTTCGGGGTTCTTGTCACTGCTTTTGACAGTCAGTCGAGACCCTATATCTAATATCTGCATACCGCCCAAGGTGGCAGATACCTTGCTTCCTTGTCAAAAACAAGTGTAACACACATAGCCAGACTACAATCTTTTCGGTACTTAATTGCTAAAATAGAAGGAAATTTTGTCATCATTTAATGATCAATATGATGATAATCTTAGGCGACATTATCAGGCAACTTGCACATGATAACGGGCATACAGATTATGCCCATGCTGTCTCTGATTCTTGTAGTTCTGAAGTATGTATCAGCTGAGATAATCAGTCACTTCAGTTTTCATTTAAGGACACTTAAATGCTTGATTAGTGCAGCTAAATTATTTGCAGGGAAAGGCTGCTCGAGTAAAAAATGAAGGGATGCAGCAACTCCCCATTTCATTTTTGTGCTGGCAGTTATGCAGATTTTGCAGTGTTCTGACCATGACTTCAGGTAGAGCCAAGGTAGGTGTTGTACACTACTCCTTACTTTAAAACTTGGACAATGGAGTACCAAGTGGCTGATGGTAACGCAATTTTTTTCCGTCTCTTATATGTACATAAGCTTTAGGTGTTTGGCTATATTTGCATATCTGTAAGAAGTTTGTTGATTTTTCTTTAAGTTAATTCAATCTGTTTCATACTCAACTTTGAAAAAAGCAAGCCACACACAGGCAAGGCAGCAAGAAATTAATCCCAAGATAAAGGCCTTACTTGACAGTTTCTCGCTCGATGATGAATTGGGCCTAGAATGCAGGGACACTGATACACAGTTGAGATACAAAATATTTCAAGACTTCAATATCTATACTGGTACTTGCTTTTAAAGCAGAGTTTTCTATTATGACAATGAGAAGTTATATATGATTCTTTGCCTGCACCACATAAGGTTGGTTCTGGCCCCTAGTTTACTTGGATTATCCTAACTTCTCACCGAAAAAGATGTAAGAATCAAGTGATCTGAATTGTTCTTGAAGTAAAGAAGAAAAAGGTGTTGTGAAGTGAAGGCATTATGTTTTTTTGTCCTTACTTTATATGATGTACGATTGTGTGATGCATGGTAAAAGAAACAACTATGTGATGCAGTCATGTGGATTTGTTTTAATTTTTAATGGCAGGTGTTTGATAGTGTCATCCGTCATCCGCAGAAATCACAGAATAACTGTGCTGACAAAGTGGCAAGTTCAATCATTGATTTATCAACCTACTCAGGTAAAAACACTACATATATATTTGTGTCACTTAGTCTTTTAAGATACACATACAATAACTAATATCTTCTTTTGCCAGTAGTTGACTATAGTTTTATGGGATGTCCCCGAAGGGATAGTTGACAGCTGTTAATAGCATACGAATGTTGCTTTTAACTATAGGAATGAAATTTGCAGTATAAAAGTAAGAAGAAGTAATTCATGCAAAACGTGCTCAGGGAGTACACCAGCCAGTTAGTCATGGATTTGGCTTGTACTCACTGGGACCATTATTGGGGTCAACCTGGTCGCATATAGATTTTGATTTTGTACATTTTGCCTTGCACAGCACAAATTTACCATTTTGAGATGGGCATAATAGTCATTTACGTGTAAAGATATATGTGGAGTTAGATGAAACCAAATTCATGACCACATCCTCCATTGTCATATATTCCACAACTAGGTGTCCCAGGAGCATATTTGTTCATTTGCTTATTCTCTCTTCTTTTGTTGCACACCACAATATTCCAAAATAATAATAGCTTTTTTATTATAATAGCTGTTTATTGGCTTTTCATTCTCTGTCTCTGTGTGGTGGTTGTCCATGGCGGTGGATAACCATTCTCTATGTATTCTGGGAGCCATGGATCGTCTTTGGTTTCACCAAATTATTCTCTTCCCAGAACCATCTTCACCACTTGTGACCAAAACCGTTCCACAATCGCATTCCTTCACTTCAGGAGTCTCCTCATCATTCAGTACAAACGAGGGCATCCCATCATCGGTTTCAGCATCAGCATCATCATTTTCTGAAGAAGATGGGTCATTATTCCCATCTACAGCAACTCCTCGATCTTCAATGGTAAAATAGCAGTGTTTCACATGGTGTTAGAGCATGTATCTAGAGACGGATTGATGTTTTGTTTCTTATTTGTTTTTACTATGACTAGGTTGATTCCAACAATGAAGAAGAAGAAGATGATGATGAGGAAGATAAGGAAGTTAAGAAGAAAGAAAGACCAGGAAGGCTGAATCTTGTCGTGGACAAAACTCGGTCACATTCTTCATCACCATCAACCAAAAAACCTCGAAAAGGTCTTAGGCACTCAAGAAAACTGCTTAAATCAATGAGCTGCAAGAGCTTGTTGGAGCTAGAACTTGAAGAAGTAAAAGGTTTTATGGATCTTGGTTTCAAATTCAATGAACACTTGAGCCCAAGAATGATGAGCATAGTCCCTGGATTGCAAAGACTCGGATTACTCAGAGAAAGACATAGTAGTACTATTAGTGAACTGAATGGGATTGCTGAATCAGTGGCAAAAGATGAGAAATTTGAAGAGGAAGATGAAGAGGAGCGAAGAGTCATGAGACCATATTTATCAGAAGCTTGGCTTATAAAGAGACCCAATTCACCACTATTAAATCTGAAGGTGCCTAGAGTCTATGCTGCTGCAGACATGAAGAGACACTTGATATTCTGGGCTAGAATGGTTGCATCAGAAATCCAACAAGAAACTGAAATTGGGAACTAGAAGATAGAGCACTGTTGCATTCCAAGTAACACATATATAGTTTTTTCTGTATGTTTTTAACTTTGACTGTCTTAATTGTACAGTAGTGAGTGACTCTTTCAAGTGCTGTATAGATAAGACTTGGGGATTTGTATGCAAGGGGCCCTGCCAAATGAGAGTATTTTCACATTTTGAGAGAATAATAAAAATTTATGGGTTTTATATATTCATCAGTGTGATGGATGAATCGATGGGTATTTCTTTCTTCCTCAATTATTGAAGATAGAATAACAAACATAAGGGTTAAAATATTATATATGTCCTTAGACTATCACATTTTTCTCAATTATATCCTTAAACTATAAAATTTCTTCATTCTATCCTTTTAAATTATTGTTTTGCATATCATTTATGTCTTGAGTCAGCTTTCCGATGTTGATTCCGCTGAAAATGTTGACGTTGCATCCACGTGTATACAAAATAAAAATAAAGAATAACTTTTATTCATTAAGTTTACACTAGTCAAATAAAAAAAATTAGAAATCAACCTAAAATCATCTTGACTGCTTAGGCGGTGGGCATGGCCATCGATTCAACGCCGCCGACGAGCTCACTTGCCCAGTTGCCCTTCGTAGATTCTCTCGGAGCAGCTTTGGTCCTTTTAATTTGAACATGTCTCTCTAGAATTTGCTTAGATTTGATCCCTTTAACCAAAAACCCAACCTTGTTTATCCTAAAAAGCTTTGATTTGATGGATCTATAGATCTAAAGCGTTCAACCCACATGTATTGCTCTGTTGCCTTTATATCTCCATCATTTTCATTCGATTTTTGATTTAGTAGCTGACTGGTTCTTGCCAAGCCAGAGATGTGTTCGGTTATTGGGTAAAGCTTGGTGGGTTTAGGGGGTGTACCCACTTGCTTCGTCGGGCTCGGCTTCGGATGGAGAAAAGTGATGTTGTTATAAAAAGTCTGGTGGTTCTGGAGGTCAATTTGGGTCTGGATCTGATCGGCTTGCTTGAGCGCCATGATCTCGATTTGGGCAACAAGTTCCTTCGATTTCATGATTTTTTTTTTTTTAAATTTATGAGACTTTCCACCTCAATTATCTGCCTGTCATTATTTTTTTTTTTAAAAATACACATGGATTGCATGTCAGTTTTTTTATCAGAGTCAATAATTTGAGGATAGGATGATAAAAATAAAATAATTCAAGGACGAAATCAAAAAAAATATGATAGTTTAAGGACATACATAATATTTTAATCCAAACATAAGTATGGCTTTCTACTCATCCTACTGTGTGTCAAATCAGGACGAAGCTATTTCGTCCTTGTTAGGCATCAAATTGCATGATTTTGTCGTTTTGCCATCATCAAAGCTCTCCCTACATCATGTATAGCCGTCTTATCTTCAGAGGACAGTTTTTGTGGGGCCTAACATATCAAAATTACATGATTTTGTCGTTTTTCATATGTTGTGTGTTGTTCATGTAGTTGGACCTAGCATAAAATATGTTAAAACGTTTAACATGGGCCTTTATGGGTATTGATTGATTGATTGATTGAGGTTACATTCAATGGGCCAGACTTGCAACATCAAAGGAGAGGGAAAAGAAGTTAAAGAGGAAAAAAGGAAGAACAAACCAACCTACAATGTCATGTATTTAAATGGCAGGCCCAAAGGCCTTGTGGATTGAATTTTGGGCCTAGCCTTGCTAACAATCTTTTTCTAATGGACTTGGGCAAACAATTTGTATGATATGAAAAGCCCAAACTACAAATGGTTGATTGATGAGAATTAAGTGGTTTATACTTGCATTTTTTTTTAAAACGGGAGAAGGAGATTCAAATCTTGGTTATCAGAGTGATATACACACCATCCTTATCACTCAATTAGTGGTTCATAATTACATTATTGATAAATTTGTTCATAACTGCATCATTTTTTTTTAATACAGGGGAAGAGGATGGGGGAGACTTAAATTCGAGACCTCTATGAAATATCACACACATGATTACCGTTTCAGTTAGTCGTGGTTGTCTTCATAATTACATTATTATTAAGTTTCTTCATGTCTAGTCGCAATTTGATCCAATAACATTGGTTGCTTAGAGAGATTGGGCACTTATTACATGAATTGCACTCAAACAGCGAAACATAGGTGGCATGCCCATCTGGACCGTCCGATCATCGACTTAATCAAGATAAAATCGTAATGATTGCATCATGCCCACCCCTAACTCCCCCCACAATGACTTGTCTCTCTCAATCGAACGGTTCAGAAACGCAATCATTCGCAAGAGAAAGAAATCAAGCTTCGTGAATTGGAAGCCTCTCAATCCCACGTGACGCAATATTCTATACAATGACGTGGTCGTCGCTATTATTATTATTATTATTCTCACTTCCATATTTCCACGTGCTTACGTGTCCGTCCAACAAGCTGATGTGGATTGTGGAGTAACGTTTGTTGTTCATGTGCAATACTGCAATTATGCTTTGCCCTTTGATTTGACACAAGTTTTCAATCTCACCTCCAACAATTTGTTCATCGTTATTTCTTTGCATGAAAGATTTTATGAAATTAAACTCTCTTTATAATAGATTTCGACTTTATTCTCCCTGTACGAGTTTGGGTCAGATCTTATATAACATCCAGACGAGGGTATTTGCAGTGAAAAATTCCTGCAAATTTCATCAACATCTTCTAATATGAAGAGTGTGGGACCTATGTTACTTTTTGAATTTAAAAAACAGACCGGATGGTATGATGAAACTGAATACTGCAAGTACCCTTAACTCTCTATCATCAACATAAAAGAGATTGAGTAGACGATCCGAGTTTAGAACTGATAGAATACTAAACACAACTTATGGAAGGAATAGTGCCTGATATTATCAAAATACCCTTGTCAATAAGAAAAGGCCACGTGGCAACACAAGTGTCAGTTATAACCGAAGCACCCACTTTGGTTACTCCAAAAACTCCATACTGAAGTCAATGAATTTGACTTGGTCATACAATGAAGACTGAAGAGTCCATAGGAGATCAACTCTCAATAAAGTCCAACTCCCCTTTGGAGAGGGATATAGATGGAATTTACCATCTGAAAACCCCTCTGAACAACTAATGACAAAGAGTCTGACTTCTATTATAACTCAAACACTTCAAACTCATCATTTTTTACGTCCCCATGTCGAAAGGGGAACCTCTGCCATCAAGTAAACATTCTAACTTCTGTACTCTGAAATATTTACTCTGCCATCATGTAAACATTCTAACTCATCCACTATAAAATACTTACTGAGCAAAGAGGCAACGCTCGAAACAATAAGTCATCCTCCCAAGTTTAGTACTATATCGACTTGAGTGTACTCACTTGAGCGTCAGAGAGGTTTCCCGAGTACACCCTCGAGACCCTACCAAAACTTACGTTCGCTTCTTGTGCAGGAAGAAAGAAATCACTTACCAACACAGGAGAAATCAGTTATTCCAGTTTAGTCTGATTTGGCTGATTCGGCTCATACAACAAACTTACATCATCAGTGCCCATTCCAATAACAAGAGCGTGACATACACGCCTTCTGCAACCACGTGAGAGCATAAGACGTACAAAGTCTGAACTTGAAAGCAGATAAAAGAAAAAAAAAAGTTTTCTTTAGTCACCGAAAAATTACCGTTACGGATCGCCACGTGTCGGCATGCCCATCCACCTGTCTGCTTCAAGCTCCTTTGGATTCCATACCCCCAATTGTGTTCCTCTCTTTTTCCTTCGCTTGTTAAAAGGCAAAGAATACCACTTCTCTCCCTCTCTCTCTCTCTCTCTCTCTCTGAATTCCCGTGAATTCAATCTAGTATTTTTCTCTGAATTATCTATCATACCACACCACAACAACTCTGTAATGGCGTTTCACTGAAATCAAGCGATGTTGTCTCTTTCTTCACAATTTTCTGGCATTACTACTTGTTTGCTGCTCTGTTTCTTGAACAATCTAGTGATTGTTACTACTGCAACTACTGAATTCGATTTTGGAACCTTGACTTTGAGTAGTCTGAAGCTTGTTGGAGATGCCCATTTGAACAATGGGAGTGTCCGCCTCACTCGTGACCTCGCCGTCCCCAATTCCGGCGCCGGAAGGGTCCTGTACTCCAAACCCATCAGATTCCTGGAGACTGGAACACGCTCTCCGACAAGTTTCTCCACTTTCTTCTCCTTCTCCGTCAACAATTTGAACCCGTCCTCCATCGGTGGTGGACTTGCCTTTGTAATCTCGCCGGACGACGAGACAATCGGAGCTGCTGGAGGATTCCTGGGTCTTCTCGGTGACAATGGGGTCGGGTCGGGATTTGTGGCTGTTGAGTTTGACACTGTCATGGACGTTGAGTTCAAAGACATTAACAGCAACCATGTGGGTTTGGATCTTAACAGTATGGTCTCTCCGCAGGTAGGCGATTTGGGTTCTCTAGATATCGATCTCAAAAGCGGCGATCTTGTCAACGCCTGGATCGAGTACGATGGGTCAAGTCGCGTTTTCAGTATCTCGGTTTCCTACTCCAATCTGAAACCCAAAGTCCCAATTCTTTCGTTTCCTCTTGATCTTGATCAGTATGTTAACGACTTTATGTATGTTGGGTTTTCCGGTTCCACACAGGGGAGTACAGAGATTCATAGCATTGAATGGTGGAGCTTCAGCTCTTCTTTTGAGTCATCAAATTCGGGCTCTGGTTCGGGTCCGGGTTCAGTTCCGCCGCCCCCAACGACTAGTTTTATGAACCCAACGGCTAATTCGGTCAAGTCACCACCGCCTTCATTGGCTCCTACTGGGTCTGATTCGAGCACTAGTACTCAACAGAAGAGCAGCAAGTCGTCTTCTTGTCATAACCAGCTCTGCAAACAAGGTCCAGGGGCTGTTGCAGGAGTTGTGACTGCTAGTGCTTTCGGTTTAGCCATTTTTGCAGGCGTTCTCGTCTGGGTATTCTCCAAAAGATTCAAACAAGAAAAGAAATCAGAGTCATTTGCGTCGGAGATTATCAGAACGCCAAAGGAATTTAGTTATAAGGAGCTAAAATCGGCTACTAAATGCTTCAATGCAAACAGAGCTATTGGCCATGGTGCATTTGGCACAGTCTATAAGGGAGTACTACCAGAGACTGGTGACATTGTTGCCGTGAAGAGATGTAGTCATAACAGTCAAGGAAAGAATGAATTCTTATCCGAATTGTCGATAATTGGAACTCTTCGGCATAGAAATTTAGTTACGCTTCAAGGATGGTGCCATGAAAAGGGAGAAATTCTGTTAGTCTACGATTTAATGCCTAATGGGAGCCTCGATAAAGCCCTGTTTGAAGCAAGAACACCATTGCCATGGCCGCATAGACTAAAAATTCTACTAGGTGTCGCATCCGCATTGACATACTTGCATCAAGAATGTGAAAACCAGGTCATTCATAGAGACATTAAGACAAGCAATATAATGCTGGATGAAGGGTTCAATGCCCGATTAGGCGATTTTGGTTTAGCAAGGCAGACTGAGCACGATAAGTCACCGGACGCGACAGTAGCTGCCGGAACAATGGGGTACTTGGCACCTGAATATCTCTTAACAGGAAGAGCAACTGAGAAAACTGATGTGTTCAGCTATGGGGCTGTGGCTCTTGAGGCTGCTAGTGGAAGAAGACCCATTGAAAAGGAGGCTGCTCGTGAGGCTGGGAAAGTAGGAGTTAACAGCAATCTAGTGGATTGGGTGTGGAGTTTATACAGAGACGGAAGGCCATTAATGGCAGCAGATGCAAGACTTGGTGGAGAGTTTGATGAGGAAGAGATGAGGAAAGTGTTGTTGGTTGGGCTAGCTTGCTCTCACCCTGACCCATTGGCTAGACCCACAATGAGAGGTGTGGTTCAGATGCTGGTGGGTGAGGCTGAAGTCCCAATTGTTCCAAGAACCAAGCCTTCAATGAGCTTTAGCACTTCACATCTCTTGTTGAGCTTGCAAGACAGTGTGTCTGACCTTAATGGCATGATCACTATTTCCACTTCCTCATCTGAGAATAGCTACAATGGTATTGAAATAGTGTGACCCAGATGGACGGTTGAGATGATACTCCACACATTTTTTCCCTTATTTATTGACCATATATATATAATTATATACTGATTTGTTTATTCATGTTATGCAATAATGTAATCTAAGTAACCATGGTTTATAGGAACCTCTGGGGTTGCATTTTTGTTTTGCATTAGGGGTGGGTCATTTCTCAGTGCTTTGGTTGGAGGGTTTTTGTGGTTGCTTTCACAAGTAATCTTGTTGTCAAAAAAGGAAGATACAAAGCATTGGAGTAGAGGAAAGGTAAAGGCATAGGGATAAGTCCAAAAGAGTGTGTATAACTATATATATATATGTTCATCATTGACTTATTGTATGGTGATGGTGGCTCTGATTAAAGTAAATGGAGGAATTAATTTTTGTACTATTTTCTTTCCTTGAAAGTTGAAAGTATTCCATATGCTTTACATAATAATGCAACTTTTTGTTTATGCAATCCAATAATAATCTAACTTATCATAGTTCTTGAATGTGGCCTTCTTCCTTTTACCTTTAAAGGAAATTTTTTTACAAATGTTTCCATGTAAGTCCAAACACCACCACTCAATCTGACCAAAACGATCGTTAAACTCCGTTTAATAAAAGGATTTTAAGTAGCATATATGTTTGTTTTTTTTTTTGTCTGGAGTAGCATATATGTTACTTTGTAATTAAACGATCTACTTAGAAGTTCCATTTAAAATAACATAAAATAGCATTGTTTGAAATATTTCAAATATATACTCTAAATCCCATTCACAATTTTATTATTTTCACAACATATACCCACGACAGGACTTACCGAACAACTTTTTCAGCGAAAGAATAAAATAATTTATTTACCTTTTTTAAATGTAATAATTTATTTTTTAAACTTTTTAAGTGTTGAACATATTCGTAAATCTCTTGAAATGTAAAATAATTGGATGATTGATTGATTACTTATATTTTATGATGAATTATATATGTAATTTGTCATGGTATTTTGAACAATATAAATGTTATCAATGAGAATTGAAGCAAAACAATCACAATATTTTAAACAATATATATGCTAGTATTTAAAATTAACATATATATATCATATGTTGTTTTCAAATACTCTACAAAAAGGAGCTAGTCTCACAAATCGCGGCCTTAAGATTTCCTTACCGACAATTATTGGCCAATACAATACCTGTTGCTACTAGTGGCATTCTGTTCGGTTCGGATGACCGAAGTTGTCCGATTTAAATTAAACCAAGTTTGGACATAAGTTATATGTTTAAAATCTAAGTACAAATATAAAATTTTTGTTTGGTTTAAAATTAAGTTCGGGTTCAAATACAAAAATCTTTATCTGGACCCTAACATGATTAGATTATCGTCCGATTTACTTGTCTTAATTTAAACCAATTCGAGTTTTGTGAATTAAGTGCATCCAATATTCCTGTTGGATCGAATCAATTACAAAATGCACAATGTTCACAAAAATAGTAAGAGTGCCTGTAGCCGACAAAATATCCTAGATTAACCAAGAACCTTGTCTTGAATTGAAGCTCAAGTAATTTAAGAACACATGCTTATCAAACAAATAATAATAATAATTTAAGAACACAAACCGACAAAAGAATAATCCCATTTTAGAATCTTTTAGGTGCAGAAAGTGATAATGTTGTATAAAGAATAATCTGTTGAAACTTCAAAGGAGTAGGGTTAAGGTTAGGTAATCGAGTATTCCTAACAGCTTTGATTATGATTTTATTTAGGAAATTAGGAGGTTAGTGAGAGAGTGACAGTACAAGGCATAATCAATTCCATTTCTTCATTTGTGGGTCATTAATCCTTTCATTTGAAGGAAGCCATTTGCTCTATTGTTGTGAAACATAATAGATTATACAAAAATATAGAGAAACAATCGAAAGGGAGAGAAGAGAAAAACACAAAAATTACGAGGTTCGACAATTTGCCTACGTCCTCGGGGTTAATACATTCGACTAGGGTTTGCAACCCTTATATACCAGTTACCTAGGTACACGAAAATATAATTATTCTCCCATACAAAAAATAATCCAACCCACATCAGTAATACAAACCATATTGCAGGGACTCCGCTCATGCACTCCCGGCCCATACTAACATTAATGAACCACTAGTGACCTCCTCAGAGCTTATAGGTACTAGATAATACTTCTAATATGAGTAATTATTTAACATCCATTCATCCGAGTTACTAGTTTGAATGGTAAGAATGGTGTGTATCACCTATGGTCTCAAAAAATATTGTTATCCATTCCATATATACGGGCCTTGCACATGACTCAAGTGACTGGACTGCCAGGCCTTCGACTCCTGGGTGCAGGCTCCAGTCCAATGGGC
Source organism: Tripterygium wilfordii (assembly GCF_013401445.1). Lineage (NCBI taxonomy): Eukaryota > Viridiplantae > Streptophyta > Magnoliopsida > Celastrales > Celastraceae > Tripterygium > Tripterygium wilfordii. Next base: position 2,916,315 of record NC_052244.1, on the reverse strand, counting down.
TTAACAAAGATTCCGGAGCCCACTTTACATGGGCTTAATATTAGGCCCAATTCATTATTAATTTCCTCCAAATCACAATCAAAAAATCGAGGGTGATAGTAAATTACGTTTTCTATCGTTTATCGTTGTACGGGATAGATTTTCTCTCTCTGGAAGCTTCTGTGAAGACTGGCCTGAATTGATCTCTCCGAGTCGCAGCTATGAGCGACGATTTCGCGTTTTCTGATAAGGTTCGTCCTTCATTCGAGCGGATGGTGCCTCGTTGTCTTTACAATTAATTCTGATCTCTCTCTCTTTTTCCGGTTGTTTTTTGGAGATCTCTGTCAATCCGAATCGGATTTAGGTTTTCTATGCTAAGATCTGGTGTTCAACGATCTCTGTCTGCTATTCTAGTGATAAATCGTATTCATTTCTGCTGTGATTTAAGAATTAAGTATTTGAATGTGTTATTCTGTCATTTTTGTATTGAAACGTGATGACTGTGGATCGTTTGTTCATATATCATGTATGGATGAGATTGTATTTTGGTTATCTTTTTGTGGAATGTGACGATTAGCTTCTGTTTGGTTTCTGAGAGAATGTTTTCCAGACAATCATATTTCTCAGCTTAGAGAATTGTTTGGAATGTGGACTTTTTTTTTCATCAATGACATGTTAGTCAAATACATTGTCGTTGTTGATATGGTAGGGATGGTTTTTTTGGCATGACATGCAAATGAAAATTTAAGGTTGTGTTTGGTATCACTTCCAAAAATTTTGAAAACAAAAACATAAAACATAAAATATAAAATTGAAACTTGTTTGGTTGAACACTTAAAACTGAAAACAAAAATTGAAAACAAAAACTGAAAGCATAAAACTGAAAAAAAATGTGTGTTTATGCTTTTATTTTCATAATAATAGAATATATCCACACCACTATATTTTTTATAACTGCAGCATTTGTCGTGTTTCACCATTGAAAACATCAGCAGAAAGAAAAAAAGATAAGAAATAAAACAATAATCCAAAGTATATTTGATCGTTGTCTTCATATCTCTATGCAATTTACAATCTGAAATCTTAAAGAAAGTGCAATCTATAATAAGTGTAACTAGTTCTGTTTCCAAAACTTTTAAAAACCTTTTTTTCTTGTTTTCAAAAATGTTTTCAAAAATTTTGAAAACCTGTTTTTGGTTTTCATAAAAACCAAAACAGAAAATACAAACAAACAATATTTTTTGTTTTTATTTTCTATTTTTTGAAAACTAAAACAAAAAACAAGAAACAAAAGTGATACCAAACAGACCCTAAGCGTTTCTAGTTCCTATAGAAACCTTTTTTTGCTGTGAGAAAGTGGGTCTCGAATTGTTTCTAGGTTATTCCACAGTTGGCTAGACTTCACTTTCCCATCGTAACTGGATTACCTTTTGTAATCTTATGATGTTAGATTATAGGAATAGATGTGGGGATGTTTGACTTGCTCCATTGATGAATGTTAAGTTCTGAACTGTGTAGTAAAACCAAAATTCTTAGATATCAGCCTATACACTATATGTTGTTAATTTAGGCGTGTAACACAACGTTTTTCTGGATTGATGAGATCGTATCTTTACCATATTATGATGGAAATATCAATAGTCTTACCACAATTTTCTGGCCAAGTTTTCCACTTGAGTTTGGGTAGGTATTCAGCATTGGATTGGACATGTTACTATGTTAGTTTCATGTTGTGCCTTAGGTTTTGTTATAGTAAGAAAAATGTTAGTGCAGAGTGAGTTAAAAAAGGTCTAATCGTGTAAGCATGTGGATACAATTTTTGGCCACTGCTTTGAATGTTTATGAAGTTAAATGCATCAATTGTTATGTCTCTTTCTTTTTTGGGTAATGTCATTGTTCCAAGGTAGTCATATAGATTGAGCCATTCACTTGGTAGAATACACGTTCTGTGAATGCGTGGTAATTTATTTTGTTTGATTGGATCATCAACTCTTGTAAGATAAAATGACTTACCCGTCACTCTTGGCAAGATGATAAATGACTTGACATGTTTGTTTAAATCAATTGAAGCCAATCTTTCAGCCGGTGTCCTTTCTGTCTATTTGTATTCTGTGCCATGCGTATCGTTCTGCCTTGTCAGGGGTGATTCCTTTTATAGCTGCTCGATGGTTGTATAATAAGATCAGTTACCTTATCCTGTTATTATTTTGTTACATAGATGTTATACTTAGTGGACACGCCTTGTACTGAATGTCTGTGGCTGGAATCTTGCACTTTAAAAGGGACTAATAGTCATCTTGTTTTGTCAAATGTGGAAATGTCATCCAGACTGCTGAAACCAAAGGCTTCAACCCAGGATTGATTGTGCTGCTGGTTGTTGTGGGGCTTCTACTTGCATTCTTTGTGGGGAATTACATCCTGTACTTGCAAGCGCAGAAGACCCTACCTCCAAGAAAGAAGAAGCCAATCTCTAAGAAGAAGATGAAGAAGGAGAAACTGAAGCAAGGTGTATCAGCACCAGGGGAGTAGGAATACAGGCCTTGTTTTCACTGTTTCTTCACTGTTAAACTTTTCTGTCAAAAATTTGTGTCCATGTTTGAACTCGACAGAGTCGACTTTGTTGTCTCTCTCATGTTCAGTTTGTACTGGCTAGGACAAAAGTCTCATAAGTAGAATTGACATCCCATACTAAGCCATAAGGTACAATAGAGTTTGTTTCTCAACATTGCATGTTGTTGGCTCATCTTTAAGAATGCTGCCTCATTTGATTGCTTCCCGAGTTTCCTAAACATCTAATAGCTTTTTGAAAATTCAAATAGAAGGGAAGCAACCAAATGTATCGATTTTTTTTTTCTACTGCTTGGTGATTTAGTTACACGGAAGATGTCAGCAGATGATAACATGGTCTGCGGAAGAATAAATATATTGGCATGGTTGTTACATTGCAGGTTGTGCATCTCTTAGCACAAAAGGGATTTGGGACAATGTTCCGTGAGTTTTCTTTGTTGGATATGCGGTAGCTGCCCAACCTAGATCAGCATGGCATAACTGTTTTTCCCAGAATCATGGAGGCCTATTCAATCCGACTGTTGATGTTAATATATGACCTCAAGTCGCGTTGCTGAGCTATAGTCTATATTCTTAGGAGCAACAGAGTCAGCAATGGATTCCATTCGGATAAGAATGAGACAAAGAACTAAGATTCTCATTTTTCCAGAATTCGAAACTCCTTGCTAGTCATAAAAACAATAAAGAAACAGCAGCTATCAAGAAAGTAAAAAGGCACATTAACATAAATAACAGGTGTATTCCAGAACCAGAAAAACACAGAAAAGTGAGAAAACCCGGGGCAAAAACCAAGTAAACTATAAAAAGTGCATAGATACTATTAATACCTGGTTGACAGAACCAACCATTAGTTTTTCAATCAGTTGATCACAAAATTATTTCAATCACAGTTCAGGAAAAACAAAACCCACAAGGGTTCCACAAGGGTTCCACAAGTATTGGTATATATATAAATATATTTATGATGCAAATATAGGCAGTATAGCTCTTTAATGCTGAGCAAGAATATCCTCAAGCTCCACGGCCCATGGACTGCTCTCCGGGAGGGATCATGACTAGTACTGGTTGGGCACTGAACCCAGGATGAGGCAACCTACGACGGATCTCACGACCTTCCTGGCAAAGGGCACATGGGTGGCAGCATATATGAGTCGTCAAATCACATGTAGACTCAAAGAGTTCACGCTGCAACTCATCTTCCACGCAGCTACCACAGCATCCACATGACCTATTCAGTGCTTCGCAGCTACCCTGTTTTTTAATCACCAACAATGCCAAAAATAATGACAACCATTAGTAACTCTTTTTTATGCTTTCTTAATGTGACGTATATTCAAATAACACAAAGCCTGGATATCTGTAGCATATCGCCATTATTCTAAGGCAGAGTGTTTCTTATGGACATTCAGATCACAAAGAAGATTATAAGACTGACAAGAAACTATGATCTTTTTTCGGGTTAAAATACCCCTCCAGTGCCAAGAATATAACAGTATTTAGTGACTTTTTCTTTATATACACACGAAAGACTGACGATAAACTGAATGCAAATGCCACAAGACAATTACCACATAGTTACTATTTATGATGGATCATTTTATTTTGACATCCAGCATTAATTTATTTGAGTTCACCAATTGGAACCGAACACAAACATTCATTGACAACCTAAAAATGCTCAATGAACAAAGAACTGGACTTCTATAATTTTACATTGCACTTCAAATAACTCTATTTCCTAATAAAAAAACACTTTCATCACTAAAGCTGCCATCACAATGATTTTCTTTTTCATGGAATTTTTTTTCTGCAAATATACCAAATTCACAAAGCAAGAACAAACTATCAGAATTCACTAGTCAACAAGTACGATTAACAGAAAAGATAATTTTTTTCATCAAAAACTGCCAACAGAATCTTATGTAAAACTAACTAATAACAACCAAAAATTAGTTTTGCAATATGAAATAAAAAAACTGAGTCAGTGAGTCATTAGCCACTTAAGACACAGCTAGGAAAAAGCTACCTTTTTTTAAGAAATGGAGGGATAAGCCACAAGCTAATGTGCCAAATAACTTGGTCAAGACTCCACACATTTCACCAAAGACATGCAACCTTTTACAACAAAGTTTGGCTTTCGGCAGAGGGGCTCCAGTTAGAAAGAATAAGGGTAACTACATCGAGAAAACTTATACAATCTAGTAACCTTGAAGTCATAAAAAAAAATTTTAAAAAAAAAACTTTAATCAACCAACTCTTAAGCCATACATGAATAGGTTTTTGGTTAGGGAGGCTTGCCGGTAAAGAATTTTCAATATGGACATGTACATACAAGGGATTTGTTTTGGCAAATGAGAGAGAGAAGAGACAACTAGAAACATTCCTCTATATTTTATTTGAATGTGATTCATTCCTCTATATTTAAGCCAGTTCACACATTTAAAAAATCGATGGTTGCAAAATGCAAACACTACTTTTATCATTTAATAAAATAAAGACAAAGAAATAACTTGCCTCTAGGTTAAACTTCCGGCGAATAGCTGTACGAGTAGGATACGAAAATAGTGGTGCAAGGCAGTTCCACCCAAAAAAGCTATTACCAATCAGGTACAGACCAGTGTAAGGAAAGCAATGATTTGAAAATGTCCCAGGGACAGATCCAAGTCGCTCGACATTGCTTCCATACAGAACACATGGTGCCACACTTCCAAGAAGACCTGGCCAATATTGTAATCAATAGTAAGTTTAAAAACCGTATAGCATTTCCTATCTTGGTAAAGATTCTCTATGAAAAAAAAAAAGGATCACAAAATAAACTCTCAAGCAGAACAAAGTGCCAAAGGCAGATAAAAATTGTTAACAAGGTACGGCTTCAGACCTACAGTTCATCAAAACAACGAAAAACTATACCTTTAACTTGTTCCAAGCAAATCATAGGGAAAAAAAAACCGCTTGTATCTATAAAAATTCTTTTGCGATTATGATGGTTCATAGAACCCCCCTGCATTTTCCGCGACAATGAAGAAAATAACTTTCTAACAAGCAATTTTGTGTACAAAAAATCAATGTTCTAATATCAAATCAAGAACAACAAGCTATATATAATTTAGGCATCTCAAAAAAAAAAATAATCCTGACTTGCAATATTTCAGACGAAATTAATCAAATGATAAAAGTAATCCCACAGAAAATTCCATAACATCTTGGAATGACACGAAAATCGAACCCCAGGAAGAGCAATTGTCCAATCCAAAATTGCACGACAAATAATTATAATTTTAAAAACTCCGATTCATCGTATTGAGCTAAATAAAAAGGTACAAATTATCTAATTTCCATTCAAACCAAACAAGAACGAAGAAGGACAAGAAGGAACTCACAAACTTCAAGATCGCTGCTACAGAAGTCATCGTTGCGGCCGAGGCAAGCACAGAGGCTGGAATCCCAATGGGCCCGGCCCATAGGCTCGCCCATCACGCTTCCGTCCCCTAAAGGCATCCCATTAGCGGTCCAACCGTATTCCGGAACACCCGATTCCGGAGCCACCGCCTTCTTGGCCGTCTTGGTGTCGTCAGCCTTAGCGGTTTTGTCTGATTTGGTGCCATTCACTTCCAGATGTTCGTCGAGAAGAGGGTTTGATTCCTCCTGATTGTTAACTTTGCTGTTGTTAGCCATTTGGGTTGATCAAAAACCTCAGAATTGTCGAACTGGATCTGATCGAGAGCCTCCGATGGCAAATTTTAGGTTTTCCGTTGTTATCAGCTTTGGCTTTCGTGCTTTTGACGCCCTGTTCTTGGGAAAATCCAAATGCAATGAAAGGGGGGTTTTGATCGTGTAAGGGAGGTACCACCAGAGATGAAATCAAGGAAGCGTTTGGTTTGGTAAGATCTCTTGACAGTTATTATCGTCTGCAGAAGGATCACGATAAAATGAAGGCCGCGTTTGGTTTCTTTCTCTTTGAATAGTTTACTTGCTCAAAATTACTCAATTTTATAATTTCATCAAATTTAAATTTTAGTAAAAACAAAAAATTTGTGATTATTTTGCACTATAAAATTAATTTACAAAAATTATATATATAAAAAATTGAGTGCAAAATAATTAAATGATTTCATTTTGTTAAATCTCATCAATGTGATTTGGCAAAAAAAAATAAAAAAAAATCATTATTATATCCAATGGGTTCCATGGATTTCTACGGTCTCTTTTACAAAAGGATATTGGAATTTTGTTGTCAATTTAAGGAATTAAAATTGGTCGAGGTCCTTCTCGTAGCAATCTATTACTTATTTTCTAAACTTGGAAGGATCGGGGTCAGTTAACTAGCTAGCTGCCTGCAACTAATGAGAGGGAGGGTCCACTCACTTTATTGCTCAATACATGTGAATTGAATTGTCATAACCTTGGACCTGGACTGGCATGTCCTGGCATTGAAAGAGATCCCAGAAGTGATAGGGATCCCATTTATAGTGATTAATATAACGTCCTCTGATTTAATCATTAAAGTTTTGTGTGCCGCCTACACTACATAAATAAAAGAATAAGATGAATTACTTGAATGACTAAGATCATAACATTTTTGATACGATCCTGATATACTAACCATATATAGCTGAGAAGATACTATACATACTAACTCGAGTTAATGCGTGCTATCGCCAAAAGATTGACCTATGTTTTATTTGAATGTTCAAATGTTCTAAGTCGTTGTCATCATCATCTGAGTTACGGGGCCCTGCAATAGATGTTCTACTGCAGGGCATGCATTAAGGCCATTAGAGGCCTTACTAATTTTTAAAAAATTATAAATGTAAAGTTTTTAGTGTATGGATTAAGAGTACGTTTTTTTTTTCAAGGAAAAAAACTAAATTCATTGAAAAATGATAACAAATAAAATAAGTGTTTGATCCAACAGTAGAAAATGTTTCACATTTGTATAAATCTTTTGTCAACCAATTTAATTTTTTTTCCCCTCAAGACTTACATCATGATGATCTAAACAATAAAAACATTACATTTATTATTTTTAAATATTTTTTAAAAAACAATTGATGACTCAAATGAGCCTACTGCAGGGACCCCATTTGTAATTTTTATCCCAAAAAATTTGGGGTCGACTATATGAGAGTGTGAAAACATCAACAGAAATCCATCAACGAAAATCCACTATGTAGATTCGTTCACTTCATTCATTTCTCAATAATATAAAATTGAATTTATTTCATTTAGAAAACACGAGCATGTTTTTCTATTTTTGGACAATGGACCCTCTTAAGTTAGATTGATCGTGTTTTCCGTCACTGAATATTTAAACATTTCAAATCAATGAGCTAAAATTGAAATTTATTTTATTTTGATAACTCGAAAATATTTTCCTACTTTAGGACAATGAAACCTCATCGAATTTTCTATGGAATTCAAAACGGTTGGCTCGGAGTAAAAGTAGAAACAAAAAATAATACTCACCAAAAGTATCATGAAATCCAAGCATTTAAAATAAAATTTTTTTAAGTTTAATAAATACAGCTTGTTAATAGAGATTATCTACTACAGTTTCAGATGCGTGTGTGTAGATTTTAATTATTTTAATGACACAAATTATTAATTATAATTATTCTATAATTCAACCAAGTTGTCAAAAAATTGAAATGTAAAAAAAAAGGAAAAAAATAAATCAGAGTCACGTCGAAGCCAACCTTCTTTTCTTCCAGAAGCTCAACTCCGGATCAGGATCCAGCGTCGCTGCGATTCTCGCCGGTTCTGACTTACACCGTGTGAGTTTCCAAGGCCTTGCATTCTCCACCTCCTCCGTTGATTTCACTTCTTCAATTCTCGCATCACTAGAAAATCTCTCTCTGACGGATTCTGATTCTGCACCATCGATATCTGTGAATTTTAAGATGTTATTTGGGTCCATTTCCGGATCCCTTCTTGAATTTGGACCCGAATCTTCGCCTATGGACTCTGTATTTGATGTGGGATTCTCATCTTCTCTGCTCTCATCCTGCTCTGTCTGCTCCTCTTCTTCTTCTTGTTTTTGCTGTTCCGTTTCTTCATTAGCTAAAGGTGAGCCCCAAAATCTACTCGCTAACGATGAGGACCTGTACGGCGCAGATCGGCTTCTAGTCAACAACAACGCGTTCTTCGGCGGTGAAGAAATTGACGAAGATGCGTATACTCTACTAGCTTTTTCCTCTATATCTTCTCGGTCGTCGTCTTGTTCTAGATCTTCACTCTTATTCCCAAATCTCGATTCAATTTTCGGAGAATCTTCTCTCGTTTTGCTTCTTCTTCTTCCCTTGAAATCCACATGAAAGAAGAGCACCCATTTGCGCCAAACGGTTTTTAACGACTTGGGCTTCTTGAATTTCTTGTTGACAAAGTAGCAAGACAGTGAGTTCCGGATCCATTTGCAGCGGCGTCGACCCGAGGTGTTGGTCCGGCTAGCTCGAGTACGAGTAGAGGAGTTGGTTCCGGATTGTTTGGACCGCCTGACCCGGACTTGACCCATGCAAGTGACCTTCGGAGATGATGGCTCTTGAGCCTCAATGACGGTGCTCTTCTTCCGAAGAACAAACATTGGGCTTGAACGTGACCTCCCTCTGCTTTTGCTCCCAACATTGGTTCTCAAGAATCTCATCAACGGCGGCGGGAACTTCTCGGTCCTACCCGGACTCGATATGGGCTTTGTCGCCAGCCTCATATTTTCTTCTCTTCAATCTCTATTTTGGTTTAGTGAGAAGGAAGAGAAGTAGTGAGAAGGAAGAGAAGTGGGTGAGCTGTACGATTGGGGGGGGGGGGTGGTGTTGTTTGTTGGGCAGAGAAATGGGAGAAGAAGATGTGGTGGTCACTTTGAGGATGTTGCTGCTGTCTGTTTGCTTGTCTACGTTTGTTTGTTTTTGTTTGTATTTGGGTTTGCTGTGTTTTCTGCTACTTATTTGATCCTCGCACGGATAGCTGAATCCGACTCGAAGATTTTTCTATTTCGAGGCTGTAGGGTTGTGTTTGCGCTCCCTACTATTTTAATCAAGTCTTGTAAATGGTTATATTAGGGGCCGTCTTGCGGCAGATCCCAGTGTTTTTTATCACGACGTACACAATTTTATATGGATTATCTCGTGTGCGTTCATCTCAATATTTGGAATAATTGATAGGAAACACTGGATCCTTATAAACTGGATTTGATACCGTTGGATCTTGGTAGGTTTTGCTATTAATGTTAAGTTACTCAATTATCCATGATTGGGTAGTGACTGCAGATTGGTTCATGATCTAAATTGGGCGCAGATTGGTTCATGAATGGGCATCATATCAGTACCTAACTACTTATTCTGTTAATCTGATAGGAGTAGTTTTTGGTTCATATGTCATTTCTATTTCTTCTAGCTTTCTTCAATGATAAGTAATCTCACAAGTACAATCAATAAGCATAATTGCTTACACTTATAACCTGACCAAATGGTATGCTGCTCTATCCTTGGTCCTTATGAGCTGGTAGTTCAATTAAGTAACAACACAATGTGGGTTGAGTTGTAAGGACCCATACTTGATACTTCCATTCAAAATATGGTAGCTAAAGCATCGCATACTGGGCGTCATTTGTTCTCTAAACCAAGAACTTACACTTTACAAACTTGCTCTTTGGATTTCTCATATGAGTCTAAACTCAGGCCGTTAGACCCGCATACACAGAAAATTCTCGTAAGTTCAACCAAAGGTCAAGGCGTGGTCACAAAAATATTACTCTTAATGAAAATCGAACTCACGACCTCCTGAATCGATATGACTTTGCCCCATAGAAATTCATTAGAGAATACTTCACCCATCTCAGATTCTCAATCGCATCATATAAAAAGAATTTCTTGAACCATGTCCCTTTCATGCCCTGGTTTGGTGAGTCTCTCAAACTCCTGGGACTTGTTGACCTCGGCACTCCGCGAGCTATTTTGGTGCCCCTCCATATCCCACTTTTCATAAAGATGGAGCCCTCTTTATCAGTGGGAACAAATAAACAAAGCAACTGCACAGGTAAAAGATTATGTAATAATATAAGTCAATTGACAAACATCAAAAGATGATGAAAGGCTATCCCGAAAAACACCAGCAGGGCTCCACAAACCTCTAATCTGTCTCTGCACAGGCAACCACCAAAGCACTATGAATTTCTTTACCATTGCTTTTTCACAATAATATCCTCCAGTATTCATTTAAAGCAGAAAAGTTTACAGGGGTTATTCAGTATTTTTACCAAAAGAGTGGACCAATAACTAATGATTTCCCCAACAATAGTATAGAAAGTCAACTGAGCTTTCAGGCCTTTTCTGGCACTCAATATATTAGCTTGACTAAGTCTTAAGTCTCAGGAATCACTTGTTGAAAAGAATGGTATTCAGCGCTCAACACTAGGCAGTCTAGGCATATATAATATATCAGAAATAATAATAGAATATACAATTCAGAATACAAAAAAAAAGGCTGAGTTCTGAATTCTGACACTATTTATTATTATTATTTTTTGGGTTTAGGGTTTATATGGTACATGTTATTCCACCGATTAACAGTCAATTGCTCTTTTCATCCCAACCATTGATCTTCTCAGCTTGCATCCTGCCGTAACATTATCATCACATACAGCATATTGCTCTTTTTCCTCCTGTGCTTCTGTTTCATCTTCTGAAAAACAACGATGAAAATTAGAACTATGATATTTCACACCATATGATCATATTCTAGTGTCTCTATGAAATATAGGCTGTCCGGCATCAAATAAGTTTTTAGAGCTGCTTCAATCATAGAACAAAAATAAATTAATAAACAGGGAAAGAAAGAAAAGCCCTAGCATAAAATAGAGGTAAGAAAAAAACCTACCTGAAACATTTGAAAGAGATAATTGGATCAGATGTTTAACACAGTCCTTTAGAGCTTGGAGTTCAGCTTCCTTTTGCTGGAGTTTGGATTGGGCTCAATGCAGTTCTGGTTCCAGCTCTACAATTTGGTTTCATGTTGTCCAATTTGCAGATGGCACAGTTTCTGATTTAGTTCAGATGGCAGAACTCCACCAAACCGGTAGGAAACTGAAATCTGCCCATCTGGTTCATGAAACCCTTCAGCCAAAACCCTCAGTCTCTGAAACATATCCCTGTCAGACGGAAGACAGTTTTGGAAAACTAAGAAAGACCCTCATTCGTGTCTGTTTTGGGGGGGGGGGGGGGGGGGGGGTGGGATGGTCAATGTCTGTTGGGTTGGGGGGCGGGGGGAATAATTGAGAAACCTCACCTTGCCGACCTTTGGCCTTAATCCCTCATGGCCAATATCATATGATATGCCAGCAAGAAGCCGGGTCAAGAAGAATCTGTTGTGCACCAAGGAAGCATTTGCAGTTCAAACTTAAGCTCTGTTTTTTTCTTCTTCCAAAAACTACTCATACATACTGAAAATCTTGACATGGTATATAGTTAAACCGTACGCCACTAATTGACCATAACCCTGCACTCAATTAGGAGACAGGAGAAGAGATGAGAGGTTGGTGAAGCCTTTTTTTAATAGAGGGGGAAAGAGTAGGAAAAAAAACCAAGTTCCGTCCATAATGCATTTGCTCATCCAATCAGAAAAGATTTCCGAGTAATATTACCTTTCCAAACTAGCAAATAAGCCCTTAAGAATGCTACTCAACTCCAAAAGGTATGAAGGCAAAACAAATGACAACTAGCTTTTATGCTTCATTTCACGCTCCTGCCAAATGAAAATGTTTCTTAAAGCCAAATTATCACCATTCTCTCTCAGTTTACTCTCTCCTCCGTCTCTATAATCCCATATGCAATATAAGACAAATATAATGTTAGACACACAAGAATAAAATTACAATTATTATCAAAAAGAGGCAGGACTTTAGACTTTACGTGCATGAACCTTTCGTATCTTGAAAACGAATGTGCACCTAGTATTAGTGACAGGAAGAGTTTCAACAGAGACAAACAGCAAGAGTAAATTTTAACATCAACAATGTTGATGCCCTCCAAAGAAAAATGGATGAAAACAATTAAGTTTTCTTCCAATTGCCTTTGGATTACTGTCTCACAAAACCTACCAACTTCACCCAACTCTCTCAGCAGGATCCTTCAGCACAAGGCATGGTAGTTATATTATGCTATATTTTTATCATAACTACAGAAAAAATCATAACCATCAGTCAAAATGACAAACTCCTACTTCAAAGTCAATGCTAACCCAAAGAAAAATTAAATTTTGAGTCCAAAGTAGATTAGAGGATATCAGCCCCGAAGGCTTTAGCATGTTTCCAGCACAATAGATAATTACCATATTACTATACTGTCACCCTAGATATATTTTTCTTGTGTCTAGATTAAAGCCTCCAAAAATTATATATTATACTCAATGTTCCAAGTTTCAACCCATATTAAGTCAGCTAGGCCGCTCCAACTCCACAACAACTGGTCAGCTGCACTTAGAAGCTACTAAATTTGCATCAAATATCAACGATCTTTTGACCCAAATTGCACATTAAGAAGTAAAAGCATACGTTATCCACTTCAATATCATCCAAATTAAGGCACACAAGGCTCGATTCCAATATTCAGCAGCAAATTTAGACAATCAATGAGTCAAAACAGATCAAGAAAACTACAATCCCTTACATACCCTTAGGAATGATTATTTTGGAGATGATTTTACTATCGATCAATTGCACTTAGAAGCCATATTCTTCCTGGCAGCCCTCGCATTATCATATTCGACCTGAAACACATTAGGTATAGGAGCGGGCAGGTCACCGGACGGGCTTGCTGCAGGGATGTCTTGATGAATTCGTTGACGAACTGGGAGACGATGAGCCCGAGAGCGAAAAACATTCCTTGCAGCTCGCGACGAAACATGAAATATTGAAATGAGAGACGAATCCGCCTAAAGAGATGAATACCGGCACCAATGAGACCCAGGCGAGGAAGTGAAGTTTCTTTTGTTCACAATCATAAACATGCTCATTTATAAATATTGAAACTTCTGGGAAAACACTTAAAATAAAGAAAATAAAGGGACTTCTTTCAAATTTTTGGGAAATTAGGACAAAATAATAGAAGGCGGTGAATTTTCGCGCTTGGGAGCGTGGAGATCTGGAGGAGAAAGACATTCGGGTATTTGGGGTTTCCCATCCATCTGCTCACATTCGAAATCAAGGGTCCGTTTGATAGAAACGAACAGCCTCGGATAGCTTACTCGACGATGGCCGACGACGGCGTGGTTTCTCACAAAAGAGACCCCATTAAATCCTCAGGTTCGTTTTCTTCGATGTTAGGTTTCCATTCCCTGTTTGGACGTTAGGACTATTGAGCTAGGAAATAAGGTAAGGAAATTGAAATCGAAGGTTTTCGTTTGGTTTTCTTTGTTGTTTAGAACATGTCTGCTAAGTTACGATGCTTCAACTGCGCTCGCTCGACTTAAGTGAGCTACTCTTTCTGGCTCACTATTAATGAAAACCTAGAGGGTATTAAGGAAATCAGCGATATAGGAATTAAACAATGAAGAGTTGATTAATTGTAGTACTTTTGGATTTAGATTATAGCCTAGCATATGCATGTGTTTGCGGGTTTAGAGATCTGTAATCTTTCTTGTAAGTTGGTCTGAAAGTTCTTTTATCTGCCTTTTAAAAATTAATTATTTTTTGTGAGGTTAGTTGGCAATGTTGCGGGGCATAGGAGACGGCAACATGCAGTTACCGTGGGGAAAGAAAGAAGAGAATCGCTGGTGCGAGCGAAGCGCCTGTGCAGAGATGGGACTAGCAGTGACGTTGATGTTCCTTTTGATAATGATATGATAATTGAGGAAGAGCAATCAATTTTGGATGCTCAAACTTCTTCAGCAGTGGAAGAATTGAAATCTGCTGTTGCTTTCCAGTATGTACTATGTAGATTCCCATATCTTTCTGTGCAGTTTGAATGAAGATTTTTTCGTCTCTCCATTGGATTATGATGATAATCTTGTTAAATATTATGGGAATTTGTTATTATTCATGGTTCGGCATCCAGAATTTCAAGCTTCATTGTTATGTAATTTGGTATAGAGGATAATAATTAATAGTCCCACTGGTAGCTTTACTGCTCAAAACAATTTATAAATGGCTTTGACATGTTCGGAGGAGATGATAGATGATTACGGTGTAATGTTAGCACACTGAACTTCAAGCTTCCTTATAATCTAGTGCATCTACATTGCATTTTATATTCGTACTGGTTGATGCTTTTTCTGCCTTGGAGTTTATCCTGATATTTGTTTGGAATTGACCTTTACCATCTTCGATCTAGGGGAAAGGGTGCTATGCAGAAGAGGGTTAGTGCCCTTCAGGAATTAAGGCGCTTACTGTCAAGATCTGAATGCCCTCCAATTGAAGCTGCTCTAGAAGCCGGAGCAATGTCCCCATTGGTGCAGTGTCTTACATTTGGTTCGCCAGATGAGCAGGTCTGTTTTTTTTTTTTTTAGGTTACTGCTTCACTGTTCGGAAAATATTCTTATTATCTCTTAATTGCCAATTTATTTACCTAAAAAAATTTGAATATGAAATCTCTGAATTCTGCTCACAATTAGGTTCTCACTAGTTGAGTTAGTCAAATTCCAACATATGCTGTACTTAGTTGTTGCCCGAGTTATAGTCCCACCCTTAGAGTTTGTGATGGATATTATGAATACTAATTTATCTGATGGGTAGTTGGCCAGCTCTCTGAAGTTAAACTGCGTTAAAGAATATGCTGTACTTTCCATTTCATTTGTAATGTTGCAGTTGCTCGAAGCAGCTTGGTGCCTTACAAACATAGCTGCTGGAAAACCTGAGGAAACAAAAGCTCTGTTGCCTGCATTACCATTGCTTATTGCTCATCTTGGAGGTTGGTTATTGCTAGTAATTCTTTTGTACCATTAAGGAATATCCTTTGGTGGTTCTTTTTCTGGATACTTCATTTCGCAAAAAATTGTTTGCTTTCTGCTTTTTGATTCTAGGATTGTTGAGAAATTGAACAAGGGTAGAAAACCCAAACGCATAAAAGGAATTTCATTGATAGAAAACACAAGGAGGTAAACTCCTTACATAAAACAGAGTCTCGAAGACTCTCTAACACACAGGGCAGTAGCCCAAATATGGAGTTTGAAGCTCCCTGAAAATGGAGTCTATGACTCCTCTTTTGTTTTGGGGTGCTAACCCACTTTTACAACTAAACACGTCATATATATAAAGACACACCTAAACCGACTTAAACACTAGAAAGTAGAAAATAGCCACACACATGGCTCTTCATAAACCGAACACATGGTTCACTTGACACCACACACATATACACCAGGTGTTACACACACGCATGAAGCACTTGGCTCCAACACTCCTCCCTGCTTCATGTGCGTTCACAGAAAGGTAGTAAAACCTGCATAAATACCCGGTCAACAAATCTGCAAGATAGGACTAGAAAACGTCAAAAAAGTTGTCAAATTCCTTTCTGCCATCTCTTGCTTCAACCATCTAAAACACAGTAGCTTGGGTGCAATCCTTATGATTACAACTCCTTCTGCCACCCCATGGAACTCCTCCTTGTGCCCAAATCATCTCCACAGGCCTTCAAGAAGACAGCTCCGATACCATGTTCAGAAATTGAACAAGGGTAGAAAACCCAAACGCATAAAAGGAATTTCATTGATAGAAAACACAAGGAGGTAAACTCCTTACATAAAACAGAGTCTTGAAGACTCTCTAACACACAGGGCAGTAGCCCAAATATGGAGTTTGAAGCTCCCTGAAAATGGAGTCTATGACTCCTCTTTTGTTTTGGGGTGCTAACCCACTTTTACAACTAAACACGTCATATATATAAAGACACACCTAAACCGACTTAAACACTAGAAAGTAGAAAATAGCCACACACATGGCTCTTCATAAACCGAACACATGGTTCACTTGACACTACACACATATACACCAGGTGTTACACACACGCATGAAGCACTTGGCTCCAACAAGGATCCATAGTAGAGGATGATTTAGTGGCTACGAAGTAGCATTTAAGTTTGCAAATGTTGGAAGCTTGACACAAAAATGTTACTGTGGTTATTCGTTCGTGATAAAAAGGTTCATGTGAAGTTTTGGGGATTGTGCTTCTTTTCCCTGAGAACTGATTACTGCAGCCTGCAGGAAATAAGCATGAGCATTCCTTTATTTTGCACTGTTGATTTGCTAGAACATTATTAAAAATGATTTGTTTGTTGCTTCGCCTTGTTATATTAGGTTCCTGTCATATAGGTAGATGTAAGAATATATAACCCAGATGCAGTTATCAGACAGAGAGTCGCTTATACTCTAATATATTTAGGGTGCCTATGGTCTTGTACTCACAATTGCACTTACTACGCAGAAAAGAGTTCCTTGCCCGTGGCTGAGCAGTGTGCCTGGGCACTGGGAAACGTTGCTGGCGAAGGTGAGGAGTTGAGAAATGTTTTGCTGTCCCAAGGAGTATTACCACCTCTTGCAAGAATGATGCTACCAAACAAGGGCTCAACTGTGAGAACAGCTGCTTGGGCATTGTCAAACTTAATCAAGGTCTTTCACCTTTCTGAATTCAGGAAAACTTGAGCATTTTATAATTCTGGCTCACCAGCTTGGTTGACCTCTTTTTACAAATTCAGAATTATGACAATCTGTTCAATGAAGCATGTGCTGCATTTTGTTTCACTTTCTCTCTGAATTGTATCGTGATACTAAATGAATATTATTGCTCTTTGCTTCGGCTGCATTATGGAATTCCAAAATGTGTGTGCTATCCTGAAGTTTCTTTACAAAATTAACTTCAGTGTGCCGAAGTTTCTTTACAACATTAACTTCAGTGTGCTTGAATGTAGGGACCAGATCCTAAAGCTGCTACAGAACTCATTAGAGTTGATGGAGTGCTGGATGCAATTCTTCGGCACTTGAAAAAAGCGTAAGCTTAAGTTTGTCACTCTTACGTTAATTATATGAATTTTGGTCATTAAAGCTGAAACTGTAAAAGATTTTTGGATGTTTCCCTTGCCACGCGATGTGTACAGGAGAGAGCTCTGAGAGTTTGTTTAGTGGAGCATATTGTGTGTCAGCTAAATTCCATTTGTTATTGTATGGTTTTCATCTATGTAGGAATTACACCCTAATAATCTGTTTCAATAAGATTTTTTGAAAGGAATTTTTTTTTGAAGGAGATCCTCTAGTCATTGGAAAGAAATCAATTTAGTCGATAGATCTCACAAAGAGAATAGATTTTGTAAGCAATTTTCCATGCAATGTAAAAGCTATGAGAACCTTAGCACAAATGCATCAATTTTATCAAGGAGAGCAGCCCCCATCATACTAACATTCGGAATGCATCTTGAACACCTCTTCTTAGACCCCACTAGCAGCACTGGTCATTACCTTTATCAGAATAATTACAACCACTGCCACGGGTTCACACAAACGGCTACTAATGGATGTTGAGAGCCTTGCTTAGGTTAGACCGGTGCTGGTTAATTGGCCTTCTAATATAATGAATGGATAGTAGAAAGGCTGTAGTTTTCAAAACAGGCAATGTTTAATGTTTATTATTGTCTTGTAATTGATCAATCTCAAAATACATTGACAAATTATATGTGCTAGGGCTTCTTGGTCGCTGTTTTTGACTTTTAATTGCGTTTTTTTTACATTGTTCTGTTGTTCTTTCTTATTTTTACTAAGTTTATCTGCAAACTTCAATCCTGTGGAGGAATCCATTAATTATTGTGTCGTGCCTAGTTTTTGAAAACAGTTTCTGACGGGGCCCAAATGCTTTTTACAATTGTTATTCCTGGTACTTTGCTGCAGCTACAATGATGTTTCGAAGGTGTCTTTTGTTGAAAAACAATAATGTAAGATTATGCAAAGAATATAACTACCTTTTCCACTGGATTGACCAATAATGACTAAATATAATTTGCTTGTATTGCTTAAATTTTCAGACTATGTTTTGATTAGTCTTTTTCCATGAAGAAAAATGTATGCCCGAATTTTGTGTATAATCCAATAATTTTCCATGTATAGGGATGAGGAGTTGGCTACCGAAGTAGCATGGGTAGTTGTGTATCTCTCAGCCCTTTCAAATGTTGCTACCAGTATGCTGGTGAAGAATGATGTTCTTCAACTACTTGTGCAAAGGTTGGCAACATCAAATAGTTTGCAATTGCTCATACCGGTAATGATAAAATCATTTCAAAGAATCTTACTGATTTCCTTTTTCGTTGAAGTATAAACGATGCAATTTTTATGCTGTAATCATAGTCAAAGCCCCTTTGTCCAAAATTGTTTGGGGATGCAATTATTAAATGCTTGTACATTTTATTTAAAGCTTGAGCTCACCAATCTGTTTATGTTTATTATATGAAGGCTAAGATGGTTGGTACATGCTTACTGTTTTTATGATGTTCTGTTCCCATGGTCTAATGTTTTAATCATGTCCGTATCATGATGTAGCTGACTCAAGTGTTCTAGTTTGGACCTTCTAAGCTATATCTACTATCTAGTTGCTTGGTTCCACTTCCATATTAGGCAAGATTTGTAAATGAGACTGAGTTACCTAAAGCTATAGTGGACCTTATAGGCCATTGCTTTCTAGTGATTACATTCCCATTTTCCATACCATCAAAATGACAAGATCATAATTGAATATATGTATTGTTTTGTAATTCAAAATTTTGACCCTGGGCATTTCCTCACAATTTTTTTTCTCTACTTTGGAGTTCTTAAATTGACAACTATGGATGCCCTTGGTTCTGTTGTTTGTTCGATTAGCGTATATGTTTGTCACGGACGCACGGTAACAGTACATGCACCTAAATGGCAATTGATTTTCCATCTAGGTGCTAAGAAGTCTAGGAAATCTTGTAGCTGGTGATTCGTACATAACTTCCGCTGTTCTTGTCCCTGGACGTGATATTACAGGTAAGTGACTTACTTTCTTTTACTAGATGGGAATCTATGATGGTCACTCACGTCTTATGTAAAAAAAATTACAGTTGAATTCGCTTTCAGGTAATGTCATTGAAGTCCTTGTTAAATGTTTGAAGAGTGAGCACAGAGTTTTAAAGAAGGTGGGTTTTCTTGTCTTCATTGTTTTTTGTGTTTATCCTTAAACCTGTGCTCACTGGAAGTATTTCCATTTATGCAGGAAGCAGCTTGGGTGCTTTCTAACATTGCTGCTGGTTCTGTTGAACACAAGCAATTTATTTATGCCAGTGAGGCGGCATCTTTATTACTGCGCCTTCTTTCAACTGCACCATTTGATGTTAGAAAGGAAGTTGCTTATGTCTTGGGCAACCTATGTGTTGCCCCAGCAGAAGCTGATGGAAAGCCATACTTAATCTTGGACCACTTGGTTTCACTTGTTGGTAGAGGATGCCTCCCTGGTTTTATTGATTTAGTAAGGTCTGCTGATACTGAGGCTGCAAGACTAGGACTTCAATTCATGGAGCTGGTAAGCAAATCTAATTGTTCATCTCTCTCCCCCTCTATCCCATCCTTTTGTTACTTTTTTTTTTTTGGTTCTTTTATAATTAAAGGAGTACTTCTATACAGTGGATATATTCTTGTGGTACTCATTCTTGTCTGCTCAGTTGTAGTATTTTGTTACTACAGCACCAGAGTATGTTCATTTGGGCTCGGCTAATTTGTTATTCTTTAGTTGCAATCCCTTTGCATGAATATTTCATGCGATACAGCAGCAAAGAATATTTCGTGTGAATGTTGGATTGTTTTGTCTTGCAACAGAGTGAAAATTAGTCGCTCAGGATTCAGTTTTTGTGTATGCAGGTTCTAAGGGGTATGCCAAATGGTGAGGGGCCAAAGCTTGTTGAGCGAGAGGATGGGATTGATGCAATGGAAAGATTTCAATTCCATGAAAATGAAGATCTTAGAAATATGGCAAATGGTCTTGTAGACAGATACTTTGGGAAGGACTACGGACTTGATGATTAATCATTAGGTTCGTTACTTGTATTTTCGTGCTCCCAGCTTTTGTCGTATGCTACACTGGTGATTTTCCTTGCAATCTAGTCCTGAAAATATTATTTGGCCACTATGAACTACCTTCAAATTGTCGTTGGCGTTTGCAGCATGTTCCCTTTCATTGCTGTGTTATTGTTGACTATATTTTTCCTTGACATCTGCAGAACTGTCTTGTCTTTTTTCTTTACAAAATATGGTTGGTGGAGCATGAACATATATAGGAACTAGCATCAACAGTAGCAGAAAAAGATAGTGATGACTGCATTAACTTGTTTTTTTCCCTCGCACAAGGCACCCAGCTGCGCTGGAGCCAAAATCCTCGCTATTTTCTATCGATAGACTGCTTCCAAGGATGAGGAACAAGCCAAGTTGGAGGAGCTTTCGTCTTTTCCATCTTATACTCATCAGGTACATTCACACTTTTGTCTTCCAAGCTAAACATCCCCATATCATGCCCTCCACCCGAAAAATTAGATTCAATGTCTTCCCAATTATCATCTGTGAAGTAAATCGAATCTCGATTGAACATCTTGAAATCTCTTGCACAAACAGACATTGATTCATTTGAACCCAGAAACAGTGCACGATCACCTATCGATCCTACCTTAATCCACAGTTGCTGCTCAATATGCAACTTGAACACCTCAAAATGTGAGGTTTTGTATGAAGGAACCGAATTCTTGTCCACTCTGGTAAGAAAGTTCCCAATATACCTTACCACAAGCAGTAAATCCCCTGCAGATTTCACAAGATAAGATACTGTCACAAAAAAACAAAAATCTGCTCCAGAAGACCCTAATGTATCGTCTCTGTTGATCAAATCAGGCTTGATCTCTATCTTCTTTACAGGACCAGAACATTGAAGTATATCCCACACTTGAAGAAAAGCATCCACATCCAATACATAAAGCAAATTTTCATGGCAGATGATATCTTCATAGCTTTCAGAGATTTCTTGCTTACTATCAAGTGCAGTCCATGAGTCCTCACCTTTTCTATAGAATGCCAACTTTGAAGATTGTCCGTAGATTAATGCCACATAATAGTCCTCATTAGACGGATAGGATGATGATAGTACAGCTTTGCTAACAATTTTTCTTCTAGACCCTCCTATCCTTTGAATCCCCAAAGAAGACCCAATTTGGGGAAGTTGAATTTGATCACAATTGAAAGGATTAAAGAGAGAAGGAAAAAAGTCTTGGTCTAGACATACTAACCATCCATGGGAAGACCCAATCACACAGCAAAAGCTCTCACCACTACTCATCTCCTTAGCTGCTGATCCATTGTTGAATGTATAAAACCTTTTTTCTTCAAGCTTCATGAATTGAGTGAACATGCTTGTTTTCTCAGATTCTTCTTCTTCATGTTCTTTTGGGGGAAAGACAAGCCAAGGTGCTTCCTTGGACAATGATGTTTTTCGTGCTGAATGTCTCTGCTGTCTTGTTCCACCATGAACAAACTGCTTTGGCGCGATAGATGTCGATAAAGGACAAGTGTTTGAAGATTGATTCAAGAAGAAATTCATTGTGACTAGCCCAGTCGCATGATGAAGGCCTTGTGTGTATCAGTGTCTCCATTAATATAGAGAATGCAGAGAGAGAGCTCTCTTGACTTGATTTCTTGTGAAACAAACTCAGAATAAAGATAACCTATATATACATACACAGGAGGCCATATCCTCCTACTCGGAATGTAGCTGATGGTTAGGTGTCCTGCAAGAACATCGTGTGTTTGTTTTCTTATCAAATAACAAAAACGAAAATAATATAGATATCAGCTAGTTATACCAACTCTTGACTTATACTAACGAAAATGAAATGATAAAAATTATCTTAGTTATCTCAACTGTTGAGTTGGACATACATGATCTAAAGTGAATTTATGGCTCGAAGCTCACATAAAATACAAACTAGTATTTAAAAACAGGTTGGCTTTTTAAAAGAAAATGTAATTTTTTTATAATATATTAGCGTTATTGAAATAATAATCGTAAAACCCTAAACAAAGGTTTAACATCGAAGGGAAGAAATAGCAGTGACAATCCCTTGAGACTCTTGCTCATCTTGAAATCTCTAGTCCTAGCTATCTAGGTTACTTTTTTAGGCTTGTAGCCCATTTTTACCCACACTGATATGTTTGGCCCAGTCCAGCCCACTAACCCAGCCCAACCTTACCTTTCCCTCTTTCTTTTATATGAGTTTAGTGTTATTTTCAGTTATTAATTATTGTTTTTATATGATTTTAGTGTTATTTTTCGTACTTTAATCAATAACTAAAAAAATAAAAAAAGTCTTATTTGGGTTCCTTATTTGGCCATTATGAACCGCCCATTCAAACTGTTGTTGGCGTTTGCATGTTGTTCCCTTGCATTGCTGTGTAATTGTTATTGTTGACTATATTTTTACTTGTCTTTTTTTTTCTTTGCAAAATATGGTTGAATTTCGAGTCTTGATTGGGAAACAAAATCCTCGCTATTTTCTATACACTGACTGCTTCCAAGGATGAGGAGCAATCCAAGTTGGAGGTGGAGCTTTGGTCTTTTTCATCTCACCCTCATCAGGTAAATTCACACTTTTGTCTTCCAAGCTAAACATCCCCCCATATCATGTCCTCCACCCAGACAACTTTCTTCAATGTCTTCCCAATTATCATCCACTGATCCTACCTTAATCCACAGTTTCTGTTCAATATCCAACTTGAAAACCTTAAAATGTAAGGTTTTGTATGGACAAACCGAATTCTGTTCATCCCACTGCTGTAAGAAAACTCCCAACATATATACCTTACGACAGGCAATAAATCCTCTGCAGATTGAACGAGATAAAGTTTAGTTATAATACAACAATCTGCTCTAGAAAACCCGTATGTATCGTCTCGGCCTTACAAACCAGGCTTGATGTTCATCTTCTTTGCAGAAGGACCAGAACTCTCAAGTATAATATCCCACACTTCCAGCGAACCGTCCATAGCCAATGCATGAAGCAGGTTTTCATGGCATATGATATCATCAAAGGGTTGTTGCTAACTTTGAATTTAGTCCGTAGATTAATGCCACATAATGGTCCTCATTAGACGGATGGGATGATAGTACAGCTTTGGTAACAAATTTCTTCTAGAACCTCTTGTATAAGATTGCCAGAGTAAATACTCACCACCTCCTATCTTTTGAATATTTGTTATCCCCGAAGAAGACCCATTCCCGAAGAAGACCCAATTCTGGGAAGTTGAATTTGATCACAGTTGAAAGGATTCAAGAGAGAGGAAGAAAGTCTTGGTCTAGACATACTAACCATCCATGTGAAGACCCAATCACACAGCTGCTGCAGCAACTGCTCATCTCCTTAGCTGCTGCTCCATTGTTGAATGTGTAAAACTTTCTCTCTTCAAGATTCATGAATTGACTGGACATGGACAACCTTGTTTTCTCAGATGATTCTTCATGTTCTTGTGGAGGATATAGACAACCTTGTTTTCTCAGATGATTTTCATGTTCTTGTGGAGGATATAGACAAGCCAAGGTGGTTCCTTGGACGATGTTTTTGGTGCTGAATGTTGTATGAATGTCTCTGCTGTCTTGTTCCACCATGAACAAACTGCTTTGCTGCGATAGATGTCAACAAAAGACAAATTTTTGAAGACTGAGAACAAACTGCTTTGCTGCGATAGATGTCAACAAAAGACAAATTTTTGAAGATTGAGAACAAACTGCTTTGCTGCGATAGATGTCAACAAAAGACAAGTTTTTGAAGACTGAGACAAGAAGAAACTCATCGGGACTAGCCCAATCGCTGGAAGGCCTTGCTCTTCCTTTCTTTCTTGACACAAGGAGTTTGTATCGGTTTTGTCCATAAGACTCAAGGTAGAACTACAACCCAAAAAACCGGCTTACCAGGTGAGGGTGCCTTGGATCCCTTATAAACCAGAGTTGGTAGCCTTATTTTTTAGATGTGGGATACTCATCATCCTACAATAACATCTTGTTTTTTTCTCCTTATCAAATAAAATCTTTATTTATATTCAAAAAATAAAATATTGCCAACTATTTTTAAAAAAGGTTGCATCCTACGAGATACTAAGGGCATCTCATTTTCTCGCCAAAAGCCAAATCTTATAACACTCCGTTTGTCCCTACACTTTTCAACCTAACACCTTCTTCAACTCCACATTCTTCATCCTCCAACCTTCTTCACATACTTCGTTCATCATCGTCTATGAAAACCCACCAAATCAACATTAATGCACCATTGTGACTGTTTGAACGATCGATCCTGGCCTTCTCCGTTCCCTTTCGAGCTTTGCCTTCTCCGTTTACTCTCTTTCTTCTCCCATGTCAACAACCCCAACTCCTCATCCTTCTTCTCTTTCAGAATAAAATCTCCACCACCATCGATTTCAACGGAGGGTTGCAAAAGGCTCCCCTTATCCCCTTATCAAGATTGTGAGAAAAGGGTCAACCAAGATGCCATGATTGTTTGAGAGGTGATTGGACGAGGAAGATATAGATATTTTTTGCCGCAGTGGAAGTGGTGGGTAGGTGGGTTATTCTAGGCTTCATATGGATCTTGTTGTTCAAGTAGATTGTGGTGATAGTAGTAATGCCATGGCAGCCATGGCTGAGTAGTTACAGATTTAGGGATTGAGGTTGGGGTGCAGATAATATTTTTTTTTTGAAAAAACTGAAAATGGAGTGTACCATAAAATGTTATATTTTTAACTAGGGTGTAGTAAAAATGGGATGTACTTAGTCATTTTTGGGTGCAAATAATGTTAATCAAATCTAAAAGAATATGTATTTTTATAATATATTATCATTATTGAAATAATAGTACAATGAAATATTAGTTCTTAGAGCTATAAAATTAGTTTTTTTAGGTTCTTAATGATATTCATTATCTATTATGGACTCATTTGATGTTTTTTTTTTCTTGGTTGGTTGCTAAAATATTTATTTAAATTAAGAAATAAAATATTTTTAACTATTTAAAAACAGGTTGCCCGTTTAAAAGAAAATATTTTATTATTATTATATATTATAATAATCGTGAAACCCTAAATAGGTTTAACATTGAAGGGAAGGAAATCAGGAAGAGAAGCGGCAATCCCCGTCGCCGCCGCTCCGCGCCCGTTATTATAAATATAACAGTACGCAAAAACCAGGACTCCGGAAACTAGGGTTTTTAAAGAATCACTAGATGGAGAAGAGCGCCTCTTTTTTGTTCGCTGGGGCCAATTTCAATAAGAAGAAGTTCGCCAGCGATTTCGACAGGTTCAAGGTACAGTAGCAATGATACATTGACGTTTTTCCAAGCGCTTATGTAACAAAATTGTTTATCTATGCCATTAACTGAACCCTAATTATTGTTCGTAATTGTGTTTGAACTTTTATGAAGGAGAAGAAAGAGGCAGGTAATTTAGCTGATGATCGTGAACCAGAGGAAGTGTTGGTGTCTGCCAAGAAGAGGAAGCGGAAGGCAAGGGGTTCAGGTAGTATTTTGGTTCTGGTATTGTTGTTAGCTGTTTTATTAAATGCAATTGGATGAAATTAAAGCTGAATTTTTTTTTAAAATTTGATGGAAATAAGACATGATTGGGAGATTGAGGTCCAAAAAAGCTAGAAAGGGTCTGCATATTGTCAAGGATAATGATGAGTCATCCAAAAGGAAGAAGGAACTAAATAGGCAAATTGAGGTTTATCTTTCTCTACTTCTACTTCTACTGACTATTCTTTGAATAAGGCTTATTTCGTGTTGTTGAGACTTCAATTTTGTTGTCCTGTTCTTCTTGAGGTTAGCGGGATGCGGTCTTCCGGAAGAAGCATAAGATTCATGTGTCTGGGAATGATGTGGCATCCCCTCTTAAAAATTTTGCAGAGCTAAGCTCAAGGTGCCTCGCTTTCTTTCTATCTTATCAGCATGGCTACACTACGCATGTACTGATGTTGAGTAAAGCTATCACAGATGGAAGTATCCTTAGCGAGAGTGTGCTGTTCTTCTTTGATTTTATTTTTGCTATGATTCCTTATAGGAGTAACTTATGCATGCATTGTAAAATAATATGATTTTTTCTTTTATCTTTTTGATTCTCCCCTCTCCCTTTATTCTTTTCCTTTCATGTTGTATGTGTGTTTGTTCCTTCATGTTGTTATATGAGTAGTTGTCCAATTTTTCTTGTGGAAGGCAGATGTTTTATTTGTGGTTCTTTACTTCCTTGCATAGTTGCATTTGGCTTATCTATTTTTTATTTTCAAATTGGTTGATACATTTTTCAATGTCTGAATTGAGAAGGTTCTTGTGCTTTTTTTTTTTACAGATATGGATGTGAATCATATTTATTACAGAATATAGCGGACCTTGGATTTAAAGAACCAACACCAATTCAAAGGCAGGCTATTCCAGTCCTCCTCTCTGTATGTTACTCTCTTGCAGCAATCTTCTGTTGTGTCCAGTCTCCTTTCTTTCCTTTTTCAAATTTAGGTCTTTGTTTTTCCTTCCTTCTCTTTGGGCTTCATAACCAAGTAGAAGATACAGAATTGTCTCTGCTAGCTTTAGCTTCATTGAGGCTATTTGTTGAAGTTCTTTTGACTATTATTTTT
This sequence comes from Tripterygium wilfordii, assembly GCF_013401445.1. Lineage (NCBI taxonomy): Eukaryota > Viridiplantae > Streptophyta > Magnoliopsida > Celastrales > Celastraceae > Tripterygium > Tripterygium wilfordii. The sequence continues at coordinate 2,889,139 of NC_052244.1, read as the reverse complement.
TTTACTGATATTTGGATGGTCTTCATCATTCATCAGGGCCAGGAATGCTTTGCTTGTGCTCCAACTGGATCAGGAAAGACCTTGGCCTTTGTGTGTCCCATGCTTATGAAACTCAAGGTACTATTTGCATCTTTTAACCACTACTGCAACCAAGTTCTTGAGCTTCTCTGATGAAACTTTTTGCGGCTCAGCACCCCTCAGCAGATGGCGTTAGAGCAGTTATCCTATGCCCCACAAGAGAACTAGCTACTCAGACAACCAGAGAATGCAAAAGGGTTGCTAAAGGAAAGAAATTTCGTATCACTTTAATGACCAGAGAGCTTTTAAGAAAGGCTGATTTTTCAAAACTTCCATGTGATATAATCATTTCTACACCACAACGGTTGCGGTTGGCTATTCGGAAAAAGAAGATTGATCTAAGCAGGTAGTTGGTTTTGATGAGCCATTCAATTTCTCATTTGATGTAAGCTCTTCCAAGCTGGTAAATGTAATTCATAATGTTGATTATGGGTTCTGGTGTTGCAAAGTTCATCAAGGATTATCCTATTGTGTAATCTATTAGCTGAAGGTTTCCTCTGAAAGCTAACCATGACCCAGGAATGTATGTCACGAAGTAATCTGTCAATGCTGCTTTCGTTTCTTTTGGGGAAGGGGAGAGAAGGTTGGAATCTAAAAAATAAAGCCCCGTCTTTGTTTATAAGTTAGTAAAAAGAGTCAACCAGTTTAATTTCTGGTTTGGATTTCGTGATGGCATGACATAATTCTTTTAAGGTTTCTCTTGGTATAGAAATTGAAAAAAGAAGGCAAAATAGTGGCCCCATATATATCCCTTAAATTTTTCTGAGACCCTCTGGTATCAGGTGACTAATATTGATATGCATTATCAATCTTTTCAAAACCCCTTTGATTGAAGGTTGCCTTACTATAGGAATATGCCCTTTATATGTAGAATATACTCGGAAGGTTTTAGGCTGTATTCTGCTATTAATTATATGAAAATAAGCTTCACATGACCACTTTATAAATTGAAAATTTTATTTACTGACAATGGGCTTTGTCTTTTGTGCAGGGTCGAGTATCTTGTTCTGGATGAGTCGGACAAGCTATTTGAAATTGACATGTTAAAAAAGATTGATTCTATTGTTAAAGCATGCACTAACCCTTCAATAGTACGCTCTTTGTTCAGTGCTACTTTACCAGATTTTGTTGAGGAGCTTGCTCGAACTATTATGCATGATGCTGTTCGAGTTATTATTGGACGAAAGTGAGTGAGAATAACATATCTTTTCTGGAGCACAGAACAATCTGCATGACATGAATCTTATATTTGACTATTTGAGCAGGAACGCTGCTTCTGACACGATCAAGCAGCGGTTAATTTTTGCTGGAAGTGAAGAAGGGAAACTTATTTCTCTTCGCCAAAGCTTTGCTGAGGTATGCCATGCTGCCAATGTGGATGTCCAAAAACTTGTAGTTGTTGAAATTTCTGACGCCAATTTCAAACTTCAGCTAATATATTTACCTTTTCTAGTTCTGTTCATTATAGAAGCTGATTTGGGATACTTTCAGGCGGGGTTTTAAATTTCAAATTATTTGGAAGCTGAATTTTAAATCTTTGTGGGACAGTATTATATGCTGAAATGGCTACACCTGCTTGTGTGTCAACTTCTGCAGACTAATAGCTATATGACAACCAATTCAGCATGTGAACAAAATGATGATCTTTTTGAGCAGTCCTAGGTTTTTGTGTGTATTTGTCTTAGTAACTTATACAACAACAAGCATATATCTGTTGAAAGAGCTATTTTTATTGTCTATAGTCCATGTGATAGTAAGATTTTTCAATGATTGGTTAGTTATGACATGATGACTGAATCTTGTGCAACTGTGTCATGGATAATTTCTACTTCTTGACCGCCTCTTCCTTATTGTTATATCTGTTGCTTGGCAATAGAGTTTGAATCCACCAGTGCTAATTTTTCTTCAAAACAAAGTGCGGGCGAAAGAACTGTATGAGGAGCTAAAATTTGACGACATTAGAGTTGATGTCATCCATTCTGATTTGTCCCAAGCACAGGTAATCTTGTGCCCGTCTTTTGTCAGTTGTATTAAACTATGCTATGAGTTGCTTACCATTCACAAAGAATGCAATAATAGTGGAGGAAATTAAGAGTATTGTCATTTGTTGCAAGCATTGTCTTCAAGGAGTGCAGTTTTGATTCTATATTTGTGGCCTCTGCTGCCAAGTCTCCTGACTGTATATCCTGTTGAATGAAAAAAAATAATTAATTTCTCATGATTTATTTTGTTGTGTTTGTTTGCTACAGCGAGAAGATTCTGTTGACAACTTTAGAGCTGGAAAAACATGGGTTTTGATTGCGACAGATGTTATTGCTCGTGGTATGGATTTCAAAGGTGTCAATTGTGTGATCAACTATGATTTTCCAGATTCTTCCTTGACTTACATTCACAGAATTGGTATGTAACTAAACCTCGATTTGCTTCTCGTATGTCCTCTTAGATGTGGGGTTATTAGATAACAATCAATAACAAGAGAATTTCTTATGAGAAATTTATTAAAAAAATGTAGTTTTTTTGGGGTTCTCTCTTGTATTCTTCTCCTTCCCTGGGAATGGACACATTTTCTTGCTAGATTTGTTTTTCCTGTTTCATATACTTAAAAAATGTAAGCCGTTGCCTTCTACTGTTGTTGACTGCGGTATTGATTTGGTTCAAGATTCACCTCATAGTTCCTAGTTTATGGCTGATTGATTAATGTTGTGTAGGCGGCTGATTAATCCATGTTATTATGTGTTATTTCCAATTTTATCTTCTTTTTTTCTAGACCTTATTTATCTTTTCTGAATATCAGGATATCACTATCATGCCAATGCCTTGCCCCAATGTCACTGCTTGCAAATGTTTATACTAATTTTCTAGTTATATTGGTTTAAGTCATATGTACATGAGTTTGTTTTTGGGTTCAAACTCAATTTGGTGGTTATCTGAATAGGCCGGACTGGCAGAGCAGGAAGGGGTGGAGAGGCCATCACATTCTACACAAAAAAAGATATCCCCCTTTTGCGTAACATAGCTAATGTCATGGTAGCTTCAGGCTGTGAGGTTCCATCGTGGATCCTGGTGTTGCGCAAACAGAAGTGGAAGAAGCACCTGCCACGAAGAGATTCAATTTCAATCAGGCCACAAGATGAGGAATGAATAGAAGTTTTAGATTGCAATCCTTAACTTTTTGTAAGTGGATAATTCTAGAAATAGTGTCTGCATTTCTGTCAGAAATTGATTTCCTGTAACAGGGAAAAATAGTCATGGTTTATATTTATTCAAGAGTTCAAAGAACATATTGGGATGATGTTCTAGTAATGAACTTCACTAGTGTTGCAAAATTAATTTTGACTAGTGTTGTATTTTCCCAGCGTCCTTACTAAGCCAAGTATGTGTTAATGCCACCTTGCGTCGCCATTGGGTTGCGAGATCTTTCATGTGTCCGGTGGGTGGATCCCATGTTACCAAACCACCGGACAATTGATTGGGTTCCATGTTAAAAAAAAATTCAGCATGTTTATGTTTGAGTTGTGATCGTGATATGATTCCTTTCAAAAATAAAAAAAAACATTTACTACAAACCTTTGCACAATGGTAAAAGTTATTTCAATCCAACCTAGCCCTAGGCATCAAAATACCAAGCCATGGAAACATGTTCCAAGCTCATCTGTCATTGCTAAACAATCACTGTGATGGAACATAGCCATCATCCTGCATTTGCAGCCACAAGTCATCAAGCATATTGTAAATGTTCTCTCTTTGGGGGTGCAAACTATCTTCTGCAAAAAAGACATGGATCCGGTCCTTAACTTCAATCCAGCTTTGACCTGGAACTTTCTTGACACCCTTTTCTTTCATCAAGCTCCTCAACCTGGAAACATCTGCCCAATTCCCAGAAGAAGCATGAATATTGCAGAGTAAAACAAGAGCAGAAGAATTGGTTGGATCAATTTTCAGAATGTTTTCTGCAGCACGTTTTCCAATATCGACATTTCCACGCGTTTTACAAGCTGCGAGCAAAGTTTTCCACACCACAATGTCAGGATCACATGCCATTTCATTGATTAAACTTTCTGCTTCATATAAAAGTCCAGCACGAGCAAGCAAATCCACCATACAAGAGCAGTGCTCTCTTGTAGGCACAATCCCATATTCAGCTTCCATGGTCTTGTACAACCGCCAACCATCTTCGACCAGTCCAACATGACTGCAAGCAGTTAGGACTCCTAGCAATGTTACTTCATTTGGCTTAAAACCTGAACTTCTCATCATCCCAAAAAGATTAAGAGCTGCTTCTCCATATCCAAATAGAGCATACCCGACGATTAAACTACTCCACGAGACAACATCAGGATTCACTACAGAATCAAAAAGCTTTTGAGCACTTACAAGGGATCCACACTTTGCGTACATGTCAATCAATCCATTCACAACAGGAGCTTGAAGTATTAAACCACTTTTCATGGTGTAGCAATGAATTTGATTCCCCATTTCTAGAGATGCTATTTCTGCACAGGCCCCCAATATATTATTTATTGTAATATGGTCAGGCTTGATCTCAGAACCAAGCATTAGCTTTGATAATCTTAAAACCTCTCCAGGTTGCTTGTGCAGCAGACATGATGTAAGAACTGCATTCCAAGAAACTGAATCTGCAGTGTTTCTCATCTCTTCAAACACACTGAATGCATTGTGAAGATTTGAACACTTTGCATACATGGTGAGTAAAGCGTTACATACTGACACATAAAAATCAAAACCCAGTTTAATAATGTAGGAATGGACCTGCATGCCATGATAGAGTGACAAAGGGTTCGTGCAACTGCAGAGTAAGGAGCGAAATGTTATGTCATCTGGGATCAACCCCAAATGTCTCATCCGAGCAAACTGTGATAAGGCTTCATTGGCATCACTGCCACTTGCTATCCCAGCAATAATTGCATTCCATGATGCTAAATCAGGTCTTTCTATCTGCCTAAACACTATTCTGGCAGAACCTAGAAAACCACACCTTGCATACATGTCACAGAGGGAGCATCCAGCAAAATTATTTCCACCAAACCCAAATTTTAAGCACAAGCTATGTATCTGCCTTCCATACTCTGGTTTTAGGAGGCTGCTGCATGAACGAAAAGCACTGCCAAATAGATACTCATTTGGCACATATGTACCTTGGCAGACCATTCCTCTAAAATAGTGCAGAGACTCGCACTCATAACCAAGTTGAGAAAACCCTGCAATCATAGAACTCCAAGAAATTAAATCTTTCTCTCTAATACGAAAAAAAACATCCCATGCATCAGCAATCTTATCAAACTTAGAGTACATTGCAATGAGAGCATTCTGTGCAATCAGGTGAGAGCCGAATTCTGATTTTATGACTTGGGCATGTATTTGCCTCCCTAACCCAACATTACCCAGACCTGAGCACGCTTTTAAAATACTTCCAAAGGTGAAGTGATCTGGCAACACACCTGATTGGAGCATTTCAAGATACAACAAAATGGCATCCACCTCTTTGCCATTCTGTGAGTACCCAGCAATCACTGAAGTCCATGAGACCAAATTCCGCTGGACCATCCCATCGAAAAACTTTCTAGCTTCTTTCAACGACCCACATTTTCCATACAAGTTAAGAATATGATTTTGAAGAATTATGTCTGGTTGACAGTTGGAAGTCAAAATGTGATTGTGGACTTTCCTGCCATGTTCTAAAGATCTCAAAGCAGAACAGGCGCATATGAGACGCGCATAAGTGCTGAGCTCTATGTTGAACGCTGTATTCTTTCGTATGAAGTCAAATGCATCAAGGGCTTCTCTGTAAAGCCTTTGCTTGCACAGGGATTGAATGTAATCATTCGTAAGATGTTCATTAGTAAACTGTTCTGTCCTCAAGCTTGGCAACCCAGTTGGTTTCACAGCAGCAAAATCATTGTAACTTAAAGCTATACGCGGTGAGTATCTTAAGTTTCTGATCATTGGTTACTGGGACCAAATTGAGGAAGATCCAACATTCAACTCTTTTGTTACTCTGCGCCTCATCTGCACCAAAATGACATGAAATCTTGCATCTCTTCACCAACTTCCTTGCAAAAACAAACCACAACCCAATGCAAGATAATCATTCTTTCATCACAGGAAGCTGTTATTGCCCACAAAAATCTCAAGTATTGCATCAAAACTCTGGAATTTCTACAACACCCATCACCTATCACATTAACGTGAAGGTGAGTAACGACCAGCTATGCAATGCAATGTAATGGAAATGTTATGTACAAATGACAACGCAGATAGAATGAGAATCGTAGCTCTTACAGGCAAACCATCGAACACTTCGAGAGCAAAGTGGCATGTACGAGACTTGAGAGTTCAGACAACAAGGGAACGCATTGGTGCTGTTATAATGTCAGGCCATAACAATACCCGCTAGAGCAAAACAGAGCATGCATCTGTGAATAATATTTCCAGCAAGAATAAATCAATCGTTGCCTAAAATAAAAGATAATTACATAATAAGTCTTTAAATTTCTTTTGATTATTTGTTAAATTATTTACACAGAGCATTATGGAGGTTTTTAAAGTGGATAAATGGGCCGTATTGGTCTAATGGGCTGGTTGTATTGGAAATATATGGGCCTTGAACCACCTTGAGAGTTGAGCGAGCTGGGCCAGCTGGCCCTTTGTTACTGGTACTCACAGGATAATTAGCCATGTCATCAGTCCATGCCAGCTGGGATCTGTTCTGCTGGATCTGCATGTGCCGAGCGGAGTACAGAGTCGGCCGCTTCCGCTTGCGTTTCACGCTTTCTTTATCGCTACAAGGGAGCCCTCTTTGATCTTCGAAGGTTCGATTGTTGCATCCCTCTTTGCACAACACGATTGAGTGTATGTATATATCTTGGCATTAGCAATATGAATTGGAGTTGTGATGTTTTCCTGTTTATATGGTTGAAGAGCTGCTTCTTGCTTGGATTTTGGTTTGTAGTGTTGTGCTTTTGATCCGATTCTTGTTGACGTTTTCTTTTGGACCCGATTTTGAAATCTGGTGATCATTGCTTGTTCACAATGTCTTAATGTGTTGTTAGACGTGATTTGTGTTTGTTATGGTATCTGCGACGGGCAAGAAGTGCTCTTTTAAAAGAAAGGATATGGTGATCTTTTTGTCGGAAGATTTTGTTTTTGTGAATGTTATTTTTGGGTAAAGAGCTGCTTCCTATGTTCAATTTCTCGCTCGGAGAAATCTGGGGTCTGAATTCCAGAAGTGACTATGATTAAGGCTTTGTTTCTTTGTTATTATCAGGGGGAAATATGTTATTTATGTTGTTTGTATCATATACAAACAAATCCAATCTATGTGGATTTATATGAGATATGAGGTATTACTGTTTTTGTTCTTGTTTTTTGTGAAATTCTTCACTTTCAAGTCAAAGGTGGCTTGCGGTATTTCAGTTTTCCTCTTTTTTTTTGTGAAAGGAATGCTGATGATGCTATCTTTGATTATATTCTCTCTCAAGTTTCCATACTGGAATTTAGCGCCTGATATGCCGTGATTATTTTCTTTCCATGTCATGTTAAAAAGGAAAGCAAAGCTTTGTTGTCATGTTGTGGAATCATATTGAGTATTTTAAAATGCTTTTTATTGTTTTTCTTGGGGTTAATTTCCAGCTTTTCTTCTGCAAATTATTTTAGATGGGTACGGAGAAGGTTCGCATCAACATTGTGGTCATTGGCCATGTCAACTCTGGCAAGTCAACAGTGGTCACTTGATCTATAAGCTTGGAGGTACAAGTGTGTTACTGAGAGGTTTGAAAAGGAGGGCTGAGATGGACAAAAGTTCATTCAAGTATGCCTGGGTCCTGGACAAGCTCAAGGCTGAGCATGAGCATGAGCATGGTATTACCATTGATATTGCCATGTGGAAGTTCGAGACTACCAGATGTTACTGCACTGTCATTGATGCTCCTGGACACCGTGACTTTATCAAGAACACGATTACTGGTACCTCTCAGGCTGACTGTGCAGTTCTTATTATTGACTCCACTAGTGTATGTTTTGGAAGCTGTTATATCTAAGGATGGACAGACCTGTGAGCATGCTTTTCTTTCCTTCACCCTTGGTGTCAAGCAAATGATCTGGTGTTGCAACAAGGTAATGAGTTTTTGATCATTTTGTAGATATTGATTACAAATTTACAATTCAAATAAAATTTCATTGGTTGTGTGGTTTGATAAAGATTTTTGAAACCTGTGAAGTTAGTGGCATGTCATTGCAAATCTATGTGCATGAGTTGAAGTACAATTATTTGCATTATAATGTTCAACCCATTTTCTAGTCAACATCAACAGACAAAAATTATGTGCTCATTATGTGATGAAAGCAAGTTTATATGAACTGACTATTATGGCCAGAACAAGTTTACATGAACATCAATGGAATATTTGCCATAGTACTTTGTTATTTACTTGCAATGTGGAAAAACAGTTCGAAATTTTAATAGAGATTTTAAATATCAAATTCGAAGCAAGCATCATGCATGTTTTGTCATGTTCTTTTAAATATCCAATTCATTGAAGTACATGACAAATGAGATCCTTCAAATGATGGAAAAGCATGGCAAAAAATTAGTAGATGTGGAATCATACATATTGGAGCCTTAGAGATGTTTATAATCATGATTTTGCTTGTCCAATTCTCCATTGATGCTGAACTGATTATTAGTCCCTTTTTTTTCTGTCTCAGTCCCAGTTTCCCTTTCAGTTGGTGCAAGTATAACTGTCTATTACTTTTAAATTTCTACTTCTACTGCTCTTTTGACATGGTAATTAGATGTCAATTTGACCGTGGTTGATGTTAATAAATAGATAAAATGTTAACATTGCAGTAGAAAGGCTCTGTGACTGGCGTGTAACAGAGGTCATCAGAAGATCCAGAGAAATAACACACTATTAATACAGCTCTTCCAAACAACATAATAGAAATAAAACCATTAATACCAAAATAGCAACATTATGGATCTCAATGTTTTTTGTCCCAACTATCCCAAATATTGAGATGGACGCACACAATTTCATATGGATCATGTGGGGTATGTGGGTCTCATGATTTCACATGGATCATGTGTGACCATCTCAACATTTGGAATAGCTGGAACAAAAAAACACTGGAATCCTGAGCATTTTTTTATACCAAAAACCTAATAGAAAACCGTAGTCAACTTGCTATGGCAACAACTAATACTTGAATCAGCACTGCAGTATATGTCAACAACATGCCCCTGATATGATATAAATGAACATGTGTGTTGAGTTTCACATTGACAATTCACCAAAGATGTAGATATTTGAGTCATTGTTGGCCATTTGTCTTCTCGTGATGATGATTCTGTAGTCAACACATGGTGATTGGTTTATAAATTACTATTATTTAGGTGCTAGGTTTCCATCCCAACAACTATTTGGTGTAGAGACAGCAACTCAATCTCTTCATGAAGGTTTCTTTTACTTCAAGAGACAACCAAATGAAGCAACCAATGAAATCATTCCAAACAAAGACAAATACACCTTGAGTTTTCCTGTATCAACCATGTACTCACTAACTCACAAACACTGAACAACTTAGCGATGGCCTAGTGGGTTAATATCTCTTCAGCCACCAGTGTGTTGCCGGCTGTTCTCGCGTCTTACAAAAAAAAAAAAAAAACTCCCACACACTGTTTATTCTAATATTTTAAGTAATAAAAAAATGATCTTGTCACTTTTCTTTGGTTAAAAATGCTACCTTATATATTTCTGTAATCTTCTCTGTCCCTGACTCTCTAAACCAATCTTTTTCACCTTTTTTTTTCTGGACCTCTCTTGATGGGGTCTATGGAGAGATCAAAGAAGAAAGTTCTGTTATGGAAGAAAGCTATTGTTCATTTCTCTCTATGTTTTGTTATGGGATTCTTCACAGGCTTTGCTCCAACTAGTCAGTCGTCAGTTTTCTCTAATCAAGCCATTCAATCCAACAAAACAGCACAATACTCACCACAGACCGTCAAAGCGTTAAACCAAGCAGCAATGCCAAATCCTACCTTTTTTGACAGAAGTTTGATCGATAAAACTCCATCAATGACTGAAGAACAAGAAGAAAACAAGTTGTCACCAAGAAGGCTTATAATTATTGTGACTCCATTGAGCACCAGAGATAGGTTTGGAGGTGTGTTTTTGAGGAAATTAGCTTGTTCTATAAGATTAGTTCCTCTACCATTGTTGTGGATTGTTGTTGAAAAGCAATCTGGTTCGGACGAAGCATCGGAAATACTTAGAAAAACAGGAATTATGTACAGGCATTTGGTGTTCAAGGAGAACTTTACAGACCCAGAAGCAGACTTGATCATCAGAGGAACATTGCTCTTAAGCAAATTGAGCAGCATAGGCTAAGTGGGATTGTTCATTTTGCTGGCATCTACAATGTCTATGATCTCGGCTTCTTCGACGAGCTTCAAGGAATTGAGTAAGTACTTTTACACTTCTTTTGATATCAATCAATAGAATCTGTACCATTCCTTCTCTATATGCAGTGAGCATTGATTTTCTTTTTCAATCAAACACAATATGTGTTGCAGGGGGTTTGGGACATGGCCTACAGCATTGGTATCAGCAAACAAGAAGAAAGTGATAATCAAAGGACCAGTTTGTGATTCCTCCCAAGTTATAGGATGGCATATAGGGAAAATCAACAATGAAACAGGCAGAAAGCCTCCGATTCATGTTTCAAGCTTTGGATTCAATAGTTCCATCCTCTGGGACCCTGAAAGATGGGGTCGCCCTTCTTCTTCTCAACAAACTTCACAGGTACTTTACTTCACTTGCTCAAATATTCATCTCCTTAAGGTACTTCAGGGTTCAGTGACATTGGAATAATTAGACTTGTTTGTTAATTTCTACTGGAAAATCTTGCAGTTGAAGCATTTTGATTCCATTAACAAGACTCCAAAAGAAAGAGGTTTTTTAAAATAGGGATATGGACCAATGATGGGTGTATATATGAAGTTATATCATGGCTTCATTGATGCAGCTGGGGTCTATCTATCATACCAACTGCTAAATATGCTTAATTTACACTAATTATTATGGTTTAGTCGACATTTGGCCAACCTCCAACCATTTTAAAATGAGTGGACAATTAGGTAATGAAATGATACTTTTGTCATTTTTCGTCCTACTTGTTTCTTCTCATCTGTCTCAAATTCTTCAGATAGACCACCATTGTTGCACAAACTAGTAGCTTGAATCTCAAACAATTTCTCGTTTAAGTTATTAAAAAGATCTGAATATTGTATATTCTTATATGTATCTGTTTGTGTGTTAATTTGTTACAGAATTCGATCAAATTTGTGAAAGAAGTAGCAGTTGAAGATGAGACAAAGTTGAAGGGGATGCCACAAGAGGACTGCTCCAGAATCATGCTTTGGCGTTTTCATTTTCCCATTTTAACATCACCAATTACTACTACTACTACTCATCCTCTGACTTCTGGGAGATGAAGATACATAGTAAATGTGTTAGACAAATTTTAAATTTGCAGGAGCAATTGATTGTACTAGGTAGATTAGAAGTTTTTCATTTTCTCTGCAAGTGTTTCTGCAATTTTTTTTTTATCAAGCAGCAGAAGATTGCTTCCTCATCACATTATCTAATTTACCAAGTGAATCTTGTTTATCATTAGAGTTTATCAAATCATAAGATTCCTTAAACTGTTATTTTACCACTGAATCAAAGCATTTACAATAAGAAACTAAACTCACAAGGATTGAAGCTTAAAATAAAATGTATCAGAATGGCAAAAACTGTGAAATTCCACTCTGCAGCACTAGATAAATAAATCCATGCCTACCAAAGTTGTAAAACAAAAGATTGACCAAATGCCATATTTTACAATTTAGAGAAAATACTCTTAGGAATGTCAATTGCTCAATATAATTGAAATAACAAAAACAGTAACATATATGTTAGAGCGAGTCTCATATGCAAACACCCACATACGGACTTCACTATTTCATACAAACCAATGGTAGTAACATAGAAATTAGGTACCAGACCCCGTTGTGAGACTCCCTGTGTTTCAGCCCTTGGATGTGGACATATATATATATATATATATTCTTTTCTTTTCTTTTCTTACAAGCTAGTCGCCTAGTCAATTATTATTTAGACAATTGAATTTTGGAGAGGAGACAATTCCTCAGGTGCAAAGCTGTTGGGTTCTCAACAAACCTATGGTCCTACAAAAGGGTCATAATACATGTATTACGTCCAGGTCCAGCTCTTAACCCACCACAATAATTGGAATATTAGTTGCTAATTCTGGCATTGAGTCCAATGCCAATGATTGTGGTTGGATAATTATTCCTTATAATTATGACACTGTGTAATGTAAAATTCACTTCAACCACTTCATACAAATAGACAGTTGATAGTCGAGAAATTCCGAACACTGGGTCTTCTTCATTCATACCCTCTCCTCATCATTGATTTCTTCTTTGATGGCTGAGATCTGTTTCTATACCTGGACCTGTTGATCTCTTTTGTTTTGCTTTTGTGAAGATAAAGACATTCCATGGATTACACAAACAACATATAGCTCTCTCTCACTCTCTGGAGATCTAGCCACTTTGCTTTGGTTCCACTGGTACTTCTATTCTCTCCCATTTCAACTTTCTTGTGCCCCAGGTTTTGTTCTGCGTTGTCGGCAGAGCTCAATTATTTTGATTTTTGTGTTTTTTTTTTATCATCTATGCTTCCGTTTGGTCTCTGAGAAAATTTAGCTATATTTGGCATGATTTGCAAGTTTTAACCTTTATTTCTTCAATTTTGCAATGATTGTGTAGATTCCGTAAAATGTATTGCCGCTGCATTTTGTTGAGGTTCTTTTATTACATTCATTTGAGTGTTTTAATACAGTTCTTTTGATTTCTGTCCAAAAAGGGATCAAGTTGGGGAATAACAAGTAGAGATGGGGAGGAAAGGAAATTGGTTTAGCTCTGTAAAGAAAGCTATCAGCCCGGATTCCAAGGAGAAGAAAAACCAGGTCTTTTGGGAAAACCCCATTTCTGAGATTCAATTTTTTGGAATTCTGGTATTTGGGTGTATTATGTTTTGACTCAATATTTTCACAGGAATCAAATAAGTCCAAGAAGAAATGGTTTGGCAAGCAAAAACATTTAAATACTGATTCATCATTGTTAGAATCAATAACTGCACCTGCTCCTCCTCCTCCTCCTCCTCCAACACTATCTCCTCCTCGTCCTTCTCCCCAGATAGTAGAGATAGCATCAAATGACGTTGCTGATTTCACCACCGCTACTGCTGTTGCTCCCCTGGCCACAGCAGAGGTTGTTAAAGTCGCTGCAGTAGCTCGATTTGCAGGCAAATCAAGGGAAGAAGTGGCTTGTATCAAGATTCAAACAGCATTTCGAGGATACCTGGTATGACCGTATGAGTTTGACCATATTATTCTTCTCTTATTTGATGGTTATGGCTAAATCTGTTTTTTAATTTTTTATAAACCCTATATTCACAAGTTGGATTAATTTCAACTATTTGCAAACAACAAGTAACTTGATTGCATACGAAGTAACGATTAAATTTGGTAGATTGTCCCATCTTCTATAGTTTTTTGGCACAGTGTTGAAGCCTTGAAGGTATTCCATACAATAGAAACACAGGCTCCTTCTCCACTTATATTGCATATTATAAAAGGGAAAATAACTATAGCTACTTTTTGAAATCATGTGTCCTGTTCAAAATTAGGCTGCTGGATGAATTTTGAATTCCAGGAGGTCAAAGACAAACATGGTACTGAATAAGCAATGCCTGTTTAAACTTAAGTCTTCTGTTTCCCAACGATAGATTTGTGATTGGTGATGTTAGTATTTGTCACTCGCTGCTCAAGATTAAAAGAAAAGTAGTTCTTTTGGCCATCTTTGGTAAAAGGTAACAACTCCTGCAGTGGATGGGGTCGGAGACAAGCAGAATGTACACAGACCTTACCCCACATAATATGTAGAGAGATTGTTTCTAGGAATTGAACTTGTGACTTCTAGGTTGCACCCTTGTAGCTCTACCACCGGACCACATGCTCACCTATGAAAAATTAGACACCTCTTGTGCACAAGGCTCTTCCAGTGGGCAGGGTTGGGGGACATGCAAAATGTAATTTGACTCATTTTTATATATAAATATATGGTAGTAATTTGAGTAACTTGTGCTTACGTCAAGTTGAGCTTGCTCTGGCTTTTATTTAATTGTCAGGCTAGAAGGGCAATACGGGCACTAAGAGGGTTGTTCAGGCTCAAATCATTGATGGAGGGGCCTGCTGTTAAACGACAAGCCATAACTTCCCTCCGATGCATGCAGACTCTGGCTCGTGTGCAGTCTCAGATTCGTTCGAGGAGAATCAGAATGTCAGAAGAGAACCAGGCTCTCCAGAGACAACTCCTACAGAAACATGCGAAAGAGTTTGAGAATTTGCGGGTCTCTATTCTCTCCTTCTATTATGATATTTCTACCTTTAGGATAATTTGCGGGTCTCTATTCTTACATGCAAGTGATGCAGATGTGTCTTTAGGAGTTCATTGATTTTAGTGTGTTGCAAAACTTTCTTAAATAGCCCTCAGTGTCAGGGGCTTTGGAGTCCGGAAACCTCCAAGATTATATTTTGTTTATATCTTTGAAAATACACTTTGAACTGATGCATCAAAATCTTTCTCCAAACATGAATGCAATGTATGCATGAAAGGAAGGAGGTTTAGAATACTAAATTTCAGTATGACGGACTGTTTTGTGTCTATATTGTTAGGACACATGCTATTCATCTTGAGAAACGTCATCTGGATGCCTTAAGTAATCTACTATCACAGTTTTTCTACACTAATTTTTCTTGCAGGCATGACTTATTTAAATCTTATTGCAGATGGGAGAGGAATGGGATGACAGCTTACAATCAAAGGAACAAATTGAAGCTAGCTTACTGAGTAAGTATGAAGCAGCTATGCGAAGAGAAAGAGCAATGGCTTATGCTTTCTCCCACCAGGTGACCTTTCCTGTAATATTGCTCTATCCATTGCATAGTTGAGAAGTTTGCAATTGCATCCAACCAAGTAGTTTAGGATGTAAAATGATTAAGCAGTAAGCAGTTGAAAATTTTGCATTATTCAGTTATCTTATTGGTCATCTTAGGTGGATATCAGTTACTTTTATCTCTCTTAAAACAAATTTCAAAAAACAATCCTTGGTTTTGCTCCTAAAATTAAGATAAATTTGAAACTTTTGCATGTTAGAGTTCCAACCATTGTGCTTGGAAAAGGTTCTAAAGGCCCAATGTCCGGTTACCAAAACTCCGAAATCAGTTTCTTCACTAAACTCTGACAGCTTATTGCTCTTCCTTTTTTGTCCTTCTAAATTTCTAAAAATATGTACCAATAGATAGGTAATAAAATAATTTCAGAATACTGTTCTTATTTGAAAATCAGACATTATATGGTACAAGTTCATTCTTTGTCTATACCATATTGTTTTCTGGTCCGGAGATATCTAGCTTTCAGGTTTAAGTGCCTTAATCCAACTTTGAATGAAATCTTCTTACAGAAAACATTGAAGAATTCCTCAAGACCTACAACTCTGATGTTTATGGATCCAAGAAATCCCACATGGGGTTGGAGCTGGTTGGAAAGGTTCATGGCAGCCCGACCTTGGGAGGCCCGTAGCGTGTCTGAGAAAGAACTCAATAATGACCACTCATCCATAAAGAGTGCAAGCCGCAGCATGGTTGGAGGAGAAATATGCAAATCTTATGCAAGCTACCAACTCAACTCTGAGATGCCTTCCCCCACAGCCAGCCAACAACCAAGCCAGACTATAAACCGTCAGTCCCCCTCAACTCCTTCAAAGCCAGCTGCTCCCTTCGTTGCTCGAAAATTGAAGCCACCAAGCCCACGGGGCAGTGCTTGTGCTCCAGATGACGACTCTAAAAGCATGTCCAGTCTACAGTCAAATCGACACAGGAGGCACAGCATTGCAGCTTCATCAGTGCGTGATGATGAGAGTTTGGCAAACTCTCCTTCAGTCCCGAGTTACATGGTATTTACTCAGTCTGCAAAAGCCAAGTCTAGGTTGCAGAGCCCCCTAGGAGCAGAGAAGAATGGGACACCAGGAAAAGAAAATGAATCCTGGGGGTCTGCAAAGAAACGTCTTTCTTATCCACCCTCACCGGCTAGGCCCAGACGGCTTTCTGCTCCCCCAAAGATGGTAAATCTCTCCAATAATGGCAGTTGATAATACGATTCTAATGGAATGAACTTGAAGCTTTGAGTATTTCAAGAAGAACCGAGCGTTCTGCCATGTGAAATTCTGAATCTTCTTCTGGTTTGAATGCTCAGAAAGTGCCGGTTGGGTTGAGATTGGTTCCTCCTTTTGTCCTAAACAGCATTGCTTACAGTTTCTTCTTATTTATACATTACATACTCTCTTATGTTTCTTCCTTTTGTTTTGGAGAAAATAACGTTCACTTTACTGTAATTCTTGATTCGTTTGGTAAATTTATACCAACATTTGATTCATTATACTGTGTTTCATTGGTGTTCATGATTGTAATATGTAATTTCCTCTCCTTAATAATGGAATTTATTGGTTGGATGTTCAGTTCATCCTCTGATCATGGTTGTCGCATAATTGTGTTATGAAATTCTATTGGATAGTACTCTAAACGGGTTGAGATCAACGGGTTATGAAATTCTATTGGATAGGAATCTAAACGGTGCCGTTCTGCGACTATTCCCTTGAGCACCCACCGGTCTCGATCGTCCGTGCAATTAGTGCATGACAGAATCTCTCGTCGGCGACGTAGGCGTGGCCGCAGCCGTTGGTGAGGCGAAGCTAAGCTCTTGTACTTCCTTCTCTTGATGTATTTTTCGTTCTATTTTTGAGGAAGCAGGTTCTTCTTAGTTCAGAAATTAGATAGAGTAATGTGACAATTAGGGTAAATTTTATTGTTAAAGGTGTGAAACACTGATTTTGATAGCAAATTTTGAGTCATAAGGCACCAAATATGGCGTTCGAAACCCTAGGTCTCCACTATCTGCCCATTGGAGAGCAATGATCGCATCTACTGATTTCGTATTTTGTAAATAAATTTGGTCTTTTTAAAAAATTATGATATTGTTATTGTGATTGAGGGCAAAAATTGACTCTGTGCTAAAGATTTCCGATTGTGACATGGGCGTTACTGGTTCAAAGTTCAAACCATAACCCTGCAATGGTGGGGCTGTTGTTATTTTCTGTTTTCACAGTCGTAATTGTATGCCTGGCATTGGTAGTCAAAGGCTCAATACCAATCTGTTTTAAATCTTGTACTATGTGCGAGGTTCAATTCACCTCCCTCAAAAAAATTAAGAATATAACCCCGTAACTTATGGAAAACAAGAAGATTTTATGTATTATTTCCTACTTTCTCAATATATGTATTCCCATGTTTTTACAGATACCCTCACCGTGCTCATAATGTGTGAAGGTTGTTAAGTTTTTCTTGCTGCAATGGCTGCTGATACATCTTCTCAAGATCAAAGGAAACGCACTTTGGAGGCCTTGGAACGGAGTTTGCTGTTGCAGAAGCTACGTTTCTCCAACAACAAAAGAAGAACCGGAGCAAATCAATTGGAGAAGATGCAAAAGTGAATAATAGCGTGAACCGCTCTCCTATGGTTCCTTCTACGCGTTCAACAGATAGGCAAGTGACTACCTCAGCCAACAAAGGTTTTCCTCTTCAATACTTAGATATATTGTCTCTCCTTTTGACATTAGAAACTTGTTAATCAATTTCTGCTTTATTGTGGCTAATTTGCAGGGCGTTCTTTAGGTCGCACTGGGTCGCAAGGTATCACTTTTTTTTTTCTTCTTTCTGCAAATTCTCTCGTCAAATTCTGTTCATGGATATGCTAGAGAGTGGATCTATATTATTTGGCTAGAAATATCTACTCTTAGCTTTTGTGAACAGATGTGGAAGAAAATGATCCTGCATATTTCCAACTTTCCCATCCTGTACATGAGAACCTACGGACAACCAATGTGGAGGTTCTTTTTTCTTTTCCGAACTACTTTTTATATGCTTAGCTTCATATCTCTGAGGTCTTATATTGTTAATTCTTTTGCACAATCCCCTGGCATCCTGCAGTATCGTGGTACAAGAGGAAGTTTTGTTCATGAGTTTGTGCGTGAGCTTCTTCAAAAAGGTGATTCAGCTCAGAAGTTCATGCAAGGGTCCCGAAGTATAAAAATTGATAATTGGATGCTTCTTGATAATTATGTGCATGGACGTGGCAGCTCTACTGGCTATCGTATGAGAGCCTTGCAAAGCCATTCAAAGCGCTCCAAAGGGCACATGTCCTTGAAGCAGCATAAAAAATATGGATCATTTGATTTGCCTCAGCATCTCCAAAAGTGAGTTTGATGCTTGTTCTTGTGGATATAGCTGATTTGTATACTTTTTTTTCATCCATCCTTGCATTTATAAACTTCCATTGACTCACTGTGTATTCACGTCAACTAAGTGCAAATTGTAGTGATAAACAATGTAAAAATAGGAAAATGATAGGAAATATTTCCCCGAAGGGACAGGGAATTTATGGACAGTATGTTTAATTTCATGCTTTGTAGAAACTGAGTTGTGACCACAAATTAAACATTGCAAGCCTAACGTTTGGACAAGCTGATTGTTGATTCTATTGGGATAAACTTTTTGGAGGCATTGTAGGAATCAAACTGTTGCAGTTTGGTAGGTTCTAATTTAGGGATTTTTAAGTGCTCAAAATCTTCTGTTCCTTACTTTTTTTCCTCATCCTGATGTTCAGTATGATTGTGAAAGAAAGAAGTAGACATTCATAATGACCATGGGTGTTTGAAGTTATCTTTTTGAAGATGCATTAGATAAACCTTCTAGACATCTGGAATGAATTTACTTTTCATATTATTTAGCAAAAGTTCCTTATCATTGGATTGTGTTTAACTTACAGATATGATCCTTTTAAGTCGATGAATGAGATGTGGAAAGACTACATGATGCAACTTGTCAAAACTTCTGGGTGGGATTTTTTTCATTCTAATCTCACCACTATCACAATCATGCACTTTTGATTGCTATGGTGCATTTTTCTTCAAATGTTTGGATTCAGTTCCTTTAACCATACTTTAATGTCGTCTTGCAGGAAGAATCAGTTAGCTCAATGTCTTCTCAATGCAGATCTACATGGTGCTTATATTCTAGGTCATACTCGTTTCTCGAGCACTACTCTTTATTAATGGAGGCCCTTAGAAACATTCAAAGCTCTTTCTTTAAAGGAATGTAAAACTGATGTTTATCTGGAATTATGTCGTTTATCATCTGTTAATTGAGGAATTTAGCTGGATGATATCTGCCATCCTTGAATCCTTGCTAAAATTTTCCAACTTTATTGTAAGGTAGCCTACTTACATGTTTATTCATTGAGGAACCAATATATTCCCCGCGCCCCCACCCCCGCCCCCCCCCCCCCCCCCCCCCCCCAACACACACACACACACCCAGTGTATAAGCAATGTTACGTCTTTTTTTAGTCAAGTTATTTATTGTCCTTTCTCTTCCAGTTGCCGAGTCAAAGATAACTGCTTTCACTGGAGTCAGTGGCATTATAGTTCGTGAAACTGCACAAGCTTTTGCAATTATCACACAAGAGAACAAATTTCGAGGTAATTCATATAATGTTTTAATTCACCGAGAATTTGTTCTTAGGTGATTCACATTATTATGTTATGCAATTTGCACGTGTGCTACCATTGCAAATGTCTGCCACTTCTGTGCACAACAAAAAGTATTTTAAGGTTCGTGGTTTTGTTTTTTATTTGGAACTTAATGGTCTGTATCTATTGAGTCGCTTAATATTTAGCAGACTGGATAATTAATTGCCTGTGGTCACTGTGTATCTTTTTGTATACAATTTTTTGAGTTGCTTTTTCCCTTTTTGCAGTTGTACCCAAAAAAGCCTGTGTCTTTATATGCCTGGTTGATTGCTTGAAAATTACATTGCTCGGCGACAAACTTACTTCAAGAAAATTGGGCTTTTAACTGTCATATTGTTATTCCATATCAGGTGATAGATATTTTCTTCTTTTTTTTGCTGATTTATTGTGGATTGAGACTATATGACGTCAAGTACTTCAGTATATCCAATTCCACTAGGAGATGTTTGCCATGTGGGCCAGTGATAAATTTCTATCCATTGACAGGCCAATGAGAGAATTCCAATGACTGACTGCATATTGATCAGACAGGAAGGAAGGAGTAAATGCAGTTTGCAAACTATTTACATCCTGCCTCATAGTTTAGAAGTGTTCTCTGGTGTCGTCATTTTACATAACCGCATAACTTTAAGCATGATCGTTTATATTTTTTGTTTTGACAAAAGGATTTTTACCGTTTTGGATACCGGATCTTTGAGGGTGAATGTCTATAAATGCTAGGTGTTCATTAGTATTTTTGTATGCCATAATATAATTCCACAATGTTTCCTGGATCTCCTTGTGTAGTTATTCGCTAATCATGTTGACACCGTATTTGAGTAAATAACTGCATTCTATTGATCCTGATCTAAAGGTTAAAATGCATCTATAAATGTGGTTATATCACTGGTTCACGAAAATTTAGTTTTATATGAGAAACAGAGCTCATGAGAACAAGTCAAAGAGAATAGCTCCTTGGTAATCTCATCTTGTGATCAATACGTATATACAATATATCTGCATACATGCATAAGAATTGATGTTACTAGCTCCTACCAGAGTTTGCTTCAGCAAATCTTGCTCGCTGCATTTTCTTATTACATTGCATAACAATTTCCATGACAAATCTGCAGCTACGAAACTGTTGAAATGCTTCAGAGCTAGAGGATGAGAGACATTGAAACACGGTAAGATCTATGTTTTTTAATATTTAAGTGAATTAGGACAAGAATTGCGTGAATTCACTGTCTGATTTGCAGAATATAATAAACTTTCATTGCATCAGCACTTTTTGTGATATCCAGAACAAGAGCCTCTGCCTAAGGCAGTTTGTGGACATTGTATATCACCACAAAGCATGGAAGGACGGCCTTTGGATCTAAAACTATCAGCTCCTCTGAGTCTGAGTCACTTGTTTGATGACCAATGACCATAGAATCAAAGTGAACCTCTTCTGCATCTACAAATCTATGTATCTGACGACTGGCAATGCGACCAGCAATCACCCTACAGATCACCATTGCCTTCCTTGCGGATGACCCTTTCAGAGCACATTCAGTAGTAACCTTCTCATGTGCTCCCCAACTGCTGCTATGAAAAGACATCGATCCTCTTCTCGAAGCAATCGTTCTGCAAACCCTGCAACACTTCCTGTTGCAGATGCACAAACATCCATTTCTCCCAAGCGAACAAGTGATACTGGCACCATGGAACTGCAGGACCTCGTTCCCATCCGCCACCAGTCTCGGCTTTCTCTTACGAAGGTTTGCATACTTTGATTTAACTCTCTCCCTATGCTCTTCAAACCTGTCAAGTGCATCTACACTATGTTTCACCTTCAACACCTTCTCAATTGTAAGACTTACCTCGTACGACCACCCCGATCGGAAAATGGTTTCCACAATACCCATCGAGGGATCTCCATCGACCAGTTCCGATACGATACTGAAAGGATCACCAGTTTGTGGTATAGTTGGAGGAGATGGTACTTTTTGCTTGGATTTTGATGGCAGTTTATGGACTGGTTTTTCTTTGTGTGGGGAGGTGGAGGGGGCTGGTTTGGGTTTGAAACACTTGATGGTTGAGCTAGGATGGCATACCAAAGCTGCTAAAGAAGCTGCAATTAGGCATTTTTCAGCCATTGTTTGTGGTTCTCTCAATCAAAAGATTGGAGGTTTCTGATTTCCATTAGAGCTTTTAATGGAAGAAATCCCATGTATTGAAGCCAGACATAAATGGTAAAGGCCTTAATTGGAGGGAATTTGACTTAACGTTAACAAATCACGCGTGATTCAAATCTCTCTGATTTTATGATCGCGTGTCAAAGTTAAACCTCGTTTGGGCCCAAGAGGAAAGAACATGTAGCCCATTTTAAAATGGTAAGGCCCATGGGCCTTTTTAATTCATATGTTATCTGTGCAGAGTTTTGTAGCAATATATAAGTATATAACCAATATTTATAAGCATTGAATAATTAGCGTGAAGGATAATTATGGATGAATCGAGCAACTCAAGTAAAGATGGCCAAACCAAGTGATGTTATTTAAGAACCAATAAGGGGTGGCCGAGTTGAGTTGATTGAGAATGAATCTTTTTAATTGAAGGAACCAAGTTTAATTCTCCATATAAACACCATGCAACTTATTAGATACTTAGAGAGAGTGTGGAGAATCACAAGTTCAACTCCTATACTCAATTGTTCGGCATTATTTTCTTACATGGGTCATAGCCCCATGGGAGGCTTTGTGGAGTTTTATCTTTTGTAGGCTTTGGCGTTGTTCTCTTTGCACGAGTTTTGACCCAATCTTACCTATCGATAATGTGAAGCGGACTGAGTGGATGGTCCGAGTTTAGAAGTCGCCCAACTACCATCCTTATAAATACTTATCACATGGTATATTAACTTTAATGGTACTCACACTCATACAGATCCCTTAGACGAAATACCCAACATGCAATACATGCCCACTTCTTTATTCCAATTTTCACATGCTACAAATTGAATTTATAGAGTCAAAAATTGGAAGTAATTGTTTTTGATTAAATATTAACCCTGCGAATATGAATATAACGAAATTGCCACCACTATCCTACGCCGTTGGATGCGGGTGCGATTGACCTTGACCTTAATAAATATTGAAAGACGGTTAAAACGACAAAAAAACAGTGACATTCCTCGCGTTTCATACCGAAATCGCCCATTTCTTCCACGCGGTCCCGATCGAACGAGGAGTGCATGAAAAGCGTGTGAGGGCGTCCGTTTTGAATTAAATTTGAAGTCTGGACTCTATGTAAGGTCTGAATGCGTAAATACATAGCCAACCAGAGCCAGCGAGGAGGAGGAGAAGAAGGAAAAAAAAAAAAAAAAGACAAACAGAGACCGGAGACGGAGAACATTTTCTTCAAAGCTTGCATTTCAATGGCCTCAAGGAGACTCTTCAATTCAAAATCCAGTAACATCTACCTAAGCCCAGAGAGCTTCGATTCGCTCACAACGGGCTCTCATGTCGAGTTCGACGAGGCCGATCTTTACAATTTCAACGAATCCTTACAATTGGAGACCAAGAAATCAACACCCACTTCCCGTTCGAAGAAAAGCCTGAGAAAGATTGATAGGCCAGAACGAGACAATACGGTGACTTCCGCTTCATTGCCGGTGAACGTACCGGACTGGTCGAAGATTCTGAAAGAAGATCCTCCTGGTAATAGTCAAAACATAGGAAGCTACGACGACAACAGCGATCAGGACGATAGGATCCCTCCTCATGAGTACTTGGCCAGAGTCAGAGGTGCTTCATTTTCCGTTCATGAAGGGTTTGGGAGAACGCTCAAAGGGAGAGACCTTCGTTGCGTGCGAAATGCGATTTGGCAGAAAACTGGGTTCGAAGATTAGCCAGCCAAGAATAAGAATTGCAGATTTGGATAGAAATAAATAACTGGGTAGTCGACATATTGATCAACCACTATTACTGTGTTGCTCTACTGATCAACTCCTTCATGGTTTTTGTACTGTAATTTAATTATTTACAAACTGTTTTGAATCATGGTTAGTTAGTTCTCTGGTTCTGGTTTTTCTTTCTTATAATCAGAGGATGAGTTCTTTCACATGTAATGAATCAATCCAAGAGACTTGTTCTTTCTGAGAAAGCAATCTGCCAGCTTTTTTCACTCTGCTTCTTTCAACTGGAGTGGAGGAGATGAGGCTGGTGACGTGGGTAGTGGTTGGCATGAAAACTCCAGAGTAGCTAAAACAATCCTTGAAGTAAAATCCATGTTTGGATTTCAACTTCAACAACCAATCCGAAGCCTTCTTGATAGTTTTTAATATATAATGTCAAATGGATAAGAAGAGATAGAGGATAATTGAGCTTTTTGTTGGAAATCATGATCTTAATGATTATCCATAACAACTCCCACGTCCAACAAATTTCTTTAGAGACTCACGTGTTTCTCTTGTAGGACAGGGTCTAATGTGATCGTGTCTTGGACGAGAATATCCATAACTTACCTGTGTCAATAATTGATGGAAACCTGAATATGGAAATATTTCATACCAAAACTCAGTTGAATAATGTGTGTGAGAGACAAGAATGATTGGAAATACAAGGACGTAACTAGTTTTCTAAATAAGAAACATTGTATATACTATATATATAGTCGCCCATGGTAAATAATTACATTAATAAACAAACAGCAGGCGCACCTTGATTTGATTACAAATTCTTCCTTCTTTTTTTTTGATAAAGTGATTACAGATTCTTCCTTTGTTTATTTATGTGCTAAAACTACAAATCTTGTCCATTAAGCTTCGAATTCGGATTGGGGTACGCTGCTATTCCATCTCTTTTCTTAAATTTAGTCCGTCCGTCAATTCCAACATTTCTTTAACCATGCTCTATTAAGGGGAAAGCAAAATAGGCATCAATTACGTCTCATTTTATAAAGTAGAATTGATTGGATTTAATCAAGCCAACTTTTTTTGACAGTTCAGTCAAAATGTACATAGCTTAGAATATTATCATCACATGCATATTAGTTTGTTACTTGAGCCAATAGTTTTGACCTAGCACTTAAGGTAATGGATGATGCTCATGTTAGGCAGATTCTCGTGATGAACAATGCTTTTTCACTTTATTATATGTATGGTTTAAACGTGCACACAAACCTTTTCAAAAAAAATTAATAATAATAAAAAATAAGACGACATGAAGGTATATTGACACCCGAGTCATTAGTTTGAGTGATAAAAATGGTGTGTAAGGGCAAATGTAATGTTAAAGTGTTATTGGGTCAACAAAGATATTGTCTTTTGCTGATGTGGCTGTATTGTAAAATGTGTTTTGCTTATGTGACTGTATTGGGATAAGTGTTTTGCTGATGTGGATGTATCGATATTTGATGTTTTGGTGTAGTTTTGTTGTGGATAATATGGAGGAATGAAATATTGTTGGCATCCATGTTGGGTGGGAAGACAAATTGTATAGAAATTTATGTTTTGTTGATGTGGTTGTATTAGAAGATGTGTTTTGCTGATGTGACTGTATTAAAATACGTGTTTGACTTGACTTTTTGTGTAATAGAGGTGGGACTGTGCCAACATTTTTGTTGGCCCAGCAAATAAAAAACATTGCATTTGTCCTAATACCATGATGATCAGAGTTCGAATCTCCTCTCTTCGTTTAAAAAAAAATAAAATATTCAAGTGCATTATAGAATTTCTATAATACATATTATTATTATTACGAGAAAAGAAGCACTAAATTGGGCTGCAGAAAGCCAATGGGCTGGCCCGCATACCCAATTCAGTATCTTAAGTCCATGAGCCCATCGATGTATTTTTCTTGTTTTGGATTTTGGTAATAAAAAAATAAATGTTCTTGCAGCGATGTGATGGACTGCAAGAAGCAGCAAACAACAGCAACCGCACGGGACGCAGACCTGAACCGTAGAAGAGGTTTCGTCGGAGAAAAAGGGACTAAAAGATTTGCTGCGGAGGGAGAGAGAATGGGAAGAGAGAGTCGGAGGATGCTGGTGGGTTTTGTGGTGGCGATGGCGTTGGGGACTGCTGTCTACTTAAGGCTTTGGGCCATCGATTACGCTATCTCCGCTGATGATACTGAATTGCTAAGGTTTCTTTCCCCGATCTATCTGTTTAGGGTTTTAGATTTCTCCTCTCCAGTTCTCTAATTAATCCATGGAAATGAGAACTCCATTCCTGTTCGTTCGAATTAGACTGTATATGTGCGACTTTATTTACTGTATGTGATGTATTCGATTTTTTCATCTCCGTTTGCTTTTCAATTTGATTTGTTGTTCTACTATGTGCGGCTTGTGTGTTTCGCAGGAGACAGTTTGATCTTGCCAACAGGGAAGCAATGGATGAGTCTGCCGAGTGGAGGATGCGCTACGATGTGGAGGCAGAGAGGGCTACCGACTGTGATAAGCAACTGATTGAGGTAGTCATTCTCCCTCTTGATCCACTCTTTCGTCCTTGTTTTCCCAATAGGATTTTTTGTTGTTAACGTGCATTGCTCTTTCTATTTTACCAAAATCATTTGCCTTTTTCTTTGAGATTTTTAAATTTGTTATACTGCAATCCGGACTAATTGGAAACTCATGCTTGTATGGGTTTGACAAGGTTTCACATATGCTTAGTGTGAATATAGTCTTTGAACTTCCTCATTCATGATATATTGATATGTTTTGTGATGGATTATCATCTCACTGTCTCAGTAGCTTACTAGCTTATGTGTAATGGCCAGAAAAAGGGTCTCTGTTTCATGACGTGCATATGGGTTTTAGTTGGATCTTTTGTTGATAATAGTTATTGGAGCATCAATCAAGCTTTATGCTTGTGTCCAAGGAAGTGAGGAGTTATGCATTCTAACTACAAGATAACTAGGTAAATACCGCTGCTGAAAAGATGAAAGCATACATATTGAGGCTCTTATCAAACCGGATCGTGGTCGTTTATGCTTATTATGGTTAACATAGAGACGCACTAAGGAACTGATAAGACTGTAAAATGTTGCTAAGATCTCCAGCCCCCCAAGTCCCAACCAATACAATGTATTCCAATAAGTTCCCCTCCCTCATCCCTCCCCCACCGCCACAAAAATTCATAAGGCAAGAAACAAAAACATCTCTCATCTCTCTTTCTTTTTTCTTTTTTGTGTCTTGAACAGCCATTGCATGTCTCTAAGTGGGACCAATCTTTGATTGCCTGAAAGATTATTCTAGAAAAGCAAATTGCTTAATTATAGTATTATTCGTGTAAATGTTTTAAAATATATTGCGTTTCCAGCACTGTGATTGGCAGGGGACTGTTCTACTTATAGGAAATGTTCCTGAAAATGTCTTAAAATATACTAGATTTCCAACATTGCAGAGGACTACTTTACTTGTATGGCTTATATCTACATATTTAATATGTGCATGTGTAACTAGTTTATTTCTTGATTTAATTCATAATCTTCAAAATTTATTGACTTTAGCATTTCCTTTTCTTTTTTTTTTTTACCCCTTTACAATATCATGTTTATTTGATAGAATAACAAGTCCCATAAGAAGAATGTGGAGGATGTTACTAGAATGAGGCAAAAGGTGGCAATGCTGCAACAGGTGACTATTAGACACCCTCTCACAGTTCAATTGCCACATGCTTTCCTCCTATCTGGTTTACACATTTTCGTGCTCTCACCTGCTCTGATTAAATGGTTATATACAATAGTGCTGAAGATTAGCTTGACTGTCATATTAGATACTAAGTTCTGGATGAAATTGCTTAACACCAACTTTTCTTCTCACCATCTATAATTTTAGTTAAGAGAATATTCATAGCATTCGTTCCGTTCAAACGAATTTATTCACCTTTTATTTTGTTGTCGAGGAAAGCAACAAAGTTCCATGTTTGTGTAGGTTCGTCAGAAATCATTTTTTATGTTTGGAACTTTGGATATTGTTGATTTCTAACGACATCCAACTTTACCAGGAAAACTTAGTCTTGGTTAAACAAGTTGAAGCTTTAAAAAAAGAAGTGGAATCTGCAAAGTTGCAATGCCGCTCATGATGGAGCATGCCCATGGAGCATCTGGACAACCATGATCAAGGAGCTTGCAGCTTCCATGGAGTTGTTAAACCAAGATACAGGTATTTGTGAAAGAGATACACTTGATCACACAACCGGGGACTGATCAGATATGTAAAATCGCTTAACATGAATTTGTGGGCTTGATAATTGCAGAATGAGAAAGAAAACAGCTCGTCACTGGTGCCGATCCCAAAGTTCATAGCAAATTGAGCAAATCGGTTACATTAGTCAGATGATATGGGTATAATAGGCTAAAGTCCAAATTTTTTTAGAGGTTGTGTTATTGTGTAACAGTTGATACGAGTATGGAAGAGAACTATTTATCATCTCCGTTGCTTGTGGAGCAATCAGGATCATCTGTTGCAGAGTTAGCTCTCAGTTCACGCAGAAGCCTTGATATGGTCTGCACAAATACTTCATTGTTGTCAGGTTGACTCGAGGAGACGGGAGCACAAGAACTGCCGCTCCCTCTAGAACAACTCTATAAAACATAAATAGAATAAAAATAAATATAGTTTTCACGGGAAAATCAAACATAACTGAAACATTTGAAAAAGCTATTCATTGATAGATGACTAAGATTTTTTTTTAACTGAGGAATCACCCAACACAACATGCCTTTCGAACAATTAAGTGGGCGTCAGAAAAGCCTGCATTATGTTGATGACAGGTAAAATTGGGTTGAAGCTCATGCGGGTGAAATAGGGTTCCTAACCTCTCCTCGTAGGTGGGCCCTAAAACTCACAAGACTAGGAAAACCATAGGAAAAAACTCTCGGTTGGTTTGAACTCCGGACTTTAATGGCATGTCGAAGCAACTGGTAAACCCATAAATATAATCAATGGAGCTATCACTCAATGATTTTGAAGGCTAGTTTGTTGTGGAGATGGTTTTGAAAGTATGATAAGGTGTTAATAGCATGTCAGATGAACCCCTAGTATTCATTCCCAACCAGCTCGATCACTTTTAGGAACAAATATATATACCATGTTTTGCCTAGAAATGCTTTAGGACTAATGATGTCAAAGATCGATGTAGCAGCCTTACAGAGGATAGCACTCGTCGTCGTTTTGGTGGTCTGGTTCTGTTGTCCAGTATCTCGATCAACTCATCAAACTGACAAAAACACCAACACCAACACCAACCACACCCCCTAATCAAATATATGCATTGCATGGGTTTTTCATGAATTTATTAGAACATGCACAGTACATATATATATATATATATATAAATAATACCTGTTTTACAATTCTTTCATACTTCCTTGCGCACTGATAGAGCCTCCTAACTTCTGCTTCCTCTTCATTAGACATTATTTACAAACTCCCTATATCTATCTGCAATACAATCTTTTTCAGGTTCGAGCAGTTAACACTTCACATACATATATATATATACACACACACATATAGCAATGTATATATATATATATATAGTATGTCATCAACATGAGATGGAAGAGGCCGGTTGCGTTGAAAAGTCAGATATGGGCGTTACCAACTGCCATATATATATCTAAGCACCGAAAGGGACCCAGAAAGCAGAAAACCGTTATTGTTGCTGCCATATCTTATCTCTTACGCATTATTGGGGGGCACTATTCTTGTGATAATTAATGATATTTACGTCAAAGTTTTCTTCTCTCCCAGCAGTTGCAGCAGATACACAGAGAGAGCGACTTTACACGAAATAGTTATGTAATAATTCAATCTGTCAATGAGTTGAGAATAAAACTGTTACTAAACTAACTACTTCTCACACCTACCACGCGTTGAAAGGTCAACAAAAGTTAACAGAGGTAAAAAAAAAATAGAAGCAAGAATGATATACCATGAAAATTTTGCATTCTTGGCGTTGTAGTTTTCAACTGCATCTTACTCTCTTTTTTAAACCCAAAAAAACACAATACTAGTTTGCTTTGTGGACATCCGATATGGGTTTATACTAAGGCCGTCAGACTCATGCATACCGAAGTTTTTCATCTGACGATATGATAACTGGAGTCAAAACATAACGTTTACTCTTTGGACATCCAATATGGATCTAAACTCGGGCTGTCAGGGCCGTGTGCACAGAAGTTTCTTACCTGACAATATCGTAAGTGGAATCAAAACAGAACGCTTGCTCTTTAGACATCCAAGCCCGAGTGCACAGAAGTTTCTCACCTGAGATATCATAAGTTGGATCAAAAACACAATGATTGCTCTTTGAACATCCGATATGGGTCTAAACTCAAGTCGTTAGGCCCGTACATGACGATATGATAAGTCGAGTCAAAATACAGCGCATGACCACAATTTTGCAACTCACGCTCCTCTTAATAGACTCCCAAACTAGTCCTTGGTGAGATCTACACTGATTGAAACTAAAAATAAAAATAAAAAAAAATTTGCTTCTCAATTGTCATTAGGGGTTAAAAGCCTATAAAATTCAAGCACAACTTGAGATAAGAAAGCCATAATTATACACACATATTGTAGCCAATGTAGACAATGTGTTTGTCATTGCACACTAACTTTCATTTTTTTTGGTATCTCTGTCATATGTCATATAGTAATCATTGAACGATAACTCTGATGAAAAGATTAGCACAACCAAAGCAAGTGACGCTTGTTACACTTTCCCGCTTTCGTTCCAAGGACATATGAGTGTGTTTTGATCACCTTTGGCAGCAGAAACCACCTAGCCACTCATAGAATTGATCACACGGAAGGAAATTTACTACTGGACTTCCCATAAAAACGAGTGTTGTTTCAATTATCTTCAGGAAATCAACAAGGAAATAGGCTGGAAGGATGGAAAAGATTCAGATCCTTATATTACTTGGAAGAAAAAAAAAGAATTACTACATGTGATGTGAAAACTGTGCCTGTTCCAACATTTTCTAGCAAAATTTTTATGTATGTACATGCCAGACTTTAGCAGTGGAATATCATAGGAGCAAGGAAGTAGTTACAAAACCAGAGTCGTTCAGTAACCACTTATTTATTAACCATGATCTTACTGAGAAGCCAATGACCAGAAGTTCAAAAGGAAGGAGGGCAACGACACCATCCAGCTGAGAAAAGCCATAGCTGTAGCACTCTCAAAGCTAGCACAGTGGTTTCCAGCACATTTATTAAGATCATTGGCAACGAGGACCGTGATGCCAGCAGATGCACTAGCAGTAGCAAAGGTAAGGGTGGATGTAATCTGTACCCAGAAGAGAAACCATTTCAATAAGCCATAATAAAGTCATGGATACAGCATCATGCTAATGCTTTCACACATCCTACACCCAGCCACTTAAAAGTAAGTTCTACACAATAACACAGATGAAGGCAATTGCATTTTTTTAACTTACTCAAAACGCGACAGAGAAACTATTTAAAAAGAAGTAGATAGTATTCCAAAAAATATATTCACCACTTAAATCTCTGAGTCCATAATTTCTCTGGTATAGTTCTTTTTTTTCTTTCGGAAAAAAGGCTCCGCAGGTTGATAACTGTGTCTGTGTGCAATAGCATAAGTGCCCCTGTTAAACATATAAAATAACTGTCTCATTGAATAAGAGCAGTGACTAACATTGGAAATTCATTTCAATTTCGCCAAAACAATCTACTCAGGGTTACTTCATTCAATAATGGTGAAAATTGTACTTGATTTCCTTCCCAAGTTAACACATTCCATAACAGAATTCAGTAGAGAAATAAAATAGAACAGACTATTGCGTTCATGAACTGCAATATCCTTCACGAAGCACATAGAGTGTCGCCAAGTGCCAACTAACGTAATTCGACATGCAAGTCATGCCTACATATATTCATCACAATGGTGGATGCAGGACGCTGGTCCAACAGGTGTAAAGCATATGGTGGGTATTGAAAAATGAGGGAAGTCTTGTTAAGGGAATATTTCTGTAAAATTAGATAGCAAAATGTAAAGGATATTTTCTTTATCCCAGAGGTCGGGAGATTTTTGTTTAACTTTTTTTTGCAATTAGTCAATGGAACAGTTCTAGTCTAAACAGCTAATTTTAAAGCTAAAAGTAGTATAACGTCAGTCTCTAAGTATGATAGCTTCAATCAGTTCATGCTTTCTCTAAACCACAGATACCAGGGTATGTACATTACCAAAAGCACACTGATCTTCCAATAGACTATATGTTTATATCAACTTCAGTACTCAAAGATTTACATTATGGAACCTTAATTCACAACACACCATGCAATAAGCTCCTGAGGTATGAAAGCACAGGGAATTCATAAACACTCTTGAAAATCATCCATCAGCATAAACGAAGGGGATAAAGGGATTGGTAGCGACTATATTCATAAGACATAACAACTATAATTCAAGCTTCAAGAGTAGACTACAGAAAGGTTTCTTACCCCATCACCAATGGCAAAGACACGAGTGATCAAATAATTGCGCAGGCTCCGTCTCACTAAAAGGGCATAAATATCAAGAATTGCTAAGAACAAGCTCCACACATTTTGCAAGCTAACAGCAACCACCAGGTGACTGAAGCAGTAACGAAAAACACAGAAAATCAAACAGCAAAACGTTCACGGCATGCGTAAAACTTCAATGTAAGCATCTCGGAAAAGAAACCGATGTACAAGGGAAAATTCGTACTTAAAAGCCGTCACGGAGTTGAAATCAGGGGTGGATACCATAACGCAGAGCGATACCAGAGAAAAGACGAATTGAGAGAGACGGAGACCGAGGCCACCGACAGTCCCTGGCATCCCTTGAGTGTCCTTCATCCTCATCCTTGGCGGTTCATTATTCATTGCCCCCTCCCTCAACGGCGGCGCCTCCACTGGGTGCACCGCGGGCTGGCTCGCATTCATTTCTTGCTACCAATTCTACAACTTTCAGGTTTCAATTACAAAGACTAAAAAAAAAACCCACAAAAAAGAAAACCCAACTTGAATTCAAACGGTATCTAAAACCCTAAAGCCCTAATCTTTCAATCATGTTGAGGATTGAAACAGTGAAGTCATTCCCGTTCTCCAGAGAACCATTAAATGATCGGGTTGAAGAGAATCTTTGGGGGAGTGAGGTGAGGTGGTATGATGTCAGGCACCTGTGCGTTGCCACGTCAATCGTCAGCTGTAACAGTCAAAGAGCGGCTATCAAACGCTGGGCCGTTTGCATCTAAACTGGTTTTATGTCCTAATGGATCATAAAAAGCCCAAAACATATGGACCGAGAAGAATGAGAGTGATAGGCCCAGTTTCTCCACCGTCTCCATCAAATATTAAACAGCGTAAAACGGAAGAGTGGAAGTCACGGAAGAGTGGAAGACCAATATACCCTGGGAAATCGTTTATATATATCTAATCCCGAAGACCGCGAGAAAGAGAGAGAGGCATCAGGCACGTTGACTGGTGAAATTGGGGATTCGGTTTTTCTTTCGAGCGAGCGAAGATGATCGAGGTGGTGCTGAACGATCGGCTTGGGAAGAAGGTGAGGGTGAAGTGCAACGAAGATGACACGATCGGCGATCTCAAGAAGTTGGTGGCTGCGCAGACCGGAACCAGAGCTGACAAGATAAGGATCCAGAAGTGGTACAATATCTACAAGGATCATATCACTCTCAGGGACTACGAGATCCATGATGGCATGGGCCTCGAGCTCTACTATAGCTAAATAAGGTTAGTCGGTAGGGTTTTTAATCTAGTCATACTTCTCTGTTTTTTATGGTTTTATTAGGGTTTTTGAATCTTAATTAATAAGAATCTGGGTACGTGCTCTGCGTTGCTTTTGGTGGAATCGAAATAGTGCGTATAATTTTCTCTGCTTATTTTGGTTTTGCAGTATGATTAACTGAGATGTATGCCAATTATGTTTTGTTTGGAGTGCTCTGTTTGCAAACTTACAAGTTCGTTGTATGTCTCTATATACGTGCTAAGAGCCTGTTCACAGTGGGGTTTTCTTTTGAACTAAAGTAGCTTATGGTTGGTAGAATCTATATTTGCTTGTTAATGCCTTATCTGTAAACCATGTGTTTATGGTCTGGTATGTCCTTAACAATTGTACATGCTTCAGTATTTGTGTGCTCATGTAACTGGATGTCATGTTTTCTGGCTGTTCTGCAGATTATGAGCATAGTTCAAACACACTCTGTCGAGTAAATTGGATAGTCCTAAGATTGATTCTGCTTTGTGTCGCATTAGAAATCGAAGAGTTCTTTTGAAACTTTATTGGGATCTCAGGATGCCCTGTTGTTGTTTTTATGCGCACCTGTCTTTGGCAGATATGAGATATGTAGATAAATAAGATGGGGCTCTTGGTGCCTAGTTTTCTGTGTTAATAATATCTACACTTGGTGGTTTATCTTCTATGAATTGCATAGCATGGCTATATTGGGCCATTGGATTTAGACTTTATGGTTACATATGCAGGCGTTCTGGTTTTGCTCATATAAATTTTATGGTCATAATTATTCTTTTCTAAGTTGAAATTTAATGGCGACACATCCTGTCTGTGCACTCATATACTGTTTCTTGTTAGAGGTAATTTTGTTTAGTCTTCTCAAATTGATTTGAGATTCAAGATTGAAATCGAAGTTGAACAGGTTTTTGGTTACACCAGTTTCTGAGTAGGGCAATCTTGCAAAAGTACGATAGTTTTCTGAATCTATAATATTTTCACTCCTTCATCATGTACACTATTTGAAGTAATTTGATTCCCCCGCTTATTTTCTCGAGTTCCCTTGTCTCTCTTTATCATGCTCTCTGCCCCTGCACCTGCCCCTGCCCCTGCCCTTGCCCCTATCTCTGTTCCTTTACGGCCACCCATTTAAAAATCAGATGAAATCTTTTCCTTGAGATTTCCAGTGGTTAAACAGAGTACATTGTTGCTTGATTTCCTGGGTCAAACTTTCTTTAACTGCTGTGATATGCAACCCGGATATGGTAAGAATCTTTATGTGATACTGGTTATAAAGTACAATATTTAATCCTCAATTTTTGATAAGTATATTGATACATGTATCCTGTGTTCTACAGTATTGATAACTATGGAATTGACTTATATGGTATATTCTTTAAGAACTTTTTGATGAGCACGAGGAAATATGAGCTGATGTATGTGCTAGAAAAAAATGTGGTGTTAAGGTATTTGAGCTGTGGCATTTTGCGCACAAATTTTAGGAGAGGTCGAACCAATCTACGTTAGATTAACTTGCAGAAATGGGGTTTTTATAATGTCCAGTGTTGTCACTAGGCGCTCGCCAGGCGAGGTGAGGTGCAGCCTAGGTGCCTCGCCTGGCTTCAGCCAGGCACAAGGCTGGTGGGGCACATCTAGGAGAAATGGGTTTGTTTTTTAAGTTTTTCTTTTTTAATATTATTTTAAAGAGACTTCTAGACCTTGATGGATGCTTTTTTAATATCATTTTAAAGAGACTTCTAGACCTAGATCGATGCTTTCATAAGTCTCTCCTCTCGTAAGTCTCTCCTCTCTCTCTCGCACCTCTCTGATCTTTATCTACTGTGAGGTATTTGTTCTTCAACTGGTATGCATATCGGTTGATCTTCATCCATGTGTCCCTTTGCATATATATGTATGTGTTCCGTATTCTCTTTGCTTGATAATCTGAATTGAGATCCTGATTTCTTATATCTATTTGTGGTTTTGGTATATTAAAGGTATACTTTTATATTCATATATATGTCTGATTGGATAACCGTGCCTTATATATGTATTGATATAAATATGTGTGTATGATTTGGAGAAATTGCACCTAGCTTCACTCGGGTGTGCGTCTAGGCTTGCGCCTCGGGCTTGTTTGTGTTTCTTTCGGTTTCATTGATAGCAGAAGAGCCTTACTCTATAGGGGCGCTAGCGCTTTACTAATAGAATCTCAAGTAAAGGGGCCTGACGTAATGTAATAGGCTTCTACTCTAGGCTCGCTTCGCTTCTCTTCAAGCTCCGCCCCTTATTGAAAACTAAAGCGCTAACGCGCCTTATTTAGTAAAGCAACCTTTCGCGCTAGGCGCTCACGTTTTTTGTCTGGGTGGAAGCTGGCGGCAGGGTTTGCTTAACCGGACTGGTCGTGCGCCTTGCGCCTTTGACAACACTGATAATGTCAATAGGCGTTTCCGTTTATGCTCTGCAGGGTTAATCCCTAATCTACTGATCATCTGCTGCTGCATTGTCCTTGGTTCAATATTTTTTGTGTTGGATCATCTGCATGGGAAAGAATTAGGAGAACCTTTGGCAATAATGAATCTGATGTAGTTACTCACACTTGATGATATTTTGGTCTACTTTAAAGCTTTGGTGCTCTTAAGTAATCGGTAACAATCTTCTATTGCTATTGCCTTTGTAGCCTTTCGTGCACCTCATATTTTCGAGTATTTTAGTTTGAAGACGGATTTTCAACATATAAGCTTTAGGGTTAACTAGAGTACTTCTACAAAATGAGGAAATTTTCAAATTTTTATATGCTGAAACAAAGGAAGTGTATAGCTGCAGTGCACCCTTCATCGGTAATCATTCATATTGCAATTTGTTGAAGCAACTGACTAGTTAGTGGTAAGTGATTTGTCTTTTGTATTCATGGGTGCTGAATAACCTCCCCCAATGACACCTTGTCAATATATTAGCTTCTCACTGGTTTGGCTGAATCTGATATGCTTCTGCATCTCCATCTTTGTGATTAGTATTGGGACTCGGAAGCAAATTTGTTGGGATATGCTGATCAAAACTAAATGGATATGCTTATGCATCTATATCTAACAGTGGCATTATCCAGCCTTTTTTAAATAGATGTACTTAATAGTGCTCTCTTTTTTTTGTTCTGCAGGTGTCATGCCATATGCCAAATAAGAAAGACATAACGAGAACAGGATCACTGCTGGATTTCTGTAAAGGAAAGCTTATGTTGCCATTCTTGTATGTATTAAACTGTCCTATTGATGATCCAAAAGCACAATATGCCCACTAGTGTTATTTTTAATTGTATGTTATATACATTGCATATATGAATCCTTTCCTTCCATCCGTCTTAATAGTGAGCTCAAGGCAGTGTTCAGTATTAATCGTGGTTATGCTTTATTGCTCACTTTTTTGGGGTGAACATTTTTGTGCATGTGGCTTTATCAACCAATCTTTTGATATTGGGGCCAACTGGCCGAGTTCCACCAGCCAAAAGAATCGACAGGATAATAAGTTCTTATGGATTTATAATTGTGGAAAAAGGGGGGAGGTAGGATCAGGGATGCTCTTATAGTCTGCATTTGGTGCCCTAGTTTTTTTTTTTTTTCCCCATAAAGATTCCACCCTTGTAGCGATTATCTCAAAGGGCATCTAAATTGTAGTTTTGTCGACTCGAGTTGTAATGACAAAGTTTACCTTACCATGAAGCAGTTAAGAGTAATTAAGGTATTGTCTGGCACACAGATGGGGCTTCTGTGATTTAGATAAGCACACGTATTATCAAGTGTGTGATTGAATCATGCTGTTGAGGTGAGTTGATGTCCATGCTTGTTGCGTTTTAGTAATTGTGAACTGTAATTTAAGGTGGCTGGGC
This sequence comes from Tripterygium wilfordii, assembly GCF_013401445.1. Lineage (NCBI taxonomy): Eukaryota > Viridiplantae > Streptophyta > Magnoliopsida > Celastrales > Celastraceae > Tripterygium > Tripterygium wilfordii. The sequence continues at coordinate 2,851,671 of NC_052244.1, read as the reverse complement.
TGGGGATTGTGTGATTAGTTGAGCATCGACAGTACTATTATTGGATTGATGCGGTTGAGGTGAGTTGGTCGTACCTTTCTATTTGGTGCAGAGCGTGTTAGCTTCAGAGTGGTCCATTTGCCTTTTTGAGTAAAGACAAAGAGGGATCAGAGGTAGCTGGTCCACTCTCTTTCTCTCTCTCTCTTATTATAACTTTTTGGTCTAGAGGTTATCATCTTTCGCACCCAATAGGCCAGAAAAACACACAAAAAATGGACATTACGTTAGTCAAAGTCCTGTGGACTATACACCTATGGGTGACCTATATGAGTCGAAAGAAGGCGAATGTCGTTGTACCCGAATTAGATTTGCCTAAGGACCCCCCTCTTTAGTTGCTTAAATCTGCTGCTTCATTGTTAACCCTGTTGTCTCTTTTGTCCATTAATATTTTACTTTACATAAATGATAAATAGCACCTTAACAGCCTTGAGGAGCTACTGGTTTCTTATATATGGGGGCTACCGGGCTATGGGGGGAGGGGACCTATGACCTATCTTATCTTGTAAGCCTGAGTTGGGGGCCCATTCCATAATCCATATTGGACCCTACAAAACACTGCGACTGGGAGTTTTTAACTTTTCTTAAAGAGAAAAGGTTGTTCCCAAGATAACACGAAAACACAGTCAATAGTCACAATCAACAGTGGGACGTGTCGGTATTGCCATACACACATTATCAACGGCTCAGTCTTTTTGGCAGGCTTTCGCGAATCTCTGTCCTTCATTTGTTGAGGGAACTGAACGTCCTCTTTTTGGGTAAAATCTAGGACCCCTTCGATTAAAAGGAGAAAGAAACACCACATGTCAGTAACAGTAAAGACTCACTGTTCACTTGCATGCTTTGCATGCATGTTGGCCCTGGCACCTACCATCCACGTTCACGATAGAAAAGATCGAACTGAAAATGATTTTGAAACTATCGAGCATAGGAATTAAACTTACGATCTCCTATATTTACAATAAGTTATTACAGTAAACATCACAATCCCAACCAATTTTTTTTTTAAATTACTTGTCACGATGGGTACTCAAATCCCAAGCAAATAGGTGATTGAATGTGGAGGACGTACTTGGTTGTCTCCATAGACAGTGCCATATTTCCCGTGACTTGGATCTTTCAAAACAACCAACCCACTTTTTTCCAAATAAACTTTTCTTTCTTTATTTCGTGACTACCAGTTGCTTCTTGACATAACTCTAATTAAGCCACACTGATTAACTAATTAATCGTATAAAATTACAACCACGTATGAAGCAGCAAAGACCACCTTGGTACACAAAGCTGGACTGGGTACTGAAAACAAAGTGATCACCATTCAATTTAGCCCTCAAAACGACACTTCGGGAATGGTTTTGTCCCCCCAACCCAACCCTAGTTGGCTTCTCTCTCTTTCTGTGATTTTGACTCGGTTTTTAACTAGACAAAATTTGTATGTTTGGACTCGGATTTCGAACATATAACTTAATATCCAAACTTAATTTAAATTAGATCTGACAAATTCGATCATCTGAATCGGACAGAACTTTGGCACAACTAGTATATATAAATGGGTGGTTGTTGTTATAATTTAACATCTTTAATTAAACAACGAAGAGACAGCTGATAGATATCGTGGATCAAACGTTATCAGTAACATCACAAGATCTGGTCTCCGATGATGCTTGTGCTTTGGGATTGTCTTGTTTGTCGGTGATCATGAATTCTACGTACCTTTTCCAGCAAGAACCACATTAATTAATATCACTAATTAACTCATTAATTAAGAGGAATTAATGCATTCATTCATGCACACAACAATATTGCTCATCGTACCAGTACCGGCTACTAAAAATTTAATTAAAATTTTGCTTTACATAAACCCCATTCGATTAGCACACTAAGTACAAGGGGGACAAAAAATCATGTTAAAACCCGGTCGTATGGACCCAAACGGCAGGGAAGATGAAGGATGCTAACAATGTTGAGTATTGATAAAAAATAATAATAATAATGTCTATTTTCGAGTTTGATTAGAATTATCAATTCGAGTTTCACTGGAATTAAGTTTTATACAATCTTATAAATATGTAAGGTATAGAACAAATATCACAAAGAGAAAGTAAAGTAGAGAAAATTTGATGAGAAATCTCTTTGGTGTAATTGAATTTTCGAGTAAGAGAAAATTTAACGAGTGTTTAGTTGTAATAATTTTTCATATAATGAATTTTTTTGGTCGTCTCTGACAACAATCTTGATTTATTTTTATTATTTTTTTTCTATTTTAGAGTTTTTTTTACGTATTGTTAAGATTTTCATAATTTTTATTTTAATTTTTCTATCATTAATGTGATATTTCTATTAAAGAGGATCGGGGTCAAATTTTCCAACAAACAAAAACAGCTCGCACATCGAAACGCCGCAGTCCATGCATGGCTCCTCCTGCTTACGTTAGCCACACGTGAATCGCTTCGTCCCCATGGGGCCATGTGGGGGTCCTTTAAACACCCTCACGTGTGGATTGATTATGATTGATAGGCGGAACCATGTGTTTGTTTTCTTTTTTTACTCTTGTTTCTTCACAAAACTAAAACATTGACTTTGTGTCCCAAAATTATGTTGTTTTGGGATCCCAATGTCTTTTGATTTTAATAGAATAGTTAACAAAGTCTATTATCAATATTAATTAACAAATCCCTTTCTTGCGCCATCAAGGATGGCACATTTTATTAATTATTTTTAGCATAGTTAAGAAACAAAAAAATGAGACTCTTACATTCGAGTCATTAGTTTAAGTGATAAGGATAATATTTTTATCATCTTGGTGATCAGATTTCGAATCCACATCCTCCGTTTCAAAAAAAAACGAGACATTTAACGGTAAAGATAGTGTGTCTTCCATTGTTAACCATGGTTTGAATCTCATTTGCAACAACAATACCTTATCTAAGGGGGAAAAAAAGAAGAAAAAAAGTGGGTAGTTGTTGTGATTGGGATACTAATGCCAACCACTTCGTAATAGCGTAATTGGTTATTTCTCCAGACTAAGATGTAAAAAACTCCCACTTGAGGTCGGGAGTTTAAGTTTAAGTTGACGCCTAGCTTGTCAGACGAGTTTACGCATGTCTAGCTTAGCCCAAATTTAGACTTAGTAGATTGTCCAAAGGCCTGAGTTTTTCTGGGTTATAAAAAAGAAGAGACTATAGTTCTTTGCCACATAGATGGCAGCATTTTATTAGCTGGGAATCATTTTTTGATGATCTCTAAGGATCTTTGTGTGTCGTGTGAAACATGTGATTAAAATATGATATTCCTTGACAGACCTAGCTTAGAGGAAGAGGATTGGGTCAAGTCAGCTTAGTTATGCTTTGCAAGCTGTGATTAGACCTTCAACCACCATTTGCAAACCTTTTTAATTCATGCACGCAACAAGTGTCTTCTTTTTTCTTGGATTATACTTATATAATATGATCATTTGGGAAGAAATTTTTTGGTTTCTTCTTCTAATTCTTGATTATATTAGAGAATAATTCAAAATTTTCAACTAGAAAATTGTATAGATCCTACTCCATATGATCATAAGGTTGAGTCCACCCCTGATAATGGTCAAAGATGGACGTATAGATGAGCGCATTGTAGCGCAATACGTGTAACCCTGAAAACTTAAGCATCACAAGTTGTAATTTCTAAACACACGATCATGTTGAAACACCCAGCCAAAACATATTGAAGATATTTTCCGCTCAAGACCACGGGTTCGCACAAAATTATTCTTCATGGCCATACACGTCTATAATGTGAGAGGAGCTGAACTTTATTTATAAATCACTCTATTAGATTATGCTAAACGTATGTGAGATTTTTAGACTTAGACAAAAAGTTTTCTTTCTTTGCAATGGAACAAAAAACAAATTACAAAATTCAAGTAGATATAAATTAAATATAATCAAAAATTTGGAAGAGTTCCTTCCTTCCACAGGATCAAAGGAAGAAAAGATGTCAGCACTTGAACACATGAAAACGATCAAGAGCTTCTGCTGTACATCTGAAAGCAGGGGGCTTATTATTCCTCTCTCTACATTCCTACATTGTCGCTGCTTGAATCGATAAGAATCGTCAACCTTTTGGCTGATTTCATGAACTCACTGCAAAATTAATAAGAATTTAATTAACAAGAGACCAACAAAGGATGAATTATACAAATTTTTCTTTCACAAAGTCATTGAAAGGATGCAGACCTGAAGGGTTCATCTCCAATGTGCTTGACTGCACCAGCAACGTCGCGGTAAAGGACGTTGCCTAGTGTTTCAGAGTTTTCTACGCTGAACATGTCTGCGAGCTTTCTGTACAATTCTTCGTAAGACCCAACTGATGAAAGATCGAGGGTACGCCCAATGTTGTCCGGTTCCAAGAAAACTTTACAGTGACCAATCTTTAAATTGGATTCAGATTCTTGACATTTATCTTTAAACCATTGGAATCCTTCACATGGAGAAGGCTCTTGTTGGCTCCGCTGATGAAGAGCAGACCCGGAACAATCTGAAATATTCGCCATCTTATCTAAATTCCCTTCAGATGAACTATTTCCAGAGCTGTTGGAGATTTGTTGCTCAGTAAGTATTGGTTGACCAAAGAGGATGAGTTGGGGTGTCTTCACGCCATCAGATTTCTTTGAAGTCTGAATGGAATTTGACATGGTTAGCAAGCAAGAAACATCCTCACTCATACCAGGCTTTTGAACAATGGGGCTAGTGGAGACTCTAGGCGGTGTTGTACCAGAGTGATCAATTGGCAGGAAACCGGCCTGAAATAGACCCGAGTGTAGTTTATTGAGATGGATATCTGATAGAGATAAACCATAATGAGCATGCCTGGCTCCCTGCATGCCAGCAAGAGAGTTGTTGGGTAGACAACCGAAGGGGTTGTTAGGCCCAACGAGGTTTCCGGTAAATGTTGGGAAAGGGAGTTGGCTGTCGAGTGAGAAATCTGGATGTTGAGGCAGTCTCAACTTCTTTCTCGGTGGAGAAAATGGGGAGAGATGGATGGCCGGCGTGTTTGATACCAATTCCACCAGCCAAGGGCTAACGCGCTTCACATTTTGAAGCAAATCTGGCTCATCCCACGTAACCTGCAACGTATGTGATATACTGCTAATTAGGATACAACGTAGAGAGACAAAAATTTATCTGGGCAAGGAATCAATGAAAACAAGACGAAGAACATTGAAATAGCATCATCATTCTGCAAGAATTATAATAGTAAATGCATTAGAATGCCTAAAGCACTTCAAGCAGCAGTGTACGACGAACTGTTTGATAACAAATTGATGCAGCTGATCTTATAGACGAGACAGTTATGCCGATGTGCCTACATTCAACAATTCAAATTCCATAATCCGAGCTAGTATGACATACGTCTGATGAAAAGAAGTGGCCAAAACCTCATCCACAATAAAACTAAAAAGAAGCTGAGCTTGTTGTACCTATAATCTAGAGAATTAAAGATTCTCCAGCACTGCAAGCACCCAATAGTACATGCTAATACACTATGAACTGTTGTTCAGTAAATCGGAATCAGTAAATACTTACACAACTTAGTCCATAAGATAAGTTGAAGACGATGAAAGTACCTGGAGAAGCCTCCAAGGCGAATCAGGCCAGCGAAGGGGATCAGCGACTTGAACAGAAGATATAGTTCCCATGAACCAACTGATTCTTGAAGAATCCTCGGTCTCAAAAGGCATCTTAAACCTCATCCCCGAACACCATCTGATCTGCATTGCTGCCTTCACCAGCGATGCTTTCACGCAGAACTCAGGTGTACTTGCTCGCGGATAGTAAACAACCTCAAAAGGTTGTCCACTGGCCGCAAGTGTTGCAGCCTCAATAACTGATTCAGGCGTCACTTTCCCTTTCCCTCCCATTCCCAAATTCGAGCTCGAACCATTCCCATTTCTCATCATCTTATTCTCATCTTCCCTCAAGAAGGCCGAGAACCCTCCGTAAGGGACAACACAGTTCCCATTCCACCCGGATGAACCCGATTCAGGGCCACCCCCAATTCCCCTCTTAGCCCTTCTAATCCCAACACAAAGATCACCATTTTCAGCTCTCAAAAACACAATTGAATCACCAGCTACAAGCTTCTTATCGTTCACAAAAGTACTCCAACCTGTAGTCAACAAATGCCTCCGAGGAGTCCCCCTATAAATATGCCTAAACTTCCAAGTCTCTCCATGGACATCCTTGGCCAGAATGGTCTGCACTGGTGGATCCGCCGAGTAATCCAGCCGGGGGAAAATTGTCTCCGCACAGTACCGCGGCACAGAGAATCCACCACCATTATTTGCATCAGATTGAGTCAATGTTTTAGCAAATGAAGCCAGCTTATCATGTCCTTCAGACCCACTAATCCTTTCTATCGCTTCATCATCAAAATTGGGTTCATTGCCATTAATGGGTATCAGCCTAATCTTGGCATAGACCTCGTCGGTATCTGGATCCGCCATGAATTTGAGGGCGGAGACTCTGCAGAGAATGTAAGGAGGGACTCTGGGGCAGGCCCTGAAATCGATGGACCCAAAGGAGTGCTCTGCGTGACCTTGAGGGAAGTAGAAGACCTTGGCGTTCACCGCCGGCATTTGGACCATGCCGCCGGCGCAGGCGTGCCATAGCTGAGAATCCAAGCACTTGTCCACATCTTTCACTTTCTCTTTTGAATCCATGAAAGTAATCATTTTATTTTTTAGTAACAGAGAAAAGTTTCTTCTTTTATCTCTTCTTCTTCTTGAGCATCTGGCCAACCATATAAATCTCCAAAATTAACAAAATCTAATCAATGAATTTGAAATTGAAGGATTAAAACAAGTCATAAATGAACTGCTTACCTGTTCACAGAAGTAAATTAGGAACCTTTAGAATCCAAAATCCCCATAGCAGATTGCCGTTTGAAACAGAAACCAAAGCCAGACTCTGTAATTCCACAGAATCTCAACATTTATTCATCCTCGCAATTCAATTGTCTCAATCTCTTCTTCATTCACCAAAACCAAAACCAGAACCAGACTCTGTTACTTCTTCAAGAGCTTTGAATCCCAAACCCACGTATTCTCAAAACCAAGAACCAATCCTTAAGAGGGTCCAAAACTCCCTGTGAGTTCACAAAAACTTGATTCTCTAAAACCCACAAACAAATCTTTATCTCCACCATGAAACATCAAAGATCTACACGAACACAATCTGTTTTCTCTAACACTAACACCCCTGTTCAATCCCAACACTGTAAAAATATCACCAACAAACCCCGCAAATCTCTCTCTAAATCCTCCGCCAAAACAGAAGAAAGAAAAGAACTGGGGAATCTTATTTGTGGGTTTTCAAAGATTCAATCAAAAACCAACAGAAAAAGAATCGATGGCCGACAGTGAAGAAGATGGAAAGGCCATAAACTTCAACACAGAGATAATAAAAAAGAACAAAACAGCAACCTTTTGGATCATGCAAGAGGCCAAAAAGCACACGCACGCTTAATAAAGGACCCTGAAAACAAAGAAATCCATAAATATATTACTAATACAATTACAAATACAATACAAACACTCTGATTATGGAGAAAACTTATTAAGAAGTATTTGGTAGTGGCAGGAGTAGTAATTGTAGACTTTGGAGTGGCATTAGTGTTTCTTGTCTCTCTTTTTTTTATGGGTTTTGATTATTTTAATGAGATTTCTTACCTGTTTCTTCGGATCTGAAGAAAACTGTCTTCAAAAACCAGCAAAACAACAAAGATCTTTATTAAGGAACCTATCCAACTTCCACTCTTTTATTAATATTTTTCTTCTCTCTTTGAAATAAAATATGTATTCATTAATTCCTTTGCTGATTAGTTTTGGATTTCTTTTTCTTGTTTTTAATTGAGTGTTTCTTTGATTGCTGAGTCTCTGACTTGACCAGACAAGTTAACCAATGAGAGGGTTTGTGGTTTTGTACTTGCACAAATGGTTGGAGTCAAACCAGGGTAATCGAAGGATCAGTTCTTTTGGTTAAACTAGGAGTCTAATGTCGTGTAATAACAGAGAAGATAGATAAATGTGTCTTTTTTTTTTGACCCAACACTCTGTTTTGGCCCAATAAGTAGTAACCCAATTGGCAATAGTTGTTTCTTTTAAAAAAAGGTTGTGGGTTCAAGGTTTACCATGTACAAGATTTGTTCATATTTCCTCTGTATGGATCGGGGAACATTTTATAGCGGATGAACACTACTATAATCACGCCAATAGGGTTTGTTATGCTAATAAACGTGACTGAAGACATGTTATTGAATCATTAGCCGACTAATTAGCCCTTGACGCACATAAGATATTTATCAGTTAGTGCATAGAATTGTCACTATGGGACTCATCATATACTTTGTAGACGAATCTATGAATCTTCTACAATTATGCAATGGTGAATTATTCATTTTTGTATGTATACTTCATTTTTTAATGAGGAAAGTGGGAAACTATGCAAAGACACGGTTACATCGGACTCCATCCTACATGATAAATTGCGGGTACGTGAGTCTCTCCGTCTCATACATACCAGGCAATTACAAGATTTTAGACTCATGGGGTGGTTCCAAAGAAGTTTAGTGGAGATGTAAGTTTCGACCCATGTGAGTTGTGATGACAATGTAAATGTTATTTTTGCCAATAGAGTCACTCTGCTTTCTGTCACTTGTGCCTTGACTCAGAAGTAAAACCCTAATTCTTGCCCCCTTTATATTTTCCTCTTCAATATTTTATTCATTTCCTTCTCTGCCCTTTTTTCTCTCAGGAACAAATTATTTTACTGTTATTACTACTTACAACATATTCAGAGTAAATAATTAACTGAGATTCTGTTAATAAATGCTGCAACACTCATACATTCTATATATAAAGAAGCACTCTCTCTTTTTATCAGAAAATGGTAATTAGGTCAGAAAGCAAACTGTGCCTTGTTACCTCCAAAAAAGTGAAGCAAATTAATAGTGAATTGAGAGTAAGTCTACACGTGCTTATAAAAAAAAAAGCAAAGAAATTTCCGAACGGGATCAAGAACATGCAAGATGTACTCAAATTTTATCTGTCACATATAATATGTGAAGAGCATGTTTTCAATAATTGAATATATGACTCGTGGATTGTAGTCTACACTTCGACTATCGGATCACATGTTCGCTCGTGAAATTAACATATAAAGTCAACATGTAAAGTTAATAATTGAGTCTTTAAGATATGGTTCGGTGAGGAACACAGAATTTGCAGAGTCAAGTCCAACCTTTGAATTGAATACATGATCCTTGTCAATCTTAAAACATTTTTGATGTCCAAAGGTTATAACTCTTGAAACTTTTAGCTGAAGCATCTTGAACAAGTTCATAGTATTTGACATACAACAAACATGTTCCTCTCCTGATTACAACATCGTTGTTTCTTAACCACCCTACATATATTACACATATATAACCCTAATGTTAATGACTATATATATATATATATATATATATATATATATATATATTCTCAATACCCAAATGAATACAAGTCCAATTTGTTGATGCAGATAAACCACATGCACCCAAAATTTGAATTCAAAACTTTTTGTAAACAATATTTAATTTATTGGGGTTGGAGCACCATATCAACAAATGACGTGGTCACGTTGGGTATTAGAAATTGGCACGGTGTTTCAGTATCACTGAAATATTTTCTCTTAATATTATTAAGTGATAATAATAAGGCCGTTAAGTGTTAGGTAACAATAAAAAGAGACCCATAGAAATGTTATTGTTACCAAGGACGACATAGAAAGAGACCCATCAACCATAAAAAATGGGCTCCCAAGCCAAGGAAGAAGGGACCAAATGTACAGGAGATGATCATATAATAGTGTGGTTGGAGCTAGTACAAACAACACTACCAACACATGACTTGCTTATCCCCCACCACCCCCTCTCCAACATCATATCATGCATTACATTACAACACAAAAACATGTATCAACTAATTCTATCACTAGCTCCACTTCTTTTATATATATATATATATATATATATATATATATATATATATATATATATATATATATATATATATATATTTGAAAGGCTTTGATGTGTCAATTATGTTGCTAAATTATAAGAAACATAATTATTTTGATTGATTTGGACCAATCATCAAAGAATAAATAGTCAAAATTTAACTGTCTTTTCCTTGCACTAACCCAACTACTTCAAATATTCACAATAGTAAATCAACGTCTCCTCAACCAACAACCAATAATAATACACATAAACAAACAAACAATGATAGGATAGCGAAGTTGACTCTGGTAACTCTTTGTTAATACAGGAGGGCATAAATTCGACTCCTACATCCAATAATTTTGACGTTATTTCTTTGCATGGGTCAAAAGCCTACGAGAGGTTCTATCCACACGAATTTTAACTAGATATAAATTGTCACCAACGTGGAGCGAGTTGAATTAACGGCTCGAGTTTAGATCTGGTCCAACCGTCTTGTGAACATGTTGGATTGTGAATTCTCGGTTATTAAAATATATATATATATATATAGATATATATATATAATATGTTGCAAAATATCAAATATTATTATTTTCTATTAATTCTAATCAAATTATCATCACAAGCCCAATATCAAATATTATATTAAAAATTCATTTTATTCATGCGGTGGATTATGGGGCCTTTGAGAGCCTAATGACGTGGCTTACTACTATTGGGTGAAACATGAGGGGAGTGAAGGTTGGGGGAGCCGTGAATATTGCAACTGCTCACACGCTAACTTGACAGCTATGAGACAACAAGACTAGAGCAGACAGAAAATGTGGTCGTAGAAGTTGACACTGATCTGATCGTCTGACACAACGAACCTTCCACGTGTAGGAATCATGATGTATCGTTTTCTGTCTCATCAGTCACAGTTGGGTGAATTTATATATTTAGAACAACCTGAATCCTCTGCTCGCTCTACTATGGGTGCCGGGGAGTTACTAATTTATCACATCATAGCAGTTGAATTGAATAATTAGAATTATATATATATATATATATATATCTTACAAAATAAAGAGACACAAAATTAGAGGTTCAATGGATGAATTAATAGCGATTTAATACACCTTTAAATGATAGTCCCACTAGTAAACTTAAGTCTTAATTAGTTCAAAGTTCAAAGTTCAAAGTTCATGCATTCAATTGACAATTGACTCCTTTTCCTCTTGTTTATAAGCGGTGGGCTTGAACCTGGGCTTGCTTGGACAGTTAAAAGCCCAAGTTGGACCAAGCCCGAAACCTCACCATATGGGCTTGTGGTTCAAGACAATAAGATACACTGAGAGCATGGTCCCTAAAGAATATGGTCTTAATTCACATGGCAGAAAAAACGGGGGACGATAAATTGATAATGAAGAAACATCGGGCAAGTAGGGAGAGAGAGGAGGAGATCACAGTCAAGTGCAGCTCCTGGAGTGGACACTGCAAGCCGATTTCTTCTCTCCTTTCGCTTCTTGCTTTAGACTCGCTACTTCTCTGTCTCTCTCTCTCTTAACTACTACCATGAGAAGCATATTCTCCCTTATTCATTTCTTACATATGTCGGAGGCATTTGTCTTTTCATCATCTTTGGTGATTTAATCTTATCTGTTTCTTTTCTTGTTGTGTGGCAGCTCTTAATCTAAATGGTTGCTAACCCACAATCACAAATGGCGTGCATGACGTTGGGCTCTAAGTCTGAAGCATTTCATCGTGAAGGAAAAACTTGGTACGTGAGTTCAATCTTTTGCGCAATTTGCAAATATAGGGCATTTACATGTTTTTGGATGATAAATTTTACGTGGGTTCTTCGTAAATAAGATAAACCGCGTCGCGTTTCTCTGTTGAAATTGAATGTTTATGATTAGTTACCATTGGAGTGGGGTGATGAATTTGCTTCTGATGCAGTAATTTGGCGGTCATGTATGTATTCTATGTGTTTGTGTTAATGTGAACGAGAATGTGGAGTTAGCCATTGAGAAATATTACTTTGCTTGCAGTTGCAAATATGCTTTGCGAGCCTTAAAACCGGGCAAATTGTCCTTGGCCATATTAGCTCCTGTAATTTGTCTCTCTTGCGATATAACACCACTTAGAAAAGAATCAAAGAAAATTGCAAAAACACTCTTAGAAAATTAAGGGTATGGAATAGGATCATAATTCATAGAAAGAAGATTGAGAGGCTCATTGGCTGGTGTGGAATAGAAGATAAAATGAAAGAATTGTGTCCCAGAACTTTACAGTGCTATGCTATATATGCATATGTTTTTAAGTTGTTTCCTTTTGTTATCATGTACCTTTTTAAGAAGGAATTTGAGTAGTATCTTTGATCTTATTTATATTTTCCAGGCTTTGCACAGCTGGGCTTCCAAGTGATGTTATGATTGAGATTGGAGAAATGTCATTCAATGTCCACAAGGTGCAATACATTTCTTTTTCCATTTTCAACCTATAAAGTACTTGTTTGAGTTTTCGCTTCCTGTGTATTTGTAATCGCAAAGACATCTTCCTCAAATTTTGGCATCTGCTGCAGTTTCCATTGCTTTCAAGAAGTGGGCTTCTGGAGAAGCTTATTGAAGAGTTTTCTACTGAGGATGGATCGGGTTCTGTCTTGAAACTTCAAGATTTACCTGGTGGAGCTAAGGCATTTGAAATTATTGCAAAATTTTGCTATGGCATCAAAATAGAGCTCACGCCTTCAAACATAGTCTGCCTAAGATGTGCGGCAGAGTACCTCCGAATGACTGAAGATTATGGAGAAGGAAATCTCATTGCACACACAGAGGCTTTCCTTAATGAAGTTTTTAGCAATTGGACAGACTGTATAAAAGCTCTTGAGACATGTGAAGTTCTTCAATATGCAGAAGAACTTCACATTGTCGCAAGGTGCATTGAATCATTGGCAAGTAAGGCTTGTACAGACCCAAACCTGTTTAATTGTTCTGTATCAGAATGCAATGACACACAGATGGCATCAGCTCCTGCATCAGCCCCTGCTTTATGGAATGGACTGTCTGCTGCAACTAAGCCACCATCTACAACCGATCATTGGTGGTTTGAGGATGTTTCATTCCTCAGATTGGCTTTCTATAAGCGATTGATTTTAGCCATTGAATCAAGAGGCATGGAGCCTGAGACTATTGCTGCTTCCCTTCTATACTATGCTAAGAGGTACCTCCCCTTGATGAATATGCAGGCTACCTATGACATAAACCCTGTCAACCCAGGGACTACCAAATCCACCCCTTCTGAGGCTGATCAAAAGGTTCTTCTCGAAGAGATTGTTGGATTATTACCAATTAAGAAAGGAGCCACATCCACCAAATTTCTGCTTAGGCTGCTCCGAGCTGCAATGGTGTTACATGCAAGTCCATCATGCAGGGAAAACTTGGAAAAAAGGGTTGGAGCACAATTGGACCAAGCTGTTCTTGTGGATCTTCTAATACCAAATATGGGTTACTCAGTAGATACCCTTTATGATATAGAGTGTGTTCATAGAATTCTCGATCATTTTATGTCAGTGGAAAAGGGAGGAGATATATCATCTTCCCCTTGCATAGTTGAAGACCAGTTGGCCAGTGGAACTGATCCACTTACGCCTATAACAATGGTTGCCAATCTGATAGACGGATATCTTGCTGAGGTTGCTCCAGACGTTAATTTGAAGCCTCCGAAATTTGAAGCACTTGCTGCTGTTGTCCCTGATTATGCTAGGCGTCTTGATGATGGCATTTATCATGCAGTTGATGTATACCTGAAGGTATCCATTCTGATCAATATTAGCAGTCTAATGTTTGCCAATTTTTCTTTTTAGAATGGTAGAGTTGCAATGGTGCAACCTAGAGATCATAGGTTCAATTCCCGGAAACAGTCTCTCCACATATTATGTGGTGTAAGGTTTGCGTACATCTTGCGTGTCCCCAATCCCGACGACTACGGGAGCCAGGAGCATTGTGCACGAGAGTTGTTTACTTTTAAACACTAAACAGTCCTTTAACATTTTGTGATTTCAGGCACATCCTTGGCTTACAGATATGGAGAGAGAGCAACTTTGCCGGCTCATGAACTGCCAGAAGCTATCATTAGAAGCCAGCAGCCATGCAGCCCAGAATGAGAGGCTACCTCTTCGAGTGATTGTCCAAGTTCTCTTCTTCGAACAACTGCGACTTCGAACATCAATCTCTGGCTGGTTTTTTGTGTCTGAGAACCTTGACAACGCACAGAATCCTAATGGAAGCAAAGAGCTCCCAAGGAATGATGAGGCCAATAAAATGGAGCATGCACAAGACTATGCTGTGGCTTTCAACATCACTGAGCGTGTTTCTGATCTTGAAAAGGAGTGTTTAAGCATGAACCAGGAGCTCCGGAAGTTGGCGAAATCAAAGAGAAGCTGGAGGATATTCTCCAAGAAGTTGGGTTTCGGACAGAAATCTCGCCATTGCAATGCCAAGGAATCAAAATCCTGTGATATGAAGAATCCGGCATCATCCCTGAATGGAAAACAAGACCATCAAAATGCTGAGGTACTTTGTTAAAACTTGTGAAATCCAAACCAGCTTGGATAAATGTAATTCTACTATTGTTTCCTGTGTGAAACATAGAGGTGCTTAATTGCTCTATGGTTTAGAAATGTAATTCTCCTATTGTTTCCTGTCATAGCAGTGAAAATCTATGATTCTTTGAGATTATTTGCTAACATACTGAAATTTGTATCACTGTCAATACAAAATGGATAGATAAAGTCTCAAGGCTTTTCTGTTCTGGTATAAGGGCCAGCCCTCAAGCCTAAACAGTAAACATGAAGTATTTATGTCATGGGCCAGTAGAAGGCCCATTGGGCTCCTTTGCACCAAAAATTGTACGTTTGTACTCGGCCTCAAAATGTAAGAAAACAATCAAACATTGTCTATGTTTGAAACTTTGAATCTTACAATTGTGTAGTCAAGACACGTTGGCTTGTTGCTTGTCTATAAAGGATCCAAAAACGATGAAATAGTGAAACTTAATTATATGAATGATTAATCTAAAAAGAAGCAAAGAACCATTGAACATTCAAACAATACCATTTGTAGACATTTTGTGAAACCTCTCACTCAATAATGTCATTGGAAGTCTTTCCTTTAAAGAATCACTTGACGATAGCCTAACTAGTTAGTCTGGTTATATCTCCGGATTTAGGGTATAAAGAATTTCGTTTGAGGTCGGGAGTTTGATTATAAGCTGATGAAGCTATTTTTAAATGGTTTGCTCCGAGTCTCGGCCTAACTAATCTGTAGGGCGAATTTACACGTGTCGAGCCCAACTCGAATTTTAGCTTCATCGGTTATCCAAAGGACACGCATGCTGAGTTGTTTTTAACTAGGCTAAAAAATCTTTCCACAAAGATGATCTGCCTTGTTCTTTCCCCATTCCACACTCTCAACATCTTCAATTCAAACAAAAAACCAACGATTTTGAAAACTCGAAAGAGGGGGGTTTTGAATGATCCGACATGGATTGTTACATATCAAAGAGAATACTATTTTTCAACATTTCTTGCACACAAAAAAAGCTTGCAAAATTAAAACCAATCCAAAACCCCCATAACCCACAAGCCTCCAAATTGGACTTCCCACCACCATTATGTGTCATCAAACCACAAACAATTGCTCAAACAAACTGGGACAGAGTTTTAAGATATCATGTTCTTGTCCTAAAATTGTCCATGGCAGCAAACACTACTAACTGGTCCTTCTCTTCCAACATAGACACATGTCATTGTCTCATTTGGTGGGTGGCTGTGGGGCCCCCCAAGAGATGCTCAAAACTTAACAAAGGAGGCCCATTAGAGGGTCATGCCAATGAAGACCACCTGGCCCCTCTTTCCGTTACTGGTGGTTGGTGTGAGTTGGGCCTTTGTCTGTTGTCCTGCTCTTAACAGCAAACAAGTACTTGAAAACAGATTGGAAACATGTTTACACTGTTGTCCCTCCCCCCCCTCCATTGATGTTTACTTAGATGACACTTAGCAGTTATCCCCTGTTTATTTGGCAATTATTGGTGCTGTTTGATTCACAACGTCATTCAGCTTTGCATTTTGTTCTTGAGCAAAATAGTGTCAAGTTAGTAGTCCTCCATAAAAACAGTTCACGCAATGATGTACGCAAACTTTATTCCTACATAAAGCAACTTAAAACAACGGACGAGGGTTCTTGCAGTAGAAGTCACTGCAGTTTTATTCACAGATGTCTAGTCTGTTTTGCCAAATATTAAAAATTGTATGGACTCCACACTAGTAAACAAACTAGATTGGGATTCTGTGATTAAAATTGCAGTAGTGACTACAACTATAGGGACCCTTAACCCCCCCTTAAACAGGATTGGTGCTTTTGTGTGACTAACATTTCATTTACATTACTTTATTCCTGCATAAAGCAACTTAAACAGCGGACGAGGGTCCCTGCAGTAGAAGTCACTGTAGTTTTAATCACAGATGTCTAGTCTGTTTTACCAAATATAAAAATTGTATGGACTCCACACTGGTAAACAGACTGGATTAGGCTTCTGTGTAACTGACATTATATTCACATTACTTTATTCTTGCATAAAACAACTTAAATAGCAGACGAAGGGTCCATGCAATAGAAATCACTGCAGTTTTCCTGTAGTTTTTTAATCACAGATGTCTAGTATGTTTACCAAATATTAAAAATTATATTGGCCTAAGGGGTGTTTGAAATTTCTACAAAATTGAATGAAACCAAAAATTCAACAACATAATGAAGAAAGAAAGCAAAGGGCAGCTAAAACAACTAGTAGTCAGTAAACATATAATTAGTCAACAGTTGAAAGGGGAATTGTTCATAATCCTCTAGTACATTAGTACTTACAACTTCAAAAGTAAACCAAAATACCACTAAAAAGAAATCTTGAAAGCTTCATATATCAAGATCAATTGCACTGATTTACAAAAGAATTCCCACTCTGTGGAAATCTCTCTGAGTATTTTTTTAAATTAGCTTCTTCTAAATGCAACTTCAATCTACCTCCCCTTCCATGCAGTGTTCCTCACAATCACCTAGAGATATCATATGTTTGATGAGAGTATCCAAGTTGCTCAATATCCCAGCTCAACTGTGAAGCAACTCTTTCATGGCAGGGGACATACTCCTAACAAATCGCCAAATGATAAAACGAAAATCAGAAACAAATTTATAATCATTTTTAGACCAAGACAGAGTGAAGGAATGGAAAAAAGGAATGAAATTCTTGAGATTACCTCCAGTTTTTTCACCAACTCTTTTGCTGTTGGTGCGGACACAATGATTTGGCGCGCACTTGGGCTAACAAATCCCTCTTCCACAGAATTGTCAATGAATGAGAGCAAGGAATTATAATATCCATCAACATTCAGCAATCCCACCTTCAAAACATGGAGCATATCATTTTCGTTTCTAAAATCCGTAACGATTTTATCATAATCTAGATATAGAATTGTAGTTATATTGGATTGCAATACAGGAATATAGCATAACACTATAACAGTAATTTAGAGGCGTGTATTACCGGCTTATCATGAATTCCAAGTTGTGCCCAGGTAATCACCTCAAGTAGTTCCTCTAAAGTTCCATAACCACCTACAAGAGAACCCACATAATTATTTTTAATACATCCACATTGTATTTGTAGCAGCAAACCATAGCATGAAAGACCAGTCTTTTTACAAACATAGATAATAATAATGTTTTCACTAGCATGCAGCATCTCATGTCATGATCAATCACTTACTTTATTACTACAAATTGACAAAGAGCCTTGATATCTGTCTGTCATAATTTAATTTGACTAAAAAGTTACAGTCAACTAGTCAAGTTCCACCACTTGGTGTTGATGGGCAAGGTTTTATACTTTTATTGCTATCATCATAAGGGTCTTTATCATCAGTTAACCATTATATCTAAACATGGTCTTCATTGCTGCCAACCTTTGTGAGAACAGAGACATGATCTTCTGGCAACCTGTCCAGGTCATAATGGGCTCTCATCTTATCATGCTTCTGAGTCCCCCAATGGAGAGGGAAATGACTGTTGTGCCCATGCCTGCCCTACATCTTTCTATGTTTTCAAAGCTATAGCTAATTACTAATCTTTGACAGTGGTGAACATGATTGCCTGTTAGGTGCAGGTTCCAGTTGGCAAAAACTATTTGATTGCAAAAAATGGATCTGTGTGTCTTTACCCATTTATGTGCTAGGAAAATTTTGGTACAGTAAAAAAACTACAGCTTGAGGGGCTAGTTAAGAAGGGAAAAGAATAAAGTATATTGATTATTGACAAACAAGCAGAGTTCTTCTGCTCTATTTTCAGTGTAAAATGTTGATGAGTCAAGTAGGGTTGAAGGGTTGCTCTCTCACCATGATCTAGGGGTTTGTGAGGGACAGTTCAAAAAGTTATGCTTCTTTAGACTTCACACAGTTGTTTTCAAAGAAATAAAAATTACTATAAATGGTACAAAACATAGACAGCCACAACAGTTTGATTTTGCTGACACTTTGTCATAATCTCATGAAAATTCCTTTCTTCTAAGTCCAATGAAGAACATGAGTATGTCAACAAAACCAGATGTAACATGGAGGTTGTTAACTCGCATTTAATCAGCAACTTAAAAAGAATCAAAACATGAGATATGCTAGTACACCTTACATGCTAAAACTAGTAAAAGTAAAGCAGCTGTGGTGTAAATTATATCTTGAGTTGCCTTAGAATTTCTCTGCAAGTGAGAGGTCTAAAGGGCTTATAGTAAAACCTGGTAAGGCAATAAAGGCATCAGAATGCTTAGCCATCTCAGCCTTCCTTTGGTGCATGCCTGCTACTGCCTTCACTTCCCCTACTGTTTCACCAGTTAACTGCAGAAAAAGTATCATAAGCGCAGAAAAGGTCAAAGAGGCTGCAAATTTGAGGAGAGTGTTGTGTAGTGCAGCAATGACGAGTCTTGTAGGAATGATGGACAAAAAATTGCAATGATTTAATTCTACCCAGTAAAGTTTTCAGCTAAAAATTATTGATGAAAAAAATAAAATTTCCTTGAACGAATGAAAATTTGAAAATATAATAGGAAAAAGAGTTGGTACTAGCATGGAGACAAAGAATGCAGGAACAGAAAGCTTGAAAACTTGCATATGGATAAGGCTATCAAGTACTCGTCAGAGAACCATAAATCTTGAGAAACAAACAGAAAATACCAAAAAGACTGTTAAAAACCAAAAGAAAGAACAACTGGTCAAGATATTGAAAAGATGGCAAACAAAATTAAAAAAAGGGGCTAAAAGCAAAGAAACAAATCCAAGATTTGAAAGGAAATAAAGAAAGAAAGTGAGGTACAAAAGTTAAAAACAAATATCAGGACTAAATCTATGATTCGAAAAGAAAAACAAAACCGAGTTGAAATAAAATATGATTTCTCCTTTAAAAAAATGTGTAAATGAAGAAGAAGAAAAGTGTAAAAACTTTTTCTGGCTATAGCAAGCAGACATACCTCTCGAGGCATGAGCGTCTTGGGAATAACTCTGCAGGAAGACAATAACATAACAGAACTTAGTTGTAATGAACAACAAAACCATGATTAACACATTCCTAGCTCACATAATTGTGTTTCTCACTCTTTCCTTTACATGTTTTGTTTTGAATAAGACATTTGAGGACAAAAGTGAAGGTAGAATGGTATTACCCAATAACATGACGACCGCCATCATGAACAGCTTGTGAAACCAATCCCATCAAACCGATGCTGCCCCCTCCATAGACCAAATCAATGTTCCTTGACACCTGCAAAACACCATCACACCCAAATCACATGATGAACCCATTTCGACATAACAGCAGTTCTCACATAAAGCTGCCATGGCAGCAGAATGATCACTACATGGAGTTACGGCATGTGTTTTCCAATCAGAACATGAACATGCTTGTAATGAGAACAACACACATTTACTCATAATGCTAGACCAACAAAAGGGATGTTTCACTCTGACAAAAGAAACTCATAATCTTAAAACTAAACCGCTCACAAACCAACTAACAAACAAGTAGTAAACATAATTGAGTCTACCCAAAAAACCAGTGAGCAATACACATACTGAAATCAAGTCGAATAAAATTTTCTGTAAATTTCAAGCAAGACCCATTTTCATATACATATTCAGGGAACAAATAACCATCAAAGCTTCTAACTTTACAAAATAGTGAAAACAATCACCTCCGTCAAACCCAGAAGATGAAACAAAGAATTTCAAATGCCAACGTAAAGGAAATCAAAGAGAAGTCAATATTAGTCACAATACCAATTCATTGCCAAGCTCAATAGCAGCATCTTGATAGCTAGTCTTCTTGCCTTGACTACTCCCACAGAACACACAAATCCTCCTAAACCTTGACTCTTGCATTTCACTCGCCATCTCAACAATCTCTCTCCTTTCTTTGATTTTTGTAGTAAATCAGTTAGGGCTACTATACTAGCTTGACAACTCTAAGATTGGTAGCATTTACATGTGTCGAAGGAGGATAGAAGCAAAATCCACAAACTAGTTAAGCTTACACTCTTTTGCCAGACCACTATTGCTAGTCTGCTACTAGTACAGTAGTACTCTGCCTCTCCTTTGAGTGCCTTCACTTCATGCCTATATATAAACCTCTACACCACGCTCGCACCACATCTCGCACGCACACAGCTAATATTGGCACGCGTGGACCACTTATAATTTAATGGGTTTTCTCCCCTGTTTTTCCTAACTAAGTAATTCACTAATTAAATTTAATGCATTAGGTTGATTATTAAATAAATAATTATATAGTTTCTTTTTTTTTTTCCTCAGTCCATTTGAATTTATGTTAGAATTAATTTGTAATTGTCACATACAATGGCCTCTTCCCTCCTAAAAGCATATTGTTGTTCGGGGTCGTACTGGAAGGTGTGGTTAGATCACCTCTTTTTCAAGGAAGGGTAATGCTTGTAGGGTTATTTTGGTTTGACAATGCTTTACATCCAAAAAGAAACGAACTGCATATGAGTTAAACTTGTATACGGCCTCTCAACCCTATGGATAGTTCAATGTGCTTTTGAATTAATTAAATTTAATCTCCATATCTTCTTATTTTATACATTTTATTGCTTCAAATTTTAGGGTCAATACTAAGTACTTGGTTTTCTTTTTTTGTTATCTTAGGATTCTTTACAAGTCAAGGCTCTTTGGACTCACGTTAGCGAAGTAAACTTCTGGACCCGTGCACGACACCCTTGATACAACGATGGTTAATTACTAGAAACTTAAACCTCATTAGGCTTGAAGAAACCTAATGGGGCTTAAGTTTATTGAAATCTCAAGTCTGATGATAGCTGGTTGACCACTCTTAGTTGATTAGTGAACATAAAACCCATCAAAATCTAGTTTCTAGAATTAGAAAGTGAATTAGACTGTGAAGTTACAGAATTTCTCATATATGTAGTATCATTCAAGAATCAAAAATGCATGTTCTCTGTTGGATCATCAACCAGCCAAATGTGACAGAAAAAGTTACTGTCAAATTCACAACTTTTACCATAAAGTCATTAACCTTTTAGAAGAAAAAAAAATTTATATATATATAACATTATTATATGAGAGATAACTATAATTCTTTCTTTAATCCTCTTGTGCAGATATCTCATATGGGCTAAGTATGGGTAAAATGTATGTATATATTAAAACAATGTGCAGAGATGATTGAATATAAAACAGAGACTGAGTAAGACATATCAGCTTGTGCCCTAATTGACCTTCCTTACTCGACACAGTTGTTGTATTCATAGGAAACATTGTATTCTCAGTTGTTTCGTTTTTTATATTTCACGCGCCCCTTCTCTTCTCTATAAACGCATGCATTATGCATACACTCCCTATAAGCATTTACATATATATATATATGCTGTTTCAGACCCATAACATATGTTCACTAATCACATTTCTCTCTTCCAAAAACCCACATCATAAAAATAATTATAAAAAATACCTACATCTTAAAATTAATATTTTTGAATAACCCACTAGTTAATTTTTTAGTTATATGAAAATTTTAAGTTTATTCTTGGTACCAGGATTGTTGGTACCAGGATTGTTGGAATAATGGAAGTTATTCTATTAAACTAATTGTGGTTGTGTTACTATATATATGTATATATTAATTAATTAAGATTAATGTCAATCCCTATAATTGGCCTTTCTAGCTGTTGTTTCTGACCAAAGTTTAGAGATTATAAACTCATGATCACTGTTTACTAAATAGGGAATTGAGCTGCTTGTTGGCTAGCTAGGTTTTGTAAATTAATTGAGTGCTTAGTTTGCATGCGCATATGTGGTTGTGGTGGTATATATGATGCTCTTGTTTTTGTCTGTTTTTGCTTCTAAGTGTCGCGTTTACACATGTTTGCGCCACTCACTTTGATTTTTGTATCTATGCTTTGGTTTTCATTAATTTTATAATATCTGGTTAGTTTCCTTCTAAACAAAATTCTTAAATTTCATGAAAATTTGAAAATTTTCGAAATAAAATTGTGTTGGCAGGCATGCCTGCCCTGCTAGTTGAGCTGGTTCTGAAACGCTTAGCAGTATTTATGTAATTAAAATCCATAATGTAAATTAATGAAACGGGTTCGGGTTATGGATAAATCCGCAGGTTTTTCGATTGCTTGGATCTTCATTCTTCAATCTATTTCACTTGTTCGATTGATCAGGCTACAATACGATAATTAGAACTAGAATAATGCTTCACAGCTGTTAAGAATCCCACATTAGTTAGATGTGGGAGTTCCATTCACTAGGGTTAAATTATAACTAAGAGCATCAAAAACCTTATGATTCCATAGAATCAAGTTGCTAGAGAGAATCCGTTTTATTCATGTTCCTATGTTATGTCCGGACACACAATGAGAGTGAGAGAACCAAAAGTTCCTTTTTTTGGGTACATAAGTAGCTTAATATATGGGTATACTACTAAATCAATGGCACACCCAAAGAAATTAATTTTTCTATGAAATTTAAATATCCATGCACTCTTTTATGTGCAAACCATAAAGCTTTTTATTTTTTGAAATGGGGGGATTCGAACCCTTATCGTCAGGGTGATACATACCATCCTTATCACTTCAATTAGTGACTCAGGTGTAACTATAAAGTTATTAACTTTGATGCTTTCGGAAAGTGACAATTATCGAAATCATTAACAATTATTTA
This sequence comes from Tripterygium wilfordii, assembly GCF_013401445.1. Classification (NCBI taxonomy): domain Eukaryota; kingdom Viridiplantae; phylum Streptophyta; class Magnoliopsida; order Celastrales; family Celastraceae; genus Tripterygium; species Tripterygium wilfordii. Next base: position 2,828,333 of record NC_052244.1, on the reverse strand, counting down.
ACCAACAAACAAACAAAAAAAAGTTTACTGCTTTGTTGCAAGTTTTAATTTGAAAATAATAATAAATTGAAGTAGCTAATCACGTAGAACAAGTAGCATGTAATTTAGTTTGTCGCCATTTTTATCAGAACAAGAAGTGATGTGTATGTGTCACATAACCGACCTCTTTCTTCTTCTTCTTCAATTTCTGAACCCCTAGCTTTTGTTAGCTTGAATGGTCGATGAAAGCTCGAACACAAAGCAATTAAAAGCTATATTTGTCTCTTGAAAACCTAACACAAAATCCATCTCTCATTGAATAAAATAAAAAGGGTTTTGTAATCTGTATTTTGACCACCGTAATTACGTACTATTGAATCTTTTGAACTAAAAAAAGTTGAAAAAGAATAATCTCAAAAGCCCCTTTTATTTGAAGGTCACCATATATATATAACCAACTTCATTCAAAAAGAAAATGATGATCACTGTTGACTAAACTTTGATTTTGACCGTAATCATTAATCATTAGATCCAAATCATCAAAAGTGCTGTTAGTCTTGGTGAATATGATAAACCTAACAAGTTGGGTGATAGTCTAGTTGATGAATTTCTATGGGACATATCATATGGACTCGAGAGGTTCTGAGTTCGATTCTCACTAGAAGCAATACCTTTGTAGCCAAGAGCATGCTTTGCCCAACTTAATATGTTCTCAAGTGGAAATTTTCTGTGCGCAGGCCTAACTACCAGAGTTTAGACTTGTATCGATAAATTATATGTTGTTGTTTAGGTTATCATGTGAAAAATTTCTATGCGTGCAGACCGAACTACTATGCGTGCAGGCCTAACTACATGAGTTTAGACTCATATCGACAAATTATATGTTGTTGTTTAGGTTATTAGGTGGAAATTTTCTATGCGTGCAAGCCTAACTACCTGAGTATAGACTCATATTGACAAATTATATGTTGTTGTTTAGGTTATCAGGTGTAAATTTTCTGTGCGCGTAGGCCTAACTACCTGAGTTTAAACTCATTTCGAATGTATAAAGGATAAATGATATCTTGTCGTTCTAGGTTATAAAAAAAGAGTACGATAAAGCTTCCTAGTATTGCGGTGACGAATAAGTAACTACCTCATACGATAATGTAAGAATTTAATTAATAAGAATAGAGTAGTAAACAACCATATATATATATACAGGAATTCTCCTATGTGGACCAAAAGTGTGGACCAAGTTTGTGGACCAAAATCCAATGGTTGTAATCAATCAAAACATAAGTGGGGGTCACACATTTATTATGGGGCCCACCACATCTATGGTTGAAAAACAAGTCCACAAACTTGATCCACACTTTTGGTCCACATAGGAGAATTTCTGTATATATATATATATATATATATGCACCATTAAATCATTATTGGAATTGTTTCATGTACGTAACATGTCCCTGGATAATATCATGCATGGCATCAATTTCACCTTCTCTTACAAGTACGTACCACATTTATTTCCCTTGAAACTTGATGCATGGTACGATTTCATGCAAAGTTTTCTGATCATTCTATTATTCGATCGATCCATCTCCTGTAGTCATGTGATCGGCTTGGCTTTCAATAACAAAGCAGAAATTTCGCCGAAAGTGCATATATATATATATATAGCGTCATTCATATATTTTCATCCATTAGTCAAATATATATATATATATATATATATATATATATATATGTTTCTGTAAAAATCTTCTTAGGTGGTGGTCTTTTTTCAGAGAAGATTTTGAGTTAAAAGCGTTGTCACGCTTTGTCCCCCAACCCTTGGAAAACGTCGACGCATTAAGATCTTGACCAGCCTGCATTTTCTTTCTCTAGCTTTTTTGAAATTTTGGCACCAATTGTCACTTAACGTATCTTTCGCTAACATTAGTGACAATTTTAAAAAATAATAAATTCCCTTTATTATATTCTCAAAATTAATTAGTATTGCACTACTTTTTAACGAAATCCAAGCGTCAATTACGACCACCTAGACTTTTTATTGTATACTGACTTGACATTTAACTCTCTCTCTATAGGACAAGAAAACACTATATGAATGAGAATCACATGATATTCATGTATTTGGTATCTCATACAGTCTCGAGTTCGAGTCTCCCTCATCCCTATCCCCTTCCCCTGTATTCAAAAAAAAAAAAGCAGTATGGATCACCCATATATAGAAAATTTAAAGAGTATTGTTAATAACCTAATTAACACTATATTTGTTGCTGTTATATTATTATTATTATATATAGATTATATCAAGAATTCTATGATGCGTATAGTGCGAATTTAAAATGCAAACCTATATTTTCATCATATGTGTGCTGAAAAATTGAGAGAGATGCAAGTGAAACATTAGTTGAATGACAATCATGTTGCATGTAAAGGATCATCCACCAAATGGCGGATCCAGGAATTAAAATCACCAAGGACACAAAATTGGTGCGGGGGTTCGGGGACAGCATCCCCAATTTTTTTTTTGGATTCTTTATGTAATGAATTTACGAATATAGATTGCAAATATAAAAATATATTAATAGTTCAAAAAATAAGAAAATACATTGTAATTTATCACAATTGTTTTCTAACAATTTTTCCTATTTTGAAAACACAATATTACAATAATATTAGTAATAGTTCCAAACAACTACTTTTTCATATAAGATACAAAACAATCATTCAAAATTTGATCACTCATTCGGGTGCGCAAATCTATCTTGACAATATTCATTCCTAAAAAATATCATTCAACACTTGTTGTTGTTATAGTCAAAACTAATGCTAACTTCATAAGTCGATACACCAAAGGATACAAAAAATACTTTCTTGTACACACTAACAAGGTAAAGGGCACACAATAGAGTTGAGTTAGGGCATAAGAGTTAAGAGGTTGGGTCAAAATTACTTAGTGGACTGGGGGCCTTATCTTTTTTGACTGGGGCCTAAGCATAAAATTACCAAGAACATATACTGCACTTAGTGAAAAATTTTGTATGTCAATGGGAGCCCGTGCTCCTAGTGCAATAACAGTAGATCCGTCACATCCACTCATTAAGTCATGGGTTCGAATTCTATCCTACTCAAATTCCTTTAAAAAAAGATAAATTGAGAGAGATAGAAAGAGAGAATCTTCAAATTTATTTTGTCAAGGAGCGGTTGGAATCATGGACAATAAGAGGATATTCTTTTTGATGAGCTAGCATAAGATGACAGAAACCCCTATCCCTATGTGCTCTGTGTGATTTTCAATTACTTCATATGTACACACAGCTCTTTCCGCGTAAGAAGATGATAGACATACCAAACACCCCCCAGCCAGCATTCACCCTTTCAACAGGGTAATTACAAGTGGCAATCAATGCTTGCTTCGTAGTGCACAAATAATTCTTTCGTTTTACATGTTTATAACATGGCATTGGCTTCACGTTTCGATCTTCCTATCCTTCTCATGATAAATCACAAAATGTTAATGCATGTGCCACGTGGTAGAGTTACATGGATACAATTTAAAGATTGTTGATTCAATTTTAACAAACAATCTCTCTACATATTATGTGGAAGTTAAAGTTTGCGTATATCTTGTATATCTCAACCTCATTCACTATGAAAGCGTTACGAACGAGAATTTTTTATCTTTACAAAATGTCAATGTGAGGAGTGTGGAGTGAGGACTGAAAGTCAAACTTTAATCCAATGAATATATATATAATTTTTTTTTTATCTGATATATATATATATATATATATAGGTTTTACTTTCTTTTTTCTTTTTCTTTTGAAAAACAGAGAAACAAAGCCTAATTTTTCGGGGTTTGACCACATGGATTGCCGGATCAATAAAAATAGGTTTTCCCCAGTATGATTTTTATCTTTTTATTTGGTATGTTTGAACTAATACATATAATTCTTTGAGACTTTGACTACACTCTTTCATGTTTGAGCATGCAATTTAATATCTATAAATTTATAATCAACGGACCAATGTTGTAAGAACTAATTTGATGATTTGGGAGTTTTTATTCTAATCGAATCTCTTATAAATTCACTTTCTTTGACTACACTTTTTTTCATGTTTGAACATGCAAATGCATGTATATAGATTTATAATCAACTGACCAATGTTGTGAGTGTTAACATATTTAGAAAAATCGAGCTCCTTATCATCAACAACACGTTTTCCTGGAGGAAAACATCCCGTGATAACTCCGCAGTTAAGCGTGTTTCTGCGAGAGCACAATTGAGATGGAAAAACATCTTATGGTAACTCTGCAGTTAAGCGTGCTTCTGCGAGAGCAATATTTGAATGAGTAACCTTCTAGGAAGGCAAAGCCGTATAGGTCCGATGTATCCACAAGAACCAGACAACGCAAAGCCAACAATATTGTTGCTAATATTTACATGCAAGAGAGTTGGACAATTTCGATTTTAATATAACAAAATCTCATAATTCTTCGTTATAAAAGAAACTTATAACAAGTTAGCTAATTAATCTCAATTACATGTTTTGGTTGGCATGGCTTGGTCAAGTAAGTCAACCGAATGAAGATAAGGGGCGCAAGATGGTATTCAATGACCCCACATTGTTAATTTGACACCGACGTACCGTTAATGAGACGTATTCGGCAGTTAATACAGTTGCTTAATTAGTCAAAGCAGACAGTATCTCCCTAACTATAACTTCAAAGTTCAAATCATCGGAGAGGCCCAGAAGACAAATTACATTTCTTACATCTTTAATTAAACCAATTGTCCAAATGTGAGACACCAATAATTATGAGGGAAAAAACCATAATAAGGTGAAAAGAAAGGAATCGATATATATACATAGAAATTTTCACATAAGGTTCTAATGTAATAGTGTAAAATAAGGGTTAATATTTACATCATTGATTTGAAATTTATAAGACCCAAAGCAGTGGACTCCACTTGTTATCTCATTTTTCCAAACCCTTATTGATGAATGAAATATGTAAGGGTGTAAATATAGACCTTTATTTTACACCGTTACAATACTAGACTCTTATGTAATAATTCTTATATTGGATTAGATACTCCTGGAATCAGTCTGTCAATAATTGATGAAAAGATGCCCAAAACATTCAATTATAATATTGTCTACTTGTGCTGGTACACATTCATCATCTGAAAGGACTCTACCCACCGTTTTTGTTTTCTTCTTCTAGGCATGATGTTCACATTTTTATAGCTTCACTTTGCTTGTAGTTTGCATATATTATATTGTTACAAAATTCATTCCGAACACTACAAATCAATATTGTCCATTTTGGGTATGAGTTCGAAAGACTTTGTACTTTTGTGCCGTCGTTTATGATACTTAAACCTAGAAAAGATCTTAATTGTGTGAGAGTGAATGAATCTTTACTTATAAACCACTCGATTCAGCTATACTAATCCGATACGAAATTTGTAGTGTTTTGAGGTATATTTTCATAACAAGTTAACGTACACAAGCAATACTATACTCCACAAAAGCTTTTATGAATAATGGCATAATGCACTATACCCTGTTCCACTACCAGCTAGGACCACTACCAGACAATAAGCTTCACTTGTTCATGACTACTACAAAATCAATATATATATATATATATATATATAGAGAGAGAGAGAGAGAGAGAGTGTTCCATCATTCCTCTCATGAAACTATGAAAGAGTGCATTAGTTTTGTGGATTAAGTGGTGGCTTTTGAGTTTGTTTGGTTTGCAAGAAAGATAGTAGTAATCCACAAAAGCACACTTATCTCCAGATGTATGCATTTGCAGACACTAATCAGGATAATGGTCATATATCCCACTCTCCAATATGACGGCAATGGCGGTGGTCCCATTCACTTCATCCATGCCTAGCTTCTCTTATTATATTACTATCATCTTTGTATGTGCGGATGTTTATATTTATATATATATCATGCATGCCTGCTTTGAACAAACCTCACCCACCCAATCATGATCTTTGGATCCCTTGCTTAGAAGTTAGAAAGTGAAGTTTAATTAAACACTTCTAAAGCCTATTATTTAATTTATTATATAAGAGATTAATAGTCTAATTAAACTTTTAACGGTTGCAAATATGTGTGTATATATATATATATATAATTATATATATAGATATAGATATAGTAATTATATATATAAATAAATAAATATATATATATATATATATATATATATATAGGTTTAGGGATTCCGACCATTTATTGCTTTTAAACAACTCAATACTCAATTGCTTTATGCGACCAGCAACAAGTGTTAATGGCTTCCCACACACCTTTCCCCTTGATGCTTCATTAATTATATTTTTTGTCCTAACATTATTTTTAATTTTGATAAATTATATTATTTAGAGTGAGGGAAATTCGAAAACAAAGAAGTTTTGGTTGGCAAGGTAAAATTGATTGTCATAACTTTAACTCCTTACAAATGCAGAAAGTCGCAAGTTCAACTCTAATTCGTGCCTAGTAGGTTGACGTTATTTCTAAAAATACCTATTAATTTATCAAATCAAAGTGGAATCATAGAAGCAGAGGAGAAGTATGGGCCATTGGCCAAAGTGGGCCAATCTCTACTTAATTGTTTGCAAACCCAGGAAAAAAAGTTTCTAGTATGAGTAGGACGGTGTGCCTATGTCTAATTAAATAATTTGCATACTAAAAAAGGAAATTAAAAAAAAAAAACATAGAAATATGGAGGTGTATGACTCTGGCTAGGATTTTGGAGGCAATATGTTTTTAATTTCTCTCTTTTCTTTTTCAATCACATGATCTTGTCCAACTTTTTTATGGCACAATCTCCTCTATTTGTCTACAATTTGTCTCCAAAAATTAATTTTAAATAAAAATTTTCATTTTTGTTAATTAATTTTATTATTATGATCAAAACAAGATAATCTCATGTGGATATATATATATATAACTCCATAGCATGCTTAAATAAAGGACACATTAATAATCATCATATACTGCTAAGTTTGCATTTGAGCCAATTATATATGCCCCACTCACCCTAACTCACATCATTATACCTTTCTAGTTTTCCACATTTAAAAGAGGAAAAAAAGAAACTTAATTACTTGTTATTACTTATTAAAATATTGACATTCAATTAAGATAATTATCCAAAAAATTAATTGTTTATTGATCCACTAGCATGGAAAAAGGCTTTTATTTTTTGGAATAAAGAAATATCAGTAAAGACAAGAAATATATTATGTCCAGAAACTATGATTTTCATCATATTGACAATTAATAAGCTCTAAACTCTGTTTCAAAATTAAAATAATATATGAAATCATTCAACGGTCGTCCAACGATGTCCGATATAATACAGTGTCGTCAAGGAGTGTTTGGCGATAATCATCTTTGTATTTGTGCTTTTCATTTTTTTAGTCTTCTTGGTTGTACTCCATCTTTATGGTGATTCGAGTGCCTACGGACCTCAGTCACTTTAATATAATAAGGTATATGTCTTTGTTTAAAAAAATAATTAATATAATATATATGACTTCTCTTAGACTTGACGTCAAAGATTAGGAGCTTCAAAAGTTCAAGGAAAATCATTCACTACGCTCACTAATTTCTTTTTTGACTCGACTTCACAGATTCAACTAAACTTTTCTAAAAGCCTGAAACTAGCGCATGCAGATTCACCTCACAAGCCAGCTTTCTTTTTATAGTACATATAAATATGGATACCTAGAATATGTTTGGTAATTGGTACGAGTATTTTCTATATATTTTTTGTTTTTATTTTTCAGAAAACCCCCCACGTTAAAAAGGGTAGCTCTAAAATATTAAAAAAGACAAACTCGAGAAATAGAAAAAACAGAAAATAAACCAAACGGATGCTTAGTTTTTGGCATGAAATCAGAGGTCAATGTTGTTGGGCCTGATCCATGGTTCTTGGGCCCAGTTCCAAATCAACTTCGGGTGAGCCCAAAAATAGAAACAGGCCTACACTAGTAAGCCCAAGTGAAGAACTTGGAAGAAAGCAGTGAGCCCATAAAATTGGCTGTCAATCCATCACAGAAGCATTTCTCTGAGCAATTACGTTGCAATATGCAATCACAAAACAAAAATGCTAAAGATACCCGTGTTTTTTGTTCAACTTTCCCAAATGTTGAGATTGACGCACATGATCATGTAAAATCGTTGGCCCCATCCGCCCCACATGATTCATATGAAGTTGTATACGTCCATCTCATCATTTGAGATTGTTGAGACAAAAAAATCCGTACACTGCTGATCAAAAAATGTGAAATACATTCAGCTACATATTGCCAATAGCATTAAGTAGTAAGAACATTAAGCAACGACAGCTATACACCTCTACAAATTATATATATGCAGAATGCAGTAAATTTTCAACTATGTTCAGCTGTGAAATCTGGTTCAGATGGCTTTTGTAATGCCCCTAGAATTTCATAGTCAGCTCCGCAGCGAATGCTTCCGCCTCTTCTAGTGCTTGCTGCTAGTATTGCTGCATACGTGGCTAGGCTCGACCGCGTTGTGCTCAAGGAGGCAACAGTTTTTTGTTCCTTGGTTGGTTCAGGCATTGAGGCTATGCTCTCCATTTTCTTGAGCTCAGCTGCCTCTTTTCGTCTCTTGTACCGAAACCAAGATGCTTGTATGAAGCATGCTGCCCAAGCCCTCCACTGGTGGGAGTGAAACCGGAACGTATGCCTGAGTTTTTTGCTATGTAGCCTGCGAAACTGTGATGCTACAAACTTCAAGTCCTCAGCAATAAGAGCAAAGGCTTCAACTTCAGTAATGGCTTTAACTGTGCGTGTGGACGAGGGTAGGACTACACTTGGATGAGGGTCCAGGGCCCAGGTCAACAATTCCTCTCCACAGAAGTCTCCAGGAACAATCCGACATGAATTGAAGAATCCTGCTCGCCCACCATCGGTGGTGCAAGAGTCTAAATGCCCTCGGACAATGAAAAACATCTCGTTGACAGGATCACCCTCGCGAACTAGGCAGGTGCTTCGCGTACACAGACAGGTTTTTAGCCTTTCACATATCACATCTAGCATCTGATCATCCAATGAATCAAATAAGGGTACCTATTTTCCATGCATCATTGCATCAGACAGTCATTTCTATAATTCCAGAGCATTGCTTGGTAATTGCATCAATGTTTACTATGGAATTTGGACAGAATATCGCTAGAAAGCTGTGCGTGTCTGTTTTGAGTAGTTGGAAAGTTTAAAAAATATCAGCATAAAGAGAGAGAATTAGAGGAACCTTATAAAGCTTACCTTACGAATTAGATCGAGGCAGAGGTGACGTTTGATGTCACGTCTAAGATCCATTGGCAGACACTTCAGAATGGACTCCTCATCTACTCCGTGAGTTGCAGTCCATCTGTATTGATCATACTTCCGTACACTCAGCCTCAATTCACGAGGCAGCTGCCTGTGGTGCATCCATTGTTCTGTATCTGTCCTCTTGATCCTCCACTCTTCAAGCCGCCTAGTGGTGGATTGGAGGTAGGTCTGCGAATAGAAAATAAAACAAAAAGATCTTCAGAATCTTAGTTTTATGAGAGAACAGTACGGGGCATGATTCAAAGCCCTGCCATAGGGCAGGATGGCGAGGAGCTTGACTAGAAAAATTCAACTTACTTGCATATTCCCAATAAGCAGGGCAAAGAACACCAATCCAAGAATTGCAATGAAGATGGAAAAACAGATTTCTCCAACATAAGTGCTCGTTAATAGGTTCTGCCCGAGAGAGCTGCCAAATTTCGTATGTAATCGATCAGCTAATAGTAAACCAGAGTGACTTGCCCTTATGAATACAAAAGGAGTGCTGAATATTAATAACCATTCGAAAACGAATACAGTATTTCAGCCACTCTCAGTTACCTCAGACTCCTCAAGCCCCACCAAAGAGAGTAAAAGTACTTGTTAAGGAAACTTGTTCCTGTTATGTTGAATGTCAAAGCATCAGCATAAATGCCAAACTGATAGAAATCGCTGGTGGGTACGCATAGACTAGAGATATTGCTTAATTTCAACCAGGCAGCTCTACTAGAATCTCCAACAACATGACATGCCGTAGACCAAGATCTGCAACCTATGTCTTGATGTGTACAAACTTTTCTCCAGCACCCCTCCTGCCGTTCAACTGCAAAGAGGTACCAACAGGATCCCACAACCTTTCATGAAAAAAAAAAGTAAGCGGAATTAGAAGCATGTTTCACTCACAAGTTACAAAATCACAGATGACATCAAATCATAGGGATGACTTACATGGCTTGCCAACATATAAAGCATCAGATTATACGCTGCTCCAGCCCACGCTGTTTCCATCACAACCCCAGTATCCTTGACGATTTTAGATGAAAGCGGAAAAATAAGATACAGCCTTATGAGATACTGAAGCAAGGCTGACAACCGAAGGACATTTCTTGCTTGGATACAAGAATCCAGTAAAGATGGGATAACTGCCCAAACCAACACCTGAGACATGCAAAAACCAATAAGCTTTGAAATATCCATGATCTTGAACTAGAATGTCACGACTGAGATTTATAGATATTCTGAGCTTACAGAATACAGTTACACATGAACCAACAAAATACAGAATCTGATTGCTCGAGCGTGAAAAAATTGAAGAACCGAAAAATCAATGATGTGTTAGATTGCACTTAAAGTTCTTATCCTTTTCCTACAATATTGATAATTTATGTTTAACACAGGCAAGAATGAAACAGAAAATAAAAACTGGGTATTGTGGCATTATGAGCAGAGAAAAAAGTTCTAAGGCTCTGAAAAGCAAAATGACTTGTTAGTAAGTTTAGAGGTCAAATGAGTATATGTTGGCTGCCTAAAGAAGACATACCTGTGGAAGGGGTTGTGCAGCCACCATGTCTAGCCAAAACTCTCTTTGAATATACCGGGAAGCAATCTTTGATGGGTCCACAACTAGCTCTCCTCTTCCGAATACACGAGACGAAGAGGCAACATAAGCTGTTCGAAATCGAACAAAGATCTGAATGAAGTAAAATAAATCTACTAATGACCGGATGATGGTGAGGACGATTCTGAATCGTATAGATACTTCAAGGCACATGTCCTCTTTAGCACTTGGCAGAAAAAAGAACAAAGGGTCCACGAAAAGAGAGACTAAGCATGCTACCAAAAAGATTCTATTCCATCTGCGTATGATATGTCCTCGAGGATCCAAAACCGTCTTATCAACTTTTTCATAATCCTCGGAGAAGACTCGGCTAAGCACCTTTCGATGCACAATCTTACCAATCAGAAATCTCTCAATCTTCTCAAGTATTGGTGCACCAATGAATTTATTGGCGAATTTCCACACGTTAGCTGGTTTTGTAGGCATGCATTTTGCCACTTCAAGATCTTCTTGAGATCTGAAATTAGATAACAAGATTTCAGTAGGAAACTTGGATGAAAACATGCCAACTCCCAGTGATATCGTTAACAAGAGCTCAATGTTCTAGCTTTGAAATCCATAAAAAAACTAGGTACAGTACAAACCTTACAGATTTTGATATACCAGAAGTCATCATGTTCTCAAGAGTTGTAGCTGCTTGGCTTCAATAGGGGTATTTAATCTGCCATAGAATAGAACAACAGCAGAGCATGCATGACGTCAAGGCAATGGTCACCAGAAAACGATGAGATCCCAAAGCATACACCATGAAAAGAAAACAACTATTTAGTGCCTAGGTTGCTCGAATCATGTGAATGAATTGTGAAAGTATTAACTCCTTTCTAAGAGGTTTCTTGTGTAAGAAATGCAAGTGAAAACCATGAATCCCAAATCATATAACTGACAAATATTTAGTATTTCTATATCTTTCAAGGGCTTGAAGAACCTCATCATACTGTGCTGAGGAGTATAAACCAAGATCTATTAAAAAGGAGTACAAAGAAAAGCTACCTTCATACTCTGCTGCAGAGTTTGTCTCCAATCCTATCTTCCACTCACCTGATAGCTTTATGTACAAGAAGGTCCAAGCCTCCAATGCTTAGGCCTTACGCTATTAAGACTTGAGTTAAAACAAAGAGTAGTACTTGGGCTTAAAAACCAGTCTTGCAGTCAATATCCTAGTCTACAGTTCATTTGGTAGAAACCCTTCCATTGTTTTTATCAACTCAACCAAATTTTCTTTTGAGAATTTTCCATTCAAGAGGACCATGTGAAAAGGACACACCCTTCATCGCTAAGCTGACGGGGTTATTACAAAAAGAGCCAAGTCAAAGTTCCAAAGCAACTTCTTAATACCAAACAAAAGTCAGAATATATATCTGTTCAAATATACTTGACCAGTTGACCACAAATATTTCTATATTCCAGGTAAGAGACAACCGAGGAGCGTAGAAGTAAAAACTACGAAGTGCTTGTTAGTTTTATTGCAATGGCTTCCATGCACCGACCCCACATGGATTCTCAACATGGTTAAGCCCATATAATGGTTCTTACAAGTCTTTCGATCGGTCCGAGTTAATCGGTTAGTATGTTCAGAAGAAAATTTCTACTCCTAGGTTCCATATACTTGATTTTCTTCTCATCAAAATGATTTGATTTTGAACAAATGGCCATTTCCACTGCCAGGCTAGAATCTAGAATCCACATATTCCACTTACAGGTCAAGACAACGCAAACAATGCCATAGACTTCATCGATATACAAGCCAAACAAACAGACAAGTGCCGAAGAACAGAGCAGCACAAAATCAAAACTTCCTTTGCTTCAGAGTTTTTCCACAAACAATGCAGATGATAATGCTGCCCCCTTTTTGAACAAATTTATCAAGATTCAAAAGAACAGTTAAAAGGGCCTAACAAGCTTTCTCTGCACATGCACACAAATTTTTTTATTTTATATTTGCACCTCACATTTGTCACTATTTAAGGATGCTTGCCTACAGCACTACAGAATATAAAACACACATTCGTTTCCTAATTCAATGGACAACAAATCAACAAATACACTCCACTGTTGATATTGGTATTAGCTCACTCGAACATGCTTCTGCTGTTTTCTCTGGCAAAAAGAGTGAAATCTAATAAAAATAAACAGAATCAAGGGAAGGATAGGCAACCGCTGCAACCCTAAACTCAACGTTCTGAATGCTGTATCTTATCCCACTAGGTAAGAATCACAAGGGATGAAGTAGAATGGCCTTCGCTGCAAAATGGTATCTCCCCCACAGGGCTCAATAATTTTTACATTTTGTTCATACCTTGTTCAGCTACGGCAAGGAGAGAAATTTGAAGGTTAGGGGCGGTTGCTAGGCCAATCAAAGCCTAACAGGAGTGATGGCTACTCTTTTCGGCCAACTTAGGGAAAAACATGCTGTTATGTCGACTGCTGGGCCAATCAAATATTTGATCCGGCTTGCTTTAAGGAAACTTATTCAATAGTCAGAAATCTATCATTCTACGCCAGCAAATATAATAAACATGCACATCCAAGATTTCCATTTGAACATAATCATTTAAAAAGCACAATTACTCTATCACAACAAATATCAAAAGCCAATTCAGTCATTTATAATTCGAATTTAGACAATGGATATAACTGTTAACTGGAATCTGGTATTCAGAATCAACATCAAGATAGGTAAAACACAAACTATCAGCTCTCGTTGATCGAAAGGCAAACGCATGATTAGAGACACCATCGGCCCCTAAGCCCAAGATGCAGCTACCATAAAAAAGAAAGGGGCATGTTCTACAAATCTTCCTTGAGCAGCAAAATTAATCGTAGCTGCATCTCCCAGCTCCCTGTTACAGAAATTGGCACAGTTTGATGTCATATTGAGGAGAGAGAACCGGACAGAACCTATTGTCTGCTATGACTAACAAAAAAAATCAAACACGGTAATAAAATTGAGGAACAGCACGCAGGCAATTAGGCTCATAATATCAATCAGTTAATGTACATATGTGAAATGTATTTCCATATCTGCTTCTACAACCTCGGCAGACCCAAATCCTAGAAGTAGAGAACTATAAAGAAGGATAGGTGTTTGCAGAGGGTTTGAATACAATGCAAGCAAACAGACAGGCATTCTTACAAAATATGTAAAAGCATTAGCCAGACCCCTAAATGCAACTGAGTGGGTTTAGAATACTACCATAGTTCTCTTAGGGGATGCTATCAGAAATCCATCAGTCAAAATTGACGTCTAGGTTTAGATTCCGCCACAGAGACTCTAATTGATCTGCCTGAGAACTCCTGCACCCGACGAAACAATTTAATCAGCAAATAACACACACTCTATCAACATAACTGAAAAGAGGGTTTTGGACATAATGTTATGACATATGTGTACAATTACATAACATAATTGTATGTCATTAAAATATGACATGTAAAATAAATTTCCACAGCGATGGTACATTTTAGAGATATCAAACCTTAAGAGGTAGGTAAGGTCAAGAAAACTTACAGCGCCATCCAAGGACTCAATGGCATTGTTAACCTCTTCAGAAGAAGAATAGGTAACAAATCCAAAACCCCGAGATCTACCACTATCCCTATCATACACAACCTTGGCTTCCACAACCTTTCCCTGCTCACTGAATAGGTTCTGAAGAGCTGAATCATCAAAATTCCAGGGAAGGTTACCAACATAGAGACGATTGCCTGCACCAGAAGATGCACCACCTCCACCATAAGATCCACCACCTCCACCATAAGATGCACCACCTCCACCAAATCTGGACCCTCTGAAAGAAGAAGATTCCTTTGGTGGAGGAGGTCCAGCATTCACTCTCAATGCCCTCCCCTCCAATTCCTTCAATATTAGATAAAGACAAACATTAGCCCCATAAACCATGCCGGTGAAACATAGAGTTGTCAATAAACTCACACTTTATTGGGGATAAAATATATTGACTCACTGAACGTTCAAGAACCTAAACGCAGACTACCAAGCAATATACAGAAAGACTTTTATGCAAGCATGTGCATACAATCAAGTTCAGTTCAACCAACTTTCTAAGTTTAAAGTTGGAAAAGATGTATAATATCAAGGGTTCTTTATATTTTTTTACAAGATATACCAGTTGCAGGGTTGTCAAAGGTCATAGGTCCAATCTCTAGAAACAACACCTCCACATATTATGTCATATTATGTGGGAGTAAGTTCCGCGTACACATTGCGTATCCCCGACCCCGATGGGTGCCTTGTGCACGGGTTTGTTTACCATGTGCATGGGCTTGTTTACCTTTTTTTATTAAAAGATATACCCACCTTGCACAATAAGCAGAACTACAAAATGCTCAGCAGATCACTAACAGAAGCAAAAAAATAAAAAGAAAAAAGAAACGCTTACATAGCCATTGAACTGCTGAGCGGCTGCCTCAGCCTCTTCAGGACTTGACATAGTGACAAAACCAAATCCCCTGCTTCTCCCAGTATTCTTGTCATAAATCACCTGCCAAAAGTAATAACTTCAGCACATAAATTTTATTCTTTAACAGAAAAACTTCCACAACAAAATTAAAAATTGCCATCACAATGAAGCTTGAAGGTCATATTAACCAGTCCCGACACAAATGGGGCTTCAAGTTCTTAGGAAGAGCCGTACGAGACAGCTCTCTAGACGGCTCTAACTTCTAATAAACAAGGAAAAGAAGTTATAAATAATAGTATAATACCTCGACCATCTCAACAGTTCCAGCGTTCCCGAACAGATCCGCGAGGTCGGAGCTTTGAACATTAAAAGGAAGGTTACCCACAAAAAGTTTAAGGTCAGGAGCAAAGCTAGCCCTATCTTCTTCCTCCCCGTAGGTATCTTCCTCCCCAAGCTCCGAAGAAATGGCAACCTTAGCCACAAAACGAGATGACAGAGGTTGACAGGCAAACGGAGTCAAGGAGCAAGAAAAAGAAGCAGAAGCCGAGATTGGCTTAAATGAAGAATGATAGAATAAGGAAATAGAAGTGAATTTAGAATTCCCAGAAGATATCGCATTAGGGTTTAGAGATGGAAGAACCAGAGAAGTAGCAACAGTAGAAGCCATAGCCGATTTGTTATGACTTCTTTCGCTTCAACTGAATTGAAGATAAGGTTTTGTAGGCGAAGCAGATGAGGGAGATATTTTAAGTGGTGGAAGTAAAGATATTTATGGGCAAATGTCACGGATATGCCCCCATCCGATTTGATTCCTAGGGTTTTTATTGAAACAAATTGCGAAACACACTCTACTAAACCTTCGCTTTGGCCATCAAAACCCTAATAGAAATGCAGATAAAGATGATATTTTTAATGCTATAAAGTCCGAAGAAGTAGATGACAAAGATATCTACTGACAAATAGATAAACCCTTTTCTCTGGACCGTTCACTGATGGATGAGACGGATTATCTCCTCCCCTCCATTATTGATTATTGGAGGCGCCGTTCTGCCAGGGAGGAAAGGAGAGACTCTGTGTGTCCATTGGGCTGGTTTAAAGGGCTTGGAAGTTGGATCTTTAGTGGGCTCGTAGTGATTCCAATTGAGATTGCGAGCCCAATAGCCTACTGCAGGCCTCAAAGCGAAAGTTCGTCGTCGCCGAGTCCATCGGGGTCATAAAGACCGTCAAGGGAACTTACGTGGACAGACAGTAAGCGGCGTATTTTTTGTTATATTTTTGGACAAAATCTTATAATTATTTAATGTTGACCACCTGTCCTAACTGGGCAGTGGGCACACTGTCGGAGCAGCGGACTTGAAATACAAAATATGTTACGGTGACAACTTTTGCCAGTGTAGAAAAATAAAAACCATTTGGATTCCGTCGAATAATAAATAAATAAATAAAAAAAGAGACCAAATCCATCTCTCCTCCCTCTATACCCTCCGTTTCGTGTCGCTTTTTGGCGGTTTTGATCCTTTTGGTTTCGAACATTCGCCCGAATTTCTCTGACATCGCACTCTCTCTCTCTCTGTTTCTCTCCCCTTCAGGTCAGATCTTTTATCTCTCCCTGCTCTCGGCCTCTTCGTCTCTCTATCGACTTGCATGTTGCAATAGATCTTGTGTTTTTTTTCCTGATTTTTTTCATGTTTCTCTGTAGATTTTTCGAGCTTGAGGTTTTGTAGATCGAAGAGTTCAACGGAGCTGCGGGTTCTTCACTGATGACTAAGGTCTGTTTTATCGGATCATTTTTTTTATCCTATTTTTTTGGTCGCTTTTGCCGTTCACTTAATTTGTGTTTGGTTCCCGAGAACGCGTGAAAAAGAAAGAGAGAGCGAGTAAATTTTTTTTTTTCCCATAAATGGATAAGGTGAAATCGATCGAGCTAGATAGTTATTTTATTTTAAGTAAAATTGATCGTCGTTGTCGGTCTCGTATATTCTTTTTCTCTGCATTGGATATGTTATTGTTTCATTTAAATGAGAATCTAATCAGTTTACAAATTGCGGCTTAAGTGAGACATCATTACTTCAGCAGTCCAGTCTAGCATTTATTTAGAGAGATCTTTGATCTTTGATGTTAGAATTATGTTATTTAATGTTTGCATGTTCACAATAGTTGTATCTTCCCATTCAAAAAATTTTTTTCCATCCAAAATAGTTGTATCTTTGGAGTTTGATCTTTATTTATGTGCATTGGTCACATTGTTGTTCGTCCCTCTAATTTAGGGGACTGTTATTATTTTATTCCTCTCATTAACACCACTGATTTGCCTAGCAGTGTACTGTGCTCGTTTTTATTGCTCGTCTTTGGTTTAGGGTTTAAGTGATAATTTGGGTTCTTGTAATTGCATTAGTTGATCGTACACAAGCAAGTTTTGTTAGATATGTTGCATGGCCTATTCTTAATATTATACAATTTAAACTGGTGGACTATAGCATTAAGGATTGGGGCACTTTATGGCTTAGAATGATGGTGAAATTTAAACATGATTCCATTTGGTGAATTGAATCCAAAATTTTATTCTTAACTTTTGATTCGGTTTATTGGTGTCCACTGCATATTGAGCTCGCATTTGTAGCAATGCAGTTATAAATTATGAGGCAATGGTAAATATGAAGCCATGAGAATTTTCAGGAAATTTTGATCATTGGTGGAGTAATTAAAATTGTTATGACGTCAGTGATGTGCTTATTCAACAGAGAAAAAGAATGTTGATTAGACTTCTCGGCATATTATTTACAGGTGAATCGTACAAAGTATAAAAGCATGGCAAATAAACGGGAAAGTGAGAAATAATTGGTGAAAGGGTGAGACTTTCATGCTCATCTACGTACAAGATTAATTAGATTCTTAATGTACTCTGAACTAAAAATACTAAAATGTTATGAATAGCTGACTTGAAGAGTAGGGGGTGGTTTGAACTTTGAAGAAGCTGTAGATTTGTAATATAAGAACGGCAAATGAGAGCAAGGTCTCAGGGATGGGTTCAATTATTCAGAGGAACAAAAAAAAAGAAGAAAAAAGATACTCGTATTTTAAAGTTGTGGATAAGGAGATGTGACACTTACTCTCAAAGTCTTGAAGGATGAAATGTTATGTGCAGAATAAGTACTGGATGGACATGGGTCGCTGTTAATGTCTCACCAAGTTGTTGAATTATTAAATGTTTGAATAGGTTTATGGCTGTTCAGTGATACCTTTAGTCTATTTGGAGATACTGTTTCAAGGGATTGAACATGTGACCTCTAGGTTGCACTCCCGCAACTCCATGATGTGGTTGGATTAGTAATTATGATTTATCTTTGGCAAAAGATATTTATGGGGCATCTAGACAAGCAACTTTTGATGCCGAAAGGTTATTATTTGTATCTCCTTTCTTTTAAGAAAGGACAAATGCTTTTATACTTGTGTGGAGATGTGATTTAGGGCTGATGAGCATAATATGAAATGGAATCGAAGAAACTGCTTGATCTTACAATTTCCATATCCTCTCTTTTATTTAACATCCAATGTTCTTGCGGGATGATATGCAGTTTTGTACAACTTTTTTTATCGTACGTGATTACCCTTAATTAAGCTCTGTAGTTTGTGACACTCCCCCCCCCTGCTATTTCTTTAGACAAAGGTGGATGAATCTGTGGTTCCTGCAATAAAAAATGAAGCCGTTGAAGTTGAGAATGTACATGCAGAACCTAAACGTGATCCTGATTCATTGCACGGTATTTTAAGCTCGGCAAAATGCTTGCAAATGGGGGAATATCCGTTTGGATATGATTTTGACCCAAAATCGTATCATGGTAATATACTTTTAGACTTGTTACTGCCTGCCTTATGAGAATTCATCCATATTATTTAGACTTATTATTGCCTGCCTTATGAGAATTCATCTCCAGTAACTCTTTCTCCGTTACCAGACATTACATATTAATCAAGTGCCGATGGGATTTTGATGGTGATGCATGCTATATAAGTGGATGCGAACTTGTGTATGAATCAGTCAATCAGAATACATTTCTTGCATCTGTGCCTGATATCCATACTGTCTGGGTTTTGTGGTCTTTTTTTTGTTTGGGGGGGGGGGGGGTGTAAACTGAATTGGTATGGAAGGAAGTGAAAGCAGGAGCAACTAAGTAGCTAACTGTGCTAAATCTGAAACATAGAGCTCTGGTTTGATTTTGTTAATTCACTTATTCCACTTCTGTATTCACTGCAATCAATGTACATACATATGCTTCATCATGAATGATTTAGTATGAGATGTCTTATATGCAAATTGTGTGATACATATGTACATCTGTAATATTATATTTAGGTAAATCACCTACTCGTTATTAATCCTTAACTTGATTATTTTTCTAACTTCAAGCTTCCATGGGTACTGTAGTATCTTAATATTGCCCATTTCTTGAATATCTCTTAATCTCTGTAGACATTTGCTCTAACAGTTATGATATATTTCTTGTGAATGTAATGTTAGTTTTGTAAAGTGAGATGCACACATGGGATGTGAATTGAGTCATATATGATATATATAATAATTGAGCAGTTTCATTGAGATTGGGTTCATCTGTTAACTGAAGTGATTTACGGCAAAGGTTTACTTAACTTTCCATTTAATGAATGAACAGTTGATGTTGTTGTTTGCATGTGCTTTTTTTTTTTTTTTGGCCCCATTTGGCTTTTACTTTATCATTTTGTTAAAAAATAATGGCAGATTTTTTTCATTTTGACAAGGTGCCCTGGATTCTGGTGAAACTAGAGCAGGAGAACATGATTTAAAGCTTGAAGTATGTACCTCTTTTTACTATTTTATATCACGAGGCTTTTGCCAAAAGTTGTGACATTATGTGCCCTCTAGTCTTTGCGAACTTATTTTCTGCTGCTTCTTTGTTGAGTTGAAATTTCGATCCACTTTTCAGACTATTTTTGGCTGTGGTTAAATCTAAGAGGTATTTTAATTAGGTTCTTGATGGATTGCTGGATGAAGTTGATGAAGTTGATGATATTCATGCAGCATATGATCTCTCTACTGCATGTGCAGATTTTCTCTGGGGTAAACCTTCATGGTTGTCTGTGCAGTTCTACTTTGATACCCAATATAGTTACCCTTTCTTTCCCAAGTGAAATAAAACTTAATGTCTATTATTTTTGTTTCAATTGCAGATATTGAATTTGTGGACAAAGTTTCTGATTTCAGTCGTCCTCCCCATGAAGGTTTACGATTTCGGAATCCACATTCAGAAAGTAATTCTCCGGGCTGTAGTGGAAGTAGTAATGGCACAAATGGAGCATCAGATACATCAACCGCAACTATTCTAGAATCTGGGTGCAAGAGTGATTTGCTTGATAATGTGGCCATTTGTGAGTTACATGTTGTCTCTGGAAGTGAATGTGGGTGCCATCGACCATTTGAGGAGCAAATCTGCCTTACTTCACCTGATATGGGAAATCTTGATGACTTAGATAATGACAAACCCTGTATTATGGTAAATGGGATGTCATCTGATGAGGTAGGAAAAAGCTCTGTTATGGTGACAAAAGTTGGTGCATCTATTAGACAGAAAAGATTGCGTAAACCAACTCGGAGGTTCGTTGACGAATTCTCAAAACCGAAATTGACAGACATAATGGAAATACAGAACATTCCTACTGGTACTTCGAAGGACAAATACCTCAAGGTTGAATCCTGCAAAGGACATCAGGTTCAAGAGGCAGTGGCATATGATCAAGGGGAGGGACCATTAAGTGGAACCAGTACTCTTGCATTGCATGAAACTCGGCCACGCAGAGGACGTCCAAAGAAACTTACACCTGTATTGGTATGGAAGGTTTCATCCTTTAAATTTATACTTCAATCTTAATTATATGTTTGTAAAGATAACCCTCTTGCTCTGCTCTTTCATAGTTAATAAGCATGTTGCTTAACAAGCATTTTACCATAGATTAGCAGACTTGATTAATTACATAGGTGGTCTTCCAGGTAGACTGTTATTGTGATGAGGATAAAATGGGACAACAAACGTGAGATCCTGGTCTCTGCTCGCTTCAGTTCGTTGTCTATATTCCTCCTGCAATCATACCACCACAGTGTTTCCCTTGGTCTAATTTATTGGTAGTTGTTCATGGCGGACAAATGAGTCTATCCTTTTACACGAAGTCAAGAGCTACAAGCAGTTGTATAAAAATAAATAATTGAATAATTACATTGGAAAGATTGAGATGATTTTAGTGAAATTTTTGAAAATGACTTCCTAATGGTTCACCCCCTAGAAATATGTACATGTCCCCTTCAGAGCTTGTCTTTCATTTGATCCTTATTTTTAAAAAAAAATTAATCCTGAAAACTACTTTTCTTATTTTAGATTATTAAATTATATTTTCTGCTTCTGTGTAGGAGCACCAATCTGAGGATGAAGTTTCTGACTTTGATGAAGAACCTGTGAATTTGGGTAGAAGATCTAAAACTGTTGCTGACCGGAGGAAGCACCAGAGGATGTGGACCCTTTCTGAGGTAATGAAGTTGGTGGATGGCATTTCTCAGTATGGAGTTGGAAGGTGGACTGATATAAAGAGGCTCCTTTTTGCATCGTCAGCTTATCGCACGCCCGTGGATCTGAGGGTACTTCTCTCATTGTTTTATAAAGTTAAACAGCTCATATTTGTGGACAGAAAATCAATTTGTTATTGCTTACCTCTCTAGGACAAATGGAGAAATCTTCTGAAGGCCTGCAGTGCAGAGAAACAAAAGCAGAAAAATGGCCAAAAAGAGGTTGGTGTTTTAACCGTTGCTTTCTTTCACTATTAAAAAGTTGCTTCATCTAATGCCTTTCTGGGACTTGTTGCAAAATGGAAAAGAAATTTGTTGTAGATTAGACTTGGTACTCTTCTAGTGGAAAGAAACTGTCACTGTTGGGAAATAATTTTAATCTTCAATGTAGATTGGGGACAAGCTGAAGCATGCAGTTCGTCCCTTACCAAAGTCTGTGTTTCGACGGATCCGTGACCTGGCAAATGTTCATCCATATCCAAGGGACCGCAATATGAAGCTTTCACGCAGTAGCCATGTTTCCCCACCAGCGGTTCCTGCAGCTGAAGTTGATTTGGCTAGTCCTGGTGCAAGAAATGTCCGTCGGAAGAAGTCTAGTTGAACAATATTTTGCGGGTCAGCAGTTAACCATAATCAGGAACCTTACTTAATTTAGCTGTAAAAGCCCGTCCTTTCTGTCGTAGCCCAGTACCCCTAGCTATCATATGCAAGTACGCATGATCTTAAACCTGTAGAAATCTTCTCATAACAATGAATGTGATAAATGTAGATCCAAAATTCAGTTGTCAATTGTCCGAATTATGGCAAACTGGTGTATTCTAAAGCAATGCTCTCGTTCTTAAGTTTTTTCTATTCCGGTCTTCCCGAAGTGCAAGTGTTTTGTGTCAACTTGCTCTGTAGAATCTTGTATGGCAAGACCACATATTAGGGACAAGAAAATTGTTGGCCACGTGCTGGTTTTCAGGTTAGAATTTGTGTGCGTGGGTTTAACGGTTTGAGTTGTGTGCGGTCTAATGACCTGAGTTCTGAGTTTAGGCTCATATATTGGGCATGTTTGTATGATGTCGTTTTCCATTTAGGCTCATATTGGGCATGTTTGTATGGTGTCGTTTTCCATTATCATGTATGTCTGGTTCTGCTTATTGGGTGGGCCAGGCTGTGAAGATAGACGGATTGGCTTGTCCGGCCCACCCAAGTGCCCTAGCCAGCGACGATGGATGTACGGGCCGGCCCAGCCTACCAGAGGCAGCGGACCAACCCGGACACGTTACACTTCCATAAACAAAGACTGGTTTAAGAACTACAGGTTTTTGTTTCAGAGGCCAATTCCGGGCATTGGCCTGTGAATTTTGGACCAACCATTCATCTGAACCCTAGCATCAAAAGACGACAGAACGTAATTTGAAACCTAAATAAAATTTAACACGAAGACATTTTATCCTTAGCACATAAGACATTCAGGAAAGCAATTCTTAGTAGACGGGTCAAATCAATGATATGGTTCACTTGTGGTTGTGGCATGAACGAAGAGCACAAAAAATGCACCACCTCAACTTACTTCATGAACATCCATAGAATTATCCGTGCACAACTGGAAGGGGGTTCTTCATATCCATTAAAAAACGAAGCAGTCTTATTCACCATCAACAATATCTGAAAGGAGGTTTTAACCATGGAACCGACAGGATGCCTGTCAATGAACAATTTGTTTTCTACTCAAAATTTCAAAATTTAAATCTTCCACAGAGAGTCTTCACAGATGACCACAAATTGCTTTTGTAAAATCAGTTGTCGATGCAGAGCCGCCAAGGTCACCGGTTCGGTACTTCCCCTCTGCAATAGTTTTGAGAATAGCGTTTTGGATCCGATCTGCCTTATCATGTAGCTCCAAGTGCCGCAACATTGAAACAGCGCTCAGCAGCAAAGCAGTTGGATTTGCCATGTTCTAAGTAAAAATTGACCAAATGAAAAGAGGACTTAGTAGCTACCAGTGCATTGGAAACCACTTAAAAGGCTAAAATATATAAATAGACTAATGAATAACCATTTCCACACAATTAAAAACCATACAGTAAGGACAAGAAGATGGAAGAGAGATTCACGTTTCCTCCATTTGGGTTTGAATCTGAACTGCCAACCAAGCATCCAAGAGCATAATAAATTCTACCTCAAATTAGAAACATGGTCAAATAATTTAGCTAGTATATGTCCAAGATGATTTAGTCCATCCCCAAGATCATTAGTCTAGTCAAGAGAAGTTATTAGAAGCACTCAACAAACACTTTGAAGCCTCTGCAATAACAGAAACTAATACACGGCACTGTCCTCATTGTCTCAGTTGAGGAGTTGGTGTTCATCCAAAAGATAGGAAGGAAATCCCAAAGCAAGAACACTTTCACTGATTTCCTGACCGAACAAACTAAAAACAAACCAGACATAAGGCAACCATAGAACTTGAGAACTTTAATTAGTTCTCTCCCAATAGA
Source organism: Tripterygium wilfordii (assembly GCF_013401445.1). Classification (NCBI taxonomy): domain Eukaryota; kingdom Viridiplantae; phylum Streptophyta; class Magnoliopsida; order Celastrales; family Celastraceae; genus Tripterygium; species Tripterygium wilfordii. The sequence goes on along the minus strand of NC_052244.1, from coordinate 2,803,878 downwards.
GTACTGACTGACTTCCCTATGAAGATTATAGCATTTCTTTGCGACCTAATACCCAAACAACTTCTACATAGCTTCAGCTTGTTCGCCAATAATACTCACCATGTTGCTCAAGAGTGAGAATGAGCTTCAACATACCACCATGAACCAACTTCTTGCATACGGACACCGTAGAGGATGTAGGAAACTTCCTACTAATGACTAATGAGAGTGACTATAACTAATTTAATACCAATAAAGTCCCAGGAAGTAAACTTCTACATAACAAAGAGTAGAAAAGCACACGAAGCCAATTACGCAAGTGCATAAGGATTTTTCTAAATGAATTAGTAAGAAACCAAAGATAAATGCAATATGGGGGAAAAACCACTAGGTAAATGCTAACCTTTCCAGCAATATCAGGTGCTGAACCATGTACAGCTTCAGCAAGGGCAATACCTCCCTCGCCAATATTCAAGCTGCAAAGAAAATCAAATGCTACCAGATGTTATAGATGCACTATATTCGAGAATGAAAGAAACTATGTATATACCTTGGTGTTAAGCCCAAACCACCAATCAAACCAGCACAAAGGTCACTGATAATATCTCCATAAAGGTTAGGCATCACTAACACATCAAAAAGTGCAGGATTCTTCACAAGCTGTGCACAGAAACACAAGTGACAAGCATTATAGTTCAATTTCCATGTATGAAAAAGAAACATTCTCCAATCTTTTCCTCAAAAGATACAAACTTGCCAATAAAGGAATTCATAACCATAGTTATGAAGATGTATGCAATGCATATTAAAAACATAATATTACTTTAAAAAATTGACATACCATCATACAGCAATTGTCAATGACCACTTCCTCGTATACAATCTCAGGGTACTTCTCTGCTACCTCACGACAACACTGCAATTAAAAACTAAACCAAAGTCAATATGTGCAATAGCATCAACAATTATGTAGTCTGCAGTTTAAGTATCAATTACAGATATACCTTAAGAAACAAACCATCTGTTTTCTGCATAATATTGGCTTTGTGAATTGCAGATACTCTTTCTCTTCCGTGGGCCTTGGCATAGTGAAAGGCATATTCTGCCACCCTCAAACTTGCTTGACGAGTGATGATTTTAAGACTTTCAACCACGCCTCTTACTACCTAGAACAAGAATTAAGATCTCTATTAAGTTTGACATTGTTGTATGCTTTGAAAGCAAGCAAATTCAAATTGCTGAAACAAGCTTACTTGATGTTCAAGTCCACTGTACTCTCCTTCTGTGTTTTCACGGATGGTTATAAGGTTTACATCGTCATACCGAGTTTTATAGCCAGGTAGACTGTAGCAAGGCCTGACATTGGCAAACAAATTCAGTTCTTTCCTAAGGGTGAGGTTCAAAGAACGATGACCTTTTCCAATTGGTGTGGCCATTGGCCCTTTCAAGCCTACACCATTTCGCCTTACTGATTCTAAACTTTCCCAAGTTAGGAAACTCTGGGTTCTAGGATCTATTTGGTCCCCAACATAGTGCTCTTCCCATTCGATAGGCACTTCAGCTAATTGAAAAACCTGATGCAGCAGAACAAATTTAATGGCTGCATCTATACATGTGTTTAATTAAAGTGTAACCACAGTTACAGAAAACTCAAGAAAAATCTCAAATATACTAACAATGACAAGGAAAGTAAATGCAGAATTGCAAAGAAATGGCAATGCAATCGTCTGAAGAAAAGTAGAAGATCAAGTTCTCCAAGCCTCATTTTAGCTATTTTTCAAAAAAAAAAATAAAGACAACCGAAAGAACAAGAACAATAGCAAAATTATTTTAATAATCTATTTGAAATCAGGTCTTTCAATTACTATAATAAACAACCATAAATAATTAACTATTGAGCCAAATTCTGCGCACCCTCTGATTACATGTTCTGAGAAAATTCAATTTTATCACCGGTTGATTAGATTTTCCGGCCATGTATTTCATAGTTCGTTTTGGTCAGAGCATATCAGGTCAAATTTACATATCACAAGCTTCAACAGCACATTGAATCAAGAACGCAACTCTCCAGATACATTTACATATCATAAAAGCAAGACGGATCCTTTCATTGTCACATAAAATCACCGATAATTAGCTCAACATACTATTCAATTCAGCGAGGAGAAACTCAAAGAAGAGAAATTCGTGGAAGACAAACAAAAAGCATAATTAAATCAGAATACATACTTTCATGCCCAAAAAAAAAGTACCGAGTTCATTTGTATACACAAAGTGATGTACAGAGAGGTTGACCTGCTTGACGGACTCGGCAATCTCCGGTCCGATTCCATCGCCAGGGAAGAGAGTGGCACGGATCGGAGTAGAAGGAGAAGAGAAAGCCCTGACTAGCGTAGACGATTCAGATAGAAAGGTAGGGCTAGGGTTTCCGGAGAGAATCTGCCTGGATCGGCTTCCAAGAACGCGTTTCAATATCTGAGAAGCCATTGATTGATGCTGCTGATCCCCTTCGTCGGCTTTGCTTTGACAATCGAATGGAGAATACAATTTCTTTTTTATCAAATAATTATAAAATATAAGCGGTAGCAGAAATAGAATATATGACAATTAGAGTAATTTTGTTAAAATATACTAATTTCTTTTGGCGGGGTCAAAGAAAGAAAGATCTTTTGGGTCCGTTTCTCCAATCAAACAGCTCCACGTATACAGATTTCACGGACTTATAAAAGCAGGCCCAATTAACTACACTCAAAAATTTCTCAGCCTGGCCCAGCCCGGTATGATGATCAAGCACCATCCTAAATCTATCCTCTCACCAAGTGGTCGCAGAATGTTGACGTGGAGAGTTGTATTTGAGTCCTCCTTCAACTAGATTGATTCATTTGATTTGATAGGTTGTGTGGAGTCTCATTATGGTCAGTTGGGCCTGCAGGCAACTGGCCACAGAGGGAACAAGGTAACACTGTCTAGTTCTCTAAACACTATGGAGGGGTAATTTCAGTATTGTGACATGCACCTATTATCCTAAGGGTTATTACTTTGAAAGACCTGAAAAACTCATTGTATCTTATTGTTCCCAATAGTGAAAAAGTGGCGACTCATCTGTTGAACAAAGAAACTTTGGTTGGAATGGTGACGTTGATTGTGGTATCTCTTTGCAAATACGGGAGACTTTAACGGAGTATGAGAATGTGAGGTAAAAATAAGGTTTAGCTAGTTGAAGTGCAACTAATTAAGTACTATCTTTTGACAAAAAAAAAACCAAATCTATAGTCTGTTTATAAACTTGATGATGATTTAAGGCTTAACCAAGACAAGAAAACCATGTTACATACACAATCTGAATTACTTAACAAATTGGAAGAGGAGCACCATCCCAGCTCTTGAGGCAATCCAGCATTGGATCAACAATCTGTCCCAAGCAAATGGCTGTGAATACCTTGTCAAACTCCTCGCCCGGCGAGGTGACCTTCTCGCCGGTCAGAAATGCAGTCCCCAACTCCTCCCTCACAAACTTGTACAACGGGTATGATCGGCATTCCTTGATCCTATTTGGGATTGTGGGATTTCCACTCTCAATCACACCCCTAGCATTCTCAACTTCCTTAGGCAGGACAGCCTTCAGTTCCTCCTCAAATGCTCCAATTTTCTGGAAGACTGAAGTGCTCACATTCTTCTCATTGTCACCATTAGCCAACGCGTGGTCGACGAGGACTTGCCTGAGCTTTTGCATCAATGGATAGGTAGCACTGCAAGGGTCATCAATGTAGGCGAAAACATACTCGCGATCGACAACTTTGAGCAAGTCTTTCTCGCAGAACCTTGATGGGTGAAGCTCACCATTAGCACCAGTAGTAAGAACTCTCTTAGCCACTTGGTTCACAGTGTTCTTCATTGTGTTCTTCAAATTCTCCTCCAAATGCCGCAAATCAATAGCTTGGCAAAGTGCAACCAAGTAGGTTGCAGACATGAGCTTCAAGATATCGACAGCTTCGGCTGTCTTTCTTGATGAAATTAGTCCCAAAGAGTTCACATCTTGGTTGTGCTGCTCAGCACTCTGGACATGGCTAGTGACAGGATTTGCTAGGTATTGGAGCTCAGAGCAATAAGAAGCCATGGCGATCTCAGCACCCTTGAAACCATAATCCAGACTTGGGTTCCTCCCACCGGAGAGATTGGATGGCAAACCATTGTTGTAGAAATCATTGACAAGCTCAGAAAATTGGGCAAACATGAGTTTCCCAATCGAAGCAATCGCCAACCGAGTATTATCCATGGACACACCAATTGGAGTCCCCTGAAAGTTGCCACCATGTAAGGCCTTGTTCCTCGAAACGTCGATCAGAGGGTTGTCGTTCACTGAATTGATCTCTCTTTCAATCGACTTGGTGGCGTACCGAATCACTTCAATCTGAGGACCAAGCCATTGCGGCGAAGTCCTCAAAGCATAGCGATCCTGTTTCGGCTTCTGCAAAGGATCCATTTCATGTAACTTCTTAGCTTCCTTTACATAAGAACTACCATCCAAAATATGTTCCATTATCGCTGCAGCCTCTATCTGTCCCGGATGGTGCTTCAATTTGTGTGTCAAATGGTCAGTAAATTCAGGCTTCCCCTGCATAACTTCTGCGAAAATCGCTGACAAAATCTCGGACAAAACAGCAAGAACATTTGCATCAAACAGAACCATTGCGGCTAGACCAGAACCAACAGCAGTTCCATTCACAAGAGCAAGTCCCTCTTTGGGCTGCAACTCAAAGAACCCGGAAATGATTCCGGCTTTGCGAAAAGCTTCCTGGGCATTAAGGGATTCACCATTAGGTCCAACAGCTTTGGCATTAGGCCTGCCGGTAAGTAATCCGGCAATGTAGGACAACGGAACAAGATCACCGGAAGCCGTGATTGTGCCACGCAGAGGCAAGCATGGAGTGATGTTGTGATTGATGAGCTTTGTGATTGCTTCTAGGATTTCAAATCTGATGCCAGAGTACCCCTGGAGGAGTGTGTTGATTCTGACTAGCATTGCAGCTCTTGTGGCTGAGTTAGGCAGTGTGTGACATGACTCTGTTCCATTGCCAAAGACTCCAGCATTTAAGAATCTAGACAAGAAAAAAAACCATTAAAAAAATGTCACAAAATTAGTTGATAAACAAACAAATATAAATTTTTGTGGCGGCTGTGAATGAAAATTAACCACTTCTCAATAGTCAAACACAAAAGTACAACAGTTAAAAACTAAATTTTGTCCATTTTGGGCAAGTATGGTCCACCTGCATTCCCAAGAATATGGGGATTATGCAATGCAATTTTATGAGGTCCAACTCGCCACCAAATTTCAAACTTACCAATTTAAGAATTTAAAATTGAAAATTGTTCCAATATATACATTCAGACAAATTTTCAACTATTCAAACAGTAAAAATATTGATGGAGCCGGGATCAATATCAGGAATCCACCTGAACAATAAGAAATCTGTTGTCCGAGGGTGCATAGTGGAATAATTTTTAATTTTGGGTTTCGGAGTTGGAACGCATGAATATTTTGTGACTGAGTTGGGAGTTGACAACTCTTTCAATGACCAAAAATTGCATTATCCCATAATACGAAAGAATGGAGGACCAAAACAACACAGCGTGACAAATTGACAAATGCGCCAGATCAACTACCTACCTACATGCCTGGCTGGTCATTCCTCACCTCAGCTCGGACGAGTCAACTCGAAGCAACAACCCACTGTGCGGAGTCAACTCGTCCGAGTCAGAAGCCGATTTTGGCGCATAATCAATGAAGAAGAATATAAGACTGTTTTTGAGCTTACCTAATGAGCTCTCTCTGAAGAGCCGCGCCTTGTTTGGTCCGTCTATGAGAGGTGGCGCCGAAGCCAGTCGTGACGCCATAACTGTCGGTGCCTTTATCCATGCTGTCCATAACCCAGTCACTGCTGGCTTTAACACCGGCTCGAGCAGACTCAGACAGCTGCACCTCAACAGTACCGGACTCAAGTGCCGCAATCGCCGCCACTTGAGAGATAGTCAAGGTCTCCCCGCCAAGCCTCACCACCGGCTTCCGGAACTCAGCCACCATGCGCTTCACTTCATCGACGTGGCTCCCTTTCATAGACTCCGCCGCCAAGCCCCAGTTCAAGGGATCATCATTTTTCACGCACAAACTATCAAACGCACCGTTTTGGTGACCATTCACAATAACTGCCTCTGTACCCATTTGTGTGTGTGTGTATGTAATGTAAATTAAAACTAAAAAACACCCAGAAAGAGAAAAACAAAACACAATGGCTTGGATTGGATTTCCAGAGAGAGAGAGAGGAAATCTAGTGGGTGTGTATGGATTTCCTGAGAAGAGATTGGTGTGGTTGTGGGAGTTTAAATAGAGAGGGAGAGGTTTGTAGCAGATACAGAGCCGTGTTAGGTAAGCATAAGGGGTGGCAGAAAGACAAAAAGAAAAGTGAGTGGGTTGGTTGGTTGGTTGAGAGTAGATCACAGCCGTTGATATGACTAAATCAGTAGATCTAAGGGTCCAGATTAGGTGAGAGTGGACTTAGTATACATCACTGCTAGAGAGAAGGGTAAATTACGTATAATTAAGGAGAGGAGGTGGTAGTGATACACCCAGTGTTTAGGTCAGTTGACTAATCATTCGTTATTTCTGTTTACAATGCGGGGTTCGAATTTCTACCACAACATATTTATGTGTGAGTGTGTGTTGCATGTGTGTGAATTATACGTGCCATAAAAAAAAGAGTGTTATAGTTAAAGAAAGAATCATGAATTTAGATTTAAATAGGTACACCATGATGCTGATTAAAGAAAGGCTGTAAATGGTAACGAAATCTCAAATCTGACGATAAATGCTTAAAGTTAGAGTTAATACAAAGCAACTTTAGATTTTACTTTTAACAATCTTTTTTTTCTCTTACCACAACTCATACTATTAAATTCAAATATTCAATGATGGAAAGTCTATGACTAGTTGAATCATTTAAGGTGGCCGAATTGACTGGCAATGAATCCTTCTAATTAATAAACTAAATTTCAATTATTCACATTAATACCCTGTGACTTATTATATATACTTAAGGGAGAGTGAAGCAATCTAAATATACAGGATTTACATGGACTAAATACTCATGGTTGCTCCTCATCAAAAATACATCATTTGTTGAATAACAAGTCCATCCTCAATAGACCAAAAGGTTGCTATTGATTTGTTGGATGGATAAAACTATTGTAATTAAAAAAATTTATTTAATTTTCTCCAAAACATAATTTAGCCTGCAATATTTTTTTCTTTCTATCCTTTCTGTTTTTATAGAAAATTACATATATATGGCATCAGAAATTGGTGAATATAAGAATAGCATGCTTGTAAATCACTAGCTATGCGAGTGTTAGACCCACAAAGTTGCCCAAAAAGCTTTGCACCTGTAAAAGTTTCTGTTGGTCCTCAAAAAGAAGAAGAAGAAGAAACTTTTAGGGTCCCATCATGCATTTATTTTGTCTAATGCTTGTGGTTTGGTCAAATGAGACCCACTATTGTTTTGTTCTGGATATATGTGTACATATATATATATTCTTTGTATTTGTTAATGATGTTGTGGTCAGCTGGTCAATGGAAACTAACTTTCTTGAAGGAAAAAAGTTAGAAAGCCGGTGGAAGAAGAACCAGCAATTTCCCATGGAATATTTATTGGTGTTGGTAGTGGGCCAGTGGCCATAGTTGTTGAAACAGGGTCAAATGTCTCCAAATTCAATGATACTTCCTAAAAATAGATTCTAGTTGCACTCACACTTGAATTCTTACAAAATAGATATTTCTTCACATTAAACAGAAAGTGATACTTATAGCGAATTTGATTTGATAGCAATTGATACTAACCTTCATTAACAACGCATCATTGGCTGAGATGATCAACTTGTTAGCACAAACGGGAAGTCATGAGTTCAAATTTCACAGGTATTTTCATTATCACAATTTACAAGATAAACTTTTACTCAGCCCAACGTGCATGTAAACGTCACCTTGTAGGGTGATAGGTTCCACGTTAAGAAAAAAATACTGGTCTTCGTTATCGAAAATCAAGTAAGCCAAATGCCTGCATAGGTGGCCATGTCCTCTGGCCTCTTCTTTTACCTAAAAAACAAACTAGTTGTTGTTGAGGAGGGTAGGTGAGGTAAGAGGAAGGTTTTGAGAGGCAAAGAGATTCGCAATTAATTGTTGAATGTCTTGGATGGTAGCTTTCACATGTGAATTGTCCAAACCCACTATGTATATGTATATGTATATGTATATGTATATGCATGTGCATTGTTTGATTTTTGTCTAAATAAAGATGAGAAGCAAAATCATAAGAAGAGAGACTGAGGTCCAGGGGAAACCAGCAAATTGGTTCCACACCAGACATCCCACCTAACCAAACCACAACTCCATGTTGCAATACAATGTGATTCATGCATTGGTGTCCTGTCCTGTTCTGTTCTGTCCCATACACTCTGACTTGTTCCCAATTGTTGAATACTTGACTTTCGTCTAGTTTCCAACCCATTATCCATCATGAAAAGAATAATGAGACTGAAGTTTCCCTTTTATGTTATGAAATTTTAAAGAAATTAAACACAGAGACAAAACAGATATTGTTATGGGGATGGGGAAGGGTAGGTTTGAGGGTGGCATGGAGCATGTCACATTTTTGAGCTGCTAGTTAGTTTATACTGGAAAACAAACAAATTAATCACATGGCAGTGATGGTGACCAATGCAGTCTCTACAACCAGTCAGTCAGGACTCAGTAGTAAAAATAGATTTCTCTGTTTCTTTACTTTTAAATGTGGTTGGGTGTAACATTCATCTCTTTGTTTCTGTCTCTGTTAGTTTTGACACTGTTATGACTTATAATGTCCCACATCTCTTGGCTAACTCAAGTGGTGTGAGTTTATAAGAAAAGGGATAAGTATTGAACCGGCATAAATTTTCGTGAATGGATCAATTTATCTATTACAATTTTCATCTATTTAGCTAATATGGCAGCAAACCATAAAATCACATGGCATGTTAGTAACGGAAAACAACTGCCACATTAACAAAAATAGATGGGATATGTGCATAGGAGCAAGCGGTATAGGAAAGTAGAAGTTCAGGGGACAAATTGATTCTAAATGAAGTTCAGAGGATAAATTGACCCATTTAAGTACCGTTAAGTGAGACGTCTCACGAAAAAACAAAATCATGAGGGTACGATGTATTCACGGGAATTGATGAACCCAAAACGGACAATAATGTTAGAAGAACAAGATCGTGTAGACTCAATGTACTCACAAGACACAAAGCGGACAACATTGTTAAATTGAGCGGGTCAAATTGTTATGTACAGATGATATTTTTATTATGAAGGAATTGAGAGGGATGAGGAGAAGTAAGTAACTAGAGAGATGAGAGAGAGATTTGACCAATAACTGAAATCATTTTGCCGAACAAGAATTGCAAACCAAATTTGCCAACTTCTAACCATTTTCTTTAATTTTGCTGCAATTACATATCCACTGATTCTTATCCTCTATGTATACATAACATACAAGGTCATAGAATTTGCAGCAGGGAAATTTGGTAAACATGAAGAAGAAGCAGGGGATGAGGGGAAGAAACTGTAAAGAAGAGGAGAGTATGTGAATCCAACCTAGCAAACTCCATGAGCTGCTTTCCAAAATCTAACAGCTCAAACAGTGATGAACGATATTGGGGTCGGGACTGTGGGCAAACGTCTATGAACCATAGGTAGTACCGGGTGTCGAAACTCTGCGTGAACCACTCCCTTCATGAGACACTGCAGGCTTGTTGGCCAATCGTCTCTTGTAGCGTTTCAGTACAGAAGCCAGATTCTCCTTTCCCTTGGGGTAAGCAACGTCACCAGCAGCAGTGCCTGACCGACCCTTCCGGCAAGATATTGATATCTCTACATCCTTGACTGTCTCTAAAACCATACACGCAGTTGTGCATTTCCCCCTGCCTGGTTTGGCAGCTGGGGGCAACATGCCATTAGCAACAGGTGGACTAGATCTCTGCTGATGCGACGCAGGTATCTGAAGGCAGAAACATGGAGACACGGGACTACGGGGCTTTGAGAATGCTGGGTCTATAATTCCCTGTCAATGAGATATATAACAATCAAACATGGTCAAAATCCATTAAGGAAAAAAAACCAAAAATTTTTGAAAAGAAAAACGACACTCTCAGGAAGAATTAAACTTGAACCTATGAATATATTATTTAACCATGCCCACCAGATATCTGAACAAAATTTACCTGTAAACGATTCAGGACATAAGTATATTTTCCCCACAGCTCTGGTCGGCTTTCCATTAAAGATAGGTCAAGGATTCGATGAATGCACCACACTCCAAAGCTTATCACCAGATCTGGTTTCCAAATACAACCCTCGCCACAATGAGGAACTGAAGAGATCAGAAAACCTGCCTCATCATTCTTTAAAGCAGAACCAGACATCCTATCAGAAGGCAAATAATGAGGTTCACCCATGTGGTCCACCTGGTTCTCAACTTCATACAAGAACCTCTCTCTTGCAGCCACCCGATCAATCAGGTCTTCATCAGCTCCATCATTTTGTGTAAACAGCCAATCAGAACCTTCCAATTTAAGTAACTTAACGACACATAGTCTAAGAGACTGAAGAAGTTTGCCCTCAGAACGCCCAACAGAACTAGTTTCTTGAGCAACTGAATTAGATCTACTTCCCATTCCATCACTCACAGTAGCACGATTTTTATCAGCCACACCGAACTGCTCAAAAGGCTGTTTGGACCAGAGAGATCCAGAGCTGGAGCTAGAACTCAATTGGAAGGACAATGGGTCTCTGTATGCTTTTGACGGAGAGAGCACATCAAAAGCCAAGGGGGCTCCAGCCTTGGATCCAGCATTTGCATACAAGGATTGGTCATAGCTTGTTCTACTTACTGATGTTCCATACTTTAAGGAGTTGTTCCATTGCACACTCTTATCAGACATGGGTAAGTCCCGATAAGGAACAGAGAGTCCTGAAATGTCTGGTAGGCTATGATACTTCTTCGTATTGGCGGACGTACCAGTATTATCAGCAGGTCCTGAAGAGGATACACCATAATATGGTCTCTCTGATTGTAATGGACTGATTCTGGATACTGCATGGCTCTGAAATCCAGGTGCTGGTGTGGCACTCATCCCGTTTTGCAATTTTTGCCCCAAAGCAAAAGCAAGGGAGTCTCTATAGTTTGCAGGCCCCAAGGTTGGGGAACTCTGGACTGATGACTCCATTTGAGGATGCAGGCATTCAGCAGTTCCCTCCTTAAGACGATTGAGATGAGATGCAATTTGATAACCATGTACTGTTGCTGGCTGATAATCCCAGCCATCAGAAGAAGGGAGACTGCGCAAACTAGAGTAACGCCTCTCACTGGAATCATAAACATTGGGGCTAGAATTCTGAAAGGAGGCATCTAGCAACTGCATGTGATTGGACCACAAGGTGGAAGACCCCCTTTGAACGCCATATGATGAGTCAATGCCATGTTGCACCCTCTGCTGTTTGGGAGAGTCATATAAACTAGGATTAATCAGAGAATCACATCCACTTCCTCCTAAAGAAGGGAAATATCCACTGAATTCTTTCCCAGAACTCTCAACTTTAAGTGATGCTGGGGCAGCCTTTGAATCAACTCCTAGCATCACATCCATTTTCTTGGCCTTTGCTTCCTGCGTTACTTGTCCATGGGAATCATACAACTGTCTCCAAAACTCATCAAGAATAGTAGCTAATTGACGCCTCGCAGCACGTCCCAATCCTGCTAATCTGGACAGACTTCCAGCACCATTACCACCTTCATCACTTTTTCCACTGAGACTCCTAAATGAACTAGGGCCATCAGAAGCCAACGATGAGATGCTGCCAGGAACCTCTTTGGATGATTCTTCAGGCTCCCAAGAGTCTCCCTCCACCACATCGTCATCTTTTTCAGCTCGTAGGTCTCCCTCTACACCCATTGTCTTCTCAACTGGCTCTGTAATTTCAATTTCAGTGGTTATGGGGCCAGACAAATCCCTAACAGTAACTTCGCTAGCTGCCACAAGTACAGGTTCTGCCTCAGCAGTGGATAATGATTCCCCTTGACCACATACTGGTGGGTTGGGTAAAATAAAACTAGAGTTGTTTTCCTCAATGGTAGTCAAATGGAGTTCCTGATCAAACTTATTTCTTTTCTCAGGTAAATCACAGTCAAAATTTTCAACAGGCACGTCTGACTGACTCTCCACTAACCTTCCTGGTGTCGGTAACTGTTCCTCCGGAACAATTTCCTCCCCATAATATCTAGTATCACTTAAATCATTTTCCTCCCTCTGTATGGAGGCTTCAGGTACCACTTTCTGTACATCCCAGCTCCACATTGACTTATCAAATTGGACACTTGCACATTTTAATGGGGTTGCCGCAAGCCAAAGCATCAAACCGAAAGATAAACATGCAGTGATGAGGAGGCTGACGTAAGGGACAGAAGAGCTATTCCCCATATTACACCTCAAATTACTCACCCAGTCACTATTTCCAAATATCATCTCCGTAATGAATATAATCTCGAGACCTAGGATTCCCACGAATACAATCAGTATTAAGAACTCCACAAACTGGGAAATTTTGTAGATGCCCATTATTGGCCGTGAGGAGGCAATGCGGAAAAGGGGAATCACAGAAGATGGAAGCAGCAGCGCTACCATAACCTGTGTAAACATAAGTAATTGATAAACCCCCTCAGCTCCTGAAGTGCACACACAATAAAGGGCTGGAACAGCAGCGATAATTCTGATTGTCGCCCGATGAAGCCAACCAGGTATCTCCAGCCGGAGAAAGTCATGTATGACTGCTTGTCCACCAATATTCCAAGTTAATGCTGTGATTTGATTGGAACAAAAAAGCACTAGAGAGAAAGCTAAAGGCGCCACTGGGCTTCTAAAAACCTGGAATATTCATGCTTCATATCAATAGAGGTTGTATATTGGATAACAGGCGATCAAGCATGACTAGGAAAAATGCCAAAATAAAAATCCTATTCAGAAAAGAATTGGACCTGTTCCATTAGTGACAATGCATCAGGAAAAGTCAGCAATACAAGCCCAGTACTGTTGAATACGGTGGCTGCAGAATTCATAAGCACATAATTCACCAAGTAAATTCCACTGAAGATACAGATGATGGCCAAAAAATGGTCATGACAGAAGGCACTTTTTGTGATATCTGGTGGTACCCTATGCTGCTGCAAGAATATCAAAAAAAAAAGAAAAAGAAACAAGGATTAAAAAAACTGAATCAGAATATGATTGGTGCACATCAATTAGCTCATCAGACAACCACTTAGAGGACCGTCATAACTCTGAACGCAGTTATGTAAAGGGGTACAAGTCCAAGTTCCTCTCTCTTTTCAATCTTGAGTTTAAAACATTATTTAGGAATTAGGATTTACATGGGAATCGAACAAACCTATGCCAGCCACAGGACCAAAAAAAATGGGGATTTTGCAAACAGATATGAGAACAACACCACTAATGATAAAGTCTCACACACCTAAATATTCACCAGTAGAAGTTAATATATGACATAAAAATGATTAAAGACCTCAAAAAGTTTTTATAGTGTGATACAGAGTCATAGATGCACACATCAACAAAGTAGACAAGTTAGAAAAAGTAAATAGTGTCAACAAAAGAACATTTCATTCCAGAATTATGACAAACATAATACAGATTAAGCCCCAGAAAGAAAAGGGTCGGTTTTTTCAAACTATGGCATCACTTTATATTAATGTTGAAGTGTTGAACAACTGCCCTCTCCACCACCATTAAACATTAAGTTACCTCCATCTATGGGTTATAAAGTCCAACATGAACCAAAAAATCACAAAGAAAAAATTAAAATGAAGAACCAAGTATGCCTGGTACTTTACACCTGTGTCCTACCCACCCGTTAACATGGGTAAGTAACTAAATTAAAAAGCTATATTTCGACACCCTATGTCTCGTTTATTACCATATCTGTTCTTGACTATTTGTGTTAATGCACATCAACACAAACATTCTCAGCTCTACGATACTCATTCTTTGAGCATATTGCCTATTGACCCAACATTCCGTAATATGCATCATTGCAAGGCATATATTAGGCCTATGGAATTTTCCCTTTTGCTTCAAGGGTACCCTTCAATCGCACTAGACACCAATGCACTCTTCCATTTCATCCACCTAGTTTCAATCCTATTAGCAACATCCACATCAAGTATGGATTAACTAAGTGTGCAAACATGGGCATAGATAAACAGGCAAGAAGGATAAGACAGAGACGATCACCTGAACAAGAGAAGAATGGAGGTAAAAATTATGAGGCATAATACTTGCTCCAAGAAGACTCATCACTGTGAATGCACTCTCCCCGCTTAGCTTTGTCAGCATCCCACTCATAGAAAGAGGGAATTCTGGTTGACTTATAAGCACTCCAATAACATAACAAAGCATAATAGAACCAGCAATAAATACGCACAATCGATTTGCCTTGCGATTCTCCTAGAATATCAGAGAGAAAGTAAATCATGGATGAGATTACCAAAGTGAATCTATAACATAGTGCATGTGGTTAGACTTACCAGAAAAGAGGCAAAAAGTGGAAATAAAGCAGCATCAATTGCGGTTAAAAAAACACAAGTAGACAAGTCCACCCCGAAGATAAGATTTAGGCCGTGTGCCACTCCCAGCATCTAGTATAATCCGAAAATGTCAGTAATAAAACAATGAATATACCAAAAGATCACTAATCACTGGCCAATTTGACTGAGAATAAGGAACCTACCATAGTAAGGTCCAATGCAATCACTGAAAACCCCACTTGAACTCCTAGAAACATGCATGTCCACTTGTCATACTCATTGCTGCAAATCTATACCATCACCAAGGAAGGGGTGAAAATAGGATCATTAAAACCAAAAATAAAAAACATTAACATATGCAGAACCCTGAAGAAACAAAAAAAGTGTACCTGAGCAAGATCTCTTCCAGTGACTATACCTATACGAGCTGACAAGCACTGGCACAAAATTGAAACAATATTGAAAATCAGCATTAGTGCTACCAGATCAAACCCATATTGCGCACCTCCTTCAATAATTGCCACCCACTTTCCAGGGTCCACATATCCAATTGAAATCAGAAGCACAGGAACAACAGCGGGAAGTACTCGATGAAGGACACCTGACTGATGTTTAGAATTCACCATCCAAGCTTCCATTATGTTGATCGGTAGTGTGAACAAAATGCTAGTACAACTTCAGTAAGATGCTTAAAAAACACCCTCCACGTCAACCTTGCAATAAAAACCAAGCTGAGTAAACCGTATCATTTGAAGGAGGATTCCACACTTCAGATGATTCAACTGAACGCTAGCAACTTCCTAAAAAAATTTCTTCAGGGTAAAGCCAAACTTGAATCCACCATCTCCAAAGCATATAATTAGGAATGTAAGATATATCAAAAGACAGCCCAACAGTGCGAGACTTCGAGTACTAGTAAATGCACTTCCTCATACCAAACCCAATTTCCTCCACACATAACACAATGAGTAGCATGCTGACTGCTAGCGTGATAGAACTGTAAATCTGGCAGGTATCATCAGACCGAACTAATGTTTGAATCATATCAAATGCATTCTAGGTCGTGACACTGTTAACCTTGTATTCATCTCTTGATCATGACTACTGAAATGTATACCATAAAGAATACACAGCCATTCAAGGAAGGCTATGGGAAGAAAGTAATTCCTCCCTGGGGCTAGACCTTCCGCATTTCAATTCTGATTCAAAAGAAAGTTCCAATTGATCATTTATATATGACAATATAAATTTTTAAAGATAAAATACTAATTGTCTAGAGACAATAAAACAGATAAAAATACTAATTGTCTGCAACAAAATGAGGATATGATTTTGAAACATCATAAGCTAGAAACTAGAAAGAATATAATTTCCAGGCATACGTGGGGTTTAAATAGGTATTAACCAGCAAAAATACTTGTACGAAATTCGGACTTAACTCGTGTGCAGATTATAACGGACTAATAAGGTAAAATACAGCGAAGCAAACCCGTTAAGAAATTCCGCATATGGAATTGCAATTACCCATCGTATCCGATTAACTTTCGTCACTAATTCATATGTTTAGCCCATTATAGAAGCAACTCAAGTTAACTAACATAGAGACATCACAACCTGAAAGTGCTAACGCAAATTAATTGACCCCCGAAAGTACACCAAGCTTAAACCACTACAGCAAGAACATGTTCAAAACCATCAATACAACAAAAACTACAAGCATCTAACACAGACCATCAAAATCAAACCCCTTGAAAGCAAACAAATACTTAAACCTTGTACGAAAATCCATTTCAGATATCCCAAAATCATCATAAAACATCAAAAAACGTATTAGTTACAAAATCACAACAAGAATCAATAATAAAGTCCAAACCCCTCAAAACCCTAAATTTTAGCTGACACGACGACCCACACACCCAATAGCCCTTCCATGGATCCGATTCAACCAAAGAATCCTCATTTCCATAAACCCCGAGGTCGACTGCCTGAACTGGGATAACAATAATCCAGTATGCAGCCAGCCACCAGTTAAAGGGTGTCAAGTAGAAAACAAGTAGTTACCTTTCTCTGTGCTTTAAGCCCTTTCTGTCTGCAATCTGCCAATATCTATCTGTTTATGTACCAAGCAGTAGTAGATCTCAGAGAGCCATATGAGAGAGAGTTATATGTATATGTATATATTTATATATAACAGTTCAGATGGAGGGAGAGAGAGAGAGAGAGAGCAGTCTCTCAGTTCCCTGAGAGTCTAGAAAGGAAAAAGGTTTTTAAAAAGGGAAAATATAATGGAAATGGAAATGGGTTTTTTAAGAGACATCCATCTCCAACGCAGAGGAAAGCCAAACTGCCAAACGTGTAGTTTAAAAGCCACTTAACTTTAACGTTTCTCTTTCACTTCTTGTTTCCGCGGTAAGAAAATTTTTTATTTAATTTTAATAAATAAATTATATATAATAATTAATAAAAATATATATTTCTTTAAGATGTGAGGCAGCTCAGTCTGGGGCGTTGGTGACTTTTTTTAATTATTGGAAAATGATAAAGGTTTGGACGATTGGTATCTAAGTTATTCCAACGATTGAAATGGTGCTAAGGGTAATTTAAATGAAATTATATAGATAGTCGCATTATATGATTATTAAATTTTATATATTTCTTATTAGTTTAATTGTAATAGCTTCACTCTTTTTTTATGTACGTTCCATAAAAGGGCAAACCCGAATATCCAACGCCCTAGATAATTCTCCACCCCTCATCAGAATAGAACTCAAAACCTCAAGGTTCTAGGCGGATTGCTCTACCACTGGGTAACTCATGATTCAACAAAAATATCATTGTGAAATAAATACCAAGAAATGTTCGCAGATCGATGGTGTGGAATGGTAAGAAATGTAACGTAACAGGAAATTACATGGTGGGTTGCATTACTGATCATCAAATGTTGTATCTTTACTATAAAGCTCCGATTGATTACTCCTTATGATAATTGTATTAACATTACATGACAATGTTTTGTTTAATTTTAATTTTTTTATTTTTTAGTGATCACAATACCAATACCAAACATATATTACAAAATTTATAATCACAATTATGATTACGCTTAATATGATTCCTATTACGATTGCACTACATTGAAACAAAACGGGACCTGGTATTAGATTCACTTAACAAATTTGTGTAGTAGTTAAATAAGTAGAGCGATTGTTTGAAGATGAATGGTGTGAATTTGTGCAAAATGTAACTTATAACAAATTATACAGTTTTTTTAATCTAGAAACTGAAAGTAATAATAACTCATATAATATTATTGCTCTTTTTTAAAAAAATACAGTTTTCAAGTGAGTTTCATGATATATTAAGTGGGTAAGAAATGACCTGGCTTATCATGTAAATAATTTTGAAAATGAAAAATGAAAAAACAAATTATAACGAATGAGAACTTGTTTGAGAGAAAATAAGATATATATAGAGAGAGAGGAATTCTCCTATGCGTACTTAATTTACGCACTTAAAATATGCATCAATGTTTTCACTATTGATTTGAAACATATGAGACCCAAAATAATGGGTCCCATTTGTCATTTCATTTATCCACACGCTTAAAAAATTGTGCGTATTTTTAGTGCGTAAGAAAAAAAAGTTATGAATGTTGAGATTTTTTTTTCCAATTATGTTTTGAGGTTCAAAACCAGAAACTCTTGTTGTGTTTTCTTGCAACTCATTAATGACTTGTCTTATATATTTTGTCAAATCCAAAATTAATCCTAATTAGTATGTAAGAACCAATTTCCTAAACTTGTTTTGTGCCTTCTTAATTGAAATTTGATAATAAATTGATACCAACAAATATCCAACTTTGTGCAAACGTAAAATATTTTTTAAAAAAAGGAATTAAGATAAGATAACCCAAGGTGTACATCATAATCACATATACAAATATATTTACTGTTTAGGTTAACAAACAATAAATTTTATATATATATATATATAGATTTCTATATATATACACACACATAGTAGTTATTCTATGCGAATTTCCATAACTTAATAACTTGCGCACCCAATTATTTTTTGAACAAGTGAGTCAAAACCAGCCTAAATAGACCCACGATTTAGGCAACTGCCAATTTAATAGGTACACGGCCTAAGCTCAGCTTCAAAGGCCTATGGCCCAAATCCAGCTCAATGACTCTCATAACCACTCTTATCACGGAGAGGGTGAGTTCATACACTCACTTTGAGAAGCTCAAAGCTTTCTCTCTCACTCCTCAATCTTCATTCTCACTCTAGGTCCACCACATAACTATCCCCAACCAAAATGGAGACGCTGTACTCTAGTGTCTACTATCACGATTGTCACTTTCCCTCTAGTTTTTATAGGTTGTTGGTGGTCATGATGAGATTTCACATTGATTAAGAAATGAAGGAGTGGCTAGTAGATAAGAAGTTCTCACAACCTAACATAGTATGACCAATTTTTCAGGCCTAAGCAAGCACGTTGAGCCTGGAAGAACAAATCCGTGAGGGTTTCGACCCAGAGCGAACAATATCATAATGTTGTTAGGCTTGTGAGTTACGTCAAATCTATCCAAAATCCAACCTAATTTGTCGGAAGATATAAAGACCTTCATCAGCCCATTCTAGCACATCATCTATTGTAGAATTGACCATCTATAAGTGATATATTGAAATTCAATTCGTATTGTAATAACACTCACGATGGACGTACCTAATATCATGTGTGATGCTACTTACTCCCATGGCCTTAATGATTTACTTATTCCCAACTTCCTATTCAACAACAAGAAGAACCAGACGTATTGAGAGAATAAAAAGTAATTATTACATCAATTATTTCAATTTATTTTGTGCTAAACTAATCATCAATCTATATATATATAATGGAGGATCCAAAGGCTTCTCCTTGGTGCCACGTGGATGCCTCTAAAAAAACCTACACAAAAAACAAAAGAAAAAATTAAATATATTAAATAACTTTAAGACCACAAGCACATACAATTAATAATATACAAATAATTTTAAAATGATATTTAATAATACAACAAATAGTCATATCAATTATCACCTATTAATTGCATATAAAAACAAAAAGATAAAAGCTTAAATGAAACATATTCACAATATAAGTATAAAATAACACACAAAAACATATAATATCACAATAAATTCTAAGACGTACTACAAAAACTTCATGGGAAAAATGAACAATTTCAACAAAATTCCTAACGATATGTCCCTACAAATCATGGAATTAGTTGTCAAACAACAACCAATGATGATGGAAAAGATCCAGTTTAGGATGCATTCTTAGGAGATTTCATAGAGGATGATCCCAATAATCCCGTATAAGATAATCCCTTAGTGGATGATCATACAAATGAAGAATTTAATCAAATGTGAGATACATAGTATAACAAATTATATATTATATATGCTTATTGACATAGTATGAAAAATTATGGCTTGCTGACATAAGAAGCAATAATAAATGAGATGTAAAAATTAGGAGATAAAGAAGGTGCGCTATATTTTCTATAGAATTTATAATTTATGAGATGTTTTTTAGTTATTTTACAACTTTGTTCAAAAAACCAACGCAAAAAATAATTGTTAAACTCTGAGCATATTTTTTCTTTATGCATCAAATTTTTCGCTCATTCTTAGAAAATTATTTATTAACATATTGAGAAAAATGTATTGTAGTTATTTGTTCATCTCATAATTATTTTCATTTTCTATAATTCAAGCTCTGTTATTCATTATGGTAATAAAGTATCGAAAAATAATCAAAAATATTTATTTTTTAAATTAATTATGTGTCGCGCGAAGCGCGAGCATGCAACTAGTTAATTATTATTATCAAAGTTGCTTATCCACCAAAACGTGGGGAGCCAATGATAATATTAATAATTAAAATTAAGCAAACTGATTGATCTAGTCACTGCCAATTCAATGCATCCAACTACATTTCCCTTTGATATTATTTGTATTTTATTTAGCTTGAACACGTTCATTGAACATTAACGAGAAAATTAAAAAATAAATCACTTATTATTCCAGAAAATATTTATTTATTTATATTAATAAATAAATAACTACCTATATAGTTACATATATATTGATATATATGATCAGTCACTTGGACAGTTAAAGTGACCGTTATAGGGGACAAATCTCCATAAAGCAAACATGGTCCTAATCACTACACAGCAAAGAATCTAATCTTTCTAGATTTGTCACTAAATTGAGATTTTTGGGGTTCTATCATGTTTAGATTATATTAGGGAAGTTGATTAGTCCCAAGATTTGGGTTCATTGTATCTCAACTATGTAGCCAATTTTAATACATATGAATTGCATTAATCCTCGTACACAAATACCTAATTAGTAGCAAAACATGCTTAATTAGCTTTTTTTATTCTTCTTTCATGCATGGAAAAGAGTTGTGCATACGTTGAATGTGGCTGTTGATTAATCTATTATTCCTATTAAGCCTTTTTAACTCTATTGAGTGTCTCTAAATGGTCTCCAAAGGACCATATCAAGCTTTCTTACATGCACATGCATAAGATGCACAACATTTGAAACAACCAAAATACATGTATAGATTGGCAGAAAATACGTTTGATGACGTTTAAAAAAACTGTCTTTGGTCTTGCTGACGTATCAGGCGATAGGGCTTACATCAGATGTTGTCCTCGACATTGATGATGATGACATGCACATGAGAACACATAAGTTTATCAATTAAGGGACTTGAATCTCTCTGTTGTAGTAAGTGCAGTGAAGGAGTTCAGAATTCGGATCGTTTACCTATAACAGAGGGTTATTTTTATATGAGTTGGATGAGTTTCCATTTTGGTAGGAGTTGATCTCCTCTCACTTATCTTAAATGAATTTATATGAAGGTGTACTACCTTGATTCCTTTTCTAGGGGGAGTAGGTATCCCTTTGGACTCTTGATTTTCGTGTGGTGTTTGGTCACCAAAGGTTATCGAGGAGTGGTATTATGTCAATGGGGCGCATCAGTCCTGTCGAGATGCTCTCTCATCGGTCACCATACCCTATATATATAAACTCTTCAGGTGCCTTCTCCTCAGTTCAACTTTACCTTGGTCTGTTGTCGTCGTCGAGGAGACTCCTCGACTGATGCGTCCGCTCATTTTTACATGTCACGTGGCAAGATATGAGTGGATGTTATTTTGATAATATCATACGTATTTCTTATTTTATTTCAAGATATATATATATATATGCCACGTAAACTTTGAGGTATTTGGCTTATCCGAACATTATCACACATTAATAGTGATAGGTTGCACAAAGACTCAATGTAGGGAATAAATATTGAGATTTCCAGAACAAGTCTTCAGTCATCTTCAATGGCTAACCACAACACGTGTCAAATTAATTGTGCATCTTCCACGCGAAGATTTGATTGCTTGTAAGTTTGGGAATCAAAGTCTAATGGCAAGGGCAAAACCGTAATAACGACGAAGCTGGCTCCGTTTCGACACGTGGACTTAACGAACGAAACTCTGTTTTGTCAGTTTCTTTGCGCGCCCCGTCCGTTCCAGCTTCCGATGTCGTTTTCCTTACCGTTCAATTTTCTGTTATTTGAACATATCGAACAATCAATGCCTATTTAGTTTTTTTTTTTTAATTAATTATCTTTTATATACAAAATCCATGCCTAGCTATCAAATACTCTTGCAGGCTAATCAAAGATCATCATGGGGTTTGTGGGTAGTTTATTAGGAATTATTGGATTTGGGATTGGAATTCCAATCGGCCTTGTTCTGGGTTTCTTCATATTTATCTACTTCGAGCCTACAGATGTTAAGGTAATATATTTCAATCCATCAGAATTTGTATCTTGGCTTTTGTTTGATTTTTGGGATTCCTGTGTAATGAGCTAATCGACTTCATTCCATATGCACCATCTTCTCTGTGTTAAAGTGCTTTCGGATTATGTTTTTGACCTGCGAAGAAGACGATTATATATGATTATGATTCAATGCATATGACCTGGTATGATTGACTATGTTTTCAGGATCCAATAATCAAGCCGTTTAATGTTTTGGATGCAAGTTATCTGCTTGATCTTTTGTCTGAGATACCTCCGTGGGTTAAGCAACCGGATTACGACCAGGTAAGTTTCTTACAAGCTCATTTCTAATTACATTCTAATGTTCTTTCGTTGTACGTTTGGTTTTAGTCGATGTGATTGTTAATCTATTCGTATAATTTTGCAGATTGACTGGCTGAACAAGATTATGTCCGATATGTGGCCTTACCTTGATAAGGTAATACAATGTCTACAAGTGAAGCATTTCTTCATTCATGCACAACTATCATTTTAGTTCAAGTTATACAATCTAATTTATTTATGGTCTAGCTACGGTTTAAGTTTGATGTCATTGCAGGCAATATGTGGTATCATAAGGAGTACTGCAAATCCGATATTCGCTGAGTATATTGGCAAGTATCAGATAAAATCAATAGATTTTAAGAGCCTAAGTCTTGGAATTCTACCTCCTACAGTTAATGGTTAGTACAGCTTGTGTAGATTGACATTCTATCGACTCAATAGTATCGATCAAGAATCTTGTCTCTTCTCTGTTCAATATTCGAGTAGCTAGTCAATTGGTACATAAGCATGAGAAGGAAACTGATGAAGCGTATTATAGAGGGATATATCGATTTAGGATTCAATTCCTTCTGCTTGTTTTATGGTGGCATCTTCTTGATCAAACTGACAGGTATCAAAGTGCATGAAACTAACGAGAAGGAACTAGTATTCGAGACTGCGCTTAGATGGGCTGGAAATCCAAACATAACTCTGGAGTTGAAATTATTCCATAAACCAATCACAGTACAGGTTTGAAGAACTCAAGCTACATCTTAACAGTTTGCTCTGACTTTACAAAAAATTATGATGCAGAGTTTATTCTTTTCCTCAGCTGTTGGATGTACAGATATTTGCTTCACCACGGATAGTTCTGAAACCTCTCGTGCCAACATTTCCTTGTTTTGCCAGTATAGCAGTGTCCTTGATGGAGAAGGTAAGTGGTGATTTAACAACAATTGTTTCCTCGTATTAAGTAACGAATTCTAATAAGTGATAAAGTTTCAAATATATGCAGCCCCATGTAGACTTTGGACTGAAGTTGTTAGGCCTTGATATCATGGCGATACCGGGATTTTATGGATTTGTTCAGGTACTCTCTATTGAGTTGTTTGAGTGGTGGCAAAGCGACTAATCTTATTATAGGCATGCCGTGAATTTTATCTACTTGTGCTACCTGAATTTTCTGATAAATCTTCTGGTTTCGCAGGAAAGGATAAGAAAAAAAGTTGCTAATCTCTATCACTGGCCTCGAACTCTTGAAATACCGATTCTTGATGGTTCGGTGTAAGTTGGACAAAGTCCAATTCTGTTCTCATTCACTCTGTCATGAAAGATTGTGCTTCCTTTCTTACTCTTTTTTTTTTTTCCCTGCAGAGGGGCTATGAAGAAGCCTGTAGGAATATTACATGTGAAGGTTATACGAGCGCACAAACTCTTGAAGATGGACTTTCTTGGAACCTCTGATCCGTATGTTAAACTCTGCTTGAGTGGCGAAAGACTTCCCTCGAAAAAAACTTCTATTAAGATGAAGAACCTAAACCCTGAGTGGAATGAGGATTTCAAACTTACTGTCAAGGATCCTCAGTCACAAGTCCTCCAATTACATGTCTATGATTGGGAAAAGGTTCAATTCTTGTCATATGATGCAAACTCTTACATAATTTGGTGGAAATGAGTTGCGAGCTTTTGTTTTTTCTTTCGTTAGGTTGGGACGCACGATAAGTTGGGAATGCAAGTAGTTCCGCTGAGTTTACTTGAACCGCAAGAAACTAAACAATTTACTCTCGATCTGGTGAAGAACACAAACCCAAGTGATCCTCAAAACAAGAAGAATAGAGGGAAACTTGTGGTTGAAATGAAATTTAATCCTTTCAAAGAAGATAGGGAACTATTCACTGGACCTTTAGAAAGATTTTCAGGGAAGGAAAGCAAGGCATGTGAAGAAACATCGTTGTACGGAGGTGGTTTACTTATGGTCATAGTTCGAGGAGCAGAGGACGTTGAGGGGAAGCGCCATAACAACCCCTACGCTTTGATCATATTTAGAGGAGAAGAGAAGAAAACCAAGGCGAGTATATGTCATAGCGCGATGCCATTTCACTCTTTCGAGCCATACATCCTAATGTACTTATTGCTTGACTGATTTTATGCAGATGATCAAGAAAACCAGAGATCCGTGTTGGAATGAAGAATTTCAATTTGTGCTAGAAGAGTCGCCTCTTGATGAGAAGATTCATATAGAAGTCATGAGCAAGCGGACCGGCTTTGGTTTTAGACAAAAGGTAGCAACATTGTCCATTTTCTATGTTGTATATGATTTGGGTGTATGAGTTTATCATATAGTTACTGTTTTGACTCTATTTTCTCAGGAATCTTTGGGGCATGTGGATATAAATCTTGCGGATGTGGTATACAATGGACGAATGAATGAAAAACGTTATCTAATCAACTCGAAAAATGGGGTTTTACATGTCGATATACGTTGGAAGATGACCTAACAAGTACTAAGAGCAATATCTTTGTGATCAGGTGTTAGGCTTTGCCCAACTTAGCATGTCGTCAAGTGAAAAACTTCAGTGTGCACGGGTTTTTACGATTCGAGTTTAGGCTTATATCAGATGTCGTGATTCTCGGTTACCAAAAAAAAAAGAGTGTAGAGTAAATTTGATGATGGGTTTGTATAGGAATATCCATTTTCATTGTAAAGGAAAGCAGAAACTTTATACGAAAAGGGAAAATGAATTTGATTATTTCTTTTCACAACATTATAAAATGATGTTTATAATACTATGAATTGGGCCGAAGGAAGCGAGCGGTGGTTTGAGGCCCACCTATGAAGAAAACCCTATTATAGGCCCAAAAGGTGGCCCATTTGTTTCCTGAAAAAACTATCGACAGAGGCACGGCCCAGTTGTCTTGAGAGAAAAAGGAAAAAGAAAAAACAGAGTGGAAGATGGAAAACCAAACGCTGCCTTGACGCTTAAACCCTTAAGGCTAAAACCGAGCTCCTTCACTCGGAGCTCTCTTCTTCTACCATTTCAACTCGAGCAGATCCTAAATCGCCTATCAATGGCTCATATCCTTCTGTCTAAATACTTTCAATGGAAACCCAGGGTTTGTTCCAACATTACACGGGTCTCCTCCCAGTTCTCTGTCGATCCCCTCCTTTTCTGTACCTCTACTGAAGATCCTAACCTGAATGCAGAACCAGAGGCGGTCATTTCTACCCCGCAATCCGAACCGGCAAAACCAAATGCCGAAACTGAACCAGTGACGCAAGCCCAAATCCGGAGAACCCCACGAGGTAAGCGTCCTGAGCCAGAAAAACTAGAGGATATTATATATAGAATGATGGCTAATCGGGCCTGGACGACCCGTTTACAGAATTCGATCCGGAATCTTGTGTCGGAATTTGATCACTCACTTGTCTATAATGTATTGCATGGTGCCAAGAAAACTGAGCATGCGCTCCAGTTTTTCAGGTGGGTGGAACGGGCAGGGTTGTTCCAACACAACCGCGAAACACATTTGAAAATGATTGAGATTCTGGGTCGAGTCTCAAAGCTCAATCACGCCCGATGTATACTGTTAGATATGCCCGAAAAGGGTGTTGAATGGGATGAGGATATGTTTGTTATTTTGATTGATAGCTATGGCAAAGCTGGGATTGTGCAAGAGTCTGTTAAGATTTTCCAGAAGATGAAGGAATTGGGTGTGGAGAGAACAGTGAAGTCTTATGATGCTTTATTTAAGGTGATTCTCAGGCGGGGTCGGTATATGATGGCGAAAAGGTACTTCAATAAAATGTTGAGTGAAGGTATAGAACCCACTTGCCATACTTTCAATATTTTGATTTGGGGGTTCTTTTTGTCGTTGAGGTTGGAGACAGCAAACCGGTTCTATGAGGATATGAGAAGTAGAGGAATATCACCTAATGTTGTCACATATAATACAATGATTAATGGGTACTGCCGGTTCAAAAAGATGGAGGAGGCTGAGAAGCTGTTTGTGGAGATGAAGGGAAAAAATATAGCTCCCACTGTTATTAGTTATACCACTATGATAAAAGGGTATGTTGCCACAGAGAAAATTGATGATGGATTGAGGTTATTGGAGGAGATGAGGTCTTTTGGTATTAAGCCCAATGATGTCACATTTTCTACTTTGTTGCCAGGGTTGTGTGATACTGGGAAAATGTCTGAAGCTCAAAGCATTTTGAAGGAGATGGTGGGAAAATACATTGTTCCTAAGGACAATTCAATCTTCATGAGGCTATTATCTTGCCAATGTAAGGCAGGGGACTTGAATGCAGCTATGGATGTGCTCAAGGCTATGATTAGGTTGAGCATTCCAACAGAAGCTGGACATTATGGCATTTTAATAGAGAACTTTTGCAGGGCTAAGGAGTATGATCAAGCAGTTAAGCTGTTGGATAAACTGATTGAGAAGGAAATTATCTTGAGGCCACAAAGTACATTGGAAATAGAGTCCAGTGCTTATAACCCAATGATTGAGTACCTCTGCAGCCATAGACAGACAGCAAAAGCAGAAATATTTTTGCGGCAGTTGATGAAAATGGGTGTTCAAGATGAAGAGGCCTTAAATAATTTGATTCGTGGACATGCCAAGGAAGGTTCTTCTGATTCTGCTTTTGAAATTTTAAAAATCATGCGCAGGAGAGGGGTCCCTCGAGATGCAGAAGCGTACAGATTGCTCATCGAAAGTTACTTGCGTAGAGGTGAGCCAGCTGATGCTAAAACAGCCCTCGATAGTATGACTGAAGATGGCCATATTCCATCTCCATCACTTTTCAGGGCAGTCATGGAGAGTTTGCTTGATGATGGGAGAGTTCAAACTGCTAGTCGGGTCATGAAGACTATGCTGGAGAAGGGGGTTAAAGAGAACCTAGATTTGGTTGCCAAAATCTTGGAAGTTCTTCTTACGAGGGGTCATGTTGAGGAAGCCCTAGGAAGAATTGAAATATTGATGCAAATGAGTCATACTCCTAACTTTGATAGTATTCTATCTGTTCTCTGTGAGAAAGGAAAGACAATTGCGGCTCTTAAGTTGTTAGATTTTGCATTGGAGAGGAACTGTAGCATAGATTTTGCAAGCTACGATAAGGTGTTGGATGCTCTCTTAGCAGCGGGAAAGACACTAAATGCATATTCAATCTTGTGTAAAATTATGGAGAAAGGAGGGGCTACCGATTGGAGTAGCTGTGATGATTTGATTAAAACCCTTAATCAAGAGGGAAACACGAAGCAGGCTGATATTCTTTCTAGAATGATCAGGGGAGAGGGGGAAACCCGTAAGAGCAAGAGAGGGAAGAAAGAAGCTTCTGTTGCAAGCTGATGTGCTTTCCCTTCATATGTAGTTTAAAATCAGATTTTATTCTTTGATTTCATTTTGAGAATCACTACTGGAGTTTCATTCAAAGCACAGTAAGTTCTGAGAGATGGAATGTAGTCCGTCCTGTCCTTCGAATCCTGGGGGTAATTCCTTTAAGATCTTGTTTCCTTTCCATATGAATTTTGATGAGTCAAAGAGTTAAATAATTGCAATAGAATAGATGGGAAGAACAGAAGATCATCTTGATGATGTTTTTGAATTGGAAACAGCATTTTGTTTGTTAAGCCATTTTGGCCAGTATTGGTCTAGCTTTTGTACCACAAGATCTTTCTACCATTGAGCTTGGAACAGTTAAGAGTTGCGTCAATCTGAACTGATAAACAGTATTTCACTTTCCATTGTTTTCTTGTAAAACTTTCCATGGATTGCACCCAAAAGCAATCTTCTTAATAAGTGCTGGTTTATTAACATCATGACAGCAGTTTGAAGAATTATTTTTTCAATAGTCATGACTCAAGAAGCCCCATTGTCAAAACAGGCTTCTTATTATTACTTTGAATAGCTGAATGATAACAGTCTTACAATGTTACAAAGGTATCAAAACTGAATATTTATAATCTGTACATCAGAAAGGGAGCAAGAACAGAATTCTCAAATTCACTTCTTTTGGGAGCTCACCAAGCACATGAAAGCTACTATACGACTGATTATGCCCATAATAATAAGAAATAATACACTAGGAAACCAATCATCAAGATCATATCCGTTTGACATCAATGAGCCACAGCGGGTTATCAGCCATACTCCGGAGTACCTGAGAAATGAAACTGAAAACAGTTTATACAACATTTCTGGGTTGTCTTAACAAAGCTAGTAGGAAAGTCCCAACAATTTCAGTAGCTATAACGCGTTGGATGCATAAATAATATCAGTTCAAATTTGCTGTGCATTAATTAAACAGAAGGAGATGCATGGTCATGGACACTGGAATCTGTTCCTACCAGTTCCATCAAGAGTCTATCAATGCTTCTCAAAATATATTCACGCATATGATCTTTAAGTCAGATAATTTCATGAAATGAAAAGTGATATGATCCCAATAACTTCTGTGCAAAATGGCTCAATAGCAGTCCCTTTGTTTTATGCAAGAAGAAGCGACATATACACATAAGGTATTCAAATAAACGCATATCCTATGTATATGAGTGTGTATGAACATAAATGACAAACCTTTCAGCATTTGCAATCATGAAAGCTTCCAAAGCCCACTTTGGGTAGCAGAAGTTTCCAAAATACTTCATAATTTTACTCTCTTTGTCCTGGTTTGCAACGAGAGTCAAAACAACAGGAAGAAGCACTGACCACTGCATGAAGAACGAAAGAAGGAAGAGTTAGATCAACTAAAGAAGCCGAGAAAAATATATATTGATTGCAATGCGTTGTTAAATAAAGTTGTCTAATACGTACAAGTTGGGCGGGACTAGGTGCAAAGTAGATGGCGAATACATATGCTATGCCAGTCACGCAGTATACCAGGCAAACCAAAACAAGATAATTGTCTTGGAAGGAAGATCTAGGATTGTTGAAGAAATAGAACATGGATAAATACACCAGTGGCTTGATGACTGTATTGAAATGGTCAACTGTATCTTTGGACAGGAAATAAGCCAGACTGCTGATCCCAGCAGCACTCTCTCTCCAGTAGTGTAATTTGTCCAAGGAAAATGTTCTTAAAGCAGTGATCTTGCACAGTAACGCTGTAAATCAGCGATTGAGATTATGTAACATAATGAGCAAGATAGAAGAACCAGAATTGAAGAGTGCCGAAACATCTCTTAGCTTCCAGAGTAGTTAGTTTCAACTTACAAACTGCAATCACGGTGAAAGTATAGCCAAGCGAACCAAATGACTCATCGTTCACTTTGGCAAGAGTCCCTAAGCAAGCGCCAGCAAGCAACAAAATAAGATAATCAACTGCTTGCATTCTGACTTCTCTTAGTCGCTGCTTACCAACCCTGAAAAGGAAATACTCTGATAGTAAAACATTGAAAAACAAACCCTGAAGTTCTGGAATAGTAGATCTAAAAAAGAACATCCAATTCTTCCGTTCAAAATTCAAAGCGACATTTTAAGTCCAGCCGCTTATGTATAGTTTAATTGAAGAATAAGATGTCATGCTAAGATTAGTGTATCACTATCTTAACCTGTCTATAAAGCTGGTGATCAATAACCAGTGCCCCTTTATCAAAAAGGGTTGTCCAAAATGATCAATAGAATTGACCAACTGCTTGTGTCAGGAAATGATTGCAAAAGAAAAAAGATCAAACTTCGGTATTTTAATTCATGATTTTTCCAGAGAAAACTAGCTCAGCAGTTAGGCTTCCCCAAAAGTCCAAAAAACTTAGGAAATGGAAGTTCTTTGCCTCCAATGATGTTTCAAGTAAACAGAGTTCTTTCATTCATATAGCAGTGATAAAGGCCTTTATACCTTCCAATGAAATATCTGTATTGATGGCCTAATCCAGGAGTTCTTCGGTCAGAAAAGTCCTTAGACTTTAAGAAGTTGTGCTTTATATAATCTCCCTTCACCTCAACACTACTCTTTACATCCTCCCACAAATCTCCAGCAAAAGATTGTTCTGTACCTCCAATACTAGAATCTCTTCCAAGATTTCCGCCGGTGCTTGTTGAGGATGTAGCAAGGGCATCCGCATCTTTCAGCATATCAGGGGGGATTGGGTAACTATTGTGTATCATCCATCTGAGAGGAAGCTGTTCACGGGTTATGTTTGCTGGTTTTTCTATGCCCTCCAGAATGTCAATGAAGTGATCTGGAGGAGTAACACGCTCAGGCACACTGATGCCCAGGCCATTAAAGTATTCTTCAACTTTCTTTACAGATCCATGATACACGGTAAAACCTCCTTTGGCTAGAAGTATCAAGTCGTCAAACATCTTGAACAGGGCAAAGCTGGATCGGAAGCACAAACGCTATATTAGACAAGATAAGGCATGCATTTAAATAGCAAAACCGGCAGCTGCATACCAGCTTACAGGCAGAGTTGGATTGATTGTGCTGTTTCTAAACAATATTGACTTCATTATCTATTTAGCCTTTGTAATGAGGAGATATGATGATAGTTAAAACTGTAAACAGGAAATCGCCAGCTACATAAAATTAATTTTATCATGATTAACTTGTTCCCTTGTTTGCACTTAAACTAATTACTCGGCTGGGTCTATTTTACTGAGAATATCAAACCTTTTAAAGAAATATCAAATATTTAAATTTTGTTACGACGAGAAAGAAAGAAAGATTACCTAGGCTGGTGGAGAACCATGCACACATTTACCCCTTCAAGAGCTTCACGTCGAAGTGCTTTAAGAAGTAACTGTGAAGATGCACTGTCTAAACCAGTTGTCGGCTCATCTAAAATCAACAGGGAAGGTTCGATGACCATTTCTAGCCCAACATTTACACGTTTCCTCTGACCTCCAGAAATTCCTCGCTTCTCCACAGTTCCGACCAAAGAATCCCTGATTGCCTGTAGCCCCAAAGATTCAATAACTCTTTCAACAACCAGAACTTTGTCTGCCTTAGGCAAGTCAGCGGATAGTCTGGTGGAATCCAACAATATAAAACGCAAAGGAAAAGGCAAAAACAAATGTCAGAAATAAAGAAAATTTGAAAAAGAAGCACATTTAAAATGGATGAACAGACGAAATGAGAATTGATTTTAAGCAATCATTTAGAATGTGTTTGGATTGAGGGATTTGGAGGGAAGGGAAGAGAAG
This sequence comes from Tripterygium wilfordii, assembly GCF_013401445.1. Taxonomy (NCBI): domain Eukaryota; kingdom Viridiplantae; phylum Streptophyta; class Magnoliopsida; order Celastrales; family Celastraceae; genus Tripterygium; species Tripterygium wilfordii. Next base: position 2,771,907 of record NC_052244.1, on the reverse strand, counting down.
GGAAATGTAGTTTCCTTCCAATTTCCTTGTTTGGATAGTTTATTAAAAATTAAGGAGAGGGATTTGAGGGGATTTGGGAGGAAGATTTCATTAAATTTTTGTCAAAATTCTTCCTCCCAAAAATGGAGTCATTTGGAGGGAAGGGATAACTAATTAAGTTATTTATAAGTTAAATACCTATTTTACCCTTGTTTATAATACTTAAACATGAAAAGTAAGGATAAATTAGTAAACTAAACAATTTTTCATTCCTTTCTTCTTTTATCTATCCAAATATGAGAGATGGAAATGTATTATCCCTTCCATTCTCTTCCCTTCTCTTCCTTCCCTTTCCCTTCCCTTACCTTCCCTCCCCTCCAAATCCCTCAATCCAAACACACTCTTAAAGAAGTTCTCACAAGTCAGATTTTTAGTAAGAAAGAAAATACCAGTATTTATGCCTACTTCCACAACAGGTTGACGCCACTGAAAAGAGAAAGGTTGGGATATGTTTTAGAATGATGAATTCCCCACCTGGTTTTTAATCTGTCAAAGGTGTGGATGTATTTGGAAGGACAGAGAGTGCCCGTTTATGGATATATTGTACTAAGGCCAGCAATTAGATTTATAGGGACAAATCTACACATACCATGAAAGTGCAGATGACCACTCCCAAGAACCACTTGTTGAAGTGTAGGGTGATCTGTACTTGAGCTCCATTCATGTTCTTATAGGCTATAGCTATTTGTGACCTCCGAGATAACCATCAAGAAGATCTAAACATCAATGTCTTTAGGCATAATTTCCAGAATTGCACTGATTTTATTGACATATCCCATCTCACATTTACTTTAGGTACAAGAGACGAAGGCTCCAATGTTGAAACTTGTTAGCATAGTTTGAAGCTCGCAATATTCTACTTGTTTCCCATCATTCACATACAACCGGATTATGATAATTGGAATATTTATGACTACTAGGTCTGTTGACATCTTTACTAGGAGAAGGAGGCAACAACCTGGGCTTTCAAATACACCAAGTTATCCCAGGAGGAGGAGGAGGAGGAATGCAATCACTAAGGTATAGGAAGGTAGTTATGAGTAGTAGGGAAGATAGGAAAAAGGAAAAGCCTACTAACATGTTGCGCACGTGTGCCATGTCAGAGTTGCCTAGCCCACACATGAGGGGAGGGTTCGAATATATATATATATAGGGTGAAAAGCCCCAACCCAACAAGTTAACTTATTGGGTTGAATGGCAAAGTAACTAATCTTAACACTTTCCCTCGGGAAGACTTAAGTGAAGTCAATTCCTCAAAGAACAATTCCTTGAAGACAAACCAAGTGATTCCAGTTGAAAGCACTATAAGTATATAACCAAGTGTCCCGTCCATAATCAGGAAAGATACAAAATGACATGAAGTGAGATAATCTATGAATCGGTAACCAATATTTCTCATATACAAGAAAGACATGCGACATGAAATGTTCCAGACAATGAAATTAGTAAGAATGGAAGCAAATGTCAGGGAAAACAATTTTACATCTAACTCACCTGCACCTTGCGTTGAATCGGAGATTCTCCTCCACAGTCAAGTTTCCATGTACAATATCATCTTGTGGTACAAAACCAATTATCTTTTTATATGAGAGGATGGATTCAGATTTCCCATTTACGAGAATTAGTCCCTGCATAGTGCATCCTGTTGCTTTTCCTGCCAAAGCAGAAAGAAACGTTGTTTTGCCAGCTCCCGATGGACCCATAACAGCAGAAACTCGACCAGGCATGATTTTTCCAGTGACGCACCTCAGGAGATGCTTCTTTTTTCCTTTCAAGGTTAGGGTTAGATCCTTAAAAGCAACCTCAATCACAGGCCTGGTCTTAATATCAACATCCGTAGCCATAGAAATCACTCCCGAAAAGGTCAAATTTTTGTTGTCCTGAGCTTTCTCCTTCTCAAGTTGACCATATGCATACTTAAAGATTTGGCTGTGAGTATGTAATTGTTTACCTTTTGGCATTTGTTGTCTTTTGATGTTTTTATCTCCAATCTCCAAATTAAAGCCATCATGACTGTTGGGATCATCCTCAAGGGAATGAATCATCTTTGTGAGGCTGCTTGGTTCTTTTTTATTTGTTTTTGCAGCAGCAGAGGATGGCTCAGATGTGCTTGAAGAACCTGAAGGCATGGGTGGTAACATAGATTGCCTCGTGGATTTTTTGCAAGAAAACGTCCGGGAAAATTGTTGTTGCAACCCAACTGCACCTTTCTTGGCAACATTTTTTGCTGATTTCCACCGTTCCCGCACTTGTGTGGTTTCTCGTGCTTGTCTTGCTGCAGCTTCCCTGCGCTTAGCTTGTCTCCTTTCCCGGGTGGAGAGGACTTGGTCAGAACAGTTATAAATGATGATCAACAGAGTACTCAATGACGCCTACAAAAGCGAGCCATGTTGAATTCAGTTGGCTGGAGCGAAAAATGAAGAATATTCTGCCAGATGTAAAAAATTCGTATCCTTTGTACAAGCAAACAAATGAAATGATGAATAAGAGCTTGGGTATTCCATTAGAGAAGCCATACAATTCATTTTTTCTAGGGAAATAAATATATTTGGTCACAGACTTCAGAGAAATTATTAGATAAGTTAAGTCTTAATACCTAATATTTGGGTCATCTGTATGGATTCTTAATCAAAGCTAATTGAATCCACCATTTGAATTCCATTTTGGCACTATTCTAGTTACTCTCCGATAATTCTTGCCACACATCCTTCCTTATTACTTCCACCTGTGTCTTTTTCAGCTTTCCTCTGTTCATTAATACCGAATAAACCGAAACCAAAGACCCTCATAAGTCTTCTGGAGAGACCCTTCAAAAACACACAAAAGTTTTGACGAACTTTCTAAAAGAGTATCATATAAGTTGAAAAAACACGATTGAGAGAAATTCCCCCATCTTGCAAAATTTTCAGGAAACAACTACAAAACAATAGCCAATTTTTTTTTTTTTTATCTACGTCTAAATAGGCAAGCACTTACAATGAGGATGACCCCATACGCACGGATATTCTGGTTTGCAGTATTAGGGTCACAGGTAGCCAGCTGGAAGCACACTGCAAAATGGTCAAAATTCGTATTATAATCTATTTGTTGACAACAGCCTGCAAGTAATAAGCTACTTTTCTGGACTCGAATCAATTAGAAAACTGAGATACGGATAAATACTCAGATCACATGCACTTTACTAGCGGACGATGTGCTGCTCCTAAATTTTATTCAAATAGAACCTATGTCTCATCTATCATGAGGGTGAACCTTTATGTAGTGATTAAGTTGCTTCACTACAATGTAGCAGTTACATGGTTCAAACCAGGCAAACGCTCTCTCCACATGATGGAAAGGAAAACTCACTTGTTGTTTAGTTGCAGAAGTTCCTCTGTTGTTAGACTATGCGTATAGACCTATACACTATTTCAGACTGGATTAAACGCTAATGGAATGGGCCTGCTGCTAGATCAGAAATTCCATAATACTTTGGTCCACACAAAACTATTTGCTGATAAAGTTGATTTAGTAAAGCAGATTCCATCAAGAAATGGAATCTCAGTTAGCAATACATGGCAGGTTACTGCAATCACTGGCATAAAACTGTGTGGTTTCCAAAAGCCATGGCAAAACACAGCTTCTCTGCACAGCTAGCAGAAAGATAGGCCCGGTACCAGGGGAAGGCAGGCTAAACAAGATTATACAGGAGGCACACATTTTTTCATGCACTGATGCTGAGGAACAAGGAAACACTTATACTCCTAGTTTAGCTAATCTGAAATGAAACGGCAGAATTCATCCTGCTTCTATTGCATAAGAGCCATTTTGCATTGTTTCTTGAATAATATTTTCTTTCCAAGAGACTTTAAAGAAAAAGAAACAATAGGGCTACATGGATCGGCGCTGAATATCGGAGCTTTCTCCTGCAATAAATTGTAACTGAGATGAACTGTTGGGTGCTGAACGCAAAAGTGCTCCGCTGGGAAATATTGTAATGGGTGAAGTTGAAAGCTTCAACATGGGAGATTTACATTGGGGAATAAGCTTTATAGTATTTGGAATGTAAGTCTTATTGTTGTTTGATCAATTTGTCTGTTGACTATAGCTTTGCTGATGTTCGCAAAGGGAACATGGCATTTTTTTACTGTCTTTGTAGGTGAAGTTTAACGAAGGAAATTTGAGCTTTGTTCAGTTGTCTTTAGTTATGCAGCCATTAACTTATTATCACTGGGCTCATTTTATCTCTTTCATCAGGAAATAAGATACTCTTGCCAACAGCCGATAGATTTAAACTGAGGATCATTCCCCCCTTTCTTCGAAATCCTTCCTTCCAAGATTTTCTAATAAGTCATTAAAATTGGCTAGTGTGTCAGATTAACATCCATAAACATATAAAATAGGTAAGAACTTACATTTTTGAGAAGTAGAACCCATCCTGCAGTAATGCCTGGAATGTCATAAAAATTTATGATTAGCAAACACATTGCTAAGTGTCAAATAGTTACAAGAGTAGATGAATTGAGTTTCCTATTTGACTTGGACTTCAAGTTCTTGAATATATTGCAAAATATTGCGTTGTAAGAAATGAGAAGTTCTGTGACTTTTGGGATAGAAATCAATACCCACTACTACATGGAACCTTGTTTGTGGTAGTTGGGCAGTAAGATCCTGGAGAACAAAAGATGTCACCACTACTATCAGCATCAGCCCAGATATCTGCACTGCCACAAGTATGATTTGGTTGTCCTGAAGGAATTTGGTAACTGTATCTGCACGCATTTTCTACCATTAAGTCATATTGTGGAGTATATGCAACAATAAACTTGGTACATAAATAAAAAGGAAATTAAAACTAATGCATGAACTTACGGGTCACACATTCCAGTTGTTTGATTAAGTTTTGCCAGGGGACAATAAGCACCTAATGGGCAAGCTTTATTTGCAACAATAATAAAAATAAAAAAATTCATTAGATGTCTTATCACTTCATAAACAGAATCTATTACATCATCTTCCAGAAAATGAAAGATTCCAATGATAATCCATATTCTCAGAAGTGTATTCAGATAGAACTGTGAGTACGGATATAAAACTGGAGGACGACGAAATAGTATCATGACCTCAAGGTGTTCACCATCTCTATACAAAAGCAAATATACACACGTGTTTTCTGCCACACTAATACACATGCATTTATGAAAGTGTAAGTATAGTTCAACAAAATTAGGATCAGCATGTAAATTGGAACACTGCAACAGTACTTGTAGGCTTCCAATTGTGAAACATAAAAGAAAGGGCTAACCAATGGTTTAATTAACAATAAAATCTCTGAACATTACCTAATCTAATTAATCAGCTGCAAGAAAATGTTGAAAGTAAAATGAAAGAAGCAATCATTGCATTCATGTAACAACTCACTCATAAAATTCACATGTGGCTTCAAAAACACGAGAAAGCAAATTCAAGGAGGACAGAAAAAAGGGAAATAAATGTGAAGTCTCCTAATGGACCCCTTGGGAATGAAATCCTCTCTCTATGAAGTATTCAACCAAGATGGAAGTTCCTCATCTTTAATTTGATTTTTTTCTTGAAGCCTTTCTTATCAACATCATGGACATGGATAAACACAGGTAGTGAAGCAAAGACTGAGTCAATCTACCCATGTGCCTTTCCTGCAGCCCTCGCCCTTGTCATCACTGCACCGTCAACTAAAATACATTGATCTTGCGCTTAGGTTTCAGTTCTTGATCTTCATGCAATCAAAAAAAGTAGTTTTTCGTGTCATAGGCAATCAGTGTCAGAAATAGGGACATTAGTTAATCTTATATATAAATCTGTTTTCAAATTTTGAATATATATTATCATTCTACTTATTTAAGGTAGTTCAATATAAAATTCAAGTCACTCAACATATATAATAAAATATCGTATTGTCCTATTCACATTTTGTGCTACAAGTAAGAGTTTGTACTAGTAAAATTGTTAGAGAAATGGAGCTTGATTTGCAACAGAATCAATAAGTAACCAATATATGCAACAAAGTAATTCAAGTAAAAACAAAGAGAAAACAGTTCAGTCAGATCAAGTCAGAGAAAGGGGACCAGAAACTGCTTAAGATGATATTAAAGAAGTAAAATGAAATGCCAACAATAAGAATTGTTTACATACGTATCATGCAAGTGAGCCCCTGAGGGCAGAAGAAGCCTTCACAGCAAGGTTGACAGTCACGAGTCCGGAGAGGAATGTCCCGTGAATTCTTGAGTTCAATATTCTGAATTTCGTTAGCACTACATCCCCATCCAGGTTCACATCCAGAAACCCACGAAGTCAAATTGCAGTTCCTATTCGGTTTCATGTAATTGGTTTCTTTAGTCTCTTTGTCAAATAAGCTATTGAAATAGAATTTGATTTCAGCTGCTGTACATAGTCGTTGTGTGACATCTCCTGTTAATTAAACACACATCATCAGAAGATGTTACGTACATTATCAACATACAGAGAAATTCACCAGAATATGAATCTGAAAAAGTTGTGAATAATCAATCCTATATATCTAGTGGCCAAAAAACTAAATATGCTCTATTGTTTTTGACTTTTCTCTTTTAGGATAAACAAAATATGAATCAAACAGTTCGTGAGGGCAAGACCTCTCTGGTTTCCATGGATATCGCTTTTAAGTAAAATAAATTTTAACTATGGATTGGCTAAAAGCTCGTACCTTTTGCTTTTTTGATACAGTTGGTCAAAAATTCCAAATTTCCAGAAAAATTGAACGCCCCATTCCAATCAGCATTTCTGGACAACAGGCTCCAGTTAGACCCAAAAAACAAAAGATGAAACATAAATCCCTTGGTACAGAAACTTGAAAATGCTCACACATTCTTTACGCAAAAGCCCAAGTTATGAACGATATCATCGGTTAATGTTGTTGTGAGATTTGAAAGCCGGCTGTAGATGAGCTTTGTGACTGCAGGCAGCAAAGCCGCGTTACCTGTTTGACTGTAATCATCCCCATCCATGCACCATGCATATGGCAAAAGACTTGTTAGAATTACTGATAGTAGGAGAACATGTAGTTCCCAACAAACTTTAATGCTCTCCCTAGTCATTTCGAAAACCTGAGGCTCTTCCAATGACAAACTCAAGGAACACCATCCAGGAAACCTAAAATAACTATCCTTAGCATCTCTCTCATTCGACGGGCCTCTGAATTATCGCAGTGCCAACAGTGATTAACATGGCATCATTTCCAATTGCACATGTAAATAGGATCACAATGCATTCTTAGAAACAATGATCCTTTCCATACTTCAATAACATAGAACTGAGTGAATGATGACGTCTGAATGAATATGCAAGAAAACCTTTCGATAACAAAAGAGGAGGTCAAAGGAGGCAGACAGTGGCGAGTGTAGGAGGAGAGATTGAAGAGAGAGAAGAAATTGGGTCAATGCAAAAACTAGCGAATTTGGTGGCTCTGAAAGGAGGTCCTTTGCTAAGAAATGGAGGAGAGCAATGTGAGGCTACATTGAAGGAGGAAAGACAAATAACTTCATCACTGTGTTGTGCATGCCATGTCACATAACAGCATGTCCAATGTGGGTGTTTTCCCTCGTATATGGATGGTTCAGGAATTTTATCGAACGGCTTGTGAGCAACTAAACAAATCACAGAACAAAAATTGCGCCACTGACATGGCTTCACCCTCCGCTTGAACAATTCGTCCGTCAAATTTGGTCGTGCCTAGACAACGGGATTATGCCATCTTAATCATGATGGGAGAGCTCGTTTAATTCTGGATTCCCAAGTTTGAGTAAAATCTAACCCTAAAAAAACCCACTATTGCTCTAATTTCTTTGACCATCCCCGAATCCGGGGGGTGGCAGGGGTCTGCTGTAGTAAAAACTACAGCAGATCCCGCTGTAGGTAATTTGGGTCGTAAAAAATTTTTATTTTATTTTGAAAAAATTATAGATGTGTAGTTTATGATCTAACGAATCCAACGATATATTTTTTGTTCAAAACAAAAATCATATGCTATATGAAAAATGCTTAACAATTTTAGACCGTCGGATATAAACACAAAACATTCGGTGTCTGGATCAAGATGAATTTGATTTTTGTTTCGAACAAAAAATATATCGTTGGATTCGTTAGATCATAAACTACACATCTATAATTTTTTCAAAATAAAATAAAATTTTTTTTCATCACAAATTGTTACTACAACGGGGCCTGCTGTAATTTTTTTACAGCAGAGCCCCGACACCCGAATCCGGGATAGAGTTTTTTGAACTCTTCTAACTTTTTGCACGTACTTTTTCGCAAAGTAATACTGTACTAGAGTCCTCCAAAATCTTATATTGAACATCCAAAGACAGCGGGTCCAGACATATTGACAAAAATGCTTATTTATGACCGAAATTCGACTGATCAATAATTTTTTTACAAGAAATTAATCGAAATTTGACTAGAGTGATTTATTTATTTAAATTTTAAATATTGAATGACCTAATTTAAAACATTTTTTCTATTAATAATTCAATTATAAATACTCTATTTTTTTTTAATTATAGGAGAAGAGGATGAGAAGATTCGAATTCGAGATATTTATAAGATATTACACACACGAGTATTATATTACTTATTAGTGGTTCTCAAGTCTCAACTATACCTACTTGGCTACTTTACCCGATTAGTTAATAAGAATTTTAGATTAAGAGCGTATTTTGTTAACTAAATAAAAAGAATCTGTTGGGCAATAAATAATAATTATTTTATATCGACTCGTGTCAACATTTGACTGTTATTTTAATATATTTAATCGAGCAAATAATAATTCCCTGATTATTTGCATGTTAATTAATAATATTCTCTAACTTAATCAACACGAGCAAATGAAGATAAGACCCGGTAATGGCTCCAAAAGTCTTCCCCGCGACCCTCTTGACTTTGATGATTTCATGTAATGACGCTTCTTCTTTGAAATTTCTCTTTCACACCAAAACCCAGTAATGGCTGCCTGGTTCCGACAACCAGAACGTTGATTTGTCATTATTTCTGCTTTTACTTATACGATACGACTGTGCGTGTTTTCTTTGTCTTAACTTTTTTTTTTTTGGCTGGTAAAGCTGACTTCCTGGCTCAGCTGCAGTGCTTTGAAATCGTGGAATTGGAAGTCTTTCTCTGTAGTTGGGGACTTGGGGGTATTTTGAGGGCAATAGGACTTGTGGGTTCTCTTCAAATTCCTCTCGTTCGAGTTGGGGAATCTTTTGAAGCTTGAAGATTCAGATTTTCTTCGCAAGTCCGACTGGGTTCATTGAAGGTGAGTTTCGCTAGCCAAAAAACGCAAGTCCGACTGTTGATGTGATTTTCACTTCCATTTCCATTTCTTGATGATTTTGTGGACAATTTGTTCAAATTTGTTGGCATAATTTTTTTGACTAGTGTTTAAGAAAAGCAGTATTTGGGAATTGGTGTGCTCAGAGAAAGAATTATAAAAGAAACAGAAAGAATGTAAAACATTTTGATCTGATGATGATTGATGAATGGAGAACTTCTCTTTCTTCTTCGTATTCCTTACATGGATTATGAATTCACCTTTTTGGTTAGCCAACTAAAACTGTTGAGCACATGAATCGAGTCATCATGGGTGAATTTCAGGTCATCTTGAGTGAATTTCAGGTCATCGTGATGAACCTGTACAAAATCCTGAATCATACTCAGATTCGCTGCATTGTGGCTTTCTTATTTTTTTATTTTGTATATGGAACTGCAGGAGGTTCTTTTAATTTCTTTATAGCTATGAAGTGTTTCTCATTTTACAATGGAGAAAAGAAGGATGGACAAAAGACCACAAAGTCAGTCTCCCAGAATTCAACATCCACTTTTGGAGAAATGGGGAGATATGAGTCTGATCTAAACTTTCAAAATGTCTCTGCTGAAGGAACAGAATCCATAGGGCGCCCGTCTTTTCCTAGTATGTCTCACAGACCCAGCAATCTCAAAGATTTCACAGTTTCAGAGCTGAAGTCAGCAACTAAGAACTTCAGCCGCTCTGCTATGATAGGCGAAGGTGGGTTTGGTTGTGTCTTTAGGGGCTTAATCAAGAGTCCTGAGGAACCAACCGGAAAGCTTGAGGTTGCTGTAAAACAGCTTAGTAAAAGGGGATTGCAGGTAAGGCTTTGTATGTGCGTTGATATCCAAGTATTTCTGTTGCAATCACTTAGGTGCAATTATTTATGTGCTGGGAACTTTCAAACTAGTACAAATATATAATTATCAAAGGAGAAAACTTTAGTAAAATTATGTTTCCAATACTCAAGGGATGTTCTTGCATACAATGGAACTAGTTCACATCCAACTTCCCCGGCTTTGGATGCAGTGTTAACTCATACCACTCCCTTACAGGCATTTGAAGGTTTGACGGCCAATGCTAATTTAATATAAATTTAAACCCACACAATGTCATTGTTGTAATTTGATATTTAAGCATATGGATGGAATCCATCTCGTAGTTCTCACAGCTTTTCTATTAGATATCAATTTTTACTGGACTTGTGGTCCTATTACGCTGAGGTCTCCATGTGATGATATGCATTTAGATATCCATTTCTGGAACCAGCTTAGAGAGCTTCAAAAAGTGGTTGCTTTGAGTACCTGCGCATCATGTGGATTAACTTTGTTGACGAATATGATGCTCCATCTAGCTGGCTATGTAGCGATCCCCCCCTCCCCCACCCTCCCCCATGTTTTGCATCCTAACTCTATGTTGGCAGGGTCACAAAGAATGGATCACAGAGGTAAATGTCCTTGGGGTTGTTGAGCATCCTAACCTTGTCAAGTTAATAGGCTACTGTGCTGATGATGATGAAAGAGGAATTCAGCGGCTTTTAATATATGAATACATGCCAAATGGAAGTGTGGAGCACCATTTATCCTCTCGGTCGGAGACTCTTCTTCCATGGGCCACGAGATTGAGAATAGCCCAAGATGCTGCTCGTGGCTTGACATACCTACATGAAGGAATGGACTTTCAGGTATTTTTCATGGCTTATCATCGATTTCTTTCTAGTTTGGCTGTCATGTCCCCTAACCCTTTATTCTTAATACATGAAAGTGAATTCGTTCGTTTTACGTTCTTTATATTCGTTTGCAGATCATTTTCAGAGACTTCAAGTCTTCAAACATTCTTCTGGATGAGCAGTGGAATGCAAAACTATCAGATTTTGGACTGGCAAGGTTGGGCCCATCTGATGGATTATCCCATGTCTCAACAGCGGTATGCCATACTGAATTTTCTGTTTTATTTTATTCCTTTAATCATTGCCTATTATACGCACGCAAATGACAAACAAGACTAACACTAATCTAACCCATGTACAAATCCTTAAGTAAGTATCCCTTATCCACACATTAGTTGCTGCTATCCTGGTGTGCTTAAAAGAGTTGCATTTATGGGATGCTTAATGTCATATTGTCATTAGTTGTTCTAATGTTGTCCGTTTATTGATTTTCGGACCTATCAATCTTGCTTATGATCGTCTCCATGCCACACAAGGATACATGAAATCAGGTGCTTGTTGATGATGCAATTATTTTTTTGTTTGTTGTGAATTTGCCTGTGATTCTTTCGCTGAAATCAGTAGATGAAAGAAAAAAATGAAATAGGGTGTTTATAGATGTCAGGGAACTATATTGTTGATACTCTATCCCTAAGCTTGTCATTCGAAATGCGCAGCAAGTTTAGGCCTATTAGTCTTTATCAGTTTATTGGCTGTGCTATTAGGCATCACTTTCTTGGTCATGGGACACAACTATGGGGTATATGATATACCTTGTTGTGTCTCACATTGGAACAGCATCATATGCAAAACCTCCATCTTCACCATCTCAACAGGAGTACATAAATGTTAATCAAAATTATTATTCCCCTTTGCTTCAGCTTAACCTTTATCGTATGTGTATAAAATGGCTAGTCTTAAAACTTTGTTTAACCTATACCGTTATACTTCGCTGCTGTGGCAGGTTCGAGGACTGTACAACTGCACCAGATAATTGTACTTGGGAATATGAAAACTTGAATTCTGATATATGTTTCAATGATTGGAATAATTCTTATATGACTTGATCAACATAATGAATTATTCATTTCAAACGCCATTTGGGTTCAGGCGCATTGCACGTTTCACCCATGTTTCGACAGGTTAAAACATATTAGGTTTGAAAGAAATGGAGTCACCACCGATCCTGATATTAGGAAGTGATTGGTCACCACATTTAAAAAGTTTGGTCTACAAAAACCGAAGTTGGTTTTGGGAGCTCAAATGTCCAAATTTCAAATACCAGCCTGGAAATTTTGACGATCTATTTATTAATTTTTAATCATATAATTGTAATTCTCAGGTTGTAGGAACTGCGGGATATGCAGCTCCTGAATACATGCAAACTGGACGACTGACATACAGTAGTGATGTTTGGAGCTATGGAGTCTTTCTTTACGAACTCATCACTGGTAGACGCCCTGTTGATCGAAACCGTCCTAAGAGTGAGCAGAAACTGTTGGAATGGATAAAGCCCTATCTATCGGATGTGAAGCAATTCAGGCATATAGTGGACCCAAGGCTTCAAGGTAAATACCCCCTCAAGTCAGCTCAAAGGCTTGCAACTATAGCCAACCGATGCTTAGTGAAAAACCGGAAGGCACGCCCAAAGATGAGTGAGGTGTTGCAAATGGTGGATAGGATTGTGGAGCGATCAACAGAAATAGGGAGCCGTGAATCACCTTTGAAGAGTTTGGATTCATTGAACAGTTCCAAGGAAACAACAAGAGAAAATAAGAGAAGGATTATGGATTTGAAAACTGGAGAAAACAGTTGGTGGCCTTGGATGTGGACACCAAAGTTGCTGAGGACACGCTGACTGCTATAATTTTGTGCAAAGTTCGGCGCAATATGTTTCTTGGTGATTGGATAAAACAGTCTTGAAAGACTTCCATAAAACTGACTGTTGCCGCGTCTGAATTCTTACTAAATAGTTGCTGTATGAATGACCCCCCAACACCTTATGTTTTTTCATCTACTGCCACCCTTTTTTTATGTCATCTACTGCTACTTCCATCTATTTTATGCTGTGAAAAAGTATACAGGAGACACTGAAAAGTCTGCGTTGGGAGAGATTATGTAATTCGTGAAAAGTGTTCAGTCTTGAAGATCATAGCAGAGTGGCTAGTTGCATCTTAAACTGAAGATAGTTGAATGTGTTGTTGTAGAAGCCCAGGTGGAAGTACTTACAAGTTGTTAGCAGAATCATCTGTATTTTAGCTCTGTATGTTAAAAAAGTGTGTTGTAAACATCTTTACCCAATGAAAAGACTGTTCTTGAGCAGCACTTGCTGTTGAAGCTCTTAGATCAAAATTTGATGATTATCAGAACACACACATTTGTACTTCCTTTCATTATCTGTTGTCTACTGATGAACTGCGTGTATGTATCATGACTACAAACACACACACATATTGGCCTATGCATGTTTTTCTTCTAGAAAACAAAGAACTTCTAGTGGCACTGATTGTTGTGACTACCTTGTAGGTTTTAAATTATCATTGTCCTTCCTATAACATTCTCTTAGTACTAATTGCTGTTTAACATCTTCATTTCGCTACCATGTTTCTTTTACCTTTGAAGTACATGATATTTCGACTCACCAAATACATCTTTTGTTTTTTGTGTGATACAAGTAGTCATCGCTCCCTATGTGGTATTTGTTTCCCCAACTAAACCTCGATTTACATTCTTAAGTAAGATTAAATAGCGACAAGAATCAAGCCAAGATCTTAGTCATCGGAACGCACCCAAAGAGATGAATTCTTACTAAGAATAATGCTTTAGAGTTGAGACCCCCAAACCTCAATTTTACCCCAATCAATGAGAAGTTTTAGATGTTTAGTGGATCTTATATATGTGTTTATAATCAATGATAAAATGTGAGGGATCTTTAGTAGTGGCAAACTATATCCAAATGATTGAATTTGTCTGACCCGGTTACTTTTCTTCCTAAATAGTTGCTGACTTGCTGTAACACAGAAAGTTCGGCCCACATAATATGGGCCAGGGCCTTCTTGAGGACATCCACGAACGCTGATCCTTACTAAGCCCAACCTGATCCTTTTGAAACAAACGGGTTGCAATTTTGAGGCTTGAAATCGCCTCCGCTCTAAAGCTGTGCTTAGATTTTTCTTCTCTGCTTCTTTATCTGCACAAATGCATGAATCTATCAGTAGATTGAACTGTCCCGAAGCAGGATCATTATTTCCTTTCCCTAACGAGTGTACCGAGTGACAAACTATATTTACCATTGTGACTTACAATTCCATCAATGGAAGTCGGCAGGAACTTGCTCTCTTCGCCTCCGTCATTCCCTGCGAAAGCCCACCTCAAAAATTCTCTATCCTCTTCTTCCTCAGGTATGGTTGAACTTATGTTGACAATCGAACTTCTGTTTGCATTCATTGTCTTTTAGTTGTATGAAGTAAATATTTTCATCAGTGAAAGTTTCTTCACTATGAATCGTGCACGGTAGGTGTTTGATGTTTTTCCGTTGATTGTAAGTGCCGTAGCTTTGTGTGGTTGAGGTGGTATGAAATTTGCTAAATGGGTATGTAACCAAGAGGTATCTTATATAAGCACTTGGTTTTGTGACTATTTCTAATTAATTCAGGCTCTAGAATGAAAATCTGGTTCATTGTTTCATTTTTAATCGGAAATTTCGATTCTTTTTTATAAAACTAATTGAATACACGTTGTTGCTCATTTCTTGGCAGTTTTGATGCTTCATGATCAAGCAGCTCCTGCTATTACTTCAATTGTTCGACATTTGCCTACCTCAGTTCTAGTACAAGAGCAACGGGATGACTATAAGCCTCCGTTGAACATGTTTAAGGATGAAAAAATCGTCCAGGTTAGACTTCTATTGTAGATAAGACACTGCACAAAGGGCTTTTAGTGTACTAATAAAATAGTTAACTTACAATCTACCCATCAATTTAAGCATTTGGAATAGCAGATGATTCCGTAACGTTTGTCCTGAGTTTTGAAAGTCAACAACATCATTTAAAAATTATGGTCAGGTGTTGGGAGGTGTTAGATTCTAAACTATGGAATAGATAATGTTTATACATGTGTTGAAGCTGTTAAAGGAAGGTCCAGGGTTTGAAACTATGACACCCCAACCAAAATAAATTGTTGTGTACTTTAAAATTAAATTATGCGCTGTTGTGCTTCCAAAGTCAAGCGTAAGAATGATCACCATCTAATCAACTTAAGCTTTTAAGAAATTTATGGTGTTTGTAAATGGTAAGTGAAGGATGTTTTCCTTTTATGTATTGGACAACATTTTCAGCTTGATGTTTCTTTGTTAGCTCTATTTCTTCCAAATTATTCTTCACACTGCAATTACCTTGTATGGGCCACCATTGTCCGTTACTCTTGTCCACGAACAAGCAGGTCTTCATGCGTCTCACCTTTTTTTTTTTCATGTAGTACTAGTCCTTTCTTTTCTTTCTTTATCTGGATTTTTTTAATTTAGTTTATAATCCATCTTTTGTCCACGATGTCCATGTCATTCTATTATCATAGGCAACCTTGGACGGGAGGCAGATAGAGACCAGGGCATCAATCAATGAAGAGAAAAACACAGACAACTTGGATCAATTGGTGCAGGACTTTGAACGCCAGTTGCTTCATTGGCCTGCTTTGTGGAGCTTGTGAGATCAATCGAACTCTTTTTCTGGTTGCTAAACTTGATTTCTAGCTGCTAGCATTCTTCTTCTGAAATGTAGACTTACATGCAATTTAACTTTCTGGTGAAGATTGACACCTTCGCGAATAGGGGAATGCTCATCATCATCCTTGACTAAGCAGCTAATTACAACTGATACCGACAAGCTTATGCATGTTGAACCACATGATGTTGTTTCTCTTGCTAAGGAAGCCTTGTCAGCCTCAATGGAAGCAGCCTTGTTAGCTAGCAACCCCACCGATCTTGGCAACTCACTTTCTACTTGGTTTGCTTCTGTGTTAGCTGTCCTCCCTCCTTGCTATTTGGTGTCTAATTTACTGTTTATATGTTTTGAGGGCCAACATGTGGCCCAGTGGTAGAGTTGCAAGGGTGCATCCTAGAGGTCACAAGTTCAAATGAACCTGTAAAACCTCCCCACATATTATGTGGGGGTAAGATATGCGTACATCATGTCTATCCCCGATCCCGTCCACTACGGGAGCCTTGCCTTGTGCATGGAAGTTGTTTACCTTTACCTATGTTTTGAGGGCTGATATTTAAAACTTTTGCAGCTTGGAGTATGAATGTTTGCCGGACATGTCACCTGAGAAAGAGAAAACTGTGAGGTCAACAAGACGCTTAGAGAGGCAAAATAAGAGGAGACGGGTGCGAAAACCAACAGATATTGCTTATGAGACTTACAGTAGTAGAAATGTTGAGGTAAAAAGAAAGACAAGAGATGGATTTTCTCAGGATCCCCTTCGGTTCTTCTTGTGGAATCCTGAGACAAAGCAACTGTTGACCGCTGAACAGGAGTCTGATTTGGTTGGTAAAGTACAGGTGTGTTCAAGAATCCTGTCTGTTCAAAATGTAGAGGATAAAGTGCAGGATATGCTTAGTTTGTGAAGGGTCTTATTCTTTCTTCACTTGATAAAATGTAACAGGATTTATTGATATTAGAGGGCGTGAAGAGTAGGCTTCGGAATCAGTTTGACCGTGAACCAACTTTGGTTGAATGGGCTGAAGCTGTTGGGATTAGTTGTTCGGACTTGCAGTCACAACTTCGCTCTGGCAATAAAAGCAAGGATAAGCTTATTTATGCAAATTTACGTCTGGTGGTTCACATTGCCAAACAATATCAGGGCCGTGGTCTCAGCCTACAGGACTTACTGCAGGTATATCTCTGGCTTAATGATCAACAACCTCTCCACATATTATGTGGCAACATGCTCTCAACCCCGCCCACTGCAGGAGCCTTGTGCACGGGAATTGTTTACCTTTTTTAAAGTACCCGACAGCTTGAAAAAATGTGAAAATTGCTTCGTTAAGAATGCTTAAGATGTTATTTTCTGTATTTTTTTCCCCATGCTGTGCTAAATGGATTGTGGCCATCTAGCTGTGTCTTCTGCGTGGGGGTTATCCTATGAGCTTCAGATCTTGTTGTCTTGTTGATTAAACGAGATTATATGCTTTCAATCTTTAATGCCTAAACTAAACTAAAGTACATTGATGGTAGTATAACGGTCAATATGCGTAAGAAGATAAATGAAAGCTCAGATTATTGTTTGGATATTGAATTAAAAGGACGTTGTTTGTTCAATTCTGCGGCATTTACGTAGACTATTATTTCTAGAATTATGGCTGGATGAGGGTGACTAATTGTAGTCATTTTAATGCCTATATATTTTCCAATTTTGGAACTGTATTGTTGCAGGAAGGAAGTATGGGTCTTATGAAGAGTGTAGAGAAATTCAAACCCCTAGGTGGGTGCCGTTTTTCCAGTTATGCCTACTGGTGGATAAGACAGACAACTAAAAAGGCTATTTATCAGCATTCCAGGACAATTCGCTTACCAGTAATGACAATCATCTTCTTCTAATTTCTTGTTTCAATTCATACTGTATGCTTATGGCTTCTTCTTGTCCTGGTGGACAACTTTTTCTCTTGCTATTTTATACCACCATGGGAAGATCATATCTGTATAAGATGACTCTGAATACTCTTATTATGGACTCAAATCAAGTAGACTTATTTAATGGAAAACTCTTTGTATCCCTAACAATTTCTTCGCCATAACGGTATTACGTTATCTAATTATATTAAATTGCGTTATTACATTGTGTAATTACATTATTACATTGTCTAGTTACTTTGACTTTCGTTATTACATTCTCTAATTATATGTTATGGCTGATTATGGCTGAATTTATTAGGGATACGTAGCGTTGCCGTTATTTAATTTATCATATTATATACAGGAGAGCATATATGCCCTCCTGGGCAAGGTAATGGAAGCAAAGAGATCATATGCTAGAGAAGGAAATTATGGCCCAAGCAAAGAAGAAATTGCGCGGCATGTTGGAATCACAGTAGATAAGTTGGACAAGTTGTTAGTTAGCACACGGAAGCCAATGTCGTTGCAAAAACCTATATGGGCAGACCAAGATACTACTTTTCAGGTAATTTCTTTTTATCTTGATTTCCATGATTCCATCTTCATTAAAGTCGTTGGGGAGAGAGAGAAGGGAAGTGAAACCCATCCCATTGTCTAACTGCTGACCTATGAGTGTCATGAACTGTACTACTAATGTGTTCTCAAAGTGGGAGTTGGATGGCTTGAATCAACTATCAAGGCATTTGATTACCTTGCTGCAGAGAAGATGCAGAATTAAATTTAATTTTTTTTTGGTGTGTTCTGCATAATGTTTTTATTGCTGGAAGCTATGGCTATGGTTTCATTGCAGGACTAGTTTGAAACAACTGATAATAAACATAGCAAATTCTTGTCTTTTGCCTTACCTGATTAATAAAACTGATTGACATAATCTATCTCTGCTGCTGCTGCCAGCAAATTGCAATACTACTGTTGAACAACTCACATAACATAGCTATAAACCTATACTTCTAATGATAAATATGTATGGACTCAAATAAGCCTCATTGTCATACAACTAGTTGGGCAAAACGTCAAAGCAGTGGTTAGACGAAATCAATCTGTTCTGTGCTGTCTTGGCAGGAGATAGTCAAATTAGTGTTATATTGTTTGCTATTGATATTTTTAATTCTTCACCTGGATCCAAGTTAAGAGAGTTTTTTCTGGGTGTCCGTTATATCATGGAATCGTTGTGATTGTAATTACTGATTCAGCTGATTAACTACGTTTCGTGTTGTTAGAATTCAAATTTGGAATAGGGTATGCTTTGCTGGATCCTTATACGTATTATCTACCATATAGGTTCATTGCTGTAATTTAACTGCTTTTCCTCTAATATAATTTTGTAGCATTGACTGTTACTTTTATGCTTGCAGGAGGTCACTGCTGACATGTCTATTGAAACACCAGAAACAAGTGTGGCAAAGAAGCTCATGAGACAGCATGTGCGCCACCTACTACGCGTTCTCAACCCAAGAGAGAGACGAATCATCAGGCTAAGATTTGGTATCGATGAGGGGGAGCGGAAAACTTTGTCCGAAATAGGTACCATGTATGGACTATGTAAGGAGAGGGTTCGTCAGGTGGAGAGCAGAGCATTGTCCAAGCTCAAGAAGTGTCTTAGTAGTGAAGGACTTGAGGCTTATGTAGATTTACTTGCACAGATGTAAAGAAACGCCATTCTGCTGTTTGTTTAACTGCTGCTTTAGGGTATCTATGGTCCTTCCAACAGAATATGCAGTCGCTTTTCCGCGACAGTTTACGTATCTGTATGTATTGATAAGCTGAATCTTAAGTACTTTTGCTAGGTGTAATTACATTCTAAATATGTCAAATTGTTCAATTTGTTCAATGTGAATGGTGTATAGAAACAATGAATACAACAAACATGTCAACAGCAATCTGATTCTCAAAAGAGTACTTCCCTAGTGGCGCCAGATTACACTGTTTTTGTTTTTGCTCTTTTTGTACGAGCGAATCCACCAAAAGCATAGTCTCGTGCACGGATTTCAGTCCATTGGTACAACCACAGGCCACGGATCATATGCATGTGTACGGAGAGGTTCAAACAATTAACTTAATCATATGAATCAAAAGGATAAGATATATAATCATCCTTAAGTCAAAATATTTAAAATAAAATAAAATGACTAATAAATTAATAAGACAATCGTAATTAGTGAAGCAAATAATACATTCCCTCGAAGATTAATAGAAAGACGGGAATAGCCCTGCAGGACAAGCCTGCCAACGTGTAGGATCGTTAGATCACGAAACAACACGTGTACGGGTAGGACTTAACGTCTGGTTTGAAATTAAATCGATGGAAGACGACCATTACGTCGTCCTCGCAGAATCTAGGTATAAATCGGAGCCAGAGAATATCGAATCGCCGATGAGGTTGACTCTATCGTTGTATTTCACACTCTTGGTATTGTCGTTGGTATCAATTCACATGGCGGAGGCAGCATCATTACCTGAATCGAAAGTCCACATCGTTTACACTGAGCAGCCCAAGGATGAGGAGTCTGAGGCCTACCACATCCGAACCCTCTCCTCCGTCGTCGGAAGGTGCGTCTCTTTCTCTGTGTTCTTATTTTTAGGGTTTGATCATGCGTAGTTTGTGTTGATATGGTTGAATTTGGTGTGTTCAGCGAGGAGGCTGCGAAGGAGGCTCTGGTGTACAGTTACAAGACTGCTGTCAGCGGCTTCTCAGCCAAGCTCACCCCGGAACAGGTTACTGAGATGCAAAGTAAGTATCATTTTCAATTTCAGTTTTCTTCATTTTATTTTGGGGTTTGTGTTTCAATTGAGGTATCTCCTGAAGCGCATGGGATGGCAATTTTAGTGTATTTTCATTTTCAATTTTGAAATCTAGATACATGATTTGTTGCTGCAAAAATTCGATGGACTAGAAGCTTAGTGGTATGATCTGCTTTGGACTAGTTTAATGCTGGCTGAATAATGAGCGAATTGACCTGTTACAGTTTGTTTGATTACTTGATTGCCTCAGTTGTTGCGGCCTCCTTTTGGTTTTTCACACCCTTGTGGGCTTCCTGGTTGAAATTGATGGCTTTAATTTTAGGAATTGGTAGTTTGTTAACATTCATAGGAGTTTGAAGTGAGTCTTTATGTGTAATGCTAATGAATGTCACAAATTCTGTTCAATGTGGGGGCTTTTATCATTATGGTGGTGCTCCTCTCCTTGGTACGTTTGATAGAAACTGCAGTGCCCTGTATTTATTTTCGACATCCTTGTTTGAAAATTTTGAGTGGGTTTTGTTTGTAAAGAACTTTCAGCATGAAGAGCAATGCTTTTTTGTGCTGAACCATCTTATGGTCTATTGTCCCCTATCAGGACGTTGCTGATTTTTTTACCTATGCTGATTTTTTATTTTTTTCTCTCTTTTGAATTGTGGGTTTTTGAATGCTGTATGACAGTATGACACACTGAAAGAGAATGATGGGAGTTAGGAACTTAGGATGGCATAACTGGTGCTGAAATTTACAATAGATACTCACGAGAAGATCCAATGCCATAGTATAGAATCTATAGACTGCTTTTAGTTCCAGCCTTTGTGTTCTCTGAAGTTCTGTGATATGGGAAAGCATGTTCCTTTCAAAAGGGGCAACTTTTTAGAAGTTAAAAAGAATGTTCTTAGGTCATTTATTTAGCTCTTCTTTTGGAGTATGACACATTTTTGGTTTTCTAACTCTACTCTGGATCTAGTCTTTTCTAAAGCTATTCGTGATCATGGCATATGGTTCTCGTTTGAAATTTAGAATTTGTGGGTTTTCTAGTGATATTATGGAACAACATGATGTTGGTATTAGTTTGCTGTTTGTACTCTTGAGATTTTTGCTTTCTGGCTGAGCTCACTGTCTATTTAATTTCTATGGCAGAACAACCGGGTGTTCTTCAGGTTGTCCAAAGCAGGTCTCTGCACCTGCATTCTGGACCTGGGATGCGTTCTGGACCTGCAATTCGACACTGATGCTGTTACCTATTGTAAGTATTAGTCTATAGAAAGACAACTCTTTATCAAGTTGGTTGTTGTGCCCTTCTCTATAAAACAGTTTGGCTTGTGTAATGGAGGCCCCAGTGTGTATGTGCTCTAATAATGTTTCATATTCGTAGTACATAGGAAGACTGTTTATGAGTTGTCAGCTGTGTTTAAACAAATTGTGAATTCTGGATATGTGGGTTGTTACAAGTGAAATGACGGTAGAAAAACCCTAAGGTCTTATTTGGTATTACATCCAAAAATTATGAGAAAAAAAAAAACAAAAACAGTAAATATAAAACAAAAAATGAAAACATAAATTTGACAATTTGTTTGGTTGCGTACTTAAAACAGAAATGAAAACATAAATTTGATTCAAGATGAAAATGTTATGCGAGATATGAAGTTCTGCTCTTAGATTCAAAGAAATAGGAGGTGCTCTTGATTCAAATATGAGTAGGGGTCACCAAATGGTCCGCGGGTCGAGGCCCAGCCTGAGCTCATGGGCAAAGGCCTGGCTCAAGCCAAAAAAGACTTCAAGCCTAGGTAGTCTGAAAATGCTTATGGGTGGGTCAAACGAACCCGAAGCCCGACTGCAAACCCGAAGCCCAAACAATGACCTAGGCCTGAAACTTAGCCCAGGCTAGACCTGGGCCCGAAGCTTGGACCAGGCTTGACCCCGGCCCATGTTCTGGCTTGGCCCAAGGTCATGCTCGAACCAACCCAGGCTCGAACCAAAGCCTGACTTGGCCCAGGTCCGAAGCCCATCTCATAAACCCAATTTATCTTAGCCCAAGCAGCGCTTGGGATGTCATTTTTGTCCCAGGCCTGGCTCGAAGCCCGAATAGTCAATCCGGGCTTGGGCCCTAAATCTCTTGTCGACCCAATGTCGAGGCGTAGATATGAGGCCTAGAATGGGAAAAATGAGAGAAAATGGTCAGCATGCATTTGTTGCAAGAGAGAAAGAGAGTCGTCATGCGGTGTTTTGAAAACTTTTTTGTTCCTATTTTTAAAATTTTGGAAAACATGTTTTGTAGGTTTTCATAAAACCAAAACAAACACAAATTTTTTTATTTTTTTAAAACCAAAACTAAAAAACTAAAAACAACATTGACACCAAACAAGGCCCTCTCATGGCTCTCGTTCACTTGCTTCATCTGTACTTTCTTGGCTGCCCCATTTGTGCCAATCATCCGCGACGATCTCAACCTAACAAAGCGCTACATAGGCAATGCAGGCATGACTTCACCCGTCATAAACTCAGCCCGCCATTGTCATTTGACTTACTTTGTTAGTTTGTTGTATTTGAGACTTGAGTATTGAGAGTCGAGAGATAGAGAAAGGTACAGAGCAATTGAGCAAAGTTAAATAGGTTTGCGTCTTTGGTTTTTATAGATTTTGCAGAAATGTTAAAATGGGTTTTAAAGGTAAGTAAACTTATGGATTTAAAATAAAAGAAATCTAATGGGATGGAATTGAAAAACATTTTTTTTTTTTTTATTAAAGGGGAAGATTGAAAATTAATAGATAGTATGTACGATATTTTTAAAAAATTAAGAGGAGGGCAAACTAAAAAATATTGATAGTACAAAGGTATTTTCAAAACAAACAAAGGGGTTATCATACATGTACGGTGTACCACCGCCGTCCGGAAGCATATTCTTGAGGCTAGTCATGGAGCTGTGTGCGACATATTGGGTCCACGTTATGGTTGTGCCTTCTTGATCATGCTTTCGGCGCCAACTGTGTTTTGTTTCGTCCGCTGAATCAGTAGGAGGAGGAGGAGGAGGAGAAGGTGGTGAAGGAGAGAGGGCTTAGCCCAAACATCAAATCGGGAAATTATTAGTTGACATAAGTGTCTGCTAATAAATATGTCTGTCTTGGGCCCTAGGATTCTGCTGGACTGCAACTTTGGGCAGTCAGCCCAATACGATTTGAATTTTGAATCATTCAACATGTGATGAGAACAACTGAGTGGCGAGTACTAACCCAAAAAAATCCAAAAAAAAAAAAAAATCAAATTACCTAATTGAGTTTTTTTTTAATAAATAATCGAGAAAAGTATCATATAAATTTGTCATTTGACATGGGTATAAATTCGAACGGTTAAGTCCATGCGAACAAAAATTTCTCACTTAACGACAGTGTAAATTGGGTCAAAGTTCAACATGTGATCGCAAGGGTTGAGGTCTCTCTCACTAAACCTTAAAAACTCCAAAAAAGGATGAAGAAAGATACACTGCATCTACCATGCTAGTAACATCATATATATAGTTTTTTTGTTCTTATCTTTTGTTGGGAGTGCACAATGCATTATATATGATATGAAGTTGAAAATCAGTGGAGATGGAGACCCATCAATTGAAAAGTTTTCCTAAGACCCAAAAAAACTTTTACTAACACTGAAACTCTTGAGCACATGGCAGGCCCCATCCACAGGATCTCCGACTCTCCCCCTTTTTTCTTTTTTCAGATTTTGACTCATTCCTTCCCCTCTCCTCTTTTGTGCTCTCTCTATTTCCCCCCCTTCTTTTTTTTTATTGACTATATACAACATGAGAGAACATCATACATATAACATAGACTAGTAATATGTTTGTTAACTATAATGAAATCCCACAACAAATCACCCAATGCTCATGATGACGTGAAAAGTCGGACCGACTCTTCGACTGTTTGGTTATCTGGTTGTTCGGTTTTGCCAACATATTAGGTGGTCAAAACAGGAGATCACAATGTAGTTGTTTTGTATTTGCACATGAGAAAATGTGAGTTTTGGGGTCCATGAGTTGCTCGGGGTATGTTTCGACGCTCAAGTCAACTCTGTGAGTAGTAAGGCTGTTGAGATCGCTCGGTGCTTTGAGCTCTCTTTTTAACTAGTAAACAATTGAAAATTGTGAGAGAGATTTACTTGGGTGGAGATCCCTTTTTATATAAATTTGGAATAACTTATTGCCCTTAATTGTGGGCAGGATATTTGGGGGTGAATCCCCTATTGATTCCCTTCATGTTTGGTAACGAGTCATTCTCAATACCTGAGGTGTTTTGGTCACCTAGGGTTCTCATATTTATACATGTTAGGCTGTACCAAAGAGTCGTAGCCGAGGTGAAATCTTGGCATGCTGAGATGTTCCTCAGCCCGATCAGCTTCTCTTCTGTCAGTTGGTTGACACGTGTTAGTATCTCATTGGAGGGCTAATTTGATATTATCAGCTCACATGAATCAACTCATCACCTAAAGTTTTGACGAGATTGATTATATATGCAATGATTATTAAGTATTAAATGTTAAGAGCCACATCGTTTAGACGTGAGATTCTCATCCAACTTATAAGTAGTGTCCAACTCTCTAACATTTGAGGGTCCTTTTAGAGACAAAACTCATATGGATCGTTGGATCAATGTGGAACAATATCTCAAGTGTTGTTGGGCCCAACATTTCTCCTCTACTCATTCTTCAAATTATCATTATACATGTTAGGTTGTGTCGAAGAGTCGTAGCCGAGATGACATCTCGGCAATCCTCCTTAACTCGATCAGCTTCTCTTCCATCAGTTGGTTGACACGTGTTAGTATAATATCGTAGGGCTAATTTGATATTATCAGCTCACATAATCAACTCATCACCTAAAGTTTTGATAAGATTGATTATATATGCAATGATTATTAGGTACTAGATCACTTCTCATGTCCAAATCGTTTGTTTAACCATGACTATTTCAATCTAGCCATATTTGGTACAAATGCAAGGATTTTTGTATCATAATAATGTACTGTCACTTCCACGTAAGAAAATTTCCAGCCACACTAATTATAAATAGAAAGAAGAAAGAAAAGGGACAAGATTTGTACAATGATGGAGCCTGCTTCCACATTAATGGTAGCTACTACTTTTGTACCCTCAAATACTTTCTTTTCTTAAATAGTGCTCCCAGTTGTAGCGGTAGATTCTAGGAAATTATGAGCCACTTTGAGGTTGGGACAAGACAGGCACTTGCTATAATTAATATCAAGAAATTATGTACTATATTTGCACCACATTCATGCAATGAGAGTATGAGACCCCCCCACCCTCACTGTCTGGTGTATGTTACAATCAGTAGAGTCCTAGTTTAGTATTTATACCAAAATGAGATCCAGGACCAGGAGACACTTACTTGGACGATAGTTTAGCCATATGAACTTGGAATGTCCTGCTGTTAGGAGTAATACTCTTGTGGTCACGGATTAGATATTGATCCAACTTATCATGTTTTCAAGTGAAAGTTTTGGGTATGCGAGTATGATGATAGTCTGAATTGAGGCCCATATTGAGGAGAGCCCAACCCATGAATCGCAACCCAATAACCAGGAGAGACGCTCTCTCTCTCTCTCTATATAAACAAACGAAAACTCCCACTTCTTCCATCTACACATACTTATTACGAGTAGTTGCAGTAATAGTACTAACACTGCTGCAGGCATTCATTCATGGCAGGAAAAGAAAACAACAACAGTAACAACACAAGCTTCGTTCATAATCAGCAAGCCTGTAAATCATTTGGGAAGAAGTGCAATCATTTCGTGAAGAAGCAGAGGGCCAAATTCTACATTCTCCGCCGCTGCATAGTAATGCTCGTCTGTTGGCATGAGCGCGACCGCGGCGACTCTTGATTGGTTTTGGTTAGTTCTTGAAATTTTAGAGCTATATATATGTGTGTGTGTGTACAATTTTATATATATATATATAGGACTTATAGTGTAATTTTGAGAATAGGAATTCATGGTACAAAACAATTTGTAGCTATTTTGATATTTTAGTTTCTGATAAATAATTGTTCATCCATCAATTGGGTGCTCAAATGGGTTCTTATAAAGATCACCTTTCAAGGGTTTCAAAATTTCCCAGGGTGAAGAGTTCTTGTGATTTCCTCCTTGTCTTCTCAAAATAAGGTTTTCTTGGGCTACTCTGTCTTCTTCCCAAATCCTTCTATCTCATTAATTTATCATGTACACATTGCATTTTCTGGAAAAATAAATAAATCAACATATGGGTTTTGATGCAATTCTTGGTTCTTGTAGAGATTCAATTGAACCACCATATATTGGTTACATATTATAAGAATTTTCGGCCCACTACACATTAACAATATTATCCGTTTTGGGTTTTCCGGTTTCCATAGATATATCGGGTCCACAAGGTTTTGTCTTCTCAGGAGGTCACACATCTCAATAGAACTCACGAACACGCTTAACTGTGGAGGACTATGATATGTTTTCCTACAAGAAAACGCGTTGGTGATGGTAAATAATTGGATTTATCTATATATGTTTTTTTAAACGAGAGAGAAATTGATGAAATTTATAACTCAAAATATAACCCCATTTATTCCCAATTAATGTGAAATTTTGCATGTTAAGTAAACCCTACATGTATATTTATAATTAAAGGTTATTTCAAATGTCACATAGAGATGGGATAAAATAAGGGTCATATTTTGCGATCTATAACATTACTCAAATAACTATTCAAATGATTTTGTATGAAACAATGATTATATGAAGGATTAGTGTCACCTCAAAGAACTACAAATGATTTCCCAATCATATATGTAAAGGATTAAAGTCTGTTTCATAACAATTAAGTAGGAGAATATTCAGTTCATATAGAAAAATGATACAAATCCAAAACTCAGAGGGTGCACGGACATGTGCATGAGAATTGATGAAGAGAATTAGCGGACTAAAACTAATTACTCTCATGATTAGCATACTCCGGTAATCGACTCTAAACTTTTTGCGAACTTGCTACCTTTTCATGTTTAATTAACCGGATCAATATTCATGGAAAGTTTCTTAATTAATTTCAGAACATATATGATGAAATTTTATATCAATTTTTTTTTTTTGCAAAATAAAATTAATTATACAATTCAAAGGGGAAAAGGAGAAATTTCTAAAGGAGCTATCTTTGTCAATTAATTAAATGGATATGAAACTTTTTTTTGGGTGAAACAAATGGTTGTAATTGGGACATGCATCCGAGCAACTATTCTTCAAACGAGACTTAATTATGAGTAAATTGTACAAAAAAAAAACGTGAGTTGTTTGCTTATATCTTCCCCACACAACCTTTAAAAAAAAATTTAACTTGTAGATGATATTTCAATTCAGACAATCTAATCACAAGGACTTCTTGCTATGGGAACAAGAGACAATAGCAATTCTAATTTCCGACCTATGTGTCTTGTTTTGGGCCATTATTCATTTATTTATCTTGTTTATTTTATGGTAATGTGTTTCTTCATTTCCAACAAAAACCCAATTGTTTGTACGACAATGTAAATCCCATATTTTGTGACCCCCAAATTTATGTGACATTAAAATAGTCATTGATTAAAAACACACATGTATGATCCACTTCACAATCAATATTCCACATTAAATGAGAATTTTTTAGAGTTTGAAGCATTATATATGTGTCTGGGGGGTCATTATACCAATAATATTTTGTCGGCTATGGGAAAGAGGAAAAGTCAATTGATTGACGCCCCAATTGGATACTTTTTTATTTTTTGTGGGAGTAATAGGATTATGTTATTAATGTTAATTTGGAAAACGAAAAATATAAACATCCCAATAATCTTAGTTGCTGAGATGTATGGATAAAAATTAAAATGCATGTGATGGGTTGCATATACACTTTAAATGTTATCTATGAACCTCAACAACTGAGATCGCTGGAATTCTAGTTGCTGAGGTGTATAGATGAAACTTAAAATGCATGTGATGGGCTCCACATACACTTTAAATATTATTCATGCACCTCAATAACTGAGATCGTTGAAATTCTAGTTATTGGGATGTCTAACACTGCCTTGTTTGAGAAATATGCCAAATATCATTACACCGTAAGAACTTATTATGTCACAAAAGTGCATTGATTGATTCATATACAGGGGGTGAAGTTTTGAAGCTAATTTTTTCTGCATAAGAATGTATATACGGGTCAACTTAGCAGCCTTGAATTGAAAATCAGGGGGGGGGGGGGAATGAAAACACTTTAGTGATGTGACAAACTTTACCCAATAATTGTGTGTCTACCCTTTGCGTTCACCATATAGAGAGAGTTAATTATTGTATTGTTGATGTTTATATATATATATTTTTAAAAAAATTATGTATATTTTGTATAAGGGTTGAAGGGTAGGGGCATTTGATTTCTTAAAATTTTATTTCAAATCACAAATCGCATTAAAAGAGAGCAACTTAGTTCGTGATTCATCCCATTGATCTCAAATTTGTGGTTCAATTTTAATTATTTGCAGAACTTGAGATAATATTCAACTGATTTTGTATGACTGCTTCAACATATCTATATGGTAGATGAAATATGTATATATATGGGGCCTTAGTTATGGTGGTGAAGACTGAAGAAGAGGGTGTGTGGAGATATTGTTAGCCGACAACGAGAATCCCATAATCGGAGAGATGGAGAGGACGTAATGCATCTAAAAGCCTCTCCCTGCATCTTCTCCTTTTTACACTCGTGCGGCCCTCTTTTATGTCTTCACAATACTAGGACTTATAGTAGTATACCCAATTCACATATAAATGAGAAGCCCGAGGGACGGACGGAGGAGGTAGGTTAGTCGAAAAATGGTTATCTGTTCAAAGACGTAAAATGTCTCTACTTTTTTTTGGATGAGTAGAGGTAGAGAAAATATCTCGAGCCAACACTTTAGTACCAAGCATAGTGATACTAAACTAACCCATGTCATATTTTTAAAAAAGCTCGAACGACCTTCAACAAAGGGTATCCAGATGAAATAACCTATGTCATATTTTCAGAAAAGCATTACGACACTGAAGTAACCCATGCCATATTTTCAAAAAAGTTTGAACGACCTTCAACAAAGGGTATCCAGATGAAATAACCCATGCCATATTTTCAAAAAGACATTGAAGTAACCCATGTCATATTTTCAAAAAAGCTCGAACGACCTTCAACAAAAGATATCCAGATGAAATAACCCATATCATATTTTCAGAAAAGCATTATAATACTGAAATAACCCATATCATATTTTTTAGAAAATCTCAAACGACCGTCAACAAATGATATCCAAATGAAATAACCCATGTCATATTTCTAGAAAAGCATTATGATACTGAAGTAACACATGTCATAATTTTCGAAAAGTTCGAAGGACCTTCAACAAAGGGTATCAAAACCCACTTGACCAGCTTATCGAAGTTAGTTTGTAGTCAAATTATTATGGAGAAAAGTCAAATGTACATTGGTGTGGGACCCAGATGAAATGCAAACACGTGGAGTCCTGACAACAATGAAATGTTAGAATTGTAGATATTTTGACATTTGAGGCAACGCACGTGCGGGTGCATCATAAGTATTCTATACTTTACTGCTCTTTTATCTCATTTTAAGTTATCTTCTCCAACCACTTGTCAGTTGTCAGCTCCTACATAACTTGGAATCTTCACCTTCAAACGCTACCGTTTTAGGGATCAAATATGTCCTTTCCTGTGGTTCTTGTTCCCTCAGCCGTCCATCAAAATAATTTAAAATTCTAAAGTGACTGTGGGCCCCGCCTGTGTGTGGGGGCCAACATTAGTTTTACTAGCTAAATAATGAGAAGAAAAAAGAGTAAATGTGGTGGGGTATAAGGACGGTAGGGTATGCCCCACAACATGATTGATATTATCCACGTGTATGGTCTGATTGATATGATATCTTTGTATAGCCTCTTTATTATTTTTTGGAAATTAAATTAATGTTTGGATTGATTTGATATGTAATAATTCCTAGAACAAAAAAAAAAAATTTACAACATGGTTTTTCACAACTCAAAAATACAAGGCAGCGTTCGGTTTAAATAAAAAAAGGTTATTCGTTCTTTTGTCATTTATTAAGAAACCTCTTTCTTCCTCTTCCTTTCTTCTTTATTAATAAACGAAGATAATGATGATAGAGGAGCGAATGTGACGATAGAGACGGCCAATAGCGATGGTAGAGATGGAGCGGATTGTGACAACAGTGAAGATGGAGGGTAGGTCACTTAGATCTAAGTATTTCTTATATCAATGCCTATCGAAGAAAAAGAGGAAAACATGAGATCATGTTATTTTTAATTTTTAAAAGAGACACTTACATGAAAAAGAGAATTTTAGTTAGACTTATGTGTTTAACATTTGTCAAGAGAATACTTATATGACATTTTTTTTTTCAAATAAGAGGGTATTAAGTGTCTTTTCCCCAAATTTCAAGGGAGCAAAGTGTATTTTTACCCTATTTATTTTGATAATAATACTTATAAATCAATGAATGGCGTCTATGTGAAAACATCCAAACACACAATCCCCCACTAGTCCCTCCCCTGATAATTAATATTTTGGATTTTGGGTTGGGATTGTCAATCAACATGGTATTGCAAAATCAAAAGATTAAAATAAAGGTAGATCACAAGGCAAAAAAAAAAAAACAGAAGTGAGATTTAATCTTTAGTTTTGCACGTGAAGTTGTCTCCTATAAAGTGACTTAGATTAGTCAAGTAGTGTCCCTCATCAATTACATAAACCTACTAAAAGCATGTCCAATTGCGTTGCATCCTCCCTTCCATCCGTACCATCTTATGTTCTGCCTTTATTTTTAGGAACATTATGTTATATGACTCCTTAATCTCCTGCACTTCAAACCCTCTACAATTAGCTAGCTATGTGGGTTTGCACCGACCCTAATTTTTCTCCACAGCAACACTGTATCAATAGATTAATCAACTCCAATGCAAACTATAAAAGTTTTGAAATTTAACATTAATTTGCATTCAAAAGTTTAATCTACTGATATATATATATATATATATATATATATATATATATATATATATATAGAGAGAGAGAGAGAGAGAGAGACTATGCAAATCAAAACCTCAATCAAGAAACCAAGGTCCAACAATGATAAAATTAGCTTAAGAACTTGTGGAGTGAAAGTCACCCACTCTAGTACAAATAGCAAATTGTGTTCTTTTAAATTAGAAGGCACCCACAGCCAGTAATCTTCAGCTGGCCAACGAAAAGGTATCTTTGGATTCAATAGTTGTCCAAGGAAAGGCTTTTACAACATCATATGCAGAATAAACAAGTACCGCATAAATGTATAGGCATAAACAGCATATGCAAATATGAAAAGATAATTACTAACTGTAAAGGTCATCTTCATCAGCACCACCAGCAGAGGCAGCGAAAGGGTCGGATGCTGCAGCTCCACCACTGCTTGCATCAGCAAACCTGAATTCAGTTCCAAAACCTCTGGACTGCTGCAATGTCTGAGCAAATGCCTGGTATTTACGAATATCAGCATCGCTCACACTCCTGCGAGCATACTTCATTGATTCCTCAAAATGTGCTGCCTTGATTTCTGCAACTTCGTCCTCTACATCCTCCTCCATAGCCTCTGGGTTATCACTTCTCCTCCTCTCCCTCTCAATATCCTGAAAATACAAATTATTTGTTTAATTAGATTATTAGATGCTAGGTGGGGTGAGTTCATTCCTGCATTCTTAGCAGTTAGCAGAAGAAATACAATTCAAAGAACCACACCTTCTCAATGTTCTCTCTAATAGCATATTTGCAAGCACGCTGACATATCTCGGTGAGATCAGCACCACTGAATCCATTAGTGTACTTGGCAAGTGCTCTGAGGTCAACATCTTTGGATACTGGGGACTTCCTCAGGCAAGATTTGAAGATTTGAAGACGAGATTCCTCATCAGGTAGAGGGATATAGATCAACTGATCAAGACGTCCAGGACGAAGAAGTGCAGGATCTATAATGTCTGGTCTATTGGTTGCACCGATGATGAAAACAGTTTTTTTTGCAGACATGCCATCCATCTCAGTCAGAAGCTGGTTCAAAACCCTGTCAGCAGCACCCCCAGCATCTCCTACACTGCTCCCTCTCTGAAAGTTGACATGTCAAAAAGGAAAATATGTAAGCCAAGAGCAAGATGTCAACTGCATTGCCACAGTACTAAATCTGTACAAACAACTTAGAAATCAAAGATGCACCATCCTCCAGTAACAACTATTGTATTGCTACTTGTCTATCTTATAACAATACAAAACTAAGAAATAATACAATGGGAAATGGAATAATGTCTCAATATTTTCCAAATCCATATCTGTCACAACAATAGTCACCATAAAACAAAACTAGGTACTTCTAGTACGAATAAACAAATAAAACGAACCTGAGTAGCAATAGAGTCAAGTTCATCAAAAAATAGGACGCAAGGGGCAGACTGGCGAGCCTTGTCAAAAATTTCTCGCACATTTGCCTCACTCTCTCCAAACCACATGGTAAGCAATTCCGGACCCTTGACGCTAATGAAGTTTGCCTGACATTCATTTGCAATAGCTTTTGCCAGAAGAGTTTTACCGCAACCAGGAGGGCCATAGAACAGAACTCCCTTAGAGGGAGACATTCCAAACTTCTCAAATTTCTCAGGATGCTCCACAGGATATTGAACGGTCTGTTTCACAAAGTAAAACAGGAATCAAAATTTTGAGTGGTTAACAATTAGATAAGAAACAAAAATAACTGGTAAAGGATATGTGAAACCATATAACAAATTACCTCTTGAAGCTCCCTTTTAACATTCTCAAGACCACCAATGTCCTCCCAACTGACATTTGGCACCTCAACAACCTGATCCAAAATTGTTGATTAGAGACACAGCTATATAAAAGTGATTCTAAGGATCAGTAACTCCAATAACTCCAGGTAAAAAAAAAGGGACTACACTTACTGTTTCACGCAAAGCAGAAGGATTGCTTGTTCCAAGAGCAGTCTGGAAGTGTTCATTGCTTACGGCCATGGAGTTCAGTATCTCAGCATCAATTGTTTCATCTTCCAAGTCAATTACATCCATCTTTTCCCTGATGCATTGGAGTGCAGCCTCGGTACACAGAGCCGCCAGATCAGCACCCACATAACCATGGGTATCCTTCGAAATTCTTTCCAAGTCAACCTGTAAAATACAAAGCTTTAAAATTGGATAAATTTGACAGATTCCCTCAGAATTGTGAACATGAAAAAAATAGGGTGATCCATGGGAACAAAACGCTATCAGATCTTACATCCTCAGCAAGCTTCATGTTCTTTGTATGAATACGAAGAACCTCAAGGCGCCCAACTTCATCCGGTACACCAATATCAATTTCCCTGTCAAATCTTCCAAACCTTCTCAAAGCTGGGTCAATGCTGTTGGGACGATTTGTAGCCCCCATAACAATGACATGAGCACGTGATTTAAGCCCGTCCATGAGCGTCAAGAGCTGGGAGACAATCCTCCTCTCAACTTCTCCATGTGTCTTCTCTCGCTTGGGTGCAATTGAGTCAATCTCATCAATGAATATAATTGACGGGGCATTCTTCTCTGCTTCCTCGAATGCCTTCCTGAGATTGCTTTCACTCTCCCCTGCCAACTTTGACATTATCTCTGGTCCATTTATACAGAAAAAGAAAGCACCAGTCTCATTAGCAACAGCCCGGGCAATTAGAGTCTTTCCAGAGCCAGGAGGCCCATACAGAAGGATTCCTTTAGGTGGCTTTACACCAATTGATTTAAATAGTTGTGGATGCCTCAATGGAAGTTCCACTAACTCTCGAATCTGAGCCATCTGTTTTCTAACACCACCAACATCATCATAACCAACCTCATCCAATCTGTTCTCATCCTCCCTTCTCACAGGTTCTCCTTCACAGAAAATTTCCGTGTCAGGGGCAACCACACAGTATTCTGGAGGGTCAGTCTCAATAACCTTGAACTCCACACTTCTCATTCCCCCTCTCACGAGAAAAAGATCACCCTTCCTCACTGGACGGTATGCCTCAAGGAAATACGCTGCAGGTAAAAGCATGCAAAGCAAAAGGGAAATTAACAAAGAAAATAATTAACCCACACAAGGCAAAGTTTTGTATCGCAGTGCCAGAAAATGTTTCTTCATCTGAGGAAGAACACCACAAAACTATAACAATACATGTAATGCGTCCTACGAGTCTCGAAGAAATCTTAAAGACTCTGGTACCCATAAAGTATAATGAGCTCGGTGAGTGTACACTAATAACCAAGTTAATGAAATTACTGTGTATCATAATTTGGTGATCAAACCAATATCTTAAAACAAGAATACATACATGATTGCAAGCATAAAAGACACATAAACGGGAATGTAATATTCAACAGAAATCTTTAAAATCAATTTTTTAACACCCTCAAAAAGCCCTGGTATAAGGGGGAGGGGGCATTGTTCCTGTCATGGCCTCCCATGAGTATTAGATAGAATAAAAAGGATAAAATCAACTCACGTTTCAAATATGCATCAAATAGATTTCCAGTCACCCCTTCTATTGTGTCATCCACTGGTAGAATATGGACACGCTTCCCATACTTAACATCAGGACACTGGTGCACAGAAACAACATCCCCAAGCCTAACCCTGAGGTTAGACCTCACAACCTTGTTCATCCTGATTTTAGGTTCATCGCATGTATCATCAGCAAGGGCAATGCAGATTGTATCTTTCCTTTTTTTACCCTGAATATCCAAAAAAATAGAACCCAAACATGCAAATCCCATCAATACAAAATCCACAAAACAGTTAAAACACAAAAAAAATTCTGTTTCGTTGACATGAATATGTGTTGGCCACATTACAGATTCCAATTTTCATATGCAGATTATCAGCATAAGCCCTATATTTTATCCAATCAAACAAACTCAGAACTCCATTCGCAACAATCACAAAGAAAGCTACTGAGAAAAAGCTATCTACTCTTCTTCAATAGATTTTTGTATGACAGGCAAAACCAATCAAAATACGCCGCAAGACTCAAAAGCCCCATTCCAATTTCTCTACTAAAAAAAAGCAGGGCAGAAGTCAAGCTTTACAACGTTAAAATCCCACTCCTCCAATGCAATAAAACACAGCCCTAAATTCATCGTTGAGAACTTGAGATGACCAAACCAGAGGACACGAATAAAGCCCAAAACTCCAGTCAAAAAGACGAAATATCTCCCCCACAAAAAACCCTAATTCCCCAACATCGGCAATAAACATAGCTTCAAATCTCAACGAACCATAAAGTACAGTGATAACAGGTAACTAAGTTGAAAAAACAAACCTTGATCAAGATCGTGTCTCCGCGAAAGAGTTGGAGCTTCTCCATGGTATCCGGGTGGAGTGCGACGACGGAATTGTCATCGTTGACAGCCTCATCCACGACCAGGCGATTCGCCGCCTTCTTCCGCTCGAGAATGGCGGTACTAAAGTCTCTCTTCGTTCCCTTACTATTAATCAAACCCACAACACATAAAATCAAAAAAATAATTCACAATCCAAACTAAAATCTACATTCATTAATAAAACCAAAGACGAATTTCACATCGGAGAACAGTTAACAGAGAGAGAGGAAGTGCTTGTGAGAATAGATCTGGAGACTTACGAGTCAGAGGATTCAGCTTGGTTCGCCATGGTTGGTCGCAAGAATTAAAGCGAGGTAGCGTATCTGAAGGATACTTTCTTATAGAGAGAAGCAGGAGATCTGAACACTTCTTATTGGGTTCATATAGGAGTCTTTGCTCAATTTCTTGTTTGGAAAGAAAGCTTTTTATTTTATTTTTAATATCGGAAACAAAAGAAAAAGAAAAAGGATACAAAAGAAAAAAGGAAAAGACAATACTGTAATATTGGAGAAGAAAATGGGCTATCCAGGCCCAAGCTACCTTTTAATGGGCTTGACCAAGACTTGGCCCAAAAAGTTTAATTTATCTTGTTAGTTGTTATGAGAGAAGACTGGGCCCAGCAAGCAACCGACACAGTCGGTTGCCAATCATTACCCGCCCATAAAGTCGGACCATATTTTCTAATATCGATTGGTCGGGTGAATCGGTTGTTTGGCAGATAATCAACCAATCCAACCCATGCCCAACCCTAGCTGCGTGCCAGTTTCACAGGCAAACCAATATCAAAACAATGAAACAATAGTAAAAGAGAAATATAATTTTTCTATTGTGATTACACAGTACATCACAACTTCT
Organism: Tripterygium wilfordii; assembly: GCF_013401445.1. NCBI lineage: Eukaryota > Viridiplantae > Streptophyta > Magnoliopsida > Celastrales > Celastraceae > Tripterygium > Tripterygium wilfordii. Next base: position 2,735,071 of record NC_052244.1, on the reverse strand, counting down.
TTGGAAAACAATGTACAGAAGCAACTACTGAAAAAAAAGTTGGATGAAAACAGAAAACTGTGCAATGTTTACACTCTTGATATTTGTACAAACAGGGGTGATGACTATGATGGAGCATTCTTCACATCGCCAAGTTCTCTTCTTGGCTTGTATCAGCCCCATGAGCACACACCTTTTGTCTGCAGAACTGGAAAGTAATTAGTCTCTATATTCAGAAAACTCCTTTAACTCTCTCTAACCATGTTATCACTTATCACTGAGGATCAATTCACTACAATTTCAAGCCCCACTGTCAACTTTAAAATTGATGAAGGAGGCAGTTTCATGAGTTTCGACTGTCGATGGTGGTTCTTTCTTGTCCAAACCGAAAAATGAGCAATTCTGAACTGTGTCCAAACTGCTGGCTATCAGACGATTCAAACCACCTAGGCTGTCACTTAAAATCAGGTCTTCATTATGATATTTTGAGGGTGGAATGTCCAGATCTAATGGTCCTAAGGATTCAGGCTGCAGCATTCAGAACATGAAACCATGTCAATTATCTAATAAGTCGAGCCAAAAAAGGTCCGAATACAAGAATTCACATCCCGTATCACTGATGATTGGATATTATCATTTACTCTCAGATAAATTTTAGGTAAACTGACCGCACCTGAAGAGGAAATGGGGCCAAAGTAAAATATGAAAATAAACTGGGAAGAAAAAGTACATACCCAATAAATATCTGTTAGCCCAGTGAAATCTTTTGCTGGATTGTAAACATCATGTGCATCATGTGTACATTCCTCCATAGGGTCACAAGGACAGTCCATAGGCTGCTCAGCTTCAGATAACTCCTCCAGAGATTGAGACTGAGATTTGAATTGAGCATGCTTCACAAGAACCTATATCCTTTCCAGGCAATAAAAATTCATAATACATAAACAAATATAATACCTCAACCAAGTCGCCAGAAGCCGCTGAGCTTGTTGTCTTGACCTGTTTGCAGAGCCCTGATGAAGATAGATCTGTTGTTTTAGGAAGATCCTGACAAAGAACGTGATTCTTTTGAAATGAGAAGGCATCACATGTTTGTTCAGCATCCCAAATCGATGATGCATGGGATGCTGCCATGGATGCAAAGCCCGTCTTGTTCTGATATCTGGACATATGAGCAGCAATAGCAGCATCAAACGAATCACAGCTGAACGGGATTTGCTGAAAGCATTGACCAGCGGGTGGTTCAATACATTCAGTATCCATGTCCTGAGGCAATTCTGAAAGTAGATCTCCAACACTTATGTTAGTAAGACTATCTGCCCACTCTCCAGCTGACTGACCCATGCCATTGTTCAACGCCAGATCATACTAAGCATGAAAATATACAAGTTCATTACCACACAGTTAAAGACAAATTCTTCTTAAAATTTTTAATTTCAACAGGTCATGTTACATCCTGAAATTAAAATCTAAGTTGTCTTGCTTCAGGATGAAATTAGCTTTATGAAAAGAAATTTGCCCTTCTCATTCCATGAGACATGGATGTGCAGTCTACATATCTATTGGTTTAACACAAATGTCTGACTTTCAAAACTTCAGTGGCGCGCAACTCAAAAATCTGCAATCATGCTTACATCCCAAACCATATTAAAAGTGTTAAAGCCATGAGTATAAGAGAAATATTTACCGCATCTTCCAATTGTCTCGGGTTAGTCCTGTCACCAATGTCCTTTCTATGCAATGATATATTCGCTGAAGAATCAAAGGACACCACAAGATTCTTTCTGGAACCTGTATTCAGGTACCTATGCATTACATGGACATCATCTGTTGAAGGCAGTGTACAATCATGATTATCATTTTTTGTCACTCGTTGATCCCTGAATGGATCCACGAGTTTCTCAGACTGATCATTGTTTGATGGCCCAGCTGTGGGAACTGAATCCTCAGTTTGCCCCTCCACATTTTCAACATCAATATGATGCCTGCAAGGTATGCACCAGGTTCCTAACAGTGGTTTTGGCGTTGCAGACCCAAGTTGAGATTTCGAAAACCAACCATACCTTCAATTGGAAAATTGAATAGTCAGTTATCATACAAGGACATCATTTTAAACTGTTGAATTTGATTCTAGAACAAAAGAAGAAACCTCAAGCGAAAAACAGGAGGACTTCCTATCATTGCATATACATCAGCTGCACTGACAGTGGAATCCTGAGTCCATCTCTGACAATCCACCAGATTTTCCCTCTGAGCACTGTAAGGGAAAAGCATTACGTCTCCAGATGCTGCACTTGAATTGCCCCATTTGCGGTTCATGTGTTCCAATACCGATGATATCTTTTTCCGGGTACTAAGAGTGAGCTCCAGGTGTGGATTATGTTTATCCTGCCAAAAGAAGAAGACCCAATAATTTCTTACAATGTTCCGCACAATGCACAGCTGTTAAAACCTCACCATACGTAAAAGTTGTCATCTTGATTTTCTTTTGTGCTCACCATTTCCAAGGCTCTTCGAACACCATCATCAATGGGAAACAACTGAAGCTTAAGTTTCATAGAATTGAGAGAATTGCCCTCAACTAAAGGATTTTGTGAAACAGTTACCATGTATGGTACTTCTCCCGGTGGATCAAGACCATTTTCAACTGGAAATTATGAGAAATAATTGCCGTGTTAAAGATCCATGCATTTCTTTACAATTAAAAACATTTTAGGGTAATGATGTTCAGCAGCACCTGGCATACACTGCTCATGTTCCACCTCTTTATCCATCCTTGTTCGCTCCAAATGCTCAGAAACATATAAACGAAGATTTTCAGTTGCATCTGGCATGCACTGCACATCTTCCACCTCCTTATCCGTCACTGTCCTCTCCAAATGCTCTGCAGCATCAGCAACCAAAGAAACTCCAGCAATTGCAGCCTTTTCCCATTTTTTATATGCCGCAGATGAGACAACACGTCCTAAGAATCAACCAACAAACAAGCCTATGGTTAACATGAAGCAAGAACAGTTTAGAACATTGGCTAATAAAGATAGATGAAGATGATGATGCAAGATAGTATATGATCATCACAGGAGAGCATTAAACCACAATGCCTGTATAACTAAGTATAAACACATATCCACCTCATAAAACTATATTCCTGACAAGAAAAGATGAATGCCAGATGGATCCTAAATTAATTGTCTATCCTTAAACTATATTCCTGACAAGAAAATATGAATGCCAGATGGATCCTAAATTAATTTTCAATCCATAAACTATATTCCTGACAAGAAAATATGAATGCCAGATAGATCCGAAATTAGTTTCCAATCCTAAACAAACTATATTCCTCTCCAATAGCAATATACCAAAACCAGACAATATAAAAGACCCTACTACTAAAATGAGAAAGACATCAATGCCTACTGAAACTATAAGAACCATTCTGCATCCTACCTGATCATGAATTTCCCCCCATAACTGTTAGTTATTAAAATGCAGAAGAAAAAAAGACCTCGCTTTCTTTCCAAAAAGAGAGGGAGTGAAAGATAGCAAAGGAGAGATTTACCTTGTTTCCGTCTTTGACTGTTAGGTTTTGTAGCAGTAGTGTCTCCTTTGTTGCCACAACGATTACCACCTGAATTAGCATTGCGCTTCACTAATCCCTTTCCAGGTCCTAATTTTTCAATGTTTTGACTGTCCACAAGAACCAGTTTACAAGTGCGGCTATCCTGTGCTGATGTTCTACTCTGGCTTGTGACAGCTGTTGAAGCAATAGAAGAACAGTTTTCCTCGAGGGGACGACGTTTTCGCACATTTTTCTTTTGGTCTTTCAAGAGTTGGTGCTCCTTCATGTGAATGCACGTATTGGTCAGTTAACGCATGCTCATTAAACAACTTCCATAAAATAGGAGGGCCACAGATACTATATTGACTAACCAAGGCTTCTATAAATATCTTAAAACGCCGGGGCTTCAGGTGAAGTTTCGAGGCCTTGCAGTTATACTTTTCCAATAAAGACCACCTAGAAAAGAATTTGCGTTTGCAAGGAAAAAATCAATATCAAAGAATATCAGAGAAGTTTATGGCCAAAACATAGAAAGCGATTGTAATAATCTTTTCCTAATGCTAAATACCATCATTAATGTATTTAATCTTGATGGCATCACAGATAAAGTAAGTGAGAATTTTCCTTTGGAATACATTTTTAGAAAATAATTGAATTGCAATAAATGAATAGCAACTTCCCAATCTGAAGATTCGCTGATAACAAATATGAGCTTTTATGACACATGGATTAATAAGGAATCAACAATTACAAAAGAATCCAAGATAAACAATCATGTCTATAGAAACAAATCTACAAGCATATTACCATCGAAGCATTGCAGCATTTGTATCCTTTGAGTTTTTGGCATCCAAACACAACCCTGGACCCAGAAGCTTGTTCATACGCCTCACAAGACGATAGTAGTAATGTCTGACCTGAAAATCAACAAAAAAACAACAAGAAGAATATGATAAATATACAAATATGATAAAAAGAGCTCTCATGGTCTAGTGGTGAGTTGTTCTTTATCAATTGCACAAGGTGCAGGCTCGATTCCCCTTCATCTCGAAAAAATATATATAACGGCTGTAACCTATGACCTTATATTATAACTCATCAAAAAAAGGGAACCTGGTTAGCAAACACGATGAATAAAACGACAAAAATTACTTAGCTGTCACGGAACAATACCTGATCTTTGTTCTTACTTTGGACACGACAAGTGATCTTCTCGAAATTCTGCAACCAAGCCATGAAAATGTGAGTATACATCTAGCACTGAAAAAGGTTTTAATGGCAGAGTACATTCCAAACGACGATATACCTTGCCAACTTGCCGGAGTGCAGTGAAGAAACTTTCCTCCTCTTGATGTGTCCAAGCAGCCCATTGCCGAGTTGGTTTTTTGGCTGCATTGTGGATTTCCAAAACAGTTAATGTTCACCAAAGCACTAAACACATGATGGACCAAGCATCTACATTGCCGAAAACAAAGAAAAAATCATTGTAGTACCAGGTGGCTGCTGCTGTGGTGCAACATTATTTGTGGCTGATTGTGTCACACCAGGATCTCCATCCGGAACCATAGAAATGTTATCTTGCTGAGGTTGTACCTCAGATGCCAAGGACACCTCTGACTCAATCAGCATCTTCTATACCTCACAGAAACCCTAATTCTCATGCTCTTTAGCTCCCGAAGCTTCAACTATTCCGCTCAAAGTCCAACGCAGCAACTAACAACAGACGTGCTTCATGTCAGAGAAGAAGAAAATAATTACAAAAATACAATCCAAATTCGAAGCTCGGAATCATGAAATAATCAATAACGGTTCATGTTTTGGGTGAAAAATGTCGGTTTCGTCGGATATGAAGACAGAAGAAAACATAACCGACCTAGAAAATCATAAATTTACTTCTAATGAATCGGAAACAAGATTGCTAAGAAGAAACAGCAATTAAAACAAGCAAAATCATGGTTAAATTAAGATCTGATAGATCATGGATTCTAGAAAATAAAAATAAAAAATTAACAAAAAAAATCAAAGGGGGAAATCACGCACCATCTATGAGGACACAATCTGGGTAGACGAGATCCGGAAAATAGATCGAATCGATTCAATCAGACCCAGAAAATTGACTAGGGTTCTTGTGTGTTTCACTTTGAAGTTGCTTTATTTTTTATTTTATTTTATTTTATTTTTCTTTTGATCTTAGCAAGTTAAGATTTTGAATTTGGATAATGGAATAAGGATAGTGGCGTGTCAAATTCAAGCGAATTATAAAAAGAGGCCTAGTATCAATAATAATAATAAAAAAAAACCATTTCTTTTACAGACTTTCTAAACTCTTAAAGTAAAATGTAATTTTTCGTGACTCAATTATATATATAGTTTCATTTTCGTTATTAAATTTTTTTCCTCAAATTCGTATTTCAACTACAAAAAAGAATTTTGTTCGTCTCTCGAAAAAATTCGATAACAGAAAAATTGTGACATTTGAGTTGGCTTAAATTGTACATGATAGAATGATATATAAAAATTCATGTGACATATTGTTTCATCTCCGACAACAAATAATTAAAGTTTAGTAACTTCTAATTATTAATATGTAAACTTTATACTAACTATATTAGAAAAATGTAACTATTTACTTTTAGCTCCTTACAAATATTTAGACCATTCCACTCTCTTCTAATACTTTTTACTAGTTATTTATTTTTTTTACAAAAAGGAGGACGGTTGTATCATCAAACACCTTTTGTCTTGTTAGTAATATAGGTAATTAAGTTTCATTCTCATAGCTAGCAAATCTCTCTGGAGCTAACTCCATATGCCAAAGGTGGTCTAGGGGTAATGCTCGTGAAAATTTGTTTAGGGATTATTTATATGGCATGAAAATAATCACTAATAATAGTTTAAAAAATAAAACATTACATCTTTTTTTTATTCTCTAAAAATTTTCATATTTTGAAACCGTCATATTGCAAACATGATTAGTTATAATTCAAATAACTCTTTTTTTATGAAATATACAAGACAATTCATTTCTGAAAAATATCTTCCACAATTACATTTTTATAGGCAAAACGAATGTTAATTTGAAAAACCGATACACAAGCAAAAGATAGATGCTCCATTATTTACACTAGCAATCTAGAAATATCACCAAACTCCTTCATCTGTTCATACATCTGCAATATATGTCTCTAATTGATATTCAAGAGTTATGCACATTACTTCAATGATAGATAGTGTTGTCTACCATGTGTATGTTCCTTTAAGCTGGAGTAGTGGAGATCAAGGTTGAGAACCTGAGCTATTGGGCTAGAAAGGTTGAATGGGTTAAAATAAAGGAGATTTTCAAGGTTTCATATAAATTGGACTTGGACATTGGATGCCCCAATGTATAACCATTGAGGGCCCATTTTATTTTTTACCCATTTTATTAACTAATTTTTTTCATTGGGGTCTGTGGCCCAATCATTTCTAAGTGGCTCCGCTACTGGGCGTGTATGAGACGTAGAGATTCGTGTACTCAGGATTAATCATATAAGATAAAAATTAATGTGGTCGTGTCTTAAATGAGTTTGACGTTAAAAAAAGTTACTTTCTTTAAATGGGATGCTTTTTTTTTTATACATGAGGAAAAACCATAAAAGAAAATAAGGGGAAGCATTGATTGTGATTGATAATAGAAAGAGGACTCGGCTCAAATTTCCATTCAAGCTTACAATTTTTGTTTACCTTACAAGCAAAAATCTAAAACTAGTCTGGTTGTTGCACAGGTACATGTATCGACAAAGCCAATGTAACTGATAAAAGTTTTGTTTTACAGACAAAACCAGCGTAACCGTCATCAGAAATTGCAACAGCCTTCTCTTGTGTTCCTCTCCTTTCCAAATACCATTAGGCAATCACTCTGTTATAAGCATAGGCTGCATAGCAACACTAGTTACATAAAAGTCTAGCAAGTCACTGCTAGATAACCTTTATATAAGGTAATATGAGGAGGAGAAACAAACACTCACCTCCGAGTAGATTGAACCGTTGTAAATACCAAGAAAGGATGAAATCTGAGCCTGCCCAATCTAAATTATGCTGTAGCCACGTAAGTACCGGTGCCAGCTTTCGCATGTATAATCTGCCATAAACTCACTCAAGCATTGTTGGACTTGGAAAGCATTAATCTGTACATCGGTGCCCCGCGATCAATGACATGTTGTTCCCAGTCTGACCTAACTTCAAAAGGGTTCTCTTCCAGCCATATTCTTCTATTTATTTTGGCATCATGGTAGTCACATACAACACTGAGTTTACCCTTCCCATACTTCAGGAACTGTTCTTTCATTCTCAGTGCCACTGTTTCTATGTCAGATTGCAGGAAAACCTTAAAGAAATGCAAGAATAGTTAACAATAAGATCAAGTCAGTCTCATGCCTCTCTGTCTTATAAACTGATCAGGGTTCTTTTTGTTGATGGGTAATAGATATAAATTCCACAACAGGCAAAAGCATGGAACTGGCATTACCTTCCCGTCATGTGTAAGGAGATCAGCAACTGCTTCGACCAGAGATTGTTGCAGCATTCTCCGCCTATGTTCTGGTTTGTTGAAATCAGGGTTTGGACACTGAAGAGGAAGAATCTTGATGTAGCAAAAAAATGAAATGAAAAGGATTCATTGCCATTTAATTCGCATTATAATGATATTGAGCAACTTCAAATGACATCTTCAACTGAAAGACCATGCTTGGAAGCAATAAAAAATAAACCTTTCCGCCTCGAGATGTCCATTCCCAACTTACATGACAAGGAAGTAAAATCAAAAGAAAAATAGTAATAAAAAGAAAGGACGAGCCCTTTATTTTCCATGATTGCTTTCCTTCTGAATTCCACAAAAAGGGAGAAAATGAATTAAATGCCTTAGAAAGAGTACATAGACAGCTACTGGATATTAATCACGAGTTGGGCCTCTAATTACATAACTTATCATGAATCACAACAACATTTGGCAACAGTTAAAGAACAACTCCATCAAAAGGAAGTAACCTACCATGAATTACCTAAGATCGTAATCCACCAAATTTGATGGACATTTTGAACAGCAAATAAGAAAAGTTATATGACAAAAATGGTAGAACTGTTTTACGAGACAAATATAATGTTGCGTAAAGAGAAAATGTGGTGATGGCAGTGGTTGCAAATTTGCAATGGTTCCACTGGTTACAGTTATAATAGACAGCAATCATGCTGAATGGTATTAAATGCTTAATAGAAGAAATAAATAATGAGTGAGAATAGATAAGAAGGATGAAGATTTACGCTCTGCACCTGTATTGAGACAAGGACCAACTCTCCCGGGTAACTAGAAACTATAGAACGAAATGTTGATGTTGCATTTGTTGCAATGAAATGCCTATAAACCAATGAGAAAAAAAAATTGTCACACATATAAGGCAAATTATAATTCAGTGAATAAAATAATAAATCTATATTTTTCAACCAAATTGTCCAGTCTTCCATTTTATTCACAATTTTTAATTCTTATTCGAACTCGGAAAGAAAAAGAACCTTAGAAAAGATTATATGTTCCTTGGGTTCCATCCTGGTTAATCCTGAGTAATCATGAATATGCCACATGATAAGGAACTGATATGAATATATAGTTCTATATCAATAGACATGATATGAATCTATAGTTCTATATATTCTTAAAATTTCCACTTTCCTTAAATATCAATCAGGCAAATATGCCACATCAAAATCATGATATGAAACTAGACAAAATGGAAAATCCAAATAGGCAATTGTTAAAGGTTACATCTCTAAGCCTTTGCCCCTCTCAAGAAAAAAATCCAAACAAGATATGCTCAGGTAAATAAGAATGAAACAAACTTAGCCTAAACGGAATAATACCTAACCTAATTGCACAAGTGGTTCATAAAGAATGCTTGGTGGGATCCAAGGTGTAAACTTTATATAGGAGCTCAATCAAGTTTAAGAATTTGATTTGTCTCAAAAGGAATCCATGCAAAGTAAAATTCCCATACCCATTCTGAATTGCAGATTGATTAACAGACTCTAGACAACGCCTAACAAGCTGAAAAAGAAAGATCCAAAAATTAATTAGAAATTAGATGGAAAACTAAAGCAAATCGAAAGGAACAAAATTGAGACATAGAGAAGAAAACCTTTTCATTAATCTCTAGACCAAGAAAGTTCAAATGTTTCCTCTTTCTAGCCATTCCTAGAATAAACAGTCCATTTCCTGTCAATTTTTAATCCAAGCGTCAGAACTGGAAAGTCAATTTAAGGGGAAAATATAATGCAAGTCAGAAAATAAGTCATCCAGTTGTGATGCTAACCAAAAAAGGGTCTAGAATTTGGATGGGCTCCTGTTGATGATTTTAAAATAAATTTATGCATCATTTTTCTTTTTCCTTAAGATGCCAACACGTTTGCAACGGATTTATTAATAACTAGAGGAAAGGAACAAGGAAAATGATACCGCTTCCTATATCAACTACCAGAGGCTGTGCAGGATCACGAAATGCACTTCTCCAGTCATTCAGAAATGGATATGCCTGCACAAACATAATGCAAGCAATTTAAAGGAGGTTCCAGGAAAAAATAATCCAAAACAGGAAATTAGCATTGTTATTTTAGGGTACTTCCCGAAGACATGTGAAGATCCTAAGACTATCTAATTTACATACTCACAAAGAACAAATACTGTTTAGCACTTAATAGAATGCGGTCATTAGACTAAGGAAATTTAATAATATATTTTAAACATAGAAATCCGCCACTTGGAAATGGATTCAATGCTTAATGCCAGCATTGGATTCGCACAAAAGAATGGAAAAGAAAAAATTTGCAAAATTACATAGCAGTGTTTGCTCCAATCTGTGAGATGGCACTTAAACAAACATAAAATAACTCCACTTCAGGCTGAGACAGATCTGTAAAGATTTTAACTCAATGTTAAAGAATCAACAATAGATTTTGAACATGACATATATTACAATTATGCAGACACGGCCAGATTACTCTCCTCACCTAATTAAGATAGCACCCTGGACAATGATTTAGATAAGCACAAAACAAAGTTACAGTATCGAAGATCATCTCCCAAGACAAGTCCCGCAAAATCATGGTAGGAGGAAAAACCAAGCATGATGCATGACAGAAATGCATGAAGTGCAAAATCGATATCTCTGTTTTACAATCTACCACCATGACATTACAGTATTGTTTTGCAGCAATTAAAGTAAATATAGGTAAGAAAATGGAAGACAGTAAACCTAGAAAGATTACACAAAACGTACTCTATCTAAGGCCATGACTCCTGGAAGCTTTCTTCCTTTGAGAAAATCCCATACAACAGAAGCATTATCAATTAGGTTAAGAACTGAGGCAGAAGTTGATTCAACCCTCATCTCCTTGCAGGCCATGTTGCCTATGATAGTCACATCACAATGTCTTTGGCATTGTTTATAAAGCATTTGAGACAATTTGATGGCCCCATTTGTCTGTCTACTCGAGGATTTGAATTTCACAAGGCCAATCCACATAATTTTCTGTTGTATACACAAAGTCATCAGAGTTGTTAGAACATGAAAACCAGTAACGAAAAATAATATCAGTATAAATAGGACATCATCATTTGATGACAAAGTACCTAAAATACACCAGGCAAGAAGAATAATTTGAGCATATCATGCAAGAACTTCGATAGAAATATCAAGTCATGCCTAGTCTACCTTTACCTTATATTACTTTTTCATACTTTATTTACCTGGCACTTTGCAAGTAGAGACTCTATTTCTTCTAATGAACTAGGGCCGAGATCAACTGGTAGCCAACCTAAAAAAAATCACCATCTCAATAAATAAATAAACACATAAATGAAAGAGCAATCGTCATTTAAGGAACTCATGCATTTTCCCCCATCATAAACTAAGCCTATTCTCAAGCAAAATATGCTCATAAACAAAAGTCAATGAAGTAGAAGTGTAGAATAACAAAAAGGAAAAAAAGAACGAACAAAAGAAGAAGTATGCAGATGGTAAAGAATTAATAATCTCCAACTTGTAGAGCATTCTTATATGTGTAACTATCATTAACTTGAAGCAAGTTCTGGAAACAGCTACGTCAAATGTCAACAATCACAAGGGACCAGAATACCTTTGAGATATAGTTAAAAATTCATCAAGCAATGTGAAGAATTGCCAGGCTGCAAACCAACAACTACCAAGCATGTCCAGTTCCAGGTTAGAATCTCACCATTCAAAACACCATGAGCCGGAAATAGTTTCAACTGGTTTTCAAAATGATTATTTGTGCACCAAAAATCTTTGGGGTACATAATAGATATGTTCCTATTATGCGCAAGCTGGATTATATCTAAAGCTGCTTCATGTGCCCCAGGTTCCACCAAATTGGGAAGAACAGGAAGTCCTAAAGCATGCATTATTTGAAATGACATCATTCCGACAAACACCAATACATCACTTCTGGAAGCTAAAAAATGGATTGCAGCTGCCTTGTCATAGAGATTTCCACCTCCAACCTGCAAACACATTAAAACATAGGAAATAATTAGGAAGTGATGAACAAACACAATAAACAAAATGGCCCAAGATTTACATGACAGGAAGAAGACTATAGAAGAGAAGCAACCTTAAAATGTGTGTATTCAGAAATATAGACATACTATTGCGACATGAGGCCCTTGGTTCCTTTTCACAGCCATCTTTAGTTGACACAGGCTCTCTTCAAAGTGATAACCAGCCATACAGGCTGAGCAAAAGCGTGTAACGCCAACCGTAGATGCAAGCATTTTGTGAGACTCAGAAAAGGCTTCATTAATATAAATATCAACTCCTGCTGATAACAATTCAGCAAACTTGGGACAGTTTGAAACTTCTTCTTTAAACTCAGAGAGATTATCAAGAAGAATAACGTCTGATTTCTGGAGTTCTTCCATCTTCAGCGACATATCACAATCAATACATTGCACTACAGCAACATTGTGTTGGAGAAGTGACGACAAAGTACCTAAAATATTTATTTATTGCGAAAGGTTAAGAAGAAGTGCCTTTGAATAATGAAACTCTCACCATTTTCTATGTTAAGAAATAAGATAAATCACTATGGTGCAAATATGATTTACTTTTAATACTAGTGTTTTTCCTCATGGGCTTGCTAGTCACAAGGGGAAAAAACAGCAAGATCCTAAAAGCAGAAATCGCATGCACTTACAACCATCAAGAATGTTGAAATACTAGCAATATAGTACCAAATGTAATACCTGCAAAAGACTCTACACTCAGATATTCTTGATGAATCTTCTTAGTCCAGCTAGTCACAAGAATTACTCTGGCCTTAGCGTCAAGCAGATACTTAATAGTAAAAAGTGCATTGGAAACTGACCGAGCACTCTGATCCACTACAGCTTGAAGTAAGAATCTAGAATCAAATCTGACCAAAACAACTTTGGCATCAAGCTTCTCCTTAGGAAATTGTCTAAGAGTTTGAATGTCTGGAAAATCCTCTGATTGCACTTCATCATAAACAATGTCTGGGAAGGCGTCTGACTCTACTTCTTCACAAGAACAAGCCTAAGAAAATATTTAATCGGGAAGAGCAGAAATATCAGACATAACCAACAAACAAGAGTCAGGGGAAAAAAAAAGAGGCGCGGGGGATTTGAAGAGAGAAGATGTAAAAAGTTATCAAATTAGTGTCCTATGATAACTTTTTCCAGACTAAACCCAGTCAAGGGACCTCTCCCTCTCCTCCATGCATTAGTAGCACAAATGCGAAGGAGAGAAAACAGAGGAGAAGAAAGAAAATCCCAACCTTATATTCAATTGAATTTCTGATACGATCAATTCCATGTGAACCACCTAAACATAATTCAAAATATCAAAAAGAGCAGTGTGAAACAAAAAATAATAAGGAACTGATGGAGTTTTCGTTTTACAACAATGAAAAACCTTGATTGGATGAATGGACAGCATAGCATTTCATATATGTCAATGTGCTCGTACGGGAAGGATAGAAACTCGATTTGTTTAAGAATAGAAGTCCTGGGGGCGCATTCAAGAGTTGACTCATCTCCTTTTACCTCTCTTTTACCCGCGGATAGCGACTATAAATCATCCACCATCAACAAAATATTAGAATATAGAGAGAGAACGAAGTATAATCAAATTCCAAATAAAAAAGAAAAAAAGGAGAAGTTACTATAGTACCTCTATTTTCCTTCACTTTCTCGGCAAACAAACACGCAATAATGGTGACCGGAGGAAAGGAAAAAAGAGTCTTTGAACAGGCAGAGATAAGCGTAAGAGAGAAAGCGGAAACGATGCTTTTTTCACGCGCCACGTGGCTTTAATGGTCAAGATATGCGGAGACGTAACAGACGGTCCGGTTCATATAGACATTGATCAATCCGGGTCTAGATTGTAGTCGGAACTCTCTCTGGAAATTTTAAAACGACCAACAGAGGGAGCTCCGCCGAGATTCTTCGTTCCAAGTCTTGCTTGGTTTTTCCGTCAAAAGAGTCGAGCACCTCTACCGTCGTTAAACCCGGATCCATCTTTGGGAAGCTGTGCTTGTTCAAAATGGGTATAGGGTTTGTGGTTGGCGGGTTGGGGGTTCAAAATGGTTAAACCCGGGATCCACGTGGCTCAAGTCATTTAGAAGGCTTTTCTTTATTTGTTTTGGTTGGAATCTTTTCCCTTGGCAGATCATTAACCAGCTTTGCTTTGCCATGGAATGAATGTTAGTCCATCTTTTCATCTTTTTATAATCAATTGCAAATTTTAGTTTTCTAAACATAATCAATGAATTGCTTTTGTTATTAAGTACGGATTTGGTTATGCAATTTTTTAAAAAATAAAATTCAAATCGATAACAAGTTGACTAAAAAACTACGAAAAAATATAAATAATTATACGAAATTGCAACAGATAATACGGGAGAAAATCAACAATTTAACTTCTACATGAAATTAGCTCAAAATAACACAATTCAATCAAAATCTCAATAATTTAATTTAATCCCCAAAATAAGGAGAAAACACCCACATTGAAAAGCCGCAACAACAGAAACATAAAACACAAAATAATAACAAAAAAGTCAAAAGCCATAAGCAAATATAAATAATTATCCAATCAAAAATCAAATTATGAATAATCACCCAAATAAATTTTTTTAAAAAGAAACGAAATGGGCCGGGGAAGGAAAAGCCCACAAGCCATATGGAGGACATGAATCATGAACATATATACACAGAGAGTAGCAGTGGGCTGTGGGCATGAAATATTATCCATTGACATATACGCAGAGAGAATGACATATACGATCTCAATAGAAACTGAAGAAAGTAGACATGATAATCTAAGCAGATCAAGCGAATGTATTCAAGCAAATACGACCTACATGTAGTATCAATTCAAATAAACACACACACATATTACTATCCTTTGATGTTTGTAAATTTACAGTGGATTTAGTTAAGCACGTATCATTATCCTCATTTAGTTATTTACCAAATACAATATGCATGTAGTATCAATTCAAATAAATAAACACATATTATTATCCTTACTACGCCGCAGAATCGACAGATAGCATGGCGTCATAGGATTGAAGGCAAGCATCAAAAGGTAGAAATAGACAACACTGACTCAACAACGCAGACGCTAGAGCTTGTGAGAAACCCTATATTTTATAATTAGGCAAGCATCAAAAGAAGGTAGAAACATATAACTTCGAGTCAAAAACACATAAATGAGAACTTACGAGAGACCCGATATGTTTTAGAACCAGGTGGAACGTAGAAACAATTGAAAGAGGAGGCACAAAGTAGGAACTAGGTAAGTAAATCTACGACGAGAAGAAAAAACACACCTCAATCTTCTCTGCTTGGATTTCATGTCTATCAGACAACCAAACCTATCATCTCCCACAAAATTTTGTTCTGAACATGTACAACAATTTAGTAAAGGCATGTGGCACATAGTAGTTACTCACTGGCTCATACAAACCAGCATTTCAAAAAAAAATTATGAGAATTCTAAATCAAAAGCAAATGGTGCATAATGAGGGAAAGATAATTTCCAAAACACCTTCTTGTTGAAAAAACTCCAATGTAGACAACTAATTAGAAGAATTTTTTTTCCTTCTTCTTTACTCTGTGAGTTATATTTATAATAAGACCACCTCACATGATTCCAAGGTCTACCAATATTAAATGTGAAATGGCCAAGTTTTTATCATTGAAATTGAAAACTAACATTCTTAGGGCATCAAAACCATAACTTAATTGATTGAAAAAGAAAGATATAAGAACTACCAAAAAGTCACAAGTCCTCCGGATCATTTATCTAAAGTGGCCACAAATTAAGTGATAGAATTAGAAAACACGCTACGAAAAATAGGGTGGTGTTGTTTAAGATGACCATACACACTCTTCTTTTTCACCAAGACAAAGAAGTTAAAAAGAAAAAGATTCCATGCATTGCAATCTGATTATAAGTATCAAATTTCAAAAAAGAACGACCATGTAAAGTAGTAGTAGAAGAAATGATTATGTCCATATGCATATTTTCAAGTTATAGCGCTATTTGAAATAAAGAAATCATAGAATGGTTAGAATGTGAAAATGGAAGAAAAGGCATCAGTTTAAGTAGCATACCTATCGCAACTACACCTTGAGCTGCACTATGGCATGAACTCGAGAGATTTGAAAACAAGTATTGACAATCACCGCCTGAACAACATATATCCATCTTCAATAATATCAAAATCAAGGCATGGAGACTTAACAAAATTCTGCTTCATTTTTGTAGGTACTTTTCAGTCTGGTTTTTGCTAGGTAGATATATTCGGGATAATGTTTGGGCTGCAAATAAATTGGAGCACACAATAAGTCATAAATTGAGGAAAGGCGGTTTACCTGATATAAAATTTGATATGGAGAAGAAAGCCAATGACTTGCTTGAATGGCACTCGAACATTGTTGAAGTCACGGAGGCAATGGGATTAATAAGAAAATGTTTTCATCCTAATATATGAATGTATTATTTTGTGTTGATCAACGACTCTCCAAAAGGACATATCAAGCCTACTACTTGGTTGAGATAGAGAGATGCCCTTTCTTCTTTTTTTCCCCATTAAGTGTATAGAGGTGTGTTCAGGCTTTATTGAGAGCAAAAGCTCAAGGTTGTATCTACAAGGTCATAATCAACAGAGCTAATGAGATTATATCTCATCCATTCCAATTGTGTGTGGTTTGTCACATGGTCAAACAATTATAGAGGATTGTAGTGAATCCTTTAGTAGTCAGAGATAGATAGTCTAAGAAGAAAAAAGAGGGCTTCAGGGTATGGACTGCTAATATTGAAAAATCTGCATTATGTTGGGAACTACCCTGAGTTAAACATAATGCAATCATAAAGATCTATTTCCAGAGTTAATATTCTCCAAAGGTTTGGTCGTTTGAAACTTGAAAGTTGTTCTTTCCTCTCCTGTACATTTGAAGATGTGGCCAAAGTAAACGACTGTGTAACATCATGTCAACTCAAAACGTACCGTTGCACAAACCATATTCAGTCTCATAGTTACAAACGTGCACACTGATCTTAAGGAACTAGGTAAGTATAACACAGATGACAGTGAAAAAACACGCATGTGACTACTCCCCTCTGGAAAAAATGATAGTATCATGTAACCAAACCTGTCCTCTTCCAAAAAAATAGCTTGGAATCCATGCAACAGTTCAAAAGCAAGTGACATGTAGACACTTCTAATATAATAATACCATTTTACTGCAATAATTTGAACAATATAATCGGTATCCTAAGTTTTAGTCCAATGCAAAAGTTACAAATGAAAGAAAGAGGCTTTTAGTCTCACTATAGAGAAAACCACAAAATTGGAAGATCAAAGAACGGAGCATTTAGAAAGCTATGCATGTAGGAAAACTTGAATAATTGACAGAAATATATGTCAGTCGATATGGGAGCATAATTAGCAGAAACACATGTATATATGCATGAGAGTTCATAACATCATATAGAATTTGATAAAAATCAACAATCAGACTACTAAAAGGAGTTCATAATGTTGTAAACAAATCACATGACAGTCGTACCATGGCATAAAGTTCTTCCATGTGGACCAAGAAAGCTCAAGGACTTTCACGATCTGAAGCCATACCCCTCCCTTTGTCAGGCGTTGGAATACACTTTACTTTCTTTTGGCATGTTTTATCAGTTGCAATTGATGAATACCAACTCAATATTTCAGAAATTCAATAATCAGTATCCACATTACAGACTAACCGTGCCAAAAATCTTAATTAAATAATGTATCTTTAGAGTTAAGCATACATATCTGACACTGAAACTGCATGAAATTGTCTGAGTCAACAAAGGCTTTGGATGCAATTACAAACAAAATAAATTCTGAGTAAGAAAACTTAGAGAAGAGTTTGGGAAAAAATACAGTTATACTTCTGTAACAAATGCTTTCCAAGAAATCAATGCAACTACATAAACTATTATACTGAAGATAAGTTAGCAAAATATGTAATCATAAGAGATTGAGCACTACTGATAAAAAAGGACAGCACCAATCAGGGGCAGAAATCATATCTAGAAAATAAATCGCATTTAATGTTATACTAAAGAATCAGAGTTTGACACGTCCCACTCTATTGAGGAAGTTCTACGCACCTTATCTAACTTAAACAACGACAAGAAAGTTCCTATCACAAACCACAAATGGCAACAAGGATCAATTTTTCGTGAAGAACACAATATAACAAAATGCAAAATATCTTACCCAGAAATTCAAGTAGTTGTTATGTGGAACCGTTTATTGTTGATTTTCGAACATTTTTTAACAATTTCTTTCCATTCACTTCCCATATGTCTTTTTCCCCCAAAATAAGTCATCTGCATGTTTAGCAATGTTCAAGTCATTTATGCCATCTTTATAGTTTCCCAAAGAAACATTAGCCTTACTTCTCCTATATAAAGAAATTTTTTTATGACTAAAATTTGATTGAGAAAACCATCAAAACAAATAACTGGGAAAGAAACGCAAAAAATCAGAAAAGAAGAGAATGAAGCATCATATAGTTAAAGAATAAGAAGTAGGAGGCATCAAAATACACATACAAAGAGAGAGAGAGAGAGAGACAGAGAGAGAGAAGGAGGACAAATAATGATATTTATAATAGGCCAAGTCAACCCAAGATAAAGATTGGCCTCCAATAATTGAGAGGTAGAGTTGGTATGAATTTACCAATTTGTTATCAAGAATCGTATGTTCTGGTGGGTTGTTTCTGTATGCTTTAGTACCCTTGATCTTCAATAAAAATCTTGCCTTACACAAAAATAAAAAAAATTAGCCCTTAACAGGTGAAGTAAGGGGATTGCAGAGAAACTTGGTGACAGAAAACTAAAGAGTGTCTATTGACTCTATTTGACATTAGAATTTCCCTACTCTGAATGGGTGATTCTGTCCACACAACACAAGAAAGAGACTGAACAGATTCAGAACGATCATTGCATATGTTGATCATTACAACCATACTTCTTGTGATCACCTGTAGATATTTTTCCACCCCTAATAACATCTAATAAGCTTGCATCTGCTGTGGATCCGCTCCTTTTTCTTAAAAGGGGTTAACACGATATTAAAAGCTGCTTTAGATTTTAGCAAAACTTTCATCAATTCAATGGCCACACATAATGATTTTTAGGTTTGAGCCATATACAGGAATAGCATTGGATAGAGTTCAAAAAACTCAATTATCTGATGAATCACAGGAATCAAAACACAATCAATTTCTACTATAATACAAATTCCTACGTGGCTATCAAAATTAAGCAACATAAGATACCGTAGTTATCTTTGCATAACTTCAATAAATTTGAAGAGGCCGACAACAATCTCGTAGAAACCACAGTGACAGAATGAACACAAGCAATCAATTATTCAATTAGATAAGTGAGGTACCGAACAGCAAAAATCCACTTTTTGGACATATATGCACTTTAAAACAAATAAGTAGATTTTTTGGGAAAAAATTACACAACTCACATGAAACAAAGAAGCTGACTCCTGTACAAAGCTTCAACCAGATTTCTCCCATTGTCATCAACAAATATTGGAGTAAGGCTCAGTGCCAATTACCATGACGTGGACAAATTGAGAAAATCATCTGTCATGTTTTGCCTGTAAGAAAGACCCTAAAATGGTATCCTCAAGCAAGTGTTCATAATACCTGGGAGTAACAACTCAGAGCTTTGGTGTAATCTCCACCGCGATAACGTTGGTTGCTCATTTGCTTTGATGCCAAAGCAACATCTTTATTCTTTGCACAGAGAGTACTCTTCAAATCTGACAAGTCTCTAATCATCTAAGTCAAAAAAATTTGTAAAATAAACAAGTGAAGGGAATAAGACATTCATCAAAAGCAACACAAATAAATGAAAAAATTGAGATTTTAAAAATTGACACACTTGGTATAATTGGGGCAAATGAGTAAAGAAATCAAGAAGGGAAGATAAAAAGGGAACGGAGATCAGTATGACCGCTAGCCGCTACCATCAGCTTCAGACGGTCTGAAACAGCAGATTTCAACTTCTCCACTCAGATTGACACTAAGAATGAGGCACCAACTGAAATCAAATTGTCCAACCTTCATTTAGTTTAGGAAATGATATCAAACAGAATTGAATGTATTTGCTGACATCTATCAAACTATAAAAGCACAACCTAATATGAAATTTATAAAACCATGGGTAGGGTAAATTACCAGGAACAAGGATCCATTTAAATCATTCCAAAAAGTCCTCCTTTTGCTCCAAATTTTCTTCCTCTAATCCCCACCCAATCAAGAATGGTTGCTCCCTCAACAGTCTTTAACCAGTATTGGTATTTGTTAACAATATTTCCTTTGTTTCATTTAATATATGTAGTCAAGTTGAACTAATGGCAGTTACAAAGTATAAAGAGTTATCCTAATTCCAATACTATTAACTATCAAATGCCACCATAAATCAAATAACATACAGACATATGTTTTTGCCATAATGAAATTCTCAGTGTTACTCAGGTATGGAATCTTAGTTTAAACCAAGCTGAGCACACAAAAAGCTTAACCTAAACCCAATTATCAAAATACCAAAAAAGAAAAGAAGAGAAAACAAAAAAAAGCAAACAGCTTTATCGATTTCATGACAATGGCGTTGGATGATTTTTTTTGATATGGAATTCTCAGTTTTATTCATGCAAGGAATCACCCTTGTCTAAACTAAAGCAAGTCATTCTCAGTTTTATTCATGCAAGGAATCATCCTTGCCTAAACCAAGCCAAGCCACACCTAACCAAACTAAGCGATGTTGAGCCAATCTTAAAACAGAAAAAAGAAAATTCAACTTTGCAACTTAACTACTTTCAATATCATAAACTGCTGTTTAAAAGAAAACTAAGACTCAAAAAAAAACACAGAACCTAATAATTAATTTTCCAATAATTAAAATTTCAAAAGCAAAAAAAGAGCACAAAAATCTAAAAGTTTTATTGGTTGGCGGAACAAAACTCTCAGTTTTATTGGTTGACGGAATGAAAATCTAAATCTAAGCAATCTAGGTCAAGGAATTCTTTTGAAGCAAATCTGACCTTCATAAGAGAAGTGGTGAAGTTTGGGCCATCCTTAATATCCAATTGCATTTCAAAAACGAGAACAGAGAACACTCAAGTGTAAACAAAAAGGACTACTGGTCTGAAAATTTTGAAGCTGATGCGATATGAACTCTTCAGTAAAGCAAAAGACACTATGATTGCCATTATTATATGAGATGACAAACAAAAAGTAAGAGAACATACCATTGAATTGACCGAGCAACATCTCACTTGCATGAAAAAAAAACACAAGGACAAGAAAGTTCATATCACAAACTACAAATGGCAAGAAGGATCAATTTTTCGTGAATAACACAATATAACTAAATGCCAAATAACTATCTTACCCAGAAATGCCAAGTTGTTATGTGGAACTGTTTATTGCTAATTTGCAGACATTTGGTAACAATTTCTTTTAGTTAACTCTCTACATGTCTTATTCCCTCAAATGAGACCTCTACATCCTTAGCAATGTTCAAGTCATTGATGCCATCTTTATAGTTCCCCAAAGAAACATTAGCCTTACCTCTTCCGTACCAAGCCTGTAAAAAGAAACTTTTTATGACTACAAATTTGATTGAGAGAACCATCAAAACAAATAACTGGGAAAGAAACACAGAAAAGAAGAGAATGAAGCATCATGTAGTTAAAGAATAAGAATGAGGCATCAAAACACAGAGAGAGAGAGAGAGAGAGAGAGAGAGAGAGAGAGAGAGAGATAGAGAAGAGGAATAGATAATGATATTTATAATAGGCCAAGTCAACCCAAGACAATTGGCCTCCAGTAATTGGGAGGTAGAGTTAGTCTGGATTTACCAATTTTAATCAAGAATCGATGTTCTGGTGGGTTGTCTCTGTGTATTTTTTAGTATCTTTATCTTCAATAAAAATCTTGCCTTACGAGTTATGAGAAAAAAGGGCTTCCAATAGGTGAAGTAAGAGGATTTACAGAGAAACTTCGTGACAGGATCCTAAAGAAAGTCTATTTGACATCAGAATTCCATACTCTGCACGTTATTAAAAGTTGGTTTAGATTTTAGATAAACTTTTACCAACTCAATGGCTACACATAATGAGTTTTAGGTTTGAGCCATATACAAGAATAGCTTGGATAGAGTTTCAAAAAACTTAATTATCTGATGAATCACAGAAATCAATCAAGACACAAAATCAATATCTACTAGTGACTGAACGAACATAAGCAATCGATTTTTCAATTAGATAAATGACGTACTGAACAACAAAAATCGACATCTTGGACATCTTATGTCACATTTTAAAACAAATAAGTAGTTTTTTGAAGAACAAAAAAAGATTACACAATTTCCCTGAAATAAAGAATCCATAAAAGTCGCAACCAGATTTCTCCCATTGTTATCGACATCTATTGGAGCAAGGCTCAGTGCCATTACCATGATGTGGACGAATGGAGAAAATCATCTGTTGTGCTTCACCTATGAGAAAGACCCTAAAATGGTGTCCTTAAGCGAATATTCATAATACCTAGGGGCTAGGAGTAACAACTCAGAGTTGTGGTGTAATCTCCACAGCGATAGCATTGGTTGCCCATTTGCTTTGAATTTTTTTCGGTAAGTACCATTTGCTTTGATGCCAAAGCAGCATCTTTATTCTTTGCAAAGAATGTACTCTTCAAATCCGACAAGAATCTAATCATCTAAAGTCACAAAAGTTTGAAAAATAAACTAGTGAAGGGAATAAGGCATTCATAAAAAGCAACACAAATAAATGAAAAAATAGAGATTTTAAAAAATGATACACTAGGTGGAATTAGGGCAAATGACTAAAAGGGAAGATGAAAAGGGAATGCAGACCATTAGGACTACTAGCTGCCACCATCAGCTTCAGACTAACTGCAACTACATATTTCAACTTCTACATTCAGATTGACAATGAAAATGAGATACCCACATCAAAATGGTGTCCTTAAGCGATTGTTTATAATACCTGGGAGTAACAACTCAGGCATTTAGTGTAATCTCCACAACGATAGCATTAGTTGCCCATTGCTTTGATGCCACAACAACATCATTATTCTTTGCAAAGAGAGTACTCTTTAAGTCTGACAAGTCTTTAATCATCTAAAGTCACAATTTTAAAAAATAAAAGTGAAGGGAATAAGAAATTCATCAAAAGCGACACAATTAAATGAAAAAAATGGAGATTTTAAAAAATGATACATTTGGTGGAATTGGGGCAAATGACTAGAGAAATCAAGAAATGATGATAAAAAGGGCATGGAGATCAGTAGGACTGCTACCTACCACCATCAGCATCAGACTGTCTGCAACTACAGATTTCAACTTCTCCATTCAGATCGACACTGAGAATGAGATACCCACTGCGATCGAATTGTCCAACCTTCATTCACTTAGCAAAATAATATCAAACAGAATTATAGGTATCTGCTAACATCCATAAGACTATAAAAGCACAATCTAACAGGAAATTTTTAAAACCATGGGTAGGGCAACTTACAAAGAACTGGGATTCATTTAAATCACTCTAAAATGTCCTCCTTTTGCTCCAAATTTTCTTCCTCTAACCCCCAACCAATCAAGATGGTTGCTCCCTCGACAGTCTTTAACCAGTATTGGTATTTGTTAACAGTGTTTTCTTTGTTTAATTTAATATATATAATCAATTTCAACTATTTGGCAATTACGAAGTATAAAAAGTCATCATAATTCCAATACTATTCACTCTCAAGTGCCACAATAAATCAAAATAACATACAAGCAATCAGTCACACAGCACACGCATGTATTTTTGGCATAATGAAATTCTCAGTGTTACTCAGGTAAGAAAGCCTGGTCTAAAGTCTAAACTAAGCCAAGCATACCATGCCACTCCATACAAAGTTTAACCAAAACCCAATTATCAAAATTCAAAAAAGAAAGAGAGAAAACAAAAAAACACAAACAACTTTATTGATTTCGAGACAATGGCGTTGTATGATTTTTTCAGAATGGAATTCTCGGTTTTGTTCATGCAAGGAATCACCCTTGTCTAAACTAAGATAGGTCATTCTCAGTTTTATTTATTCAAAACCAAGTCAAGCCATTCTCAGGTTCATTCACATAAGGAATCACCCTTGCTTGAACCAAGTCAAGCCATGCCACACCACACCAAACCAAACCAAACCAAACCAAGCAAAGCCGAGCCTATCTCAAAACAAAATCTTCAACTTAACTACTTTCAAGTTTCAAAATCATAAATAGATTTTCAAGTCAAAAATTTTAAAGATAAAAAAGAAACCTCAAACTCGCAAAATATAAAAAAGTCAAACCCAATTATCAAAATTCCAAAAGAAAAGGAAAAAAAAACTCAAAAACCCAAACAACTTTACTGGTTGGCAGAATGAAACTCAGTTTTATTCATGCAAGGAACCACCATTGTCTAAACCAAGTCAAGCCATTCTCAGTCTTATTTACGCAAGGTACCACCCTTGTCTAAACAAAGCCAAGCCATTCTTAGTTTTATTGCAAGGAACCACCCCTGTCTAAACTAAGGCAAGCCATTCTCAGTTTTATTCATGCAAGGAACCACCCTTGTCTAAACCAAGTCAAGTCATTCTCAGTTTTATTCACGCAAGGAACCACCCTTGTCTAAACCAAGTCAAGTCATTCTCAGTTTTATTCACGCAAGGAACCACCCTTGTCTAAACCAAGCCAAGCCATTCTCAGTTTTATTGCAAGGAACCACCCTTGTCTAAACCAAGCCACAGCGAACCAAACCAGGTGAAGTTGAACCAATTTTAAAACAAAAAAAAATCTAACTTTACAATATAAACTTTCAATATCCTAAACTGACAGTCAAGATTAAAAAAATCAAAAATAAAAGAGAGAATAAAAATAAAAAAGACACCTAAAGCCAAATCCTATTAAACCCAATTATCAAAATTCAAAACCAAAAATAAACACAAGAACTCAAACAGTTTTATGGTTGGCAGAATGAAACACTCAGTTTTGTTCATGCAAGGAACCACCCTTGCCTAAACTAAACCAAGGCACATCAAACCAACCCAAACAAAAGTTATCAATAAAGATTATAAACCAAAATAAATCATCAAATCAAGAATAACGGTCAAAATCAAATCCACAATTATGAAAAAATCCCCAAGAAAATTCCACACACCCAAAACAAAAACAAAATAACACAAGTCCTTCCAGGAAAAAAAATCACCAAAACATAAAAATATAAATTAATAAAACAAACCATCAAACCCGAAGAGGAATATTTGGTCAAAGTAAAAACACAAAAGAAAAGCCATGAGGAAAAGATTGCAAATCAAAATAAATGATCAAATCAAACCCTAATCATGAAAATTTCCAAAATCAGAACAAGAAAACCCCAAAAACAAAAAACAAAAGAAACCAAATCATTCTCAGATAAAAAAAATAACATCAGAACATGAATACATAAATTAATAAAACAAAAGGTCAAAACCCAAGAACAAAATTATCTGAAAATAAGTTGTGCAAAGAAATATTCAATTAACTATAAAAAGAGCTATATTTCCAGACAATACCATCCATCCCCATAATCGAATGGACAATTCGAAACCACTTGGGTGTCATCACAATGGACAACACTAATTATTAACATACACACAGAGAGAGTGATAATGAACATGGCAAACTATGGTTATCATTACTCAACTAAACAACATTATAATTTCTAACTTAGATGAATTCAGATTTTGGATTCAACTGTTGATAGTGAAACATGCATAAGTATCAATTCAGGAAGATAAACATATATACCCATCAAATTTCATATGAAAAACAGATAGTATCCTCTCAAAAGAAATTGAAGGTAAGCAATACAATCTACACGTAGTATCAAATCAAAGCAATTAACATGTATTACAATCCTAATTGCAAATACAAACACATAGCATTCACTGAGAGTATTGAAGGCAAGCATCAAAAGAAGGTAGAAGAAGACAAGAAAAACCCTAGCTTTTTCTTTGAAGAACGAACGCAGAGAGAACTTGAGAGAGAAATTCTCTGAGAGAGAGAATAGGATTAGAGAGAGCCGTTAGAATTGTTGTACAAATAGAACCCTTAAATATGAAAGAAGTGACACAGAGTAGGATTTAGAGAAATTAATTTTCGAGAGAGCCACTAAAATATTTTTAGGAAAACAAAATAAGACCGTTGAATTTGAAATAGGAACCACTGTTTATATTATTTTTTAAACATTGAGCCGTTAGAGAAATAAAAAGTGAAATTGTGGATTTTTATATTTATGAAGAAAAAAAAATTCGGTCAGGGTAGGGGAACAACAGTGGTTGAACAAAATTTAAAAATCGGTAGAAGCAAAGAAGAACGTTATGCAATACAACTCCAAGAAAATCATGAAAAAAAATCGATCAGGGGAGGGGAACAACAGTGGTTGTTTAGGGTTTAGGGGAATTTTTTTTGAAAATCGGTAGAAACAGAGCAAGAACCTTACGCAATACAACTCCAAGAAATCACGACCTGAATGAACGAACTCCACGAATCTTCCAATCTTCGATCTCTCTACGTCATCTTCTTTAGAGAACAGGAACTGATAAATCAAGAAATTGAAGATAACCGTAGCAAAGAATCATCAACTCCACAGCAATATCGGCACTCCGCGATCATCAACTCGATAGCAGTATTGGCACCGCGATCGCGAACACACACATCGATCTGCAATTTCAAAGAGTTTCGAATCCCAATTCCCAACCCTGGAGTGTCCAAGTTGTCGATTTAAGCAAGTGGAAATGGGCCTGCTCAAAAATAGGTTGACAGGTCCAATGGACCCACTGTGGAAAAACAATCATAGGCCCAGAGTGAATTCCCTGTTAACATTAATTAAATAAACAAAATATTACAAAAAATGATATTTCTAGAAATAAAAATCTTACAAAAAGGTTCAATACGTCGTCGTTTACTTCTTCCCTTTTATGCTTCTGTACGATGTCGTTTTTATTTGCAAATGTTCGAATCGGGGGAAAGAATGGATAGCTCTTCCCCTGAAAACGTGAAAAGTTTTTACAAATCAATGGGCTTCACATACCATGGGCTTTCTAGAAGTTGGGCCGAGGATCATAATGGGCCTGCCTTGTCCAATGAGTGGATAAAACTCGAGAAGCGTCTGCGCAGGTGGAGGAAGCGAGAAATGGAGAAGTACTTCGGAAACGCGTACAGAGGAGACCCGGGAGTGCCCCACGCCGACGCTGACCGTTTCGTGAACATATGGGTCGGTTCAGCTCTCTTCTGTGCTTTCACCTGGAACAGTCCTTACATGTGGCAGCTCACTAATCAATTCAAGTATTCTCTTGCGATTCTTCCCTCTTGTTACTCTCTCTGCTTTTACTCTAATGTTGCAAATTTTGGCCTTTTGTTTCCTTATGGATTAGGGTTTTTACGTTTCAGTTCAGCTTAGGCAATAATCCTATACTGCTTTAACCATTGCTTTTGGAATTTCGGAGTGTTATCTGGTACTTAACAGCTGTGGTGTAGATTATGGATTTCATGTGTTCCAAGTAATTAAACAATGTGGATTATTAGAATTTGTTCGATTAATTACTCACCCATTCCCATTGCCTAAGCTGTTGGGATGGTTGTTTAACAGGGTCTAATATGTTCAATTTTTTTAGATTTAGTGTATGGATTTAGTAGGTAGTTAACATGGTCTTGTATGGATCTAGTAGCTAGTTAAGATTGTCGACCAAACTGTTTTGTTTGAATTCTCCTCTGTAAGTTCAACTTCACTTTATTCAATAAACTACCATAGCAACTAAATCGAGCTGATGAAGTTGAATTTCATTCGGGTATCTTCTGTTGTTTGATCGGTCGCTTTGCTGGGAAACTTCGAAGGTATTAAATGTCCAAGACACACTAACAACAACACAAATTAACTTCTTCTTTTTTTATTGGACCAACACAAATTAACAACATATAGTTCTACAAGTGGTGGGGTTTTTTTTTAATTTCAAAGATGTAGCCTTAGAAGTTTCCTGGACTAAAGCATTAAACCCTATCAAATTATACTTATTGAGTAGCTATACAAAAAAAAAAATACTTATTGAATATGCAATAGTGAACATGAAAGGAATGTTTCTTTTAGACTTTAGAGTGTGTTTGGATTGAGGGAAGGGAAGGGAAGGGAAGGGAAGGGAAGGGAAGGGGAGAGATGAGAAAGGGAGGGAAGGCCGAAGGGAAGAGAATGGAAGGAATAATAGTTTTCCCTCTCTCATGTTTGGATAGATAAAAAAAGAATGAAAAGAAAATTAGTTTAATTTACTAATTTGTCCTTATTTTTTATGTTAGAGCCTTATTTACAAGGGTAAAATAGGTTTTTAACATATTTATAACTTAATAAGTCATCTCTTCCCTCCAAATGACTCTATTTTAGGGAGGAAGAATTTTGGCAAAAATTTAATGAAATCTTCCTTCCAAATCCCTCATCTTAATTTTTTCTAAACTATCCAAACAAGGGAATTGAAAGGAATGTCACTTCCCCTTCTCTTCCATTCCCTCCAAATCCCTCAATCCAAACACACTCTTAATATAGTAACAGATATATTATTAATTCTGTTATTGTGTGTATCTGCCTACATATTTTAAGAAATGTGAAACAGGTCTTGTTTTCTTTGACAGACTTTTCCAACCAACAGTTCTCTCTCTCTCTCTCTCTCTCTCTCTCTCTCTCTCTCTCTTGTTTGTTATTTGTGACTCTGGTGTGGTGCTTACATTTTGAATGTTTTATTTCAACTTTCAAGCCAATATGATTGTTGTTTCGACCACTAGTGGTATAACTGTACTTTTTTTTAAAAAAGATAATTGTACTTACTCTTGTTTACATTGGAAACTCCGGATATGTGATACTGAATACAAGAACAGATGATTATTTGGGATTGTTAATTTTGTACTTAAGCTGGAACTAAGAATAACTTAAGTCTTAAAAGGAAGATACAAAGTGTTTGTTGGCTTAACCGTTGTGTTCTGCAGTGGGATATATTAACTAAAATGGTCATTAATTTTACAAAAATGAAGAAACCATCTTGCTTTTCTATTTTACAGATAAAGTTAAGAAACTATCTTGCATTTCTATTAAATGATGCTTATACAGTTTGTTTTCCCTTGAGAAAATTTTTTCTTACATGTTCAAATCCTTCATTTGTAGCTGGCACGATAGAGCTTTTCTGTTTGAGCAGTATCACTGGAAGAAAGCAAAGGAGAAAAACCAGCCATACAAATTCCAGGTGATGCCAATTGCTGCTTTTTTTCCCCACTTTAAGAAGTACTGCTTATGTTTGTTTATTTATGCTTCTACCATGTGCCCGTGCAGAACTTCTGTGCTCACATGATGTCTTAATTTTCTTGCAGTGGAATAAGATGGACAAAGAGATCCGAGACTCCTATTATTTCAACTGGCCTGTCTTCTTTCCTTAAGCTGTCTTTTCCATCAAGGACATATTTTCAGACAAACTTTCTGAACAATGTTTTGTTAGCTAAGCAAAACATAAAACATATGCCCCCCTTCCCCTGTTTTTCACCATTACTTTTCGGTCGATTTACAAATTTTATCTTTAATTATTACCTGGATTAATGCTTGTTACTGATAATGTGGTGTCATTTATCTTCTTGTGTGCGCATTTCTGTTGCAAGACTTTCAACTTATGATTATATTTCATGATTCTGTACTATGTAATTGATTGTAGAGTCTAACATATGCTCAGCTGATTTTTACTGATTCGATATTGACTGGTAATAAAAATTGTGTGGGTTTATTCATGGATGGACCATTCTTTCTGTATTGACAGAGCAGTAAAATTTCACACTGGAAAATAGAAACTACTGTGCGAACAAAAGAGGAGGTGCTTGTAAACTAGTTGGCATTAGGGCACCTTCTTCCCTACCAAATAAGGCATCTTATTGAAGAATTCAGATAAAATGTTTATAAGGTGCATAAATATCAGATTCTCCTTATCTATACCTGGCTACAAGAAGGCAACACATGTATGCATGTTCCAAAACGAAAATAATAAAGATCATAATAGTTGATATCTCAATTAATCAAGCCATATCTCAGTTAACCAAGCCGTTGAGTTAGACACACGGGATACTAGTGAATTTGTCAGTTCCACATTATGCACATGAAATCTTGTGTATATAAGTCAGCAGCTGAGATATCTGTTATTGGGATCCCTATCATAATTAGTTCCAAAAAGGTTCCTTTCAAACAAAGCTGGACAGCAAACCAATGAATTGCAAATGCCAAAGTGAGACTTGATGATTGATGAAGATTTCTATGACCTGACAAGTGAAGGAATAGATATCTGTTGTTGGGATCCCATCATAATTAGTTCCAAAAAGGTTCCTTTCAAACAAAGCTGGACAGCAAACCAATGAATTGCAAATGCCAAAGTGAGACTTGATGATTGATGAAGATTTCTATGACCCGACAAGTGAAGGAATAGATAGCAGACTCTTGTGCTTAATAGAAATCAAACCCAATATTTCATAGACAGTGATGCTGTTCAGGTTATGTTCTCTACAAATGGTTCTTGAACAACCGAAAAGGAAAGTTTAAGTCCTCTCTCCTTGGTCTAAAAGAAAACACCACCTCTCCTAAGAGAGGTAGAGGTCATGTTCAAAAAGATGCAAGATGTAAACTTCTTGAGACCAAACTCTACTTTGTTAACAATGTCTGAGACAAGTCTTGGGCTACTGTTTTAACAGTGTTAAATGGACCTTACCATTCTTCTCTTTTGCTTCAGAATCCGCTGTAGTTCCTCAGGTTGGCAAGGGAGTGCAAGGACTCCTGTTTGACAAAATCCATATTCCTCTCTAGCCTGCTCCAGTAACCGCAGAAATTGTGGATTACTCAGGTTCCCCAACTCAACCACAAACCTTTTAGGCTCTCCACCATTAACTGCAACAACTGCAAAATGTCCCTCCTTAACATCTTCAGGGATCATTATTCTAGCATCCATTTCTTCATCAAGATCATGTTCTCTCGACGCCAAATGCACGAGAACCCGCTGCAGCTTTCTTATGAAAAGCTTAAGCATCACCAAGCTTCTAATGCTTTCTTCCCTGTTTTTCATTTTGGTACTATTGACACTTCTAACAATCTTTGCTCCTCTCTTTGCCCACTGAATTAGAAAAAACATGCAAAAATATATACAGGATGATGCAGGGAATGGGAAACATAACTCAAATTTCTAAGAGACAACATGGGGCCATATGATATGCATGCAACCATATATATGTACCATTTAATTAATGCAGCATCTGATAGCTCATACACCGTGTTTTTCTGCAACCGGTGGGGTCCTGAAGACACGGAAACCATTGTAGTTTACTTTTTAAAGGATCTTTTTCTCTTTTCTTTAAAATAATGAAACACTATTTGTAAAACCAAGACAACGTATTAGATAAGAGTTTATAGAGTCTTTATGCTTCTCTTTCTACAGGAAGATATCATGGCAGCAACTGTATATAAGCAAAGGTGGTACTGCACTACTGCTTTATTGAAAGACAGACTTGCTAACACTACTTTGACATCGAAAAGAAGCTGTTCTTGTAAATTTCCTACAGGCTTTGCTACACAAGTATTCACATTTCCAAGGTAATATTTACCATAATATTCTCATATCAATTGCAATACTAACAATCCAAATAACATGGCATGAAAAATTGAAAATTGACAAGTCATTTATGAATTGATGATGAAAACAGGTACTTAAATGTGTTATTGTTTATACGGCTGTACCCTCTGATAGAAACAGTTGTAACTAAATTATCATTTACTTTTCCAACCACCAGATTCACATACCAAAATCTAAAAACGTGGCAACACAAGAAGCTCAAACTCCACATGAATTTCTTGTACCTAACAAAAATGGGGCAATAACTTGAGAGAATTAACTGTCCAGGCTTAATACTTTGTTGGTTATTCACAGTAGTGGTACATTAGTACATAGACGAAGGCTTTGTTTCACGTATAGAAACAAAGTTTGATCTTCCTGCGTTGACAGTTTCTTATAAATGCCACAACACGTAAGATTTACAAAACAAGGAGATGATATCAAATATTCAAAGACCAAATCGAAGAAGTTTCTGTGTATAAAGTATTTTGTTTGAATTCGACTAATCTGAAGAAAAAAAATGTGATTGTGGTCCTGGGAATGAACCTTTTTTTTTTTTCGAGAGGGAAATTTTTATTAACATCACCAAGTGGGTGCAACCCAAAGCAATCCAGAACTGCTTGGATTACATGAATTGAATAAAGTCGAACAAATTAGAACATGTTCCATTCAAGTATTCAACCATAACTTAAAGAACAGAAAGCCATCCATCCAAGAACACCCCAATCGAGCTCTCCTTATCGTCGAAGATTCCTCTCCTTCCAAATTAGCCATCAGGTACTTGAAATATCAGAAGCAGAAAACAGGTGCTGGGAATGATCAAATATGCAAATGGAAGAATTGAGGGACAAGGTGATCAAGCTGTTGGGGTAGGGATGACCCCATTGCTGGATGGTAGACAGGGAAAGAATGCTCTAAAAGAAATTCTGTAAGCAATGATATAACTAGTCAAAAATGACAAATTTATTCTCTCTGGTCAGCCAATGGAACTAATCATATTATGAAAATGATAAGTCAGTTTGACAGAACAACCCCATGCAATATATATACGGATGTTTACTCCCACATTGACCTATCCTCCAACTTCAAAGTAAATGAAAATCACAATAAAATGAACACAATCACATAAAAACTGCATATTCAGCGGGTTACCGTATCAAGCAGGACTATATCATTCATTATACAACCTAGCCATACAAGATAGATAGATAGATAATATGTCTTAAGGATTTGAAAATCACCAACTCATATGGAGCAAAATCTATCTAGAAAACTGAAAACTAGAAACTAATTCATATCCGTAACAAGAAACTGTACATAGGAACATAATGAGATGGTTAAAATAAACCTCTTGATATAGAATAGAATGAGCAAAATTCAAACAGTTGGTCTGCGCTCAAATCCAGTGCCAGGATCTTCGTTGCAAGGGGATACGTCGAACCCAGTAACCAGAGCATCGGGAGGGCCCCGCCTGCACCGCTGCTCCATCTCCTGAACCTTATCAGGATCCCCTGAGAAGAGAGCTTCCACAGAACCATTCCTCCTGTTGCGAACCCAACCCTTCAAGCCCAATTGCGTGGCATTCTCTATTGTCCAGTTCCGATAAAAGACACCCTGGACTCTTCCCTTAATCAAAATCCTCACCTGCACGCACCCAAAACCCCATTCCATACATATTCTATTATCAATCAACATTCAATCTGCGTCGAAATAACTACTTGCAAACCCATCATCAATAAATTCCCATGAAAAATGGACAAAGGAGAGAACGAATACGCACCGTTTTGGTGGGGGGCGATGGAGAGGGATCGGTGGCCGATTGGGTGGTCATGGGGTGGATCAGAGGAGATCGAAGAGGACGGCGACGAGGTTGGAGCAGAGAGCGAAGAGGAGTATGAGGTAGACGAACACCAGAGCGAAGCGAAAGAGGACGATGAAGAGGAGGAGGCAAAGGATGATCGAGAATGGCGAATCAACGAGTAACACAATCATTCTTCAGGCAACATTTGTCCATCACTAGAAGGTTCTCTGCGCTCCAAAATTTGAGGAACCTGGTTCTTCATACGTGTTGGCTGATTAGTGGTTGTGGCATCGCTGACAAACACCGAGACATGGAGAGCGGGATAAAGAACCCAATTCTGATGGCTTTCTTTAGATTTGGTTATGGGCTACTTATTCCGGCCCAATAAAACTAGGATTGGGAATTCCCTCTTTGGCCCAGTGCTGGTGCATGCCCTCAATACTCCATTACTCCATGGTGGAGAAAAGTTTTGAGACCCAAGATCCAAGAATAGTGAGTAATTTCCTTTGAAAAATGGAAATAAAGTGAAAGTTGGTTGAAAGCCACCAATCCATGTTAAAAATGGAAGATTTTACTTTACGTCTTGGACTCTTGGAGTTGGACCAGATGATCAGAATCAGAAACTCGTGATGGTGAATTATCAAATTAGTCAATAGCTTGCAAATTCAAACTTCAAACTATATGTATACATGACGACGTATACTGGGCCCACGAAGTAATTTTCATGCACGTCCATCACTCACTCCATTGCACAAGTCAATTTTGGGCACTCACCATTACTCAAAAACACCAAAATAATAATAATAATAATATTATAATGGGAGGGATTACGATTGTCCCAAAATCATCTCCAAATCATGTTTTTTTTTAAATCACATATTAGTTTTTAGAGTTAGGATTTATTGTTTAGTGTTTATGAATTACAATTTGGCGCCAACGATCACTCAGCTTAATTGGTTAATGCATATACTCGAATTGAGTGATACCCAAATTTGAGTCTCAACGCCTACACCTATTTATTGGAAATTACTAAGGTCCACTCTTATGAAAAGAGTGGACCATCCACCTCTTCTAAATAACTCTTTAAAGGTTATTACAGTCTTTACTCAGGTGAGCATCTCGAGGATATTTTTTAGATCCAATGGTGTTTGATGAAGGTGGACAAAAGGGTGGATGAAAATAGGGTGGACCTAAGAAGGTCCCCCTATTTATTATAAAAAAAAAATTAGGGTTTAGTATTTTTTTTTTTTTCAAAATCAACTATGTTATAACATTATGAAGATCAAAATACTCGATCAAAAAAAGAAATATATATATATATAATTTAACATAATTTTAAGGAGATTTACACATGGCCTTCATTCATCGTCATATCATGGATCACACAAGACATGCATGACATGTGTCAACCATACATGTCATGTCATGCACATGCATACGCGTGGGGCAGTAATACCATTATATATTTTGGATGCTGACAAATGACAAATAATCCCATTCTCTACGAAATAAAAACAATCATTATCTTTTGTTTGTAATTACCGTTATTGACAAATCAGGTTTGTATTATGTCATTGTGCCTTAGCAACCTACTCTTGAACAATATTTTGTCATTACTTGATGATCATTCATGGTACCTAACAATTTATGTTCTTAATTACTATTTACTATATATATATTAATTGTCTCTATGTTAATGGAGTATGTATTGATATGCTTACTATAATCTGACCATCAATTACTAAAATTCAAAACCGAAAATCGTGAAAAAGATTCAAAGAGCACATTACATATATATATATATCGCTTGTCAAAGGAGTAAGATATAGTGATTATTGACCAGTTAATCACCATGACTATGAGCAAATATATTTATAGTAATATATATTGCTTGTCACACATCATGGTCTTTAATTGGTGCAGGTCCAACTGTGTGTGTGTGTATATATATATATATATCCCGACAAATACTAATGCATGATGATGCATGCAAATACGTGTTGCAGATGGATTTCTTATCCTCTAAATGATTGGCTACGTAATTATTCATTGTCTGTTTTCAACAAATTTTTTGATAACA
This sequence comes from Tripterygium wilfordii, assembly GCF_013401445.1. Classification (NCBI taxonomy): domain Eukaryota; kingdom Viridiplantae; phylum Streptophyta; class Magnoliopsida; order Celastrales; family Celastraceae; genus Tripterygium; species Tripterygium wilfordii. The sequence goes on along the minus strand of NC_052244.1, from coordinate 2,699,313 downwards.
TTTATGACAAGAACAATCAATTAATTCAGTATGAACGTAATACGTAATCCGGGTGTCACTATGCACTTTCCATAGTGTGTGTTCGTCTTCTGTCAAACCATGGAGCCTACTTTTAAATACTTTTTTTCATAAATACTTTTAAATACTTATTAGGAAGGAAATAAATATCAGTTTTAATAAGGAAATCCAGAATGCTCCAATGGAACAATATTCACATTTTCTTACAATAATTATATATATTATACTTAGAAACGAGTCTTCATAGTTCATACATATTTTTTGAGTTTTTCTTACATGTATGATTCATGGTTATTGGATTGATTTATTCAGTATATGATCAAACATAATGTAACAACCCGCCATTTCGTAATAGTAATATTTTGTCCGTTTTGATACATCTCTTACTAGCCCGCACATATTTGTCTTCCTAGGCCCAGCACTAACTCATACCACTTCACATCTTCTATTGGACGATGTGGGACAAAAGACTTAGTCTATTTGTCACTAATAACTTACCAAACACCACCAAATTTGATACTACAAAAACTTGTGACGTCCCCCAGTTGAGTGACTGCTACACACAATGACTACGAATCTCCACTGAAAAAAAAGTTTCATTTATGGGTTGTGTGCTTGTAATGTAAGGATAAGGATCGATAATGATTATTGCTTTATGAATCTATCTCAATATGAGAAGAATCCTAATTATATACGATTCATTGCTGTATTTGCGTCTGCAAGATGCATGCCTTGATGATCACTAATATAAATATATACATCATCTTAATAGTAGATACATACAAAGCTAGAACAAGAGACTTGCACGCTTGTAGAATATTTAGAAATTAAAATTAATTAATTATTTATTTATTTTGTTAGTTGGGAGATCATGGTTCGAGGATTCCAGCTTAGGGAAACATCTCATAGTTGAGATGATGTTACAACGTTCACAAAGGATCATTGGTTGGGTTGGTAAACTTAATTACGTTAATTTTAGGATAAATAGTAAGTTGTAAACACAAGTCTTATGAGTATGGATATTTATCGTAATTTACGAGATGAGCTCTTGCTCAATTCATAATGTGCGAATGTTCCTTGCATTATATTCTTACATTGGGCATCAGCTTAAATCTTAACTAGTTCATTAAAGTTGTGAGATTTTTCTTGTGACTCAGAAATTTAACAGTTAATTATTGGATGGACAATCATGTGGTTTCCACGCTAAAATAATATCATTAAAGGTTAAAAAGCCTTAGACATAGTATTCATTTGTTATGAAAAGTCAAGGCATGCAATATATAATTATTAAATACTGGCTGCCTATAGCCTTCACTGTCACCAAAAGTCGCAACCTCTTTTTTTGTTACTTTCTGATTCGTTCACCTTGTTCTCTATATTAATCTATAAAAGAGTTCTTTGTTTTTCCTCCCCCAAAGTCCTTCCAAAAAGTGTCAAAATCTTTTTTTAACCAAGAATGGATTATACAAATGTATCATATTTAAACATTCATTGTGAACTTAAATTTGAGTTACGACACCCGCATGTACATAAATTTATCACTTAATGAGATGATAAGTTGAACAAAAGTTCAACTCATGTCATGAGTATATTATTCATAATGAGAATCGAATTCATGATTTTTTGAATCCATACAATTTAGGTATAGAGATATTCACTAAAAGTAATTATCATATAAGTGGTTCCAAAATATTGAACACCCTTTGGCCTTCGGCAAAACTTATTTCAGAACGGTTGTGTTGATTTTCAACGCTAGCTGTTAAGCTATGAAAAAAAAAAACTAAGTTTAAAGCTCTGAAATAAGTTTTGAGGTGTTTGATAAAGCTATTAATTGTTGTTAGCGGTTAAGTTGTGCAAAATATATTTTGTTTGTATAAATATTAATTTATAAGTATAATTTATCATGTAAAAATTATAATTACTTTAATTTAATATTTAAATATTCATTTAATAAGTATAATTATCAACTTATAAGTATAATTATCAACGTATAAGTATAATTACTAATGTATAAATGTAATTACTAATTTGTCAATATTTAATATCAAGTTTTGGGACCCACAAAACATAAAAATTGAAGGAAAAAAAGAGTCCATTTTAAGGGGTGGGACCCATACCTTTTTGGCATGAATCCCACCCAAAATCAAAACTGCTCGACAAAAAGCTCCTAATTGGAGCTTTTTGTTTGAGGGCGGTATCACCCCATTTTGTGGATGATACCGCCCTCAAATTTGTGGTGTTTGGTGAGGTGATCCCGTAAAGTGGGACCGCTAGCGATATCGCTCTGCGAATTGCCTCACCAAACACAGCCATATGACATAGGCGGCGATATTTTCTCAAAACTAGTAAATAAATGTTGTATGTGGCCTAACTTTATTTGTACCGTCCAATGTATGTACGTGTAAATCCTACGCACCGTGTGTACTAATATTCTTGCGTCAGACAGATCAACCATACCACTTACTAAAAATTGATAAATTGATAGAGAAATTACCAAGTGCACCACCACCTGGACAAGTCTTACACCTCTAACTCAAACATCATCCTCCATTTGTAACCTTATCAGAAAATGATATTGATAATTTCATAGTAAACTATAACCAATACAAAACCTTTTTAAATGATTATTTTAGTAATACATTATTTACATTTTCAGGTAACAATACATTCTCCACGGTTGATTTCTCTCACATGACGGAACACGCATTTGGATTCTCGTCGCTGAACATCTGTGGAGGCTGCGAGTGGTACTCCATCATAGGCATATATGATCCTTGCTGATACCCTGGGTGCTCGTAAACATGACTCTGAGGAGGAACGTAACCCTGTGCTATGTACCCTTGGTGATAACTATCTGCTACGTAGTTCTGACCGTACACATGTCCATCGAACCAGTACGACGGACCTGGTTGCGAGTATCCGAAATGCTCCATCTTGCTCACCTCCACTTTAGCCACACCACCTTCCTTCTTCCCGTCGTCTCCGCCTTTCTCCTTCTCTTTCTTCTCGTCACCGACAACTTCTTTAACCTTCTTCTCGTCGCCGACAACTTCTTTAACCTTCTTGTCCCCACCAGCAGCTTCTTTGTCTTTCTTCTCTGCAGCGCCGTCGTCCTTTTTGGCGGGAACCACCTCGACTGGCCGCTTGAGCTTCTCCTTAAGATACGACACTAGAGCATTCACATCCATTGTGCCCTTAACCGTCACCAGATCCTTGGAATTATCTACGGATACGCTATCAACTCCTGTCGATTAAACGCAAGTCAGAATGCCGTAATTCGAAACAATATTTACTAATTTTGCACACCAATAATTGTGTTAAATATTGTCGAAATTCTTAGTCTAAACACACCAATAACATTTTGCATTTTATGTTTACCAGTTCACTTTAGATACATCGGGCTCACAAGATGTTCTTTATTCTGAACCATCCCACATAACAGTACTTTGAGAAGTTAGATTTTGCGTATAAAATAATCGACCGAGTTATTACAGATTTATGTGAGATTTAAGTATAGATAAACATTAAACTAAAACGGAATTGCTTATTAGGAGCAGTTGTATGTTATCATTAATCATGAAATTAATTTAGTTTTAAGTTCAAACAATAGTTTATTAATTGCTAACCTTGGATCTTCACGATTGTCTTCTTGATCTTCTTGATGCAACCATCGCAATGCAACCTGATCTTCAGGACGACAGTGCTCTGTCCGATAAAAAAGCAGTTCAACTCTCAGTTAGTACTTAGTACAACCAAAACAATTTTAAAAAAATTAAATTTAGTTGGGCAGTTACGTAAATAAATCCCGTTTAACTAACCAAGACTTCGATATGAACAACACGTTAATCACAGACTACGCTTCTCCATGTGACTAGCATGAGCCGAAGGAAACGGCACACTCAGCATAAAGAAGGAGACAGTCGTACCTCTTTAGGCGGTTTTTTCTCTTCGGCCTTTTTCTCCGCTGGTTTACTTTCCGATTTCTCGGCCGGCTTTGGGGCGGCGTCTTTTTTCGGCTGAGGAGAGATGATGTCGACCTTCTTCTTTGTCTTTTCTTCAAGCCTCTCTTTGATTTTGGTAGGGTCCACCTTTCCTGTCACAGTCAGTTTGTTGGCCCCAGTGTCTGCCTTCACATCTTCCACACCTACAATGATGAAGGAAGAAGAAGAGTAGCATCAGCCACGGTTACATTCTAAATTACGCTAGGTATTCAGATTTCATCATACAAAACCTGTTGATCCCCAATCTTATCCAAGAGACAGCAAATCGTGGTAAGTCTAAACAAAATTTCAACCAATTCAATTTTTCGAAAACGAATTCAGGACTCTAATTTTCTCGAAAGGTAAATTCACAGTAGAACCAAACACAGGGAATCTCGTTGCTTATCCATAGATTAATGACACTAATTAGTGAATAATTACCATCCATGTGTTTGACTGCTCTCTTGATTTTCCTAGCACAGCCTTCGCAATGCATATCGATCTTCAAAACGACCTTGTCGTCGTCCTTCTTCTCAGCGGGAGCGGGAGCGGGAGCGGCAGCGGCAGGCTTCTTCTCGCCTTCATTCTTCGCACCTTCCTTCATTCTTCGCACAAATTTCGATTGAAAAAGCTAAACGAAACAATTATAGAAACTCATCAATTTGAATTAGGAAGGAAAAGGAATGTGAAATTTGATCGCTATGTGAGTAACTAACCTCGCCCATTAGTTGCTTGTTTGTGTTAGCTAAGGTAGGTTTTCACTAGTAGAATGTGATTTTCCTGTGACTGCTGCTGGTATTGTTTGAAGGGAAGAATTGGAGGAGAGACGGGAATATATAGGGGACGGATTGAAGGAAGCTCTGTGTGTGTTAGTTGGGGTTTGTATGTATCATGTATGTGTATATTTTAATGATGATGATGAGGAATGGATGGTGGATGATGGGGTTATATGGTGATGAGGTCAGCCGGGGTGTGCCTGAACATTGCCGCCAGGTTGGACAAATTACAAATCACCAGTTTTCGACTTGACCCTGACCGATATTACTTAAATTACTACTCTATCCTCTTGAACATTCTTATAAAAACGGCTTTCTTGAGGTAATTCAGTAATTTTAATTTTTTTTAACCAGTTTTTGGTGCAGTTTGAATAATTAATTAATTAATCTTCCACTAACATGCATCACCAATTAATATTATTTTTCCACCTTGGTCTGATTATTTTTCTGTTTGTTTCTTCTTTGGAATTCCCATGTCATAGAATTCCATTCTTGAGCTTGACCAGTTTTAGTATTAGGGTTACTCAATTTGGCTTTGCATGCTTGATTTAGTTTGGGTAATTTCAATTTAATTTTCAAATTCCAGACTCAGCAACATACATTCAGTAGTGTCCAAATACAGTTCTGCAATTAACCTGTTATGCTAATTTGGCCTTTGTGTACTTTTGGCTAATTTGAATTGAAATGCATATTCAAGTGCAGATTTGTTAGCGAAGTAAGCCAGTAACTATTATCGCTCTGACATAACTCAGTCGAGTGATTTATAAACAAAGTCCAACTCTTCTCATATTGCATACGCATCTTTATGGGCTTAAGTACCTATTATGACGATCGATGACACATGACAAATAAATCCGTACGAACCCATCGCCTAGAACAGACAATATCTTCAAATGTATTTTGGTCGACAATTTAAACCTCTTTGTGGGTTCAGTTAATTAGAGAAGCTTTTGCTAGAAACAAAATGAAACAAGTTAGGATTGTTTCACTGTCGGTCCAATTTCAAGCCGGCCTGGTAGTGTTACAATTCGTCACCTCTCTTCATAATTGTGTTGCTTTGGCTTTATTTATGTTGGGACCATATACATATACATATACAATAGCTAAGTCAAATATTTTGTTGCATTATTGGACATATCAACATTAGCAACAATATTCATCCCTTTGTGGCAGTCACAAATTATTATTATGTCATCCCATTGTTGTGGATGCAGACGAATTAAAAGAAGGAGACGAAATTGAGTGCGAAGATAAATATGCTTACATTATCAGTGATGTAAATAATTAATGTACCCCCAGCTCAAAACTCAATTGCCCCACCACAAAAAATGGCTTCCAAGGTCAATGAGGGGCTTTGATTGAAGAGTAAGAAAACTATGGGAGGGGGAGATGTTGGACCATTAATTTGGAATGTGACTGAAACTGGCCTATTTGGCTCTCTCTCTCTCTCTCTATCTCTCTAATTGTTTAATTTTAAATTTTTGGGACCCTACGTGAAGGACTGAAAATTAAGGCATATATAGCTAGAAGAAGCTTCGTGGCCCGTGGGGAAGAAGGGGACCTCCATTTAGAATGTGACTAGAACAATTTTGTCTTGAGTTTTAATTTAGAGAAAATCTAGATCCCACCACGAACTTTATAATTGCGGAACTGTTTATATTGTTTGAGGGTTCGCTTACTCGCCTTTTTTAGTCTTAAGAATTACAAATTAAAATAATCAAAAAAATCCGTGACAGATACTTTTTTTTTTTTTTTTTTTTAATACCACACAAAATTATGCTTGTGTTTGGAATCGAATATTAGACACACATATGCCTAACCTAGTCGATTGTCAACCAAGTTAACTCTCGTTGGCTCCATGACAGATACTTAACAATACTTCCTTACCACATTTAACAATACTTCCTTACCACATTAGCGCACCGTTTTAACAAAAATATGACTATGGAGATCGATATGCAAATTAGAAATGCTTGTTTAGTCTGAAATTTTGTACAAAAATACTTTAATTTGAACTTTCTTGTAAAAGTAAATGGGCTTTTTCCAAAACTTATCCCAAAGCTCTGTTTGACAGAGTTTATTTGTTGTTAAAATAAGTTAGATGGGAAAAATAAATTAGCTTATAAGTTGCAAAATAAACTCTTTGGTGTTTGAGGAAATTTAAAACATAAGCTAGTTTATAAATTCTAAAAAAGTCTATTTAAGTTTAATTTAAATGATAAAATAAATATTTTATAATATTATATATAATATTATCTTAATAAAAAAGAAGAAAAAAAAAACAAGCATAAGCTCTAAAATAAGCTTCAATTTAAAACTTTTTTTTTTTAGCTTATTAAAGCTTATAAATTAACTTATACGTTAGCTTATGTGAGATGTTTGACAAAGCTTATTTTGAAACTCATAAGCTAGTTTATAAGCTTAAAAATAAGCTTTACCAAATAGGTTACAAACAAAAATGCACGCCATAACCTTCCCCATGTGAGACAAAAATTAAATCTTAGTATACAATGTACATGCAATTTGGGTGTTGAACTTCTTTTCTTCAATTGATTTTTATTCAATGATGAAACAAAAAGATTCTTTGTATCTTATTTTGGCATTTAAAAAATAAACAATGTGTGTGTGGCGTGGTTTTAAAAGATTCTAATTGACTAATCTCTATCAACCTCTTTGATTAATATTCTCTAATCACACGTGAACTAAGTTGAGAGAAGGATAAATCAATTTATAACATAATTGTACTTGTAGTGGGGTGGCTCCAACCAGACCTATTTTACTTTCTCTTCCTCCTACCCATTAATTAAAAGTCATTTAACTTTTAATACACAATTGATGGTCTATTATTAAGAAGTCAAAGAAGTTTATGTTATGAGTTCGATTCTCTCATATCTTTGTGATCATGCGTATGGTTTTAGTCCAATTTATCATATCGTTATGTGAGAAACTTATGTATGTGCGGACTTGATGGCCAAGTTTACGTTCCTATTGAATGAGGTAAACTTGTATGATGTAGCTTTTACGGTTACTGAAAAGAAAAAAAGTCAAGAAGTTTATGCTACATTTATCAATTGTCCTTCAAATGCATATTCGTATACAGGGCCCATTAGGCCTCGATTTTATATCACCAAAACTACTTTGTTAATGAAAACTTTAGTTACACCCCACTTTTTACTAAAGACACCCCTTCAACTCAGTTTTACAAGGGATGGTCAACTCAAATTGGGGTGTCTTTAGTAAAAGGTGGGGTGTGACTAAAGTTTTCCCTTTGTTTAACGTAATTTAGGCCCATTGGGCTTCTTGGTCCAATCAATAACATGTTACTGGAAACGAACATGGGCCCAATTCAGTACTGGTCGTTGTAGCCCAGAACTATTGAAACTCTTCTATCTACTCCACTCCAGGTATGCGGAGCAGCCGCTCTTCCCATGAAAGCTTGAACAATGCCTCCTATCGCTTCTTCGCGTCACATTCTCCAGCCATGCCTCAAGCCGTTGTTTATCTCTTTCACTCACTTCACTAAATCATCTCTCTCACCGCGCAAATTCCCCATTCCCAGGCGATTTTTCGTATTAAATCCTAGAAAATTCTCTTGCTCGGCTAATGCACAGTCTGCAGTTGATAATGGAGGAGGCGGACGTTCTGGTGCGATGTCTTCGCCGTCAGTTCTTGAATCCGTGGAGAAAATTGACGTAAATCCCCCAAAAGGGACCCGGGATTTCCCTCCAGAAGACATGCGCCTCCGCAATTGGCTTTTTCACCATTTCAAAGAGGTTAGGGATTTATATGCGCCAACACATACCTGTATACATACAAAATTTCTAATGTTTGGGTGCATATGTTTTCTAATTATATTTTGAAACTTTTAAAGGTTTCACGATTGTATGGCTTTGAGGAGGTTGATTTTCCGGTACTCGAGTCAGAGGCGTTGTATATTAGGAAAGCAGGGGAGGAGATTCGAGACCAGGTTAGTTTTTGCTCGATCAAGTTATAGTCTTTTATTATTATTATTCTTGAATTTTTCGACAGAACTTGGCCGCTACTAATTTAGTAAGCGAGGTCATTTCAGAAATAGCGGCTTACTGTTATCCTATTTGATCAATCTCCATTGCTTCAACTTGAGCACAATAGCAGCTTATTGTTCCATACGCATATGCGGGGGATTTTAGGCAAATCTAATGCTCTGCTTCAAAATGAAGTTCTTACACAATATTACAGTTCGTTTGTTAAATTAAGAATATAATGGATTGGGGCATCGGAAGGCTTGGACTAGCTGCCAAGTGCCGAAACCTATCATGATTCGTTGTTTGAATGTAATTGTGAAGAACTAAAAAAGGTCTTGCATTCTTTGTAGTGTATTAACTTTTCAACTTTATTTGAAGGTGGACCTATGTGATCATCTCTGCCACAACAACAGATAAAAGATTATGCAAATCTGTCAAATTTTGAGCAAGTGTCTACACTTTCTTATTCTGTAGTCGTGTGGATTTATATTATTTTGTTAGTGTTGACTATTTTCTTCTTTTCTCTTGGTTTTTCTTTTTCCCTGGAAAAATTTGTGCATGACTATTTTTATTTTTTATATTAACAATTCAAGAACAAAACTAAGAACTCTGGATTCAGTGATTATTTTAATATATTAACAATTCAAGAACAAAACTAAAACTAATGTTTGTTCTCGTGTTTATGCAGTTATATTGTTTTGAAGACCGGGGAAATCGTCGTGTTGCCTTGAGGCCTGAACTTACTCCTTCTTTGGCAAGGCTAGTGATGCAGAAAGGGTACTCAAAATTATACTTTCCTGCTAGTGATTTTGAAATTTCGCCAAAAGTCATAAGTCAACCCAATGTCATTACAGTAGAAGTTACTGCATCAGATTTACAATTTCAGTGGAAAACCTTTTGCAAATCGTGTATTAATTTGCTCATATTTTTGTATCCAGGTATGGATGCCAGAATTTGATCCGTATGTTTTTTTTGGTCTAGAAAATCAGTGCCCCTCCCACTGAAATGGTTTGCTGTCGGACAATGCTGGCGATATGAGAGAATGACAAGGGGACGGCGACGTGAACACTACCAATGGAATATGGATATTATTGGTGTGCCCGAAGTTACTGTAAGTGCTGCTTACTTCCCATGCTTTCATTGAGCCGACCACGTTACATTTCAAGCTGGCATGGTTATGTGCTGGTTATTTGTTCTAATGAAAGTTTTTAAATTCTTGGCATCACAATAGTTGTGGTCTAGTCATGTTGCATTCGACGTATTGCTTTCCCTCTTTGTTCTCTTTGATTTTGTTAAATGGCTTGGGATATGCAGAAACATGTACATGCATGTAATCCTACCTTCTGTTTATGTGGTGTTTTAGAGGCACAGATTCGTGAAATTACCTTGATTGTTGCTCCTTAACAATCTAGTTAAAGGCATAGTAGCATTTTTTGTAATGCTTCACATTTATTCCAACTTCAGCAATGCTGTGTCCTTCATTTTATAAGACTGTGTCCTTTATTTAAGTTTGTGGAAAATATAGTTTTTATTATTTTTTTTTAATCTCCAGCCTACTTTTTGTTGTTTCTGTTGTAGGCTGAAGCAGAGATTATTTCTTCTATTGTCACATTTTTCAAGCGAATTGGGATCACATCTTCCGATGTTGGATTCAAGGTTTCAAGCCGAAAGGTATTAGCACGTCTTCCTTGCTTGAACACATGCCAATTGAGGTTCTTCTGCAGTCTTGTTTCTACAACTTTCTCTTTCTGTTTGTTGTTTAGTTTGCAAAGGCTTGATATCATGGGATAGTTTTCATAGGTATTTACTGTTGTGATTTATGCTAGTCCAAATTGCTCCTACCAGTGTCACTTTTAAGTGAGTTCTGAAATAAAGTTTAAAGTAGTTAGTTTATTTAATTTGATTAATTGAGCTATGTCTTGTGCCATTTTCAATAGCGATTGAGGGGAATATAGGTAAATCACCTGTTTTATATTTGATCTTGACTTACAATAAATTTCTTTTTCAATGGGAGTTACAATAAATTTTAACAAAGAGTACAATTATTATTGTTACAGACTACAGAATAAAATAAATATTTGTATGTGATATGTTCTAGTACTGTAGCCAGTGTCACACGTGCACTCATAGTTTAGACAGTTTGTCAAGGCGCTCGCCTAGGTGCAAAGGCCAGGCGCCACATGTGGCTTGGTGCCTTTTCACCTCCTAGCCGAGCGCCTTTGGGGATTGGGTGAGCGCCTTCATGGGCCTTTTTAATTTTGTTTGATTGGCCTTGTTTGTTGGGTTTGCACTTTGGACATGTTTGTTTGGGCCTTTAGTTGTTGGGCTACGGTTCAAGAAGGCTTTATAAGGCCTTATCTCTTAAAAAGAAAAGAAGCCCTAGAAACTACAAGAGTGAAGAAGAGATCGAGGAGGATCAGGAGTGAGGAGGCTTACACTTTGAATGATGGGTTCTAGAGCTCGGGTGGTAATGATGGTGACTGATGATGAGGATTGAGGAATATGGTGGTCAAATGTCAATGCTAAAGATTAAGTAACTTTGTCACTTTGAGTTTCATTTTATGCTTGTAGTACCTTAATTCTATGACTTTGTTTGTTTTTATCATTTGTGTGCTATTGACTATCTAACGTGTGACTTGAATTGTGTTATGGAACTTATTTTTACATGTGACTTGAATTTTTTTTTTTTAATTTTGCGCCTTGCGCAAAAAGGCCCTCACCTCAATTGCGCTTTGTGCCTAAGTCTTTAAGAGTGTCTTTACACCTTGAGTGCGCCTGTGAAAACAATGATTTTAGACGTTTCCAGGTTTTGCAAGAGTTGTTAAGGCGCTACCCTATACCTGAAGATTTATTCAGCAAAGTTTGCATCATCATAGACAAGGTTAGTTATAAGGTTATGAGTTTAGGAGCCTATTTAATTTTTCCACTCTCTCTCTATATCTCTACTCAGGAGCTTATGCTTGCATGCAAGTGCATTTAATATCGGCAACCATATGCATTTTTGGTTGGTATTTTTTGTCTTGGGATAGATCCAATTCAGACTATACCACGACTGATGAATTGATATATATTTTTTTTAATAATGACAGGTGGAGTTTTTTGAATGCTGATGTATTTTTTTTGCTGGGTGTTGGTGTTGTGTAATTTTGGACACAGATTGAGAAGATTCCAATAGACGACATTAAGAAGGAACTAAAGTCTACCGGGATACCAGAAGAGGCTGTTGAGGAGTTATTGGAACTCCTTTCCATAAAATCTTTGACAAAATTGGAAGGTTGGTACGACCGTACGTGCGTTTTTTTACAGACAGTTCAGTGTTTTCTGCTTTTCTGATATGAAATTTATTTCTATGAAGTCAACTTATTTTGTTGGCATCCCTAACCTCCAATATCTTGAGGACTATAGTCAAACCTATTTGTTATTATTCGGTTCAGCTAGAATGCGACTTCTTTTTGTGTTTACATGCAATGCAAAGAGGATTCTGATGCATGTTCTAAAAACTCCAACATCTGGAGGACTTGAACAATTTTACAAGATGAATTTGTTTCTTATATGAAGGTTGCCTTGAAAAGCTTCTCTGAACAATTTTTTTGAGAGATTAATGAACCATTTAGACCAAGGGTGCTTCATGAAATCTTCTCTAGGATATGTGAAAAAGAACTTTTGAGTTGTATGAGCTTTTAGTTCATGTAGAATGACCTACTTGCACAGCTATACCTCACGAATTACGTTCTAGTTGATAGAAACTTCTTCCTTCATGTATATAGTTTCCTATGCCGCTTCCTAAAAGAAAAGGTATATAATTACATATAGTTGACCACTGTATGACATTACTCCTAAACACTCTTACCTTACTCCTTTATAATCTTCATGATGTATGTACACGTGGAGTAGATTGTTCATATTACATAAGAACCAGTGGTGCATTAAAAAACTTTTAAGTTAGATATCCACAACTAAGTTTCCACCCAGTAGATTTCTCAAATTTTTTTTATAGATTTGTAAGAATATGTATAAATGACGTGAAATGCTCCAAGCCTCCAACCCAACAAGTAACCAATTGGATTGAATGGCAAAACAACTAATCTTAACATGGTATCGGAGCAAGAGGTCTTGGGTTCAAGCCTTAACTTCTGCAATATATACCTCATTTGTTGTTGCCCCAAAGTGTGGGCCTTTATGTATGTTGTTGCCCTAAAGTGAGGGCCTTGTGTGTGAGTAGCCCTATTGTAGAGCCTCGTTTGTTGTGTACATGTTGGGCAATCGGATTGCCCAACCCACACGTGAGGGAGAGTGTTAAAATATGTATAAATAATGTGAAATGCTCCAACTCAACAAGTTAACTTATTGGGTTGAATGACTAAGTAACTACTCTTAACAAAATAACTAATCTTAACAAGATCAAACATGTTCAGTTATAACAGGAATTGGAGATACTATTGTGTACATTCTAATTGAATGTGGCATACTTTTGTGAATGCAGAGAAACTTGGAGGTTCAGTGGAAGCAATTTCTGATCTGAAACAACTATTCTTGCTTGCTGAAAACTTTGGGTATTCTGACTGGATCCAGTTTGATGCTTCTGTTGTTCGTGGCCTTGCCTACTACACTGGTATTGTTTTCGAGGTTAGAATGGTCTTATTGTTCTTAATATTGAAAATACATAATCAATGAAAGTTCGCGGATGCATTTGCATAGATAATATTCTTTGCCCTTAATATTGAAAATACATAAAAAAAATAATTTTTCCTTGATTTCCAACTTGTTAAGCAGCTTGCTACATGCTTTGCAAGCCTTTACTATAATCTGCTTAGCTTCACTCTTTGGTAGTTTATATTTCTCGTAGCTTTTCTTATGCCTAACATTGTGCAACTCTCTATAAAGCTTCCTTTTTGTCCTAAAAAGTTTTTTTAACATTTTCATTCCACTGGCATTTTTCTCTGTCTTTGGGTCCTTGACCTTTGGAATCATTGAGTAAGTGAGTATCACACTATCACCTAGTTTCCGGGAGCAATTTTTCATTAAGGGTTGTACTTTTACCTCTTTTGAGACTCATTAAGCACTGTACTTCTTTACCATTTTCTAATATGCATATCTACTGCCACCACCAGCCTATTTGTGGGAGACTGCAACTTTAGATCTCTTTCCAGTCCCTACAAAATTATGATGACTCAACATAAGGAAAAAGTCTATTTGTATTGTGATGTAGTGTGACTTTGTTCTATTGAAACAAGTCGATCGTAATACTCTGTTCGAAAAATAGACATAAATCATAAGGCTATGTACATATAATGAATATTCAAGAATTTCCACTTTTTAATCTTCATATGCGGATATTGTATGTTATTCATTTTCATTTATTAGTATCCAATTTCTTTCACAGGGGTTTGATAGAGAAGGAAAGTTGAGAGCCATTTGTGGTGGTGGCCGATATGATAAGTTACTCTCTACTTTTGGCGGTGATGATGTTCCAGCTTGTGGCTTTGGATTTGGTGATGCTGTTATCGTAGAAGTATGTTGAAGTCCTGCTGTTAATATGTCATGATTTCTGGTGAATTGAGCAAATGTAGTGGATTGTAGGATGCATTTATTCAACATGTCACAAATTAGGATATTTGAATTTTCATTTTTGGGCTAACTGAAGAGGAGTCCCCTGGTAACAAAAGTTAGATTTTAACTAGGTCATTAGTAGGTGGATGGCAAAAGAAAATCTGACACCCAATGTTTTTGAAAAATAAAAAAAATTCCCCCACATTTTTTTAATACATTCTCTTTGTTTATATATATTTTATTTTTTATTTTGGGCGCTGATAATTTGCAGCTGCTCAAAGAGAAGGGTCTCCTACCAGAACTCAGCCTTCAAGTAGAGAACATAGTCTGTGCCCTTGATCGCGATCTTCAAGGAGCAGCGGCTACAGTAGCAACTGTACTCCGAGAGAAAGGTCAAACTGTCGACTTAATTTTGGAAAGCAAACCTCTTAAATGGTATTCCAATCTAGACTTGTCTTTGATAGATATCATCTTTGAACTATTTTCATTTTCATTATTAAGCCTGCTTATTCCGTTTCAGGGTATTCAAACGAGCAGCCCGAGTAAATGCACAAAGGCTGATCTTGGTTGGGAATACAGAGTGGCAGAAGGGTATGGTTGGTGTGAAAATTCTGTCGTCTGGCGAACAATTTGAAATTAAACTGGATGAGCTAGAATAGTAAGTAATGAATTGAACTTCTATGGTTTGCATTGTACTCATGCTTGTAATTTTGGAGATAGGTTAGAACTTAAATTAATCCAACGTCCTTTATAGCAGTAGGGTTATGCAACTCAAGTGGCTTGACAGATTGTTAAAATTCTCTCTTATTTTTGACTCTTGAGATCTGAAAGTATGGTTTTCCATATTTGTGTACTGGTCAAACTAAGGAAATCGGAAAATGATCTCCATTTTTGTAATTGGGTCGTTGCGATGATGATATTATCTTATACCTGAACTGGTGACTCATTTTATCAGTTGTTCATGGTTATAAAAAAAATAAATATTGATTAGAAAATATCATATTTTTCCATGGCTGTGAACTGTACATATATGATCCGATCTGGAGAGCAAAAGAAGGGAATAATTTCTCTATGTGATGCCAGTCCTCTTATCTCTCACATGAAAATAAGTGAAAAATTAAAGGCATCCCAAGTTGACTTTACTTTTCCTAATCTATCACACTCATATGGGACAAAAGATCTTTTGTAATCTCAATGCTTTTCGTGACGCCGAAGCTTCCTTCCTTCCTAGTCCCGATCGGACTCTTAATTATAAACATATTTACAAGTACCGTATAGTCTGTATTTTCACTAATTGAATTACTGACAAAAGTAAAAAAAAATTTTTAAAAATCTCTTTTTTTTTTTTTGGTCTTCCTTTGCTAAATTGGACGGCAATTGCGAGTACAAATCATAAACACATGAATCTAGATCTCCTAGAGCTGTTGTGGTCTTCTTAATCATCTTGTCTTTAGATGTGGTCTAACGACACAAATCCATGGTTTAAAGTGATGACGTTCTTAGATCCGATGAAAATCGATATTTTCTACATCAAATCTCTATGAAGTGGAAGCCAATACATTTGATCCAAATCATTTGTGATTTTTGTTTCTATTTATCGGTTTTTTATTATGTTTATTTGTTTAGTTCATCCTAAGACGATATTTTGTTTATTGGTTTGGTCTGTCTGGTTTCATCCCATAACAGTATTATCACACCGGTGTTTTTTACAAATTGTTTGGTTTTTTTTGTTGTTTCTTAACAGGGGTGCCTCCTTGGGTGAAATTTGGCTATCATAGAATAAATTCTTGGGGTCTATACCTTTTTTAAAAATAAAAAATCATAAAACATGATTAATCATCAGCGATTCAATTCTCTTATAAAAGGGAAAATCATTAGTGATTAAATAAAAAAAAAAAAAAAAAGACTAAAACGGCAGGCCGACTTACCGAAGTCTCAAATTTCCCTCTTTCAGCCAAACCCAAACCCAAACCCAAACCCAAACCCTCCTCAGTCCTCACCCACCCAACACGTTCCCTTCTTAAAACCCACAAACCATCTCCGTCACGGCCCCCTCCGCCGCCGCCGATAACTACCCCAAACACACCCTACACACACACACAGCGTGGTCTCTAATTTAGTCTCGGAGCGAAGTAAAGAATCAACTCAAGCACGCAGAAAAACGCGCGCACATCTGTAACTGATCGTCGATCCTTTTTACAGTACTGCATCACACTCTTTCAAAACCCTAATTATTCCCCCAATTCTGTTGGTTTTGTGTCAGATTTTGAGCCCTCCAATCTTTGGGGGTTTGTATTTGCTATTATGGTTACTGGAGGGGCCCGCCAGGAAGAAGGGGACAAGAACCCAGCAGCTATCTCAAGAGGAGGGGCGACCAGGTCCTGGGGCACCACCGTATCTGGCCAATCTGTATCCACCAGTGGCAGTGTGGGCTCCCCGTCGAGCCGTAGCGAACAGGCCATGGCCACACCCGCCAGCGACACTACTGTCCTTAGGTTAAACAACCTCGACATCCACGGGGACGATGCGGGATCACAAGGTGCTGGTGGGTGAGTGAAACCCCTGGTTTTTGTTTTCTGTTTACAGTGTTTTGAGGGTAATACAATGCTGAATTTGATTGCCCTATTTGGAGGTTTTGATGTCTTCTTGGGTTCAAGAAGTGGATCCTGTGGAAAATTTAGCTTATTTTGGTTTCAGTGATTTAATTTCGTGACATCCCACCAATCACAGATCGTGGTTTGGTTTATTTCCAGACAGGAATTCTTTTGTTTTTTCGTATTGTTTGCATAAATTATTGAAAGGGGCGATGTCCTCTTCCTGAAGCTTGTCCTTCCTGGAGCTTGACGATCAATATCCTTGAGAGACTTATTACTGTTAACGTGATAATAGTTGTTAACTAATAAGCTTTGCATTTCTTTGTACTATTGTTTTAATTTATACGATTACCTTGTGCAATCATAAAATAAACTGCTGTAACTTTAGTTAACTAAGTTTGAAGTTATCATGCTATATGAACAGTAACAAGAAGAAGAAGAGAGGTCAACGTGCCGTTGGGGGAGATAAGAGTGGTAGAGGACTCCGGCAGTTTAGCATGAAAGGTAATTGATTCATGTCCATCTAATTTTCTTCCTTTTTCAGTTTTTCTCTTATCCACAAACCCTTAGTTTCTTGGAGAAAGAGATCGTACCGACGAGTATAAAAGCTGTTCAGACTTCAGAACCATATTAAAAATGCCTATTATTCGGTGCTGTTCCAAGATGGGCCTTTTCATAGATTTCAACTTTACTGACAGATTGTTTTAACTGTATTTGCTTGTGTCCAGTGTGCGAAAAAGTTGAAAGCAAAGGAAGAACCACATACAATGAGGTGAATTGGTTTCTTGAAGTTATTCTTTAATTTTATATTTTTATCTCTTTCATTCCAATAGAGAAACCAATTCTTTCTCTCATTTGATTGCTTAAATTTCATTGCATCACCTCTTGCTTTTGCATAAAAATGATTTATCATCGACCTGATTTAGCCGGATGTTTATGTTTGCCTCTGAATTACTTTTATGATCTGATTGGTTCACAGCATTCTAATTCAAGGTGTGCAATGTTTATTTTCAATTTTTCATCTCAATTTAGGAATTAGGAAAATTGAAATTAATGATAAGATAAGATCACTCATACTGATGTCTTGTAAGCTAAAGATTGTAATTCAAAACACTTTCCTTACATTCTTGCCTGAGTATCAAAGGACATGGTTCGTGGATGCTCTTATCTACAAGATTTCTGTAATGGAATTTTTGAAAGTTTTGAGCACTAAGGATTATATAAATATTCTCCCCCCCCCCCAGCTGCTAACTTCATAGTTTGCAATTATCGAATTTTGACTTGTTTCGAGTATTGGCATCTCTTTTACCTAATACCCCGAATCCCTGATTACCATTTTTTGAGAGCTAAAGTATTTTTGCAGGTCGCAGATGAGCTTGTGGCCGAATTTGCTGACCCCAGCAACGGTGTTACAACCCCAGATCAGGTTTATCTTCTTTCTTTTTTCTGTCCCCATAAATAAGGTTTATTTGTTCATGTAATCACTTACGTATGTGGTCTTTAAGGGAATTGAAACTAAATCATAAATATCTTTAATATTTGTTATATTTGATATCAGCAACAATATGATGAGAAAAACATACGCCGAAGGGTATATGATGCTCTGAATGTACTCATGGCAATGGATATCATATCCAAAGATAAGAAAGAAATTCAGTGGAAGGGTCTGCCTCGTACAAGCCTTAATGATATTGAAGAATTAAAGGTCTGAATACAGCTTGTATTTTTGTTTGTGGAGAGTACTCATTGGTTATTGTTCTGTATCTGATTTGAGCTTATCCAACTCCTTCAATTACATTAATGCAGGCTGAGCGTCTTGGACTGAGAAATAGGATTGAAAAGAAAGCCACATACCTACAAGAACTGGAAGAACAAGTACGAATAACCAATCTGTCTTTTCTATTTAGTTCATCATCTTGTTTTAAACATTTAAGTTATTTTTTGCTGACTTTTTTTCTTCCTCCCTGTCCTTCCATGAAGTATATAGGTCTCCAGAACCTGATACAGCGCAATGAGCAATTGTATAGCTCAGGAAACTCTCCTAGTGGGGGTGTTTCATTACCTTTCATTTTGGTGCAGGTAGATCTTCTCTCAATATTTTGTCTCACAATGTTGGTATTAGAAGAACTGTTACTTGTAGACATCCTAGCGAGATAAATATCATGAAACTTTTTCCTGCATGAATTTATCATACTGCCATTGTGATTCCTATCTTTGAGATATATGATTCCATCTCTCTCCATTGTCCTTTTCCTCATTTCAACTAAAAAAATTAAGATGTGTCTAGCAAGAGAAAAACTTATATATTCCCTTGACATTTGGACATCATGCCTTATACTGTATGTATATATTGCCATCTCTATAACTCTTGGTTCCATACTTCCATACTCTTTCTTTTATCACC
Source organism: Tripterygium wilfordii (assembly GCF_013401445.1). Taxonomy (NCBI): domain Eukaryota; kingdom Viridiplantae; phylum Streptophyta; class Magnoliopsida; order Celastrales; family Celastraceae; genus Tripterygium; species Tripterygium wilfordii. The sequence goes on along the minus strand of NC_052244.1, from coordinate 2,679,987 downwards.
ACGCCGTTTCATGAGAAGCTTTTTATCTGCTTTGCTTCACATGTTTTGAGTTACAGTAACTACTTCATATCTATTAATCACCTTCTCGGCACTGCTAACATTTGATTGATATTTGTTTCACCATTGCTCTTTTAGTTGTCTACAATTTTGGTTGTTCTGTTTATGATTATTGGATTTTTGAAACACTTTCTCTGCAATGTTCTGTATTCCTGGTTGGATTAAAAAATCCTAAACTATGGGATTGTGTTGTCCTCTTTTGCATCTTCTGTGCATTTTGCATCTGCTTTTGCATATTCTACAAATAGGATAGTTAATGGATAAGGCGATGTGCTGAATCTTTAATACAAGTTGAAGGCATTAAAAAAAAACTGGAATAAGACGCAGATGAATTGATCTAGATATATTAAAAACTTGTATTTGAACTAAAAATATGTACTTGATGAACTGAGTGGAGCAAACTTTGTGTATTTTCATCATGTTGTTGAGCTCCAGCTATGGAGCTGTTCTGGTTTTATTTTAACCTTGGTACTCTGCAAGATATCAGACTTGCAGTTAGCTCTCATTCAATTTATAGTTACTCAACCTTTCCTTTTCTACTTCCTGTTTTGCCCTACTGCTGTTTTTATACACGATTACACAGACACATACGTACCCTATCCTAGTCTCTTCACTGTAATGCTTCAATGGTATTTTTCAACCTCAACTAACGATGATGATGAGAAATTTGGAGTGTATAGGAAAGATCTGTGAAGTTCATTGACTAAGGCTCTTATTAAGTTTCAGAAATTAGAACCATATTTATAATTTACATTCGCTTAATTTAATTACAAATAAATAATTAGATAAGAATGTCATAGTTAAGGTCCCTGCACCCGCATCCCGTGTCGCCGTATCCGAGTCGGTGCTGCCTAGGTGGTATGTTAATATGTCCTCTTTCTGTCTAATTTTTGTTCCATCTGGAAACTGCAGACCCGTCCTCATGCTACAGTGGAAGTGGAAATATCTGAAGATATGCAACTAGTGCATTTTGACTTTAATAGGTAAGTGAGCTTTTAACAATGTCAATTTCTATGTTTGCAACTGTAGAGTAAATTTTGTTTCCAATAGTGTAAATATTATTTTGTTGCTCCAATGTCTAATGACTAATGCCAATGTCAACTTCTATGTTTGCACCAGTAGAGTAAATTTTGTTTCCAGTAGTGTAAATATTATTTTGTTGCTCCAATGTGTAATGCCATTGTGTGGACAGTTCTTTTATTGGAAATTTTGATAATAGAAGTAATTTGGTCAAACCTGTGTGTTTTGTATGTCGTAGTGGAAGGTTGTGAGGATGTTTATATCCATGTCGTATTCTGCTTCAGTTAGTTCCTGGAACTTATGCTTTTTCGAATTTATATTTATGAAGTTCCATTAATGATTTGATTTCATCTGTTTCATTCATGCAGCACCCCTTTCGAGCTTCATGATGATAATTACGTTCTCAAGGCAATGAAATTTTGTGAGAGACCACAGAGTGATGATATGACTCCTAATTATGCTGCAGACGGAGGTGAAGGGTCTAGCATGTCTAACATGCATCAACCACAAACCATTCCTCCCCCCACGACAAGCACACCGAGTAGACCTCCCACCTCACCACCTATTCCTGGAATATTAAAGGCGCGTGTCAAGCATGAACATTAGTAAGCAAGTTTCAAGGTTAACTATTGCACCAGCACTTGTGTAAATTGTTGTAAAGTAGTTTTGCTGCTAGTGGGGCATGCTTATCCTCACTCTTTAATCTTTTATTCCAAGGAGATTAGGGAGACAAGAAGATTATATTTCCTTGCAATCAAGACTTCTAGGGAAAGTTGGTCTGAGCTTTGCATAAAAAAAAGGTAAACATCTCCCATAGTGGGTGGTGTCGGGGAAAGACATTATTTGTGGCGAGACTGTTTCCTGGTTTGGCTTCTAGGTACGTTGCACTATTGCAACTCTACGGTTGAGCCACAAATCCTTAATTTAGTATTGTAATTGCCTTTTCTTATTTCTTTCACAAGTTCTTTTTGATACATCATAGTGAAGTTGTATTAGACTGTAGTTGATCTGTCAGTTTCTCACATAATGATCAAATTAGATCAATAGTTCAACATCTCCTGTATCCCTTGTTGAATTTGTATCCTCGGCCTATATTGCCATCATTGTTGTGCAATCTCAGAATTTGAGAGGAGTTAGGGAGTGATCCTAGTTTCAATCCTCAGCTGCCGGTTGGAAAGGAGAAATTCTTCCTAGTATTATTTGAAGACTAATTATCATCTGGATGACTTCCCAGTTATTGCCTAGGTGTCTACATTTATTTGCATTTGCACCTGCACCTGCACCTGCACCTCCCAGTTATCAGAGGAGTTTTTTCTTTTCTTTAAGCATTGCACAAAATTCTGGATGATAATATGGAGGGAGGTGCAGGTGCCTTCGCAGACGAATGCCACTTTGGTTTGATATCTTGTCTTGGAATGCTGTAGAATCAACATTTGTGCTGTGATTCTCTTGCACCATTTGTTTCCTCAGTGGTTCGTTCATGTTGTCAAGGGAAGGAAATAATGAAATATGGTGAAGAAAAGGTTATTACATTGGTTTCCTCAGTGGATCATGTTGCTTGTAATACTTGGTTCTACCTCTTCTGAAGTTTCAGCATATTTTTTTTGTTGCAATCATTAAGTCTGTAGTTTTTAGCTCTTGTTCTGAGTGCGTGTTACCTTTTTCTTTTTGTTTGATGGAGGTTCTTTTTGTTCGACTCCTTTGTCTTTCTAACCCACCCACCTTAAGGCTGACGATTTCTGCCTGCTAAACTCCACTGTCATTTTAGAAACCAAAACAAAACAAACGAGTCAAAAACAAGTTCCACTTACATAGATATCTACCCATTAGTGTGTGTGTGTGTGGTGATCAAAACACCATTATCTTCTCCTTGTCTCTTACCATTTCCACCTGACTTTCTTCTCACGCTTGTCTGCATTTGCAACTACCATTATGAATTTGGTTAATCATTTTGTTCCCCCCAACTCCTATCATGAACAGCGACAATTCAGATCATGATTGGAAGATTCATCTATTGGCTTCAACGATTGAATATTTGACGTCTGGAATCTGGATAACTCAAGCTGGTATAGGTATCCTTCAATGGCTGCATATTCTGAGTTCAAAACTTACACAATAGGCCTGGGGATGCTTCTATCAGTTTATCTAATTAACTATTACATACATCCTTTTGATTCTACCAAGTATTCTTCAATAACATATATATAGTAATAAAAGAAGAAGAAGATAACATACCATACTATATCAAAACATGGACAGAACCCAAGAACAAAAATTTGAAGGGATATTATACTGCTTTTGTCACCAATTTCTGTAAAACCTTACTAACTTCTCTTCATCATCCTTGTGTCTGGTTGTGGAACTTGAACCTGTGGTCATTCCAATGACTTGGCTGTGAACCTTTGTAACTGTATCATACGGGCGTAACATCCATCTGGGTAGTTTTTCATTAGATGTGAGTGGGATCCTTGCTCTACTACTTTCCCATCATCAATCACTGCAATGACACTAGCATTTCTAATCGTTGATAACCTGTGTGAAACTACAATCGTCGTCTTTTCAGAGAATGCGCGATCTAAAGCTTCCTGTACCAATCTCTCAGACTCAACATCAAGTGCACTTGTGGCCTCATCTAGCAGCATGATCTCTGCCTTCCTTACTAAAGCACGAGCAATCGCAATCCTTTGCTTTTGTCCTCCAGATAACTGAACTCCCCTCTCCCCAACATATGTTTTGTACCCTTCTGGCAATGCTGATATGAACTTGTGGGCATTGGCCAAAGTTGCAGCTTCAATGATTTCAGCCTCAGTTGCAGCTTCATTCCCGTATGCGATGTTCTCATAAATGGTAGAAGCAAAGAGGCATGGCTCCTGGGGAACCACTGCCATGTGTTTTCTCAAAGATTTGAGATTGTATTTTCGAATGTCTTTACCATCAATCATGACTCGTCCCGATGATGGCTCGTAGAAGCGCTGTATAAGTGAAATTACTGAGCTCTTACCACAACCACTAGGACCTACAAGGGCAAGAATTTTTCCAGCTCGAGCACGAATGCTAAGGTCGCGGAAAACTGGGACATCAGGACGAGAGGGATAAGAAAAGTCTACATGCTTTAATTCAACCTCCCCACGAAAAAGGTCAGGAACAGAGGTGACATCTGAATCATCGGGATCAATTTCAGTTTTGCGGTCAAGAAGTTCGAAGACTGATTGCATGGCTCGACCACCCTTGACGAAGTCAGGAGCAAGAGTTAATGTTTCAGCAGCGCCATTGGCAGAGACCATAAGGACCACAAAAACTCGGATTGTCTTTGAGAAGTCTGAGATCCCATGTTTTACAAGCCAAGAAGCATACCAAAGACCAAGGGCATAGGAGGCATAAAGTAAAAATTGAGCTATGCCAAATCCAATTCCAGCAATCTGGCCTTTCCAAAAGGAGCGTCGTAGAGGAGTTTGGAGGCTGGTGGAGAAAAGACCAACAATTTTTCTCTCTGAATTAAAGGCAGCAACAGTCCTCACATTGGCTATGGCTTCACCTGCAAGTTGTGTAGCCTTGGCATGAGCAGCTTCTAGGTCTCCTGAGAATCCATTCAAGAATATTTTCTGTTGACATCCCAAGCAAAAACAGCACAATAAGTTTCGTCAGTGATGAATGGCATTGAATTTGCTTTCCATATAATGTAAATCAATAATTTATCCATCAACAACACCATAGTTTTCGGATTATCAATAAAATTGATCATAAATGGTCAAAGGTTGCCTTCACGAATTATATCTAAAACCATTTCATATCCCTGACCGAATCATCGAGCAAGCTATGAATCATTTTAGAAAACAAACCTGCAAGACGGTTGCTCCAACGACCAAAGGGAAGATGGCTATGAGGACTAGGGCAAGACGCCACTGCAGAACAAACCCTGCAGTGCAAGCAAATAGCAAGAGTCCTGTGTTCTGTACAATCACTGAAATACGGTCTCCAATTGCTGATCTGACATTGTTGGCATCAAGTGCCAGCCTTGCCGCAATCCTAGCGCTCTCATTTTCTTCCTGATCAAACCATGCCATTTCATTTTTCAGCACTGCTCCAAACATTTTCTCCCGTACTCGTTTAGTCAGATTTTCACCTACAATATTCCAGAAGAAATGCTGTTCCGTATTGAATATAAGTGTAGCTGATGAAAGTCCAATCAAGAGATAGCAATACTTTTCAATTTCCCGGATCATGTAAGCATGGTTCGGATTGTAGTACACGCTGAGGACGGCACTTAGAACATATGCAAAGAAAGAACTGAGGCAGCCACAAATGATAGAGCCTATAGAACCAAATAATGCATAGACCAATTCAGGAGAATTCATCTTTGCAAGGCGCCAGAAGGAACTGGCTTGTTCCTTAAAGGCAAGTTTTTCAAGGCGGTAATTGAGGTGTGAGGCATCAAAGGACAAACTAAAATCAGAAGTTGAGAAATCAGATAGCCGTCGGGAATATGGTGATCGCCCATAGGAGGAATTTCGAACAATTATTGGTGAACTTACTGAATTTCTTGCACTAGAAGGCCTGCAGATGAGCACCATCTTAGCTAACACATTTAACTTGGCATATGAAATTAGACAGACATACTGATGTAAGCTACCTTGCGCTACTCTTTCTGGCATTATTCATTGCAGTTTCGTGGGCCATTTCCTGCATCTGGATGAGCTTGGCATAAGCACCATTTTCTCCTTTGGCAATGAGCTCATCGTGGGTTCCAATTTCAGAAACACTCCCCTGCTGGATCACAGAAACAAGGTCAGCCTTACAGATGGTTGAGAGGCGATGGGCGATGACAAGAGTAGTCCTCCCAATCATGAAACGATCTAGGGCTTCTTGCACTAGCTTTTCTGATTCAGAGTCCAATGCACTAGTTGCCTCATCTAAAAGCAGTATTGCTGGGTTTTTCAGCATTGCCCTTGCTATTGCTATTCGTTGTTTCTGTCCTCCCGAGAGTTGCAAACCTCGTTCCCCTACCTGCCACAGTCCACAACTTCTAAATTTTCACATGAACATCCGCTAATTTCTATATTCAGAACTTGGAGTCATATGAGAAGTAGGTTCCCTCTTTGCCCCCCTATCCTTCATGTAGACTAGCATAAATTGTTTAAGCATATGATTCACACATAACTGAAATAGAATAGAGAACAAAATTTCAAGTAAGCAGTTCGTATTGTTATTGTCCTCACGATTCCGTTTCAGGTTCAATTTCATTACTATTGTAGGGCAATTCCTCTGCTCTGAAACAAATTAGCAGCTCAAGTACTCAAATAAAGGTTAATTATCTTTAACTCCTAAGCTTCCCCGTTTATTACAGAGATCGTATTGGTTACTTTATATAGCTTTCTGATTTCTACCAGTCATCTTCAACTTAGTAATTCTTTATTTTGCTGGGTTTGAAGAAATATTATAATAACCCTCCATGCTCCTCCTTCAACATTGTTCTAGTCAATTCCTCGGTATCTTGTATTATAGTTTTTAATCCTAATTTATTAGTCTCCTTATTCCTGCAAAGTTGTGGACCTGATTCCTGTACATGTATTGTTGACTGAAGCATGTTACCTTCTTCCAAATACAAGCCTCATCAAACCACATCCTCAGTGTTGACTTTCTAAAAAAGAAAATAAAGTAAGGTTCAGTTTGTTGACCAAGAAAATTATCAAATCCTTAATGCAATATCAGGTGGTGATTATAGAACCCAAAAGAATGCTAACTAACAATGAGACCACTTGGACAGGATCCATAATTAATTAGATTTCACCTTCCACTTCCACATACCAAGTTTAACCACCTCCTCCAAATGCCTTAAAAAAACAATAACACATCTGAAAGCTAAAACATGTGCTGTGATTATTACTGCTAAATATCAAAGAAAGAGCCCATTCGTATTGTTTCATGAATTTCTAGCCCTAAATTTATGGGACATTTGCCAGAACAAATTTAGCTGGCTTTCTCTAGGAAACAATCTCATAACAATTAAAATTGCTCAGGTCGAACTCAGTAACTGACTAGCAACATTAGCATCTTACGTTAGCTTACTCACCAAAAAAAATCTCACGTTAGCTTACCTGAGTATCAAAGCCTTCCGGTAGCTTGATAATGAAGGAATGAGCGTTGGTGACTCTGGCAGCCTCTTCGATCTCAACTTGGTCTGCATCGGGTCGTCCAAGGAGTATGTTTTCTTTGATGGTCGTGGCGAAAAGTGCAGGCTCTTGGCTGACAAGTCCGATTTGTTGCCTCAACCACCTTAACTTGAGGTTCTTTATGTCATGACCATCTAGCAAAACTTCTCCTGTAATGAATTAGCATAACAGTCAGTTTCTCAAAAAATATACATACCTATACTTTAATTTGAAGCTAGTATCCAAATGTACTAATTGCCAATGAATTCATACCTATCTTTGATCAATAAATATAAAATTATAGTAAGTACGATACCTGAAGTGGGATCATAGAATCTCTCAATTAGCGACACCACAGTGCTTTTTCCAGAGCCACTGCTTCCCACCAAAGCTATAGTCTTCCCAGCTGCTACAGTTAGGTTAAAATTGTTAAGGATCCGAACCTCTGGCCTTGATGGATATGAGAAATCTACATTTTTAAGCTCTACCAGCCCTGTAACAGATTCTAATTCTAGCCCCGATTTGCTGTTCCGGTCTACCCTTGGTTTGTGATCAATTATACGGAAGATTTTGGCTGCTGCAACTTTCGCCTTCGCAAATGCAGCAATGCTTGGGGCAGATGCAGCCAAACCCCTGCCATTTATGGAATTTTTACGATGAGAACCGGTTAGATAAATGCACAAATAAACAGATAAGTTTAAAAGAACACTCACAGTCCTCCAAGCATAACAGCGAACATTGTAGCTATGGCAAGTCCTCCATTGGTGAGGTGATGCCTAACAAGGTAACCTCCATACCAGAGAAGAAGTGCATAGCAACAGAAAACAACAAAGTAAGTAGCACCCAGTCCCATCCCCTTAACGAGTCCGCTCTTGTAACCACTTCTCTGGGAGACCTTCAATGCTGACGAGTATGCATGTAGTGCCCTTGATTCACCGACGAAAGCAAAAACCACGCGAATTTGGACAATGGTCTGCATTTTGGCTTAAAATTAACAATACCCATGTACAGAAAGTGATCAATTACGCATTAAACAATCCAAAATCAATGGCACCATCGATTGGGAACTTGTTTCTCATACCTGTTCGACAACGTTTCCAGCCCTTGAAAGGGCTTCTTGGCTCCTGCCGGAAAATTTGCCTAATGTGATACCATGGACGGCTCCAATTAATCCTATAAAAGGAACTACAGCTAGAGTGATAAGAGCTAATTGCCAGACAGCAGTGAAACCCACCAAAAATCCAGACACAAATGTCGCCATGTAATGAAGGAAAGTACCAAGCTGCACAGATGAACAAAACCCAAAAACTCCCAAATTAGATTGCGACTCAAGGGCAAAGAAACCAAGAAGACGATAAAATTTCAAAGACCTTCTCGCTAATGGCGTCCTGAACCATCACTGCGTCAGAGTTAATGGCGAAAATTACATCGGAAGTTCGGACCTCCGTGTCAAAGTACTGAATGTCCTGGTTCAAAGCGGATTCTAGATATTTGATCCTCATCTTGGTCGATTGCCTCTCTCCGGTCCACATCCAACACGATATCTCTGGAAACCAGTCTCTCTATTCATTAACAAAACAAAAATGTTTAAACAACCGAAAATCAACAACCAGTGAGAAAACTAACCTGCCCATGAAGATGCCCAGACTGCAGCACCCACAACAAGGAAGTAGAACACATACTGCAATTTCACCAACAGATAGAATACTTCTTAGTTATCAATGGAGTTTTGACTACTAATTGGAGCATAATGTCTGAATTTTGTGGTGGTTTTTATTTACCTTGAGAACTTCCTGCATCATCTTGTCAATGTCGTTGGCATTGGACCCAAAAGAGTTAACAAGATCGGCGAAGAAGCGTAGAAACACAGGCATAGAAGAGCCATGAATAATGGCACCAATTGACCCAATTATCATCAACACACAATCCAACCCATCTGCGAATCTGAATAACTCTAGAAACCCAACTGTGGGAACATCCGCAGGCTTTTCTCCACTGCTCCCAGCACCACCCCCAACTCCACCGCCACTAGTTCCATCTTTGTTGGGTTCAGAAATGGAGCTCTCCATTTCTCCTCTCTCTCGCACAGTCTCTAAAGCAGCAACTGGTAGTAGTTGTTGTTGTTGTAATCTTGGGTCACTAGTAGCGAGTATTAAATGGGTTGGAGTCGTTGGGGTTCGAGATGGGTTGCTGGTCTTAAATGGGTCAGAGACGGGAGAGGCAGAGCCAACTTCAAGGCCTTCCATTTCGGACCATCTCCATTGCTCAATCGTCTTTATCTCCTGAGAATCTTGTGACATTTGCAAAATTCCTTTGCGTGGTTAGCTTAACCTCCCCCTTCTTTAGCTCATGTTTTTCCAATCACTTCTGTCGCGCTCCCTTTCCCCCCTTCCCTCTTTCATTGATTTCTTGATAAAGCCTTTCACTTTTAGTAATGAACATTCACAGAATGTCTAGCCAGCTGATGGGTTATTGCGGTCAGTGGGTTTTGTTCCACCATTGCTTATTGTGTAAAAAACATAGGACTAGTGACGAGATGAGATGAGACAAAAAGCATTTTCCACCCGACAAACACCACTGTGTGAACTTGAAGACGAGTTTTTGTATTTGACTAAAACAGGGCATTGTGAACCAATAAAATTTTCTAGTTTTTTATTAAAAGGAAAAACCTTTGATTCCCAATTCTCGAACTTTGGCTTCTTGTGCAAGTTAAAAAGATTTGTGAAAAAAGATTGTGGAAGAAAGTACGTTTTACCCCTTTCCCCTGAAACTCATTCACTTCTCTGTTTGTCTCCTCCAAGTAATGTTGTCATGCGATCAAGTGATAGGGTTGTAAGAGATTGCTAGGCGCCTAAGTTCAATTTCTGAAAAACATCTTTCTCCATATAATGGTAAGATCTATGTATATTCTGATGTCTAAGATACCGCTCACTCTAGAAGCGTTGTGCAAATAAATTGTTTATCATTTTATTCACCAAATTGATTATGGGTTTGTTTGGTAGAGCGGAAATATTGATTTTCAATGTTAACGTAAAAGTTGTGCAAAAAAAACTGAACTTAAAGTTATGGAATTTGTTGTGAGGTGTTTGACGAACTAAAATCTGACGTTAACGGAAAAATTGTTGAATTAAAATACTATAATATGAATAATTATGATTTTATATTAAAATTAATTTTAGGTATAAAATATTAAATATTTTTACATAAAAATTAAAATGATTATTTTAAATATTAATAATCATATAAATTATTTTTTCATTAAAAGACGTTAAGTAGAATAATAATATACATTAAATAAATAAAACTATTAAAAATACTAAAATAAATAATAAAAAATATTAAAGCAAATTTGTGAGACAAAATCAAAACGTGGTCCCATCAGATTGTACACTTTATCAGCTTTAAGTGGGATCACGTCAATTTTTTTAAAAAAATGAAATGGGAAATGCCATCATTCGGAGCTTCTGGAATGTCAACGAATCCACTGGCATGATCACCTTGTTTGGTGTAGTGGAAGTCGGAAGCGGCTCCGCTAGCTTCCGCTTCTGTTGTGCCAAACTATATGAAACAGTCAGTAAATCATGGAAAAATATTGGGAATCTGGGATTCCATTAAACTTGTGGATTCTACAAAGAAAATGACAGCAATTTAGTACTTTCTTTTAGTTTCTGGCAAAACAACTACTTCCCTAAATATATGTAAGGAAAGGGTATTCTCACCCCCCAATATTTTAAATGTGAATCAAAGATAGGTGGTAACTTAAGAAAGCCAATCAGACCCAACACTAGTTTTTTGGTTATGGAGTTATAGTTGCTCAGTTGGATGTCATATGTACTGACTGTAGCAGGACCTGCATTTACAGATTTGCTTGCTCCTTCGCTACTTGATAGATCATTCAATAAAACTATCAATGTCATGAATAAAAACATTATTCTTTAAAGAAATAACAAAAGCATTGTTACCTTAATTTTAATGGAATAATAATAAGTTTTTTTTTGTTTGTAACATACCGTACAAATCAATCTGTGGAAGATGCTCTCACAATGAAGGGTGGTTGTCTGTCTTGATGGACAGAATCACCCAAATACATTTTGCTAACACAAGTAGAAAGTAAGAAACCTTATCTGTGATCTTGGCCCAAGGAGTTTGGGCTTGGGCCTTTTAACACTATGTTAATTGAACAGGCCCACATCAAGGGCTGGATGGAGGGAATTCAAAGGCCCAAACTGTTCAATCGGATGAGTGGACCCAGATGATGGGCCTTTGGTGCTCATTTTTTTTAAACTTTTATTTTATTTATTTATTGTAAAATTTTAAAAAATGGTAAGTCGGTCGAGACCAGGGAGCAACCGTTTCAAACTAGGCGTCTAGGCTTCGTACCGTACAGAGGAGAAAACGAGATGGCGTCCACGTGGATGAGTTTCAGATGTGGCGTCAAAACTTTTTCCTTTCCCTTTCGATCTTCTCTTTCTTTCTTTCTTTCCCTCCTATTCTCCCGGATTCCGTCTCTCCCTCCCTTTCTCTACTATTTTCTCTCCCTGGATTTGTAATGGCGGAGACCTCTACCCTCTCTTTCTCTACCTTTTCCACCATTCCTTCCATTTCTCGATCCAGAGAATACAATTTCTCTCCCTCCTCTTCTTTTTCGAGATTCTCCATCTCGCGTTCTCGTAACCCTCGTTTGCTTCGATTCACCGTCAAAGCATCCGATTCTGGTAGCTTCTTCGGCGAAGATTCTCTCGGTTTCTTTCCCTGGTCCGATGGCGACAACGGTATATCTCTCAATTCTCCAATTTTTGGGGTTGTTTCAATTGTCTGTTATGATTTTTGAATTTCATGTGTGGGAAAATCCCTTGTTGATGATGGAACTTCTGCTCAATCCTTGGAACTGGATTTCTCTTCTTTCTCCTTTTTTTTCCCCCCAAATTCATGAAATTGATTGTGGGCGCGTTTGGCAGCTATCGAATGGGTTCAGGAGGAAAGAGTTACATTGTTCATGGCTGATGGGCTCATCCAGATTGGAGGCTCCATGGTTCCTCGACGTGTAATTTCTGCTGTATGCCTGCTCAACTATTGTTGAACATCCAGATACAAATTACTTTGATCTGATTGACCCTGATACTGTCACTCATTCGATTTTTTTTTTTTTTGTGTTACGGTCGTTTCCTTTGGTGACTGTTGTTGTAGAACCATTTTTAGCTCATTCTTTCGTGTTTGCATGTGTTAGAACCAAACTACGCCTCCGCTTCCATTTTTATATCTTGAATGAAGGAAAGAAGAAATGTAGTACCGCTTTACAAAAGTGGCCAGTACAGTACTGGCCACTTTTGTAAATTGCATTACTCCACTTTCACTTGTCTTACTTTGGTCATCTTACTATATATTCTCTCTTCGGCAGAAGAAGCAAGGGATTACCAAAAACATTCAAAAAACTCAACGTTTTCAGGAGAGTGATTACATGGATCCAAAGCAGGAACTATGCCTGGGTGCACTTTTTGATATTGCAGCCACCAATGTAAGCAACGCGTATGATGTCTTTTATGCCTGATCATTCCTTGTCTCATGAGTAACGATGTGGTTATTGCAGGGGTTAGATTTGGGCAGAAAGCTTTGCATCTTTGGATTTTGCCGTTCAATTGAGATGCTAAGCGATGTTGTTGAAGACACAGTCTTGGAGCATGGTGGAGAGGTATTTCTTATATTTTTTGTCATTTCAATGCTATGACTTGTTTACTGCGAAGGGACTAGAATTAAAATTCTAGTTCTGCCCTATTACTTGTCTCTTTTGGTAGGTGTGGTATCGAATTAGAGAGAACAGAAAAACGAGTTTTCCTAGAATCCAATGCATTTTTCTATAGTTTTTGGTTCGCTGTTTTCTGATTTTGTCAGTAGAAATTATGGACGAGTGTTTCCCCATGGTTTTACCTTTGATGGTGAACTAAGGTTTTGTCCTTTTCCCATGGTTTTTATACCAGATTCGTTTGTAGAATGTTGCATGTTAGTAGAAAATATGGGATTGGATGCACCTCTTGTAGAAAATATGTTGTAGAATGTTGAAGTTTTACTTGTTAATCAGACCTTGACTGGTTATTTAATGACTTCTTGATCTGGTCTCAAATACTTTATCTTGCCACTGTTATATCAACTTATTTGTTAAATACTTGAATGTTTATTTCTGGAAGTGGACCAATAAGGGTATAATGTAATGTCCACCTCGTGACAGGGCATTTTTTTTCAAGTATACTAGTTTTGGGAAAAAGAGTTCTATGGGCATAAGGTTGAATATCTGAAAATTTGAAAGTGAACAATTTTGTGTTTACTAGACCACTTTATATTGGGTATTTTTTAAACTTGTTTCAAGAATCAATGAAAAAGAAAGCAAAAACGTTCAACATGTGGCGTATACGCAGTTAAAACTGGTTTTGGGTTCCTTAAAAAAAAAGTTTTGGGTTTCCTCCAAACTCCTTGCAACATGTGGCATGCTGTTGTCTACGACTACAAATAGCTGATAGAAAACTATTTTTGGAATCGTTGTTCATTGTCCCTTTTTCTTGGAAACATTGGTTCAAGCTGATGCTTGCACGTTTTTGATGTTTGAAGTGGATGTAGCTACACCACAGAGTTTCCTCAGCAATCAGCATGATTAAAGTTTATTCCTCTCTGACTCTCAAATTTGGGTTTGTGTGAGTTAGCCATAAGCTTAAATCATACTGTAGCTTTCTTGTTTAGGTGGTTGCTGCTGAGAAGGCAAGCAAAGGTGGTTTGCATGAAAGGCTAACCATGACTGTAGCTGTGCCATACCTTTGGGGGGTTCCTCCTGTTTCTGAAACACTTCACCTCGCTGTTCGCAGTGGCGGAGGGATTGTGGAGAAGGTTTATTGGCAATGGGAGTTCTTGTAGATTTGACTTAAATCCTTCTAACATTGTTCACGCATGTTGTACATAAATATGTTGTTTTCCTCTGTACAAAATTATAATGATTGCTGTGTACATGTCCTGTATGAGTTGATGTCAATATCAATTGATTATTTTCAGTTGTCTTTTGGTTCATTCCTAATTTGCTCAAGTCTAGTGTAGAATTGTGAAGATGCTTACTTTTAAAGCGGCTCATCATTTTTGTTCTTTTGAAACAATTATTTGCTCCTTGTAACAGCGTTGAATTCGTTTCCAGGATCGTGGTAAGCACAAGTTTCTGTTATAGAATGATAGTTGCTGCTGAGTCTTTCGAATTATTGAACTTTCTCTGAATTCAAAAGAAAGTCGTGGCTTCTGATGTGAGTCCAAGCTAATGGTTAGCCTAAGCTGTTTATCTTTTTTATTGTTCAGTTTTTTTAGCTGCATTTGACATGTTGTCTTTACTCAAAACTCACATTTTTCCTAGAAAGTTTAAAATTTAGCATCTAGGTCGTCATCTGAATTTCCTCTTCCATGGTCATCTCAAAGCCAGATTGTTATGAATGAAGAAGATATCCAGGAGGTCTGAACCAGTGACACTATTTTCTGGATTAAGATTTGTCTATTTGGTTTACAATTTTGGTATTTAATAGCATATATGCTACTCAACCACCAAACACAAATTTTGGACCGCCATTTCAAGAACAATTTTAGTAGCATTCCAAAATGTTACTTCAGACGACAATCTCAACAAAATTCTATTTTTTAGACCAAACTGTCCTCTCTTTCTTATTGAATTGTCCAAATTAACCCGACTTCATCCTAGGCTGTTCTGACTTCTTGTGAGACAGATAGCACGAAAAGAGTTCCAGATGGTTCGTGAGCTTGTTGAGACCACGTGGAAACTTCAGTATCAAGTATTGGCAGTCTCAATCCTGCGTCCTGCCCCTCTCCCACACTCTCTCTTTCCCCTCTTAACCTCTGAAGAACAGCATCGTTCTTCCTGTATAACCCAAATCAGAGAGCTAACGAGACAAGCTTTACCAACCCTAACCTTCTTACTACTAGTTTTAATTTCACAAAAAAATGGCTGTGGTTGCTGCTTCTTCCGCTCTCTGTTTCAAGTCTTCTCCTTCTATTACACCTTCCTCTAAATACCTTAATTACCCGGGCAACTTCTTTCGAGTCACCGTCGAGTCCCGTCCTTGTGTTTTGACGGCTGCAACAGGAAGAAGAGGTCTATTGGGTTCATCTCGTGCAATGAAGAATGAGTTTAGTGAAGTGGGTGATGGAGCTGAAGAAGTTGAACAAACTGTGGAGCCCAAGGAGGCACTGCTCTACTCCTTTACTCCATTGCTGTTTGTGGCAGCCCTTCCTGGAGGTATCTTACCTAATCATACTTACTACATTATATACATTTCTGCTTTTTCATGAAAAGACTGTTAGATTTCAATGGAGGCATCATCAGTTTGACAGTTTCAACAAATGAATATCTTACATTCCTTCTCAAATATCATCTGAAGCTTGTAGATTTCCATTGAACTTTCCATGTTCTCTTTATGTTATTGAAAGCAAGCTGCTTTTAAGGTCCTCAATGCAGGATTGAAACACAGTTTTCCCTAACTTGATGACCTTAATTATTGTCAATCTGATTTAATAGTTTTCAGAGAGGGATTTGGCCCCATTTTCCGTACTTAATTAGAATTCCTCAAGGACTTTTGACATCCCCCCCCCCATCAAATGTTTCATCTCCTGCAATCTTAATTTCCGTCCCGTTGTTTACTTCGAGCCACCTTACCTGAAATTGTTAGTTTACTTTGTCATTGCAGAATGCTTCTATGCTTGCAAACCACATTGCCTGTTGTCATGTTGCATATCTTCAATCTACTTGCATTCCATTCATGGGCTGAATTATCTCCATTCTTTTGTTTTCCATTAATTGACGTTCACCAAGTGTTTTGAATATCCGCATAACAGCTGCAACTGTGAGGTCTCTTTTTGGGCCTTTTGTTGAGCTTGTGAAGTCATTGAATCTCCCTGACTGGCTTGTGCATTGGGGGCATCCTGGCAACATGGTATGACTTTCTGCTTCCATTCTCATTTTTACATACAAATTCAGCTTCCTTGGTTATAAGTTTATGACCATCTCAGGCGTCAATTTACCTATAATGCTGTTGTGCTACTTTCAGGCTGTAGTGCTCTTCGCCATGGGCGGGTATGGAACATATCTTGGATTTCGTATACGCTACTCTGATGATGTGGTAAGAAATTAATCACTTCTATTGTGGATTATGATTAAACAGACGCTCGATTTTTCACGACTACCTGTACAATAGCCTTGATTATCATTTGGTCATTTCAGGAGGAGAAGGCCAAGGCCAAAGACTTGCACCCAAAGCTTTTAGGTGGGATGTTCTTCTTCTTTGCACTTGGAGCAACAGGTGGAATAACATCGCTTCTCACTTCAGACAAACCCATTTTCGAGAGGTAATAATTCTTCAAAGAGTTCATATATGCAGCAAAAGATCAGAGTAACATTTGGAAATCTGAGTAGAGTCTTTTGTGTGTTGGTTTGCAGTCCTCATGCTGTTACAGGTTTCATTGGGCTTGCCCTGTTGACAATGCAAACCATCTTGCCAGCATTGTTTGAGGTACCAAAGGATGTTTTTGCTCCTGAAATCAAACACAGTATCGAATGATCTTGTATAGTGTTCTTCTGGTTTCTTGACTCAATTTAATTCATATTATGCAGGGTAATCCAGGATTAAGAAATGTTCATGGGATCTTGGGTAGTGGGATCATGACATTGTTTCTGATTCATGCTGCCCTTGGACTTCAACTTGGCCTCAGCTACTAATCATAGCTGCTTCTTTTTTTCAAAATTAGTAGTGTAGTTGATTTGAAATTAGTTGACATCTTTATGGATTCCCCACCCCCCCAATGAATTTTCTTGATAAGATACAAGACCCAATATTCCCAACACAGTTAATTAAGTTTCTATAAGATGAAAAAGCTTATTAAGGTATAGACTCAGCTAATTAAGTTCTTACCAAATCAGAGTGAGACTTGACAATTTGTCAAACCCAATAAATTTGTGTTGGTTTGAGAATGTGGTTTGTTTCGCTCTTTTTCAATGCTCCAGGATTGTGAAAGATGTTCCACTAGAGATATTCTTGTTATTGCTTTGACTCATATTCCCAAAAATGTGGATCCCGGTCTAATAGCCCCGAATAAATTAAATACAAGCATTAAGACACAAATGCTTCTTATTTCACAACAACGAAAGCACTTTCTCACTCTTTCCTATACTCGGGAATTTCACTTGGAAAAGAAAATGTTCCATATTAATGGATTCGATCCATAACTATGGGTTCAATGTATGAGATCTTCTAGCACCAAGAATCGTTCATGAATTTACAATCACATAGTTAATGGTCTCGATTTGTCATGACTTTTTGTTTTTTTTTTGTTACTCAAAAACCACATTTTATTTCTCAACTCAATCTATAAAGAAGATGGGAGGCGTTTTTAGCTATTTTGTATCGTCTTGGTGGCATGGCCGAGTGATAAGGCAGGGGACTACAAATCCTTTAACAAATCCGGGTGTCACTTGATCAAAAAAAGCTTCAAAGTACCCCCCTATTGTTTTGCTGATTTAACTTGCCAAATTTGCCCTCAACGCAATCCCAACGGGAAAAAAAAAGGATTCTTAATACTTGTTTGATTCTAAACATCTTAAAGTTCTATCCTCTAAAGTGCTATAAATCCTCTCATCTCGGATTCAAGGCAAGTTTCTAGAAGTGGGAAATTTATAAATCTTAATCTGATAGCCCTTACACTATTAATGCAATGTCTATTGATTGGATCTTAAGGTAGAGTGTATATTCAAGAGGAAATTAATTAGTAATTGCAGAAATGGCATAAGGTAACTCTGAGTACTTGGGCATTCAATCAATAGTGGTGAGGTGATGTGAGTTGTGACGACAAAAAATGTTTGACTTGTCATTAAAAATATTGTGGTGGAATGGGAGTGAAGATGGATATTTTTTTTATTTCAATTAATTTTCTATGCAAGTTCTTTTGTAAAAATATAAATATAATACTGCAGGTAAAATTGAAAAAAAAAAAAAACTCATGTTTTGATGTCAAAAATAGGTCAATTGCATTGCGTTGGGAGTGAAAACAGCTCCGTGTAACTTGAGCTCTGAAATCACCATTGTGATACGTTGACATACTTTTCGGCCAAACAATTTTACTTTTTTTTTTAAACAGGAATTTAAGAAGGAGATAGAATTCGAACTTACGACCTAATTAATAAGTGATCCCTTACATATAACGTGATAGCCGTTCAACTAATGACTCACTTGCGCCAAACAGTTTTACTCAGAAGCGCGTTTGGCAGGCGATGGATTTGTGATTCTATGGAGTATAAACATTAATTAATGTTCCACTTCCAACCATGTGGAGAGCCTCATAAACCCCACTTGTCAAGATCCGATTTGAATGGAAGTGGAGCTCCACCGTCAGGACTTGAGATCCACCTCGCAATTTAGGTGTGAATGGGCCCCATCCATCACCCACCATAGTAGTTGGTAGTTGCCTAAGATTTTACCCTCATCACCTTTTCAACAACCTCAACTGATCTGAACCGTCCCTTAGATTGACTTTCATGTGGTCCCTAAAATACAAGCGGCTGAGATGAGGAACCTTGTTGTGGCTGATCGCAGGCGATATTGGTCTCTAAGCCTATAAAAAACTGGAGCGTAAAAGAGATGGACGAGCAAAGAAGAGCGAGCGAGTCATACGGAAGTGCGTGGCGGACTCTATATAAGGATCTCTCCTTCTCTCGCGCTCTTTCATTTCCTCTTCTCCTCTTCTTCACAGATCTACAGCAATTCAAGGTAGCGTCTCTAGATCTCTTCTTTATTTCTATCGTATTGTATTTGCAATCTCCGTTTCTAGCATTTGTTATGGTGGTAGATTTGTTATTTCATTTGAATCTCGCATTTTTCGGTTTGGTTTTTGTTTTTACTCCATTGTCTGTTTAAATTTTCTCGATAAAGCTGTTTGTAAATGGCAATCGAATTGGGTGAGGATCAGATTTCCTGATGGAATTGGTTTTGGCAGTCTGGTTTTGCTTGCGACTCTGGGTTTCATTTCTTGTTTATTTGTTTTGCTGATAGATCTATAAAATTAAGATATGTGAATGTGCATATAAATGTCTGCTGTGCAAAAACAATCTATTTGGATGTTTATGTGTGTGTATATATACATGGCCGGCCTGATCTGAAGATGGGAATCATGGGATGATCCTAATAAGGCTTAGTTGACTATTATTATGGAATGATAGTTGGTAATATTACTGTTAATGATATACAATTATTACAATGTTGCTTAAAGGGCTTGCATTTGTATCTTTAAACCTTTTGGCGTTGTGCGTCCTTTGTGTTTTTTCTTCTTAACTTTAAGATCTGGAGATTTAGAGAGTGATGTTTGTCATAGTGGTAAAACTGATTCATTGCATCCAAGGCAGTTTTATCTGCCCTCCTCATCCATGATGATGGTAGGAGGACCCTTATGCATTGGGTTGATCTTCTCTACATTTGTTCAAATTCTTAAGCGCTTTTTTTAGAAAATAAATCTATAAATGGAAGTTAATTGAAAGCTGTTCTGTTATTTTGGTCCAGCCAACAAATGGATACCTTCCTCTTCACTTCAGAGTCTGTCAATGAAGGCCACCCTGACAAGCTCTGTGACCAAGTCTCAGATGCCATCCTGGATGCCTGCCTTGAGCAAGATCAAGAAAGCAAAGTTGCATGTGAGACCTGTACCAAGACTAACATGGTCATGGTCTTTGGTGAGATCACAACTAAGGCGAATGTAAACTATGAGAAAATTGTTCGAGACACTTGCAGAGGCATTGGGTTCATATCACCTGATGTTGGCCTTGATGCTGACAACTGCAAGGTCCTTGTCAACATTGAGCAACAGAGTCCTGACATTGCCCAAGGAGTTCATGGCCATCTCACCAAGAAACCTGAGGAAATTGGCGCCGGTGACCAAGGCCACATGTTTGGGTATGCCACTGATGAGACCCCTGAACTCATGCCACTAACTCACGTCCTTGCAACAAAGCTTGGTGCTAAGCTTACTGAGGTGAGGAAGAACAAGACATGCCCATGGTTGAGGCCTGATGGTAAGACCCAAGTGACTGTTGAGTACCGGAATGAGGCTGGAGCTATGGTGCCTATTCGTGTTCACACAGTTCTCATTTCAACCCAACACGATGAGACTGTTACCAATGAGCAGATAGCAGCAGACTTGAAAGAGAATGTCATCAAGCCTGTTATACCGGCTAAATATCTAGATGACAATACCATCTTCCACCTCAACCCTTCGGGTCGGTTTGTCATTGGAGGACCCCATGGTGACGCAGGACTTACTGGCAGGAAAATCATCATTGATACATATGGTGGCTGGGGAGCTCATGGTGGAGGTGCCTTCTCTGGGAAAGATCCCACGAAGGTGGACAGAAGTGGTGCATATATTGTTAGGCAAGCAGCCAAGAGTGTGGTGGCTTCGGGGCTTGCTCGTCGTTGCATCGTGCAGGTTTCTTATGCAATTGGTGTGCCAGAACCATTGTCTGTTTTTGTGGACACTTATAAGACGGGGAAGATTCCTGACAAGGACATTTTGGCTCTGATTAAGGAAAGTTTTGACTTTAGGCCGGGAATGATTTCCATCAACCTGGACTTGAAGAGAGGAGGCAACTTCAGGTTCCAGAAGACTGCTGCTTATGGTCATTTTGGCCGTGACGACCCAGATTTCACTTGGGAGAATGTTAAGATTCTCAAGCCCAAAGCTTGAGTTGTTGGAATTGACTTGATAGAGATTCTGCAAGTGGTTATTCTTGTAACCATTATTTTGCCCACGGGGCATAGCCATTATTTTGCTCACAAGGGAAGAATAAATAAGTCAAGTGAGGGAGGAATTGGGATGTGGGTGCCAAGTTGATGAATTGGCGGATTTGCTCATGGTCTCTCCCTTGTATTTCTTTTTCTTTTCTTTTCTTTTCGGGTTTTGTTTTTGAGGCAAACTGTTTCTGTTTTGAGTTAATGGGTAGTAACCCATTTCTTGTGGTCATTTAGTAATTGACATTTATTAAATTCAATGGAATTGATTGTTTCCATCTTCTCAGGGTTTTGTTTCAACTTCTTGTGGGAAGTTTGTTTTATCTTTGATGGGTATTAAATCTTCCTGTCCTTACATTGCATAGATTAGGGATAGCTGCTGTTGCTGCTTCAGTCATCCAATCAGTGTGTATGAATGGGAATTCAATGATGTAAATGCATAGACTTCATTAAAGCAAAGCCAGTTTACACACACTTAGCCAATACAACAGCTACACTTAGCCAATACAACAGCTATATATCAAATTGTAGTCTATTATAACATTGCTGGACGCAATTCATAAAAGGTGATCCAAAAATGTATGTATTCTAAGAATGTAGCCACAGCCGATCATGCAGCCGTTCTTCTCCGGCACCGAACATCTCATCTACCTTGTCACCGTCGCGATAAAAATGAAATGTTGGTGTGTATCGAATGTGCTGAGTTGTTTCTGGACATTCGTCTATATCTGCAAATATGAATGAATGCTTGGGGAACTTGTTACTCATATGGCAGAATGCAGGAAGAATTTGGCTACAGACTCGACACCTGAAAAGAACAGCAAATTTTAACATACGAGGATTCTCTTCTGCCAAGTAATCAGTGGATAAGAAAACCAGAAATCCAAGTGAGCGTTTTAACACAAGTCCAAGACGGATGAAATCATTTACAAATCTTCAATCTAGGCACATTTTTGTTTTTGACATGTCTCACAGGTCCAACGTCGAACACCTTGTGTTCACCTAGAGACATCTCATGCTCAAACCCTTAATCGTCTAATTCATTTCAAAGAAGAAAAAGAAACATACCACGATGCACCGTAATTAATAACTGCCTGCAAGCAAAGATTCCAGTTTTGTCAGTTAAACCCAGATGCAAGCAAACGCAAAAAAGTAATATGGAGGAAGAGAACAATCAATTATTACTTACAGGGGCTTTCGAAGACTTGACATGCTGGAGTATTTCGGTGTGATTTTGGTCGCTGGAGGCGCTTTTCAAGTTGCCATGGCGATTAGCTGGAAGTTCCAGACCTGTGCCCGCTAACCCCTTCTTTGCTGCCTTGTCTTCCATCTACTTTTGTCTTCACTCACTCTGGATTTGGTGTTTTATCTTACGACTTCGCAAGATCGACGGCTCAAAACCATACCCTAACCCCTTTCTTGGAATCGGGGACTTCAACACCTTATCCTTGAATGAAAGCTAAGCATTACTATCTATCTTCTCTTTCTTTGGATTTTTCCTTAACAAATTAGGGCTTCTAGCTTTTTCTAAAAAATTTTTTTACATCATTAGGGTTTCTGGTTGAGGGAAGGTATCGATGTCATAATGCCTATCAGAGAATTTTCATATTTCTAGAAAAAATTTCCGATGACAAGTTAGTGTCACCGACCCAGTTGATTGATAGGCAGGTTTGACTCGGGCCTCACCTGATAGGCTTGGGCCTAGTGTAGTGGGATGGATTGGTTTTTAGAGTCATGCCTAATTGAGTCTATGAAGAGGAAGTACAAAAACAGTGTAGACAAACTACATAGGAATTATCGAAGAACAAGAAGAAATTGGTTCTCTTGGAGACAGCCGATCTCAAATCCGACAAAAGGAGACCGTCAATCTCGAATCCGACAACTATACGACTTAGTTGTATAACAGTTAGCACCTCCTAGGACTAAATGTATGAAGTGGGAAGATTACACGCGCATTTGATGAGCCGAGATTAAACCCATATCACATTAAATGTTCAAAATAAATTTTGTATGATGATATTCTTGATTAAAAAAAAAAATTGTGTTCGACTGTGAAACCAAACACCTTTCATGGCCTATACACAGTTGTGTGTTTGATTCAACAATCGACCGTGAAGATTAATAGACAACTGAAGTCAAGATTTTAGAAGAATTTCAGCCAACTCGTCTACCCTTAAAGTTTAGGACATTTAAGCATCAACGAAACAAAACATCCTTGAAGGATAGTCTAATGCAGATAACTCACATGGTTGAACTTGCTGAGAAGTCACAACCGCTCTCTGGGTATTTTGCAACTACAACATCTTCACAGCTAGCTCCAGTGAATCACTGCCCGGAAAGTTTGAATACCTCTTGATCATTGCCAGCCATTAACGACCCATTAGATCGCCTTAAATTGACCACCTTCCAAACATTGCCAGGAATTCACAGTGATAGTACCTGCTGGAAGAACGGACGCCTCGTCCCCCTCAACATTGGCAACTCTGCGCCATTGGAACACATAAGAGTGCAGTTTCATTAATTCAATTCTATATTCCTTCAAATGCCTCATTTAACTGAAAGGATACAGTTCAGTTCACTGCTATAATCATAAGCGGTAAACAGAACGTATAATTCCTCAAAAATTTAGCAAATCAACGTAATTCCCAGTCACTTCCCATCCAGTGCAAACCAAAAAAGTTTAGAACTTTAAACTACCTGAATAATAAGCCTTATTTCAAAAGATTTTGTCAAGTACAGACTTGTTTCGTTTACATAACCAATGTATTTCACAACGTTTTCAACTTAAAATGTGGACACATGCACCAACTTTTTGCTGGAAATACTCTTATTCAAAAAACCAGGAACAAGAGAACCAGCAACCAATTTTTCATCTATGGATTTGACTTCATCTCCATTGATCTGCAAAACTAATAATAATGTGCAACCACTACAACAAATTTCCCAGTCATCTAGTCATAGAGGCCTTCTTCATGCCATGTGTCAACTAAAAAATCCACCATCTCCTGCATATTAACCAAATAGAATTCCACACATCAACTTGATGCAACAATGAGAGAACAAAAAACAAGTGCATTCAAGAAAACTTACAGCTAATGGTATTTGCTGGTGGAAAGGTTCATTAGAACAAAGCAGTTCTTCATAAGTTGTCGTCCAGCTGCATCAGAAGATTCCTTGGTTATTTTTGTTTTAGAAACCACAGGGGACTAATAGGTTACACACTGATGATAACTGATAAGTATGCATGCCAAAATACTACCTGATGAACTCATTATCACCCGAGAGGGATCATGAAGGACTTACATACACATGCATATGCAGTCTCTCTATATGCAAATGTGTGCATATAGTTCCGTCTAAGAGTGTATCTAAATAAATGAAAACAAATGGAACATATATATCTGTCTGTATGTGAGCATTCACAATAAAAGGTTAAAAAGGATGGAAATAGCAATCCTTCGCATGTTAGATTATCAATATAATCCTATAGCATATTTGAATATTTTGTCTCTATATTTAGGTGCACTAAATTGTTGATAAATAGACCATGACGTGTTGGGTAAACAAACAGCTAAGACTCCCACCAATTAAATAGTTCTTTATAAATAAAAAAAATGACAGATTAACATGCCGATAAAAATTTAAAAATTTATCCAGAAGCATGTACCTCATAATTGGCTCGCTAGGGGCTTTCCGTGATTTCTTAGACTCATCTCCAACCCAATGTTTTCTTCTCTCATGCCAAGAAATTTCAGCTGCGTCACGATATCATCAACGTTATTTGAAAGAACAATCTTCTACTTCAAAACAGTCTTCTCATGCATCAACATGCAACAGAAGATTTTGTTATGATAAGTGAGGACTAATAGATGAGTGATACTGGCATGAAATGAAAACTTAATGAGTTATATCATTTATGACATGGAAAAGTTCCCTTAAGATTATTCTTTAGTCGCAAAGGAAACGTACGATGGTTAACAAAGATACTTTTCTCAGCAGAGTTATCTTTGATGTCATTATTTGATCCTCCCGAAGGATTATTTTCATCAGAATGAGGTTTGCTATCGTTAATCTCCATTGTCTGCAGACTGAACAACCATCGCCTTATGAAGTACTCTGAAATAAAATCTATAGCACCAGTGAGTGTGGGGACTGGGGAACAAGAACTACGTTTTACATGCTTACATTCAATTTCATAGCAATGAGCAAATCCAGAGGAAAAAAGCATCAGATGCAACACGGAGACAAAGTCCTTACTAGTTTAGTAACTACGAAAGCAAGCACTTTTTAAACCCAGGAAACAACAACTGATGATCTCAAGCCTAGCTGTTCGTTCTTTTGGTTAATAATCTTATATGTTTACGCTTCTGAAACCACTTCTTCCAGATTGAAAGTACTCTCGTAAACAAACAAGAATGAGAATGTCCTACTCTTCTACTGTTTGTTTCACAAATTTTCTTACAAATGTTGAGTGCACTGTTAGAATGTAAAACAAATTTGATCAAAGAACACAAGCTACTATATCAGCGAGACGAAGGTCATCAAATTAGACTCCTCCCTTCCTGGGGATTCATCAATCACTAATCTTCAGATCAAATGACAATACCATTAATCATTGGAAATCACAAATCTAAAGAAATAATGGAAACCTTTACTCTACTCTCGTATGTCACTAGGGCACCAGGGAAATTCTTCTTCTTCTTCTACATTTTTTCCCCTGTATTGGTTGTCAAACAAATAACTCAATCTCCACAGAAAATCATCACTAAATCTCCAAGCTTAATTGAGAAAATTAAAATCTCAGAAAACTAATCAAACGGCGATTGGCAGTGCAGTATTTTCTTGGAGACGATCACTCGTATTCACCCACACACAGACACACTGAAACCTTCACATAAACAGTGAGAACACACAATGCTCACAGAACATCAAATTATCAAACACACTACATCAATTAACATTCCATCATAAACGAAAATAAGCCAAAACTCAGAATCAATTCAGACATCACAACAAATCAAAATTCAAGTTAACAACCGAAAGTCAAAACCATAAATAGGAATCAAATTTCAAAAACCTACCGAAAACATTTGACAGATTTTGAAAAGCAAGAAAAAGAAAGACGAACACGAAACCCTACCTTTGTTTCCCTATGAAATACGTCAACTGCTAAGCAAGGGTTTGGCACACGATGAACTTGCGGTTTCTTGTTTTTCCCTCCGACCCTTGCTTTTTTAGTTTTTCGCTCCGTCAGAGTCCGCGCGTGAACGAGTGTGGGCGCGACGCGGTGTGGTAATATTTTTCTTCGAATTTTCATTTTCTTGCAAAAATAAAAAAAAAAAAAAAATCAAGCGATATTCGAGAATTTAAAATCCAACTATATAGAATTGATGCTAGTGTTATCTGAATCGAACCGAACCGACTTGTGCATCGACTTATGAATGAATTTTAAAGGTTCAACATATTTGTCCCATTAAATGTTGAAACTAGGGCTGTTATGATATCGATAAAATATTCAACTTGAAAGTTGAAACACATTTTTTAAAATAATTTAATTATTTATTAATAATATAAAAATAAAATAATATGAATTATATCGGTCGACATTGTAATATTTTTCCTTATCCCCGTTTGGGACTTTGAAGCCCATTTTCTCACTTTTTGGGCCCAAGACTAATTGTTTACGAACTTAAAATGGAGCCCAGCATGAGCAGGAGGTCCAGGCCCATTACACGGGCTATTCTCTTTCTCCAAAATGTGTTCAAACTTCAAATAGATTGAGAAAAACCATTCTAAATCTTGATTATCTTTATATTCACTATATATTACTTAATTTAAATCAATATGATACTACCAATTAAATAATATATTTTTTTTTAAACGAAGAGGGGAGATTCGAATACTGAATATCAGGTGATACACACCATGTTATTTGAGTATGCCTTTGAAATTCAAATTCAAATTTGGGTATTTTAGCATCATGTTATTGGTTTTGGAATCAACCTTTAATTTGTTAATCATTTCATTGAATTTTTTTAAAATACAAATATTATAGGAATATGAATGTCAATGAAATAATACAATTAACAAAAAAACAACAAATAAAATCCATCTTTAGTTGGCCTTTCTTTTTCTTCCTCCCTTTTTTTATTTATTTATTTTTTGTCTAATATTGATTTTGATTGACTCTACTACGTTTATAATATAATTGAGTACATGAAATGAAAGGCCTCTAATCAAGCACATCACTTGATATTAGGTATTAGAGGACACCATCATAAGGATAAGCACTAATAATTCTATTATCTATATATAACATAATTTGATTCCTCAATGAGCTAGTTTTGGCCATTATTTGCAATTATATTATGATGACTATTCTTGACCATGAAATCTTGTCTCGGCCTTTTTAGATTCTCATTGCATGAAAAGAGTAATAACAATACCCCGAAAATGATGCATCATGCATGATATATATATATATATAACAACTCCTATTTTCAAAGTTAATACAGCCAAATTAACATTATTTTTCTTCTTCATATATATGAATACCCCATATATACGAAAAATTTTAACATCAATTGAAAATAATATTAGGATTCAATAATTGTTTTTCATTATCGATCAAATTTAGACCAAACAGTAATGCAATGGCTATTTTCTTTGGCTCCTGCTATAACAGTCTTCCTTCGCACTACTAATACTTTGTTCACTTTGGGCCAGTTCATAGTTTATACTGGCCTATATGACTTTGTCTTCCCAATCCTTGCACCAACTCATACTAGTTTGAGAGCCAAGGAAAAACGCTTGTTATTTGTTTGGAAGTTTGACATATCATATTTTGTACTTCACATGCATCTTCCCTTGAGCGGTGTATGACAATAGACTTAACTCCATTGCCACTCGATAACTCACCCAACACCATCAAATTTGACACTGTAGAAACTTGTGACCCGTCCACTTGAGCTAGGTGCTACACATGCCTTGGAAAAGAACGTTCTATTACATGTGAAACAAATATTGTAACCACAATCATAAGCAGTTGAGAGAGAGATGTGAGGAGTTGTAATTCTCCATTGAGGAGTTACAAACCCTTGTATGGGCATCTCTCAATTGAAGCAAATTCACACAAAAAAAAAAAGAAAGTAAAAGTGAAATCAATCTAGGAAAGCTCTCTCCCTCTCAACTTAGTCAAGTTGCATTTAATTAGCGAACACCATGGTACAATAGTACCCCATTATGTGATGTATCTTAGACCAATTATAATGTGATATTGGACGTATTGTGAAATCTAGATTATGTTCATATTTGGTGCATAATATTTCCATACATTATATATTGAGAGTAATACTACGTTTGATAGGAGGGTTCGAAAGAGTTGGGAAATAGTTAAGCTATTAGCACAAGAGTAAAACTATACGTATTGGAAAGTAGTTAAGAATATGAGCGTTGAGGATGAGTTTGGGATTCTATTTGTCTCTCCGGCAAATCTCTTTCTAAGACTTAAGAATAATACAAATACTAATGATACCAACGAAATGAGGTTCGGTTGACAATCGATTGAATTAGACATATGTCTATCCCAGAGTCGATTTCAATGAGAAGTAAAATTCTAGTAATGGTAAGAGGCAGCCATGCATGTCAATGTTTTCCACACAAAAGCATCCTAAGAGAACAGTCGAGATTGTCGGCAATCATCTCCTCTCACCGACAGAATAATGCCCCCAAATATGTCCTTTTTATATGTGTATATGATGTTGGATTTATTATATTTTTGGTCCAAAATTGAGGCTTTTTTTGGTGTACATTTAATTTTAAGAGACATGAAAGCACATTAAGCATACGTTCCAGTTCACACGTGAAGAGAGTAGCTAATACTAGTAGTTGCATGTAAATGATTTGTCTAGGGTTAGCATGAGGACCAATTCAAGTATATAGTTGCTATTTTTTGTGGCACTAACAAATGAATAATTTGTAAGAAGATACAAGCCAAACAACTGGTAGAGCTCTCATTTCTCCGCACTTGTGAGTTCGATTACGCAAAACCCAATAAGTGGTAGAGTTCTCATTTCTCCGCACTTGTGAGTTTGATTACGTAAAACCCAATAAGTGGTATTATACGTGTTAGGATCTTTGTGGTATCTCTTACCTTATGGGTGATTTATCCATAAGAATATCCAAAAAAGACCTAATATATGACCAAACGGGATAGGTAAGTGAATTTGACATCGTAATTGGGTCTGGCTCTGATATCATGTAAGAAAATACAATCTAAACAACTTGTAGAGGTATTGTCCACTCTGGATCTCAAGACGCACGATTTTATCCTTAAAAGATTCTTCTACAATTAAGAGGTTTTGAATCTTGACTTAAAAAATAATTTGTTTTCTCTCAATTTTTCGACGTAACGGTGCATGATATTTTATTTTAAACATAATTAAAGACAAAAACCGAGTGGGTGAAGTTTTTTAGTGGCAACATGTTGCTATGACAACATTTTGGCTGTGAAGTGGCAATAAATTCTCAAACTCGGCCCCACTCAATAATACTATGACATGGTAGGTAAGTAATGTTTTATGCAAAAAGAATAGTTTCCATTCATTATGTACCGAAAGAATAGTTTCCATTCATAATTAAGTAGTAGTCCCATGATCATTATAATTTGCATGAAATAAATGAATTGATTGCAAAGTTGATTAAGACTTTTTGGGTTTATCATTGGACATTTTCCCACAAAGTAATTATATTATTATTTTTTTAAAAAAAAATAATTTATGGGCCAATATAAGGAAATCCCATTTGGACCCATTTTGAGATCTCATGACCCACACCATTAATGAAATTCAGAGGATGGAAGAAATTCACCATGAAAGAAAACTTGACCATGTCAGAATTTGAAGGACAATTCATCCTCCATTGTCTGGGGGCACTTGTCAATAAATAATAAATATTATGAGAGGAAATTGATTAATTATGGATTGGTAAAAAAAAAGTACACATTGAGGATAATCCAATAGTGTTGTGTTGTTGCTTTCAAGTCTTTTTTTTTTTTTTACATAGAAAATGGAATTCAGCTTTCACCAATACTTTTTCTCAAAGAATCACCCACTTATGTATAACATATTGACAAAGATGGCCATTCATTAGATACCCATCTACCTCTATTTCATCACATCTACTTCTTTCTCTAGCCTTTTCAAACCATCACATCTACCCTTTTTTTTTAATTTTTGAAAATAAAATATTTTTTAAAAAAAAATCATAGCTTGCAATATGAAAATAGAAGAAAATATTTATCCAATTTACATCCAATGGTTTAAAATGGTACATAAACCTTGATGAATTCGATTTTTGATCAAGTTAAAAAAAAAGACACAAGTAGATTCAAAATATTGCAAACTTTTCATTTATGATTCTTCTTGAAAAAAATTGGAAAAAACCTTATCTGGTCAATATTTGTGTACACCATAGTTTTGGTCATGACTCTATAATGAATGAATGAAAAAACAAACACACCATTCTCTTGTATTTATATCAACTGTACTGCCATACTTTTTTCCACACTGGCCTTCTTCTCTGTCTCTCTCTCTCTCTCTGTTTCTGTCTCTCTGCATTTACACACTCACTGACTCACATACAATCATTCTACTCTCTCTACACAGTTTTTTTCTTCTTCTCTATTCATGGGTTTCTTTCTGCCATTTCTCCTAGTTCTAATGCTCCAATCAAGCAATGGTGAGTGGCCTCCTTCACCAGGTTACTGGCCAAGTAGTAGGTTCAAGTCAATGAGCTTCTATGCAGGGTATAGAAATTTATGGGGTTCTTCACATCAAAGTGTGGACCAAAATGCCTTAACAATCTGGCTTGATAGAACCTCAGGTAAGGCCTTATTCATTAATATTAATCTAAGTATTCCTTCCCAAATGTCTAATCTTGATTGATTAGTACTTCATTTTTTTTGTTTCCAGGAAGTGGGTTTAAGTCAGTGAAGCCATTCAGATCAGGGTACTTTGGTTCCTCCATTAAGCTCCATCCTGGTTACACTGCTGGAGTCATAACAGCCTTTTATGTGAGAACTTATACATACATACATACATATATAGATAGATAGATACATAGATAGATATATAGATATACTCAATCTGGGTTTGATTGGTTTTGTTTTGTGGCAGCTGTCAAACAGTGAAGTTCATCCAGGGTACCATGATGAAGTGGACATAGAGTTTCTTGGAACAACATTTGGGAAGCCATACACATTACAGACCAATGTGTACATAAGAGGAAGTGGAGATGGCAAAATCATTGGCAGAGAAATGAAGTTCCATTTGTGGTTTGATCCAACCAAAGATTTCCATCACTATGCCATCCTTTGGAGCCCCAGAGAGATCATGTGAGTTATTTACTCTGTCCGTGAGGAAATAGTCCTCCTAAGATACTGTACACTTTGGGCTTGGGCTTGGGCTTGGGCTTGGGCTTGGCACCCTTTGTGACCGGCACGTATTTATTTCAGGACAATGCTCGCCTACTCCACTCAAACCCATGACCTCTTGGAAGTGGAAGAGTAGTGAGTACCCAAGTTACCCGCTCAAAATGCACAGTATCTTAGCAAGACTATGTCCTCACAATTACCATTATTACTTAATAAAATCATCACATAATTATTAATTTGTTTTGGATTGAATTTTTTCAGATTTCTTGTTGATGATGTGCCCATAAGAAGGTACCCAAGAAAGAGTGATGCAACATTTCCATTAAGGCCCATGTCGGTTTATGGTTCAATATGGGATGCCTCATCTTGGGCTACAGAAGATGGAAAATACAAAGCTGACTACAACTACCAACCATTTGTTGCAAGATATAATAACTTCAAAGCCGGTGGTTGCTCAGCCTACTCGCCATCCTGGTGCCGCCCTGTCTCCGCCTCTCCGTTCCGGTCGGGCGGGCTGAGCAGACAACAATACAGAGCAATGAGATGGGTACAAACCCACAATTTGGTCTATAACTATTGTAGAGACCCCAAGAGAGACCATTCCAAAACACCTGAATGTTGGGGCTAATAAAAGTGAAACTTGAAGAAGAGTGGATTCCAATACTTTTCTTTTCTTTTCTCTTTTTGTTTACTTGTCAAGCAATTTTTGTTTTCTTTTTTCTTTTGGGTGGTCTCTTTGAAGGTGTGTGTTGAGAAGGATCCTACCTACCAACAATGTTGTGCAAATGTAGCTGACAAAGAAGAAAAATTGGAAATTGTGCAATTTCAATTTTAGGTATGGCTTGCTAATTTATTAGTGTTTTGAGAAAAGGAAGGGAGATGGGGATGGTTATGGAACCAACATGATGGAGTCAATGGGTTGATTGGTCTAATTGTGTGTTTTCATTATCATGTCTAAATAATACCAAAAAAACCCTTATTATCTTTTTCTATTTCTTTTTTGGGAGAGAATGTTAGGGAATCCACCCTAAATAGTGGACAAGTAGAAATCACGTCCTCATATATCATGTTAGAAAATTCACTCCAAACACTATAAAATCAATATTGTCTATCATGAACTAGCATGACTTTGCTTTTCTGAGTCGTCGCTTATGGTACTTAAGCCCAATAAAGGTTTAGGTTATGTGAGAGGGAGTGAATCTTTACTTAGAAACTACTCGATTGAGTTATGTCAATCCGATATGTGATTTTTAGTCTTCACAGAGAATGTCAATATTTCCACGATAAAGGGAAAAATAATAAATAAAAATTTAAACAAATTATCTTATAGTAATAGACGTTTAGTATATTGTATATATATTAATATTAATGTGTGTGTGTGTGTGTGTGAAGGCTAAAACAGGCAACCTCATGTTGATGGACCGACAATATGCTAATCTAAAGTGACCTATCGAGCAACAAAACAGCCAGGCATGTGAAGAAAACAAAACAAAACATATGTATGTTGACATGACATATATATATATATGAATTCCTATATATATATGAAATGATATGCATGATGAAGGTGATGTATTTTTGTGATTTGACATTGGATATGATTAATTAGAGATGCTTTTGCACCAATAATGCCTCTAAATAATAACAACACTTGTTAGAACTTTAAAATGGGACCCAATATCAGCAAAGCCAAAAGAGGAGAATCCAAAACCATTTTTTCTTCTTCTTTTGGCATTTTGTTCACTACTATTTACATATCCTATGCTAGCAGTTCAAACTTCAAACTACAAACTTCGCAGAGAATCTTCATGGGCGTCCACATCCATCACTCTCCATTTTACTTCTCTTCTGGGTGTTTCTCTATACAATCCTACTTACTATTGACATATATTGGGCCATACATGCATTTGCCTATTTTACAAAGGGCATGAACAGTTGATTATTGAATCCACTGATCTGATCTCCATATGATGATAAGAGGAATTAAAGACATGCACAATGCATGAAAACTTGGGTGAGGTCCATAAAAGCTAAGAAGAAGAAGAAGAAAAAGTGCAATGAGTTTATGGTTTAAAGTAACCCAGTAAGAATTAAGGTCTCGTTTTTCATTATCTTCAATTTCTTTTTCATGTTTTCCTAATTCATTTTTCATTCATGTTTAAACCAAAACTGGCCAAATAAGCTCCCAAACACCTTGAAACTTTCTATTGAAGTATTGATTTTCTATTCTAACATGGCCACAAAGCTCGTGTTCTTGGCACACAATTCCTTTGTTATGTGTTTACAGTACGTAACAGCTTTTTAGATGAACACATCAAAACCGACCTTAGCTCAGTTGGTAGAGCGGAGGACTGTAGTAGTAGCAGATTAATCCTTAGGTCGCTGGTTCGACTCCGGCAGGTCGGATACTGTTCTTTCTTTTTTTTAACAAAAGGGGCCCTAACAAACTCCCAATCCAAAAATCATCTTCAGCGCAATATGGGCTTTGGTATCAGCAGGTCGGATACTTTTCTTTTTCTTTTTAACCAAAGGGGCCCTAATAAACTCCCAATCCAAAAGTTATCTTCAGCACAATATGGGCTTTGGTATCTGGGAGAGACTGATTGGAAACCCAATAGCTGCGGCCCAATTTGTAAACATAGCGGCCTAAAACGAGTCGCTTTGTTGAACTTTGGAATTTGAAACGTACGGATCACCTTTAAAACACTCCGTATCGTCCCTTAAGATGATCAATCAGCATAATAATTTACATTCAAAAGGACTGCTACACATGACAACATGCTGCAGCTCAAGTATAATATTAGCAGCTACCTTTGCCTTTGATATGTGAGAGAGCAACTGAAGCTTACAAGTGCTCCTCTGTCTTGCCTATTAACACGCCAACTAACCAGCAAAAACATGTCCCCAAACTATACAGCACCTGCCAAAAAGAGGGGCAAAGGATCAACTGCAAGTTAAAAGCAATTTTATCAACAACACTGGGTAGAAGATATCAAAACGCGGAACCTACAGAACAAAGCAATAATTTTGAACTCCTTACAATTTTGATGTGTCATCATTTAAAAATAGCTGGCCATTTTTCTAAGAAATAATAGAGCTGCTTTAAAGGTAGAAACAAATCTGCATTTGAAGATTGAAAGCGGCAAGACAAT
Organism: Tripterygium wilfordii; assembly: GCF_013401445.1. Lineage (NCBI taxonomy): Eukaryota > Viridiplantae > Streptophyta > Magnoliopsida > Celastrales > Celastraceae > Tripterygium > Tripterygium wilfordii. The sequence continues at coordinate 2,645,372 of NC_052244.1, read as the reverse complement.
GTGAATTTCAATAGCTCAATGAACAGTTACTGCAAAATGATAACAATCCATCTTCGGAGTTGGGAATAAATCCTAAACTCAATAGCTTCTGAAAATTCCATAATGAAACCCTTAGCACTATTTCCACAGTTACTATTTGATCAAACATGTCAAAAATGCTAAACATAGACGTTATTTAATGACTTACTCAAGTTTGCTTGATAACCTCATCTGGTGCACACTCCAAACAATAATACTCAATCCAGTAATTGAAATTTTCCCAAGTAGTAAGCCAGACTAGCCAGTAAATAGAAAGCCATATATTCTGTACAGGTATGATAAAGGCACTTCAAAATAAATTCTAGGGCACTAGGTAACACAAGCCTAACTCCATACAAACAGACATAGGTTTGGATGCAGAAAAGCAACATTAGGCACTTCTAAGAGCTGTGTGTTTGATAGTGAACTACAGAATACAATTCTTTTTACATGTGACCAGAAGTCAATTAATATAGTGGCCTAACACGTTCACAAGATTCCAAAGATGGTTAAACCCATCACGCATGGGAAATTTGTTCCAATATGATAACAAACTGAGTGTTCAACATAACAGGAGTGAAGGAAAAAGAAAAAAAAGAAACAAAAGGTGAAACAGTGGAATATAAACATAACTGTTAAAGTGATTCCATGTGATGCATTAACTCACCTCATGACATATCAATATCTGAAAAGTTGCAATGTGTCCTCGCTTATGCAGCCCAGTAAACCTTGGTTGAGCACTTGCGTGTACTTCACATCATGAATAGGATGCTTGGGTAGTTTAAAGCGCTGAAAAACTGTAAAAGATGGCAACTCTTGCAAGATTAATTCCCCAGTAACATCATCCTCAGATGCTAACAAAGAATTTGTTTTCTCCATGCCTATGATTGTAGATTTGGGCAGTCGAATATTATTTACATTGGCACACGCAATACCCAATTTGTGATAACAGTTACGACCAGCTCTCTTCAAATGAACATGAGAACCTGGTATACCTTGCCCACTAGTAAGAGGTGTGAGTAAAGGTTGAGAAACAGTCATCTCATCAGACAGTTCAATTCTTGGACGATATGAAGCAACAATGTCGCTGCTGCTGGGAGAACAGGCAAGAGAGATGCAAATTCCTTGACTGTTCAAATCAGGAACCAGAAATGGCCTACGAAAAAGCCGATCAAAATTTTGTTACTACATCAAATGTTGGTCATGATAACAAGTTAACAACTACTATAGAATATCCAAACGATCTCAACACAAAATATGCATGACCAGGGCATGTACACACACAAAGTCACAAACTATCACTACTAACAAAGATTAGTATACCGAAATCACCAGCAGAAAATTCGGAACAAATAAGAAAAACTTACACATAAAGCACTAACTCTCCTGATCATGCCAATCACCTATCACCCACTTTTTCCCAAGATAAACATTAAGCTTCTCAGAGAGAAAATTTGCGTGAAAGCCCATATGAAAGATCACTTTACCATTTCCCAAATAGTCATGGTATTTCAGATCATGGCATTCACAGTACAGAGTTAGTCCACACTTTCACAACAACAAATTAATGAATCCGTTCGATAATAAATTGAAATAACCCCCCTACAACAGATGGCAGTCTACTCAAGAAATGCTACAAAATATTACAAGGAAACAATAATTTCTATGCTGCCCTTTTATATAACCATAATTCATATGATACCAAACAACTTATAGCAAAATATTTTTTCCCAAGACAGCCATAGCTGACCAAACTAAATTTGGTATGCTGTTTCCAATAAGAAGTATATCATATAATTGAAAAAAGACAAAAGAACCATGCGATAGTCGAAGACTTAAAGAGGTTATTTAAAGATATCAGGGATATCCTTTAAAAAAAAAGGAAGACATCAGGGACATGCCCGTGATTGTGTTAACACTAAAAACACCTGTCATCAACACCATCAAAGTCCCACTGGCACACGCCAACGGATGAAGCAGATAACACAGTTCTGATGCCATCACTACAAGCTTCTTCTGAATTATTCATAAGAGAATGTATGGTATGGATGGGGTTGGAAGAAAGACCGCTTCTGGATTCTACAGGCCTTGCTGTTTGGCGCATATCAAACACCAAAAGCATGCCATTCTGCAAGAAATAGAAGAAAAACTAAAGTTCAGTGCACATTACCTAGAATAGCCATGATAAACAATACACACTTAGACCGGTCAAACCTGTAGTCCAGCATACATATAATGTGAACTGTTGAGATCCCATGAACATGACCAAGCAGCAGCCTGCAAAATATACATTGATGAGATACAACATACCTGACTAAAAGTAAATATCGTTAGAAACCTATAATATTTTGAATAGAAATTTTGTCACGTGATTAAATTACTAAACCTTGTTAAGAGTAAATACAGTATCTGTTTAAATTATTTGCACAAAGACTTGGACATGCACATTCACACTCAATAAACACAAGAATTTTCAAATCCAAGAGTTGCCAGGCAACACAAAAGCTTGAGCCTTAAACACGAACATCTCTCAGAAATAACCATGTAATTCATCATTTTAACGCAAAACCACAGCCCTATCCAACATTAATATAAGGACACAAAACAACTGTTGTTCCTGAAACAGCGTAAGGTAAGAAGCAAAATGAGTTTACCACTTTACCTAATACAAAGCCATTCAATAAGTAAAAGTATGGTTAATAGATTGTATTTACCGGCAGATCATAGGCAAGAGCAACGTTGTTGCTTTCGAGGCTGTAGCAAAAGGAACAAATTAGTCAAAAGATGGAAAAAAAAAAAGGATATTACCAAATGATTCGTCAATATCATAGTGCCACCTGAGAACAGATAATTTCTTCCCCAACGAAGCATAAAGTGCGAGCCCGTTTCTAGAAGGAGAAAGCCTCAGGTCCTTAATGGTTTTTGTACAAGAAGGAAGTACAATATCTTCACTTTCATGGGGAGGTATTAAGCTCATCTGCAAAATCAAATTTACAATGTCCATAAGAGCCATTCTTAAGCAAATATGTAATAGAGACACATTACATGATAAGAGTGCATAAATTTTACTTTGGTAAGTACATATGTTCCACCAACCCCAGTCTGCCTCCGCGCAATTAATAATATTTGTCTCAAAGGATCTATATCAACCAAACGAGCACCATCAACCCGCAACTCTCTCTACAAAGATTTAATTAACAATATTCACATAAGTGGGTAAAGAAAGTAGACATTTATTCCATTTAAATCCCCTTTCTCATGGCAGCCAAATAAAAACAATATATTTTGGAACTGCAATTCAAAACAACATTCTACAAGGGGAAGAAAAACCAAATATATTTAAATAAGGAGATGGAGAAGATAAACCAGAGCCGATTTAATAAAGCTATCTGAATACGCAAGATAAATGGATCATTAAACATGAATATCAGCAGCGACTAAACAATGCTGGCAGCCCATTTTCATTAATGTTTTCCAATGTTTCAATGAAAGGAACTGTCAACTAGAAATAGTCTTGCAAACAAAAGATGCAGATGGATAACATAGTTTAAAAAAAAATTAGCTCTGCAAAAATGTGTTGATGTGCAAACAAATGAAAGAAATGACAAAAAAGTTAATGCTCAGAAATTGCGTGACGAATATGCACAAGATATTTAAGGATGAGTTCTTATAATAAAATGCAGCACCTACTTTCAAATGTACCCATAACATAGTGGTACAACTACACATGCTCTTATAAGCCAAAGGAAGCTTGTAAGAACTTCTACCGGCATACTCCTAGCTGCTATTGCAGTTACAAACACTTGAACCACTTTTCTTTCTTTGGGGGGTTGGGGGTGGGGGCGAGGGATCAAAGTGGGGTTGACATAATTCCATGCCACATCTACATTAAATCTCAAATGCTGAATTCAATATGATGAATTAAGGTTTTCGATATTAATGTAAGTTTGAATCATAAAGTTCAAATCTCCCTAAAACTGATTCCTCGGCCTAAATAAGCCTCGTTTTCCTGCAGCCACATATTTCAATAATGTTCACACACTTCTTGTATCTCTATTTGTAGAATTATGAGCTTTTAAGCTTTAATGCATTGCATTTAATCATCGGAACTTTTGAAAAATTATGAATTTGATTGCTGTAAGGGTGGATAGGGTTTCGTCAATGGTATTCAGCCTACCATTCTCATCTTATTCATTATATAGATAAAAAGTGACATATACAGGCTCACATCTCTGACTTCTAATGCTCATATAGTTCATAAGCTCAACTCCCTGTGAGTTTTGAGGAGAAGAGGATAAGAAGAGTTCCATAGAAAACAAAGCTCACCACACCTGTAACAGAAATCTAGAAGAATATCCTTGTTGGCCGAACTTTGAGCCTCCTACAAGACATGGAAGCATAAAATTTAGGTGCATGAAAAGAGGGGAAAAAGATAGATCCTCGACAATATTATTTTAATTAATCATGAAAACAAGTATATCAACATACCACCACGATTATAAAAGCATTTCTCAAGTGCAAACAAAAATTTAAAAGCAAATAAAAATACCAGATACATATGGTCCTTGACAGCCACCATTAGCAGCTACTAGTCCAGATTGCCTGCTCTGCGCATCTCGTGAAAAATGCTCCAAAGAAGTCGCTCTCTGCGAAGCGAAAAGTTCAAAAATTACTTGTGACTTTTTTACTGCAAGGTTAGAGAGTTAATTATTCACAACATCTTTCCTTATAGTAATGCATTAAAGCCTATTTTAATTCCTATGACCACACAAACATAAATAAAAGGAACTGGCATAAGAAGTCGTGCACAAAGAAATGTAAGAAAAGCAAAATTCATACAATGCAGTCATCAAAGTAGGCAATAACTCAAAGACACACATTATTAATCCAAAGAAAAACACAGAGGATAGTTCAAGGCACTAAGCAGCTAAAGTTAACGTGATACTGGGATATATTTCAAAGGCACAAGGATGATTACGGAATGACTCTATACAAGAAACACCAATAAGAGAAAGCTAAAACCAGTAACAGTGGATAAGTTTAGAAGAGATTGAAATGTCAAAAATAACAGGTTTTTTACGATTATTTTGAAATTTCAATCACTACACACGTATATAATTTGTGACTGTATAGTTGTGTACCTCTCTCAACTGGTTAACTTTCAGCTGCAATTCAGCTTCTTTCTTTTGCCATTCAGCTTCTTTCTTAAGCCAATCAGCACCCTACGATAAAAATAAAATAACTTGCACCCCAGAATAATCAATAGTAGCGTCTTTATCTTTAGAAAATTAAATTTTTACAAGCTAACATTTCTCAAATCGGAGGTCAGGCGAGGATATAATAGATGTTCTCAAAATCTGGAAGAGATGTAATAATTCAACTCTTATCATCCAAGAAAAAAGAAAGACGAAAAACTGCATGTCAACCAATCATCTTTGCCGGTATATGCCCCTACCTTCTTTTCAAGAGAAGCACATTTTGCCTCCAGAAATTTTATTCTCTGCAGAACAAGAAAACTCCATCACTAAATTAAATTCCTCATCAGTTTCTTCAAACTAAAAGCTGCATGAGATATAGTGTAACCTTTTGTGACTCTTCATCAACAACAGCAATCCGTGGTGCATAAAGCTTTCTAACATCATTCAATGTACATTTCCTATTGCATTGAGGGCACTAAAAATATGGGGGACTATAATGATTAGAACACAGCAGTAAAGAGAAAGTGCCACTCTTTCGAGGAAAAGTGGAAAACATGACATAATAAAATAACCAGCAGTACCTTCCTTGAGATTCGACTTTGTTGTAACCATTTTTTGATGCACGATAAACCATAAAGGTGCCCACAGGGAAGACAACTGCAATCCTTGCGCAAAAGAACTTGATTTAGATGACCGATAAGCAAACGATTGATCTCCACCATGGAACAATATGTTGAGATTTTTCTCATAGAACACAAAATTCAAAACAATAAAAGCAGGGGTATCAACATACACATGAACTCATATACACAAGGCTCCCACATAGCAAAGAAGTTGTTTCCAAGAATTGAACTCATGACCTCTAGATTTTAAGGAAACAACTCTACTACTAGGTCAATGGTTCGCTTGTTAGAAAGGAACTTAAAACATGCTGAAATTCAATTGTTGATGATCAAATAACATAACCAGATACAGGTGACGGGAAATAAGTCAATAACATAACCAGATGGTTGTATCCAAGAATTGAACTCATGACCTCTGGATTTTAAGGAAACAACTCTAGTACTCTACTATTAGGTAAGGGTTCGCTTGTTAGAAAGGAAATTAAAACATGCTGAAATTCAATTGTTGATGATCAACTAACATAACCAGATACAGGTGAAGGGAAATAAGTCAATACATAACCAAGATTTCACCAACGCAATTGCACAACTCCTATTGATCTAAAAGAAAACCAAGATTTCACCGACGCAACTATTGATGCGATTCCCAACAATCTCTAAGGAAATCGAGATTTTGCCAACCCACTTAACAGAAAAGAATCCATTAGTTGCAGTGCAATTTTGAACGGGAAACTGTTACAAGCAATAACAACATCAACATCAACAACCGTTAAACACACGAGAGAAAATTTAGAAAAAGTTACATATTTAGGGTTTATCAAAATTGAAACCCTAGCACTAGAATTGAAAAGAGACACTTAAGATAAGAGAACAAAGCTAGAAAAGATGATGAAAATCAAAACGATGTACGCACCAAATGTGATGGTCACCTTCACTGGTCCAAGCTTCCATGCAAATCGGGCAAAACAACCCTTCAATTTCGGTTCGATTCCACTCTTGAGAAGAGCACTCCCCGCCCTCGGCTCTATTGGACAAACACGTATCTCCTCCTCCATCTAATCTTCTCCGCTTCTCTCGTGATTCCTCGCTCAAATTACTCACCGGATGGTCTGGGTGCAAAACCCTAGCTGAGTTTTCAACCGGAACGTACTCTACCACTTCTTCTTCTTCTTCGTCCTCCTCCTCCTCCCCTTCTTCCTCTTCTGATTCGGACTCGGAACCAGAACTGCTTGGCTCTTGCTCCGCTAGGTACTGTTCTAACGCGATTTCCATATTTTCGTCATAAAAATACTCGTCAATGTGTGCGAAACCATTACCGTTACGGCGCGGCATTATTATTGAACATAGAGCGTGAAGGAAAATCGAGAAGAAATTCTGGACTTGTTTCTGCTTCGACTCCAAAGAAGCAAACACTAGCCTCTCTGCTCTCGCGTATGCGTAGTCTTGAAGGGCCAAAAAACTAGCCGTTGGAAGGAATTTCGCAGAAAACCTATGACGGTTTCCTCTCTCTATCTCTGCAAGGAACGAAAACAAATATGGCGGTACGGATCCACCGGATCATAACGCTTCACAAATTAACAACAATAATACCATCGGTATTCGGTACTAATTGCCAATTGGGCTGAAGCCCAACTTGGATGGGCCCATATCATAAGAATAGACAGGCCCATAAATAAAACCATGAATGGCCAGTGCTCTTCATATGTATTATAATATTAACCGGTTCAGCCCATTCTCCTTCCAGTTCCGGACGAGGACTTTTCTTGCCTAATATTAGTTTACATGGATGGAAGGATAAACTCAGACCAAGAACTCCAATGGCCTACAATTGTGCCTTTACTCTTTAAGTAGTACCTTCATGTGCTGTTTGCCTTCTCCATGCCTTTTTTCTATTAGTTGTTCCTTAACAATACTTTTTTGGTTGCCAGGAGTTGAAGGCATTTGATTCCCTATTAAGAGAATCCAAAATCCAACACCTTAAAGTCCTTAATCCTAGGAATACAAATGCATCACTCAGGAATTTGATCCAAGAATCCATGAAGCCAAGTGTTGTGATAGGCTGCTAGCAAAGAGGTGCAATTGTGTGGCAAAGTTTGTTCTTTTTATAGAATCCCCAAAGAGCTTGGCTAGACAAATTTGTTATGACTCAAGTGTCCCACGTCCCCTGGGACAAGGACTGCCATATCGTTTATATGGGCAAAACTCGCCCATAATATGAAAGATAGTTACTAATGAGACATGGTCCAATTCGTTAGGTTTGGGAAAAATCCTTGTTGCATGCTGGGAGGCTTCTAGTAGAACTGTTTGTCATCCCACAAAAATGATTGAACGAATCAGTGGAAGGGGAGTTTCGGCAATTCATAATCAGTGGAAGGGGAGTTTCGGCGCTTGTGAATTGTTTAGCCAACGTAGTGGCACTGTGGTAAAGAAAGGGTTAAAATTTAATGACCGCCGTCTGTGGGAATCGAACCCACGACCACGTGGTTAAAAGCCACGCGCTCTACCAGCTGAGCTAAGACGGCTCAGTTGGTAACAGTGTTAATGCTTTTTTTTAGTACTAATACAACATGAAGTCACAATTACCAAAATTTTTTTAAAAAAATGGATAAATTATATCGCCGTCTGTGGGAATCGAACCCACGACCACGTGGTTAAAAGCCACGCGCTCTACCAGCTGAGCTAAGACGGCACGGTTGGTTACACGGGCGGAAGTAAACGTAACTAAATATTAGATTACTTACTTTGTTATGCGTCATTTTCATTACGCAATCTCTCCAACTCTATCGAATCGCCCTGAAACAGATTCCCTCAAACCGATCGTAGCTGTTCGTTGTTCGTGGATAAGCGACTTGGATCGGAAGACACAAGAAAACGATCTGACGATGGTAATTCCCAAATTCTGTAATCTGAAGTTAGATCAGTTGAATTTCTTGTGTGTGGACACCGATCGGATACTTTTTCTTGTGTTAGGTTTGTTTGGCATGCCTGTTACCCCTCTTCCTCGTCCCGATCGTCAACCTTCTCCCTTTACTCTTCTATTATATTATGGTAAGAATTTCCGATTCACGATTTATGTTGAGTGATTTCTGGATTGATATCAATTTTCTTAACTGTCGAGTTTGAATATGGATTTTGTTCAAAATTATGAAAGGGAAAAGTCTATGCGCTTTTCGGATGGGAGTATAGGAAGCCGGAGAGGGCTCCTCCGGCGTGTCCATATAAACCTGCTGCCAAGCATGACACCCCCAGCAAAGTGAGTATCTGCCTTTGTACTTTATTAGTGTATTACTCCTATGTAATAATATCATCCGAAATTGTTAATGACTTTGTAACCTATCCTAGAAAGATAAATTCAACGCATTATTTGAAGCATATGTATTTTTTTATAGACGTAAGCATAGATATCCTACCCTAGATTGAAGAATTCTAATATCATACTAAAACCACTGCAATCACCTCTTGTCTAGAGAATTTTTTTATTTTTTCTATTCAATTCGTTGGACACTTGATTGCAACGTAACTTGTAACAAAAAGAAATCTACCCATTTACTGGCTGAAGCTAGTTTTTGATTTAGGACTCTAGTAAATGCTATGCCATAGTGGAATTGGATACGAAGTGCGACTTTGGGATTCTGGGAAACTGGGCACGATCTTACTTATGAGCATGGTTTTCAGTATTAGCCATAGCTGGATTTCAAGAGTTTATTTTTTGGGGTTCTATGGTGAATTGTATAAGGTGGTGGATAAAATTAAGTTTTAATTACGGAGAGAAGACTAAATGAAGCCACTGGATTAAAACCTTATTCCAGGTCTAGCACAATGATAAAGTGCAGAAGGTTTAAATATATAAACTCATTGCTGTTCCTGTATGGGTAAGCTAACATAAACAGTTGTGGATACTGTATCTCCTATAGTTTTATCATTCATCGTACATAGACATGGATGAAAAATAGAAGGTTCTATTCTTATCCTACAAACCTTTTCATGTACCTTACACATTATATGATACCTGTTATTGTTCTGTCCTTCATCCGGTTAACTGTGGTATTCTTTATCAGTCCCCTGGGTGTCCCTTCAGTTCTTTTCCTTTTTTGTCTACTAATGAGAACTAACAATTTCTGGGCCTGTACTGTTCCCTCTTACGGAAGGCTATTACTTGGATAAATTCCTACGAGTGGTAAGAGAGGAGTTGATTGAGGCGTGCGTATCTAAACTCAAAGTTGTTTGATTAGGTATCACTTGATTTACTCATTAGGTTAAGAAAGAATAGTTGTCTTGATGCCTACGGAATAATGCTTCCAACAATGTACCTGTTCACGAAACAAGCCCCCACCCCCTTTCTCTCTGTGTGGGCAGATAAGAGTTACCCAGTTGTTTGTTCAATCATATTCTATGATAGGGGAATTGAATTGGTTGGTCTGTGGTTCATGGATGCTTGATGGAAAGTTTGGTGCATGGGTGACATAAATTTTGTGAGAGACAAAGTTTTTCTTGCAAAAGGTGATTGACTGAGTTGCCTCTCCCCTGATTATCATTTCTGCTTTGATTTGTTGGATCAGCCACTCTACATGGGCAGACAAGTATTGGGCAGTGGTTGGTTCACTCCTTCACCCATATTCTATAGTCTATACTTGGTGCCGAAGTGGTTTCTTCTGATGATGTTTCCTTCAGTGATTATTTTCTGTGTAAATTTTGCAAGTTGGGTTTCACTGATTGCTCTCATGCTGGGTATGTCGATGACGGGGGATGACGTGTAGCACGCATTCGGGCTGGGGCATGTGTTGTGTGTGCAAAAATGTGTGTTTGATTGTTTCTATGGGGTTTTGTGCCTTACCTATGCATTGAATACCTAATGAAACTGAACTCTCATATTTTGCAGTTGGTGATGGAACCTTTACATGGTGAAGCAGCAGCGTATGTTCCAAAACCAGTAGAAGTAATCGATGGCAAGCAGGATTGAAGTCAGGCGACTTTCTCATACGTGAAGTTGGCTCTCAAGGTCATAGATTTTAGCTCCAGTGATCATGAGTTGGAATTGAAACCCATGCCTTGAGGTGTGCTGTAATATATCCATTTAAATCCTTTGAAACTCGATTTGTATGAATTATTTTTGATGAAGTGTATCTTGCCAAACTGAAAATGGTGAGAAACTGTGAATATGAATTCTAAAGCTTCTAACAGTGGGCTTAGTCCTAATTCTCTTTATCATTAAACTTAACTATTTTGCAGTTACTTTCAGATATCATTTGCTAGATCCTGCTTCAAGCCCAGTTGGGTCTTATATTTTCAATGTCAAACTGGCTAGTAAGCTTTTATGACAGATGGTCAGAGAGGCTTTTAAGCAAATGATAGATTCAGGACTTGCTAGAAATGCTAGGCAACCAGGGAAGGCCTTGAATTCTTGTGGAGTTCAGTGTTTACATAATGGGTTTTGTTATACTTTAGTTTTGCAACATTATTTGGGTTTCTGCTTTCGCTAATTTTGGTGATTCAAACAAGGAAATTCTACAATGGAGACATCTACAAGAGGTTCAGAGAAGATTACTGAAAAAAAAAAATTAATTCCTGTAGGAAGTGTAGAAGCCTCGACAATTGTAGATGTTAAACACCAGCAATAGCCAATAGCTAGTTTGGGATTTTTGATAAATGACTTTTAAGACTTCAATGTTTGTGGGCTTGTATGGTTCTTGGGCTACCATAAAGGCATGAAGAGACTAAGGCCCAATTGAGTTTAGGCCTTAAAAAGTTTTCTAAACAGAGCCCAAGCTACCAAACTAAAAACTACGCTAAGTGGACGAGGAGAGCCCTTGCAGTAAACTTACTGCAGTGGTCGTTACAGACCTTCAGTCAATTTGTCAAATTCAACAAAGTATGTGGACTCCACACTATCTTAATGCATGTATTTAATTTATTCTGAGCTATTAAAGCAATCCATTTTTTTGGGAATATGAGTTGAAGCAGTAACAAGAATATCTATAGTGGAATCTCTTTCACAATCCCTTAAGAGATAGTTCACTAATAGACCGAGGGATAAGTAATTCGACTCTTGGTTATTATAGATGCTCAATCTATTTGTCAAATTCACCAAATCAAGTAGACCCTACATTGATAAAGACAAAACGTTTGTGATTAAAATTACAGTTTACCAAATATAAAAAAATTGTATGGATCCCACGCTAATAAATAGAAAAATTATGTGAATCCCAAACACTGGTAGAGAAACTGCAGTCTCTTGCAGGGACCTTAACCCTGCGCAAAGTTGTTGCCATTTGTGCAAGTGGAGACATTGACTGCTCCACTGGAGGCCATAAATCTTAGTATGTATTTGGTCAAAGCTGTTACATTTATAGTATCTGTCATTTAGTAGTTATTTAGTATAAAGATATTTCGTGCATATACATACAACTACATTAATTAATATAAATATCTGAGCACACGAATACTTCTTGGAATTCTCAAGATAATACGACAAGGCAACATCACTTTGCTGTGCTCAATATGAAAAGAAAAACAAAAAAGAATCACATGGGGTTTTTGGCTACCATATGCATGCATTTTCCCTTCTTATCCATGAATTTAATAAGGTTGATAGTGTCGATATAGATTGCGCGTATATATATATATGTGTGATTATATGATAGCATAAGGTCAAAATCACAAAATAAAGATCAGATTCCGGTATAAAACGAGTTTGGTCTAAAATCAATAGGTGATTCTCTACAATTTACTTGTGTTATGTGTCTTGAGGTCTTAAAATAGAATATGATCACTTGCTACTAACAACATTGCCAGTCAAAGTGTTCCCAATATTGTGTCTTTGAGCATGTGTTTTTTTTTTTTCAACGAAAACGGCAGCGTATAATATATATGCTGTCGTTTTCGGCCCATTTGATTTCAGGGTGTGGTTGAGCGTATTCTGTTAGCTGTGCCGTTAGGTACATGCTCAACCAAACGCAACCTTAAATTGACTTAAACATGCAAAACTTTATGTATATGCTACCCTTTTCGGCCCGTTTGATTGTAGGGCGTGGTTGAGCGTATTATGCTAGTTGTGCCATTAGATACACGCTCAACCATATGCAACCTTAAATTGACTTAAACATACAAAACTTTATGTATATGTTGTCGTTATCGACTCGTTTGATTGCAGGGCATGATTGAGCGTATTCGGCTAATTGTGCCATTAGGTACACGCCCAATCAAACGCAACCTTAAATTGACTTAAACATGCAAAACTTGATGGTTAGCACTAATTACGCTACTTGGTGAGAGTTCACACACAAGAACATTAATTGGATCGTATAGTTGCATAATTTGCTAGCACATTGATATCACAGATAGATCCCTTCCTTGTCCTTAGCTACACCATTGTTTATGTGAAACTACCTAATTTAAGCTTTTTTAGGGATCGCCGGATCGGGTCGGGTATCACGAACCGATTTACACCTCTAGTTAAAGGAACACTATATGTGACTATGAATGCCCTTCGTAGTTCATATATGATGAGTTCCACAATTTATTGCTTTTGCCGGTGACCCCACCGTCCCTTCCAAGAACACTGAGAGTATACGCTAGTATAAGGCCAAAAATAAAGATAAGATTTCGGCTATTCATGCGTGATGAGTTCCACTTCCACCAGCCATTAGGCGATAACTTAACTGATTATCTCTTCGAACTTAAGGTGTAAAGAATCTCGTCTGCCGTCGGAGTTCGATTATAAGTTGGCGTAGTTATTTTCATATTGTTAGTGCTGAGCCTTGACCCAACTAATTTTTCAGACGAATTTACGAGTGCCTAGTTGGGCCTGAATTTGGGTTATTGGACTGTCCAACGAGCACGCCTAATGAATTATTCCATGTTTTAAAAAAGAGTTCTACCAATATAAAAAGTTGCATTTAAAACGAGTTTGGTCCAAAATCATTAAGTGATTCTCTAAGTTAACTTGGGATATGTGTTTTGAGTTCTTAAAATAGAATATGATAACTCGCTACTACCAACATTGCCAGTCAAAATGTTGCCAATATAAACATGCAAACCTTTATGGTTGGCACTAATGACGCTACTTGCTGTGCTCACACACAATGACATTAATTGGATCACATAGTTGCATAATGGGATCAGATCCCTTCCTTGTCCTTATTGGCTATACCATTATTTATATGAATGAAACTACCTAATTTAAGCTTTTTTCCTTCCTTGTCATTCTTGGCTACCCATTGTTTATATGAAACTACCTAATTTAAGCTTTTTTAGGGATGAGAGAGTTGAAATTTCCTACCCAAATACATCAATAATATTATTCATTTTGGGTCTTGGTCCACACGAGTTTGTTTATCTAGGACGTCTCATTTAGTGATACTTAGTCACAAAAAATGCATTGTTGAAGTGAGAATATATGAACTTTACTTATAAACAATTCGATTAGTTTATGTCAGATCGATGTAGGATTATAGTCTTAGCTCTTAACACGGTCCGAATCAGCGAGTGGAGCTGTGTTAAGAGTTAAAAGAACACTTTGTGACTGCGAATACTGAATGCCCTCCGTAGTTCTTGGAGGTAAAACTAATATTATTGTCGCACAATTTATTGCTTTTGGTGACCCCACCGTCCCTTCCAAGTTCTCAGAACTCTGCGAGTCAACGTGAAACTCCCAATACTTTCACATGCTATTTTAGGACCAAAACCTCCACTATATCTATATGTGCATTGCTCCAATTTCCTTCTCATATTGAGCTACTCCAATCTCTCACTGAAACTAGTGATCCAATCCAAAACCCAAAACCAGAAAATGGTTGTGGCTGGTTCTAGCTGTGGTGGTGGTGGGTGGAGACAGATGGGAAGCTTCAGCTTACACGTCATCACCGGCCGGTGGTTCATGGTCTTTGCTTCACTGTTGATCATGTCTGTAGCTGGTGCTACTTACATGTTTGGTTTATACTCAAATGATGTGAAAACATCATTAGGCTATGACCAATCCACACTGAACCTTCTAAGTTTCTGCAAGGACTTGGGAGGCAATGTTGGGATTCTCTCAGGCCTAATCAATGAAGTCACACCACCATGGGTGGTTCTCTCAATTGGGTCAGTCATGAACCTATTTGGGTACTTAATGATCTGGCTCGCCGTCACCGGACACATCGCCAAACCAAAAGTTTGGCAGATGTGTTTGTATATATGTATTGGTGCTAATTCACAGTCTTTTGCTAATACTGGTGCTCTTGTCACTTGTGTCAAGAATTTCCCAGAAAGCAGAGGCTCTGTTTTGGGATTATTGAAGGGGTTTGTGGGTCTAAGTGGTGCTATCATGACTCAATTGTACCATGCTATCTATGGAGACGATTCAAAATCCCTGATTCTGTTGATTGCTTGGCTTCCTGCTGTGGTTTCCTTCGTTTTTCTTCCCACGATTCGGATAATCAAGATCGTTCGCCAGGCGAATGAGCTTAAAGTTTTCTATAATTTCCTTTATATCTCACTTGGGCTTGCTGGGTTTCTGATGGCTCTGATTATTGTACAGAACAGATTCAGCTTTGCCAGAAGTGAATACATTGGAGGTGCATTTGTTGTTGTTCTGCTTCTTTTCCTCCCACTTGGGATTGTTTTCAAAGAAGAGATTGGTATCTGGAGAACCAAGAATCAGCCATTGAAACCCACTTCAGAACTCAAAGTTATCACTGAAAATCCACCTCAAGTAGTCCAAGCTCATTCAGAGAATCAAGAAACTTCTTGTCTGCAAAACATATTCAAACCCCCAAACAGAGGTGAAGACTACACAATTCTACAAGCTCTCTTCAGCATAGACATGCTAATTCTCTTCATTTCTACTACCTGTGGTGTTGGTGGCACATTGACTGCAATAGACAATCTGGGTCAGATTGGGATTTCACTTGGTTATCCATCTCACAGCATCACCACATTTGTGTCACTGGTAAGTATATGGAATTACCTTGGAAGAGCAGTGGCAGGTTTTGCCTCAGAAGTCTTATTGACAAAGTACAAGATTCCTCGTCCACTGCTCTTCACATTTGTGCTTCTATTCTCTTGTGTTGGCCATCTTTTGATAGCGTTTGGTGTCCCGAATTCTCTCTACGTTTCATCGGTGATCATCGGGTTCTGCTTCGGGGCACAATGGCCATTGTTGTTTGCTATCATTAGTGAGATTTTCGGCCTCAAGTACTACTCAACATTGTACAATTTTGGTGCCATGGCAAGCCCAGTTGGTTCTTATCTTCTCAGTGTGAAAGTTGCTGGTAATTTGTATGATAAAGAGGCTTTGAAGCAGATGAAAGCTTTGGGTCTTGTGAGAAAAGCAGGGGAGGACTTGACATGCAGAGGAGTGAATTGTTACAAAACTGCTTTTCTTATCATCACTGCAGCGACTGTGTTTGGGTGTCTGATTTCTTTTATCTTGGTGTTGAGGACTAAGAAGTTTTATAAAGGTGATATCTATAAGAAATTCAGAGAAGCAGCAATGGAGGCCGAGACGAATATGGGTTCAAGAGAAGGAGATGGTGTTGTTGCAGCCATGGAAATTGATTCCAGAGCTAATGCCAACACAATTGCCACTGCCAAGCCTGCCAATAACTAAGCGTAGATTAGGTTAGAAAATTAGTATTTGAGTACTTACAGTGTTAAACGTTTGGGTATAAATGATTTTACATGAATTGAAAATTTATTGTGCACTTTTTTTTAGTTAGAGATCTCAGTAAATGGAATCTCAATCATCCCAACAATTCATCTTGTTCGATTGATGTAAGTGCAGGGCCTGCAAAACCTGATGATTAAACCAAAGAATACATAGATGATTGGTCACTTCTGTTTTTTTCTTTTTTCCTCAGTGCAATGGTGGTTCAATTTTAGTTGAACTTGAACTAGAACTAATGTCATCCTCACAAAAATACATAATAATGTATGTGGACTTGGTTAAAAGCCAATTATTGCTAACTTCATATTCTCTTTAATGTAGTTGTGCATCTGAATGAGTTGGAGGTTTGGTAATGTCTTTGAATAAATGACGAGGGAGTTTCACGCGTAAGCAAAGCGTACCTCCTCTCGTATTGTGAACGTGTTTTTTGAGTGTTAGAACCAATGATGAAGTACCATGAAGAACAAATCCGTAGGGGGTCTGGACCTAGAGAGGACAATATATTCAATGTATTTGGGCTGAGAATTTCGAATGGTATCGGAGCAATGTCTCGGTCATGTTGGACGAGTGATTTATAAGTTAAACTCGGCTCCTTTCACATTATAGACATGTTTTCTTAGCCTAACAACCAATGACGACGATCCATAAAAAAAATCCATACCGACCTCTCGCTCACAACAGACAATATCTTCGACGTGTTTTGATTGAGAATTTCAACAAACAGTCTGTTCCCGTGTTGAATCCAACGTAAATGGTGTGACCACCAGACACTCACTGTCAAGTCTTGAATGGTCCACCATTAGAGAAATCAAGTCCAAAGGGATTTGGTATCGTCTTTTTCCAACTGAGGAAATCGCATTCGCATGTGTGTGTCATGGGATGGTTTGCGTGGTCACTAACCATGTTCATTCATCATAGGTGCTTTGAAACTGACCCCAGAAAAGCAAGAAATATCACTTGGCTTTCCTTTTTCTTCTGTGAAAGACAACAAAAATGTTCACACCAAAATGGTCCCCTCAATACCTTCCGTGTGCACCGCCCCAATTTCTCTTTTTATTCTTGACCCATTCAACAGCTCTCTCTTGACTATAGATTAGATTGCCTTTGCAATATCTACCGTTAGGAGAAAGAAACCGGGTTAATAGAACTTTTGATCACTAAGAGATTTCCAAGATTTCATTTTGATCGTTCATGTTCCGAATTATTTTGATGAAAATGGTTGGTTTATGATTTAATAAATTTCAAATCATTCCCAACAACTCATGATCTGACATCACAACTCATGAAATGAAATATCACAACGTGTTGATCGTGTAACAATCACATCAGCATGTGACATGTCATGAATATTTTCTCGTGTATTGGGGGCAAGTGAATGGATTCTATACTTTTCAATAATTTGACTTGGGCCTTGGCTTTAACTTAGCCAAGGCCCAAAACTTGTCATGGGGACGGGCCGGACAGCTTGCTTGTGACTGTGAGTCTGAACCTTATTATGAGTGTGCGTGGCCCATCTATTACTCCGCGCTGAACTCGATTTTGTGTAACGTGGGCTGGGCTTTTTTTTTTATGAAATGATAGGTCCAATGGATCCATATAGTATGTGGGAGGATTTCAAAATAAATTCTTAGACTCGTTTATGTGTTGATTTTAATCGAATTCCCATGATTTAATTCAAATTCTCGGTCAGTCTAAGTATTTGCAATCACGTCATTTTTTTTTTTTATAACCGATAACGATATCATATAAATTTATTTTTGAATATTCAATATAAATTTAAACTCGAACTATACTTGCTCCAAAACACTTACAACTAATAATAATGTAATTTGAGCATAAAAAATATAATATTGTGAAATCATAAATGTCTCACTATGCTATTTTCCCCGTTTATCCTCTTTAGATAAAGATCCACGTGTACAATAAAAATCTATGATTTTATTTTTTTTTTCGGAATTTTTTAATAAAAAGCAAATATAAATTAAAATCAATACATTTCGTTTTGTTCCCTTTAAGCTTTTTTATTTGCATTAATTATCCTCCACTATCGTCACTCCCGATCCTCCTCTCTCTCCCGCTCCTGCTAATCGGATTTATCGCCGACGTCCTATCAGGTATCTGCCTATCCGGCGATTCGATTTCGATGACTCGCAATTTTTATCCACCGAGGTTGCGATTCCTCTCGAACTCAATTCACAATTCAGTACAATTTCTCCCCGATCCATGTTTCAGATCCGTTTTAATGTAATTTTTTTAAAGAAATTTAGTGGTTTAGAACATTGTAGGGGTGTTATTCCATGCGTTCGGATCCAACGGAACTCACGGTCAGTGCCCAATCAAAAGCGGATCCTGTTTCAATTGCTGTTAGCGTATTAGGCTGCAACCTAGGGTTAGGGTTTGTTGTTTGCATTGGTGAGAAATGTTTAAGAAGATCATAAAGGGGACTGGGCATCGCAAGCCCTCCAAATCGGACGGGAACGATTCGTACGGGTTTGGGCCGCCCGGTACCCGTAATTCTGGGTCCAATGTGGTGGTGAACCACGCATCCCGAGGGGCCCCGCTCACGTCCGGCCCAAATTCGGGAAATATAGCGCCAACTGCGACGGCAACACCACCCATGGTCTCCGTGGAGCCCCTTCCCCAGTTTCGCGATGTGCCAGTCTCGGAGCGACAAATTCTTTTCCTGCGAAAGCTGCAGGTTTGTTGTTTCCAATTTGATTTTTCTGATACATTGAAATCGGTGCGTGAGAAGGAGATTAAGAGGCAGAGTCTACTGGAATTGGTGGACTTCATTCAATCTGGGTCGGGTAAAATCACAGAGACGTGTCAAGAAGAGATGATAAGGATGGTCTCAGTGAATGTTTTCCGGTGCTTGCCTCCTGCGTCCCATGAAAACACCGGGCAAGAGAACATTGATCCCGAAGAGGATGAGCCTTATTTGGAGCCGTCGTGGCCCCATTTGCAGCTTGTTTACGAGTTACTTCTAAGATATGTTGTGTCAGCTGATACAGATACGAAGATTGCTAAGCGGTACATTGATCACTCCTTCGTGTTGAAACTGCTTGATTTGTTTGATTCTGAGGATCCTCGTGAGAGGGAGTATTTGAAAACAATTCTGCATCGGATTTATGGTAAGTTTATGGTGCACCGCCCATTTATTAGGAAAGCAATTAACAATATATTCTACAGATTTATATATGAGACTGAGAGGCACAGTGGAATTGGGGAGCTTTTGGAGATCCTTGGGAGTATTATTAATGGTTTTGCGCTGCCCATGAAAGAGGAGCATAAATTGTTTCTTGTTAGGGCATTGATACCACTCCATAAACCAAAACCGGTCTCTATGTATCATCATCAGCTGTCTTACTGCATTACACAGTTTGTTGAAAAAGATTATAAGCTGGCAGATATGGTTATAAGGGGACTGTTGAAGTACTGGCCTGTGACCAACTGTCAGAAGGAAATTCTCTTCTTGGGAGAACTTGAAGAAGTGCTTGAGGCTACACAGTCTGCAGAGTTCCAATGCTGCATGGTTCCTCTTTTCCGACAGATTGCTCGCTGCCTTAATAGCTCCCATTTTCAGGTTTGTGAGTACTTTGGAAATTTTGGGCTTCCTTATACTACATGATTACAATATTTTCAGGTTTGTGCTTACACTAAGTAATTTTTTCCACTGCAGTTTCCCCCATTAAATCTTTGTTTGTTTTACGAATATTTTTTATTGATAATTCGTTCATTGTTCTTTATAGAGGCAAGTACGTTAATGTGCGTTTGCAATAAACAAAATTTAATGGGACAAAATTCCTGCCACTGTAGGATTGTAGTTTAAGATATTTGCAGCTACCCACATTAGGGTTTAGATGTATGCAGCCTTACTCTGTGTGACTTTTCTTTTTTTCCTGGTAAGAACTAGGAATGCATGATGCCAATTTTTCTGTTCAACATCTTTAGCATTGAGATAGTGCTTGTCCTCACTTTACATGCGTCACCGGCGTCGGTCTTCTAACTGTGGGTAAATTTTTTGAATTTGTTGACAGATATACACTCTCTGACTGAGTAAATGATCAATAATTTTGCATTCATCGAAAGTAAATTATCACTAGTTTTTGTCGATGACGTTAACAAGTAACACTGCCTGTTCTTGAAAGGTCACTCCTTTAGCTGGTGTCAGCCTGATTTAGTACTTTTTGAAGGTTAATTTTGTTTTCCTTTCAACTTTTCGATCAATGGAAGGAACTGCTATAGATGGCTTGTGATTTTTCACAGAGGGAAACGTGCAATAATATATGCTTGATTTATATAATGTTGTTTGTCTTGTTAATTGTTCTTTTCATTGCCAGTAAATCTGATTGTGTTTCCTCTTTTGTTGTCCTTATAGTCAGTGGAACAATATGGCACATTTCAAACATCTGTATCCAAATTGTAATTCTTAATTGATGACTTTCTGGACATTTGTGAGTTAGTATAGATACTAACAGTACGATTACATATTTGTGATTAGATTTAATAGTCCAACATGATGCAGTCGAAGTGCCTCCCATTTAAGTTGGAATTTGTGTGCCTTATAAGCTCTACGATTTGAAAAGTATTGGCATAATATATGGGTAATGGATTATTTTTGATTTATAAATCATCGTCTAAATTGAATTTCTCTTATTATCATCTAAATTGAATCCCAAAGAAATGCATATCGATATTGTTTCTAAGTTTTTATTTCAAGAAGTAATGTTTTTGAAACAGATATTTGAAAGGCTTATGCATGCATGGTGTTCTTTTATCCACCAGAACTAACTTGACTAAGATAATTAAAGTTGTATTTGTAAGTCCTTTCTTTCCCATTCACGACTTTACTAAATGATGGCCTCTATGTTGGAGGCGTCATTTTTAATTAATTTTCAATTTTCCTTTTTTTGATCGTCATCTTCTTCTATTACTTATCAGCATTAATTTGGATCGATTGGTTTTATCATATGTTCTGGCACATTTGGGCTTCATGGGTTTATTTTTCAAGATTGAGTGCAAGTCTTTTTATGTAATGTGGAATCCATTCACAACTTGATAAATATGAGATTGGGGTTGCACGATCTGCTCTGCCCTCTAGACCCTCCTCCATTCCCGGCACCATAACCACCACTTACTCTCATATATCCTCTGCGCAATTGAAACTCTTCATTGCAACCTTGATACAGTGATCTTGATAATGGTTTTCTATGTAAGGGAGAACCTTGATATAGTGATCTAGTTGCTTCATTGCAACCTAAGCGTCATGGTCGTAGAAGCATCACAGTTGTAGACCTCCTAAGTAACCTTTTCTGTGATAATGGTTTGAGACTGCATACATCTGCCTGTTCTGGACCCCACGACCTCTATCAGCCTTATGAATGAGGTGTTATTTCCTTTTCTTTTATCTTGTCAAAAGAAATTGACCAACACACCTTAGTAGCGGAAGGTCCAATTAATGGGTGAAAAATAGAAGTAAAATTGCAATTATTATGGTTTCAAGGAATCATGTGTTGGCTTCAATTTTATAATATTTAGTTCTCATTCAAAAGGTGGCAAGTTAGGGGCTTGTCCAAATATGTTTTTCTGTATTTGCTACAGGACTATTAGTGGGAAAAATACTCGCGCCACCAATATAATCTCTTGTGATCTGTTGCCACCATTTACGTCAAACTGGGTTTCTGTATTATTGGGGCCTTTCTTTTCGAGTTTATGTGGGCTCGCATGTCAAACTGGGTTTGATATTATTCCATTCAAATGGTTTCTATCCCTTTCTTACCTTATGTTTGGATACTCTTGGTGTAGGTTTTGGCAAGGACCCCCTACTCTTATTTAGAATTTAAGACCAGAAAAAAGAGAGAAGAAATATCACTTTCATATGACGAGGATAACATAACAATGTTACCCATTCAAGAAGAATTCAAAGGAGCAAACAAGGAAGACATTGAAGTCTCTTTGTCTCAAAAGGAAAAAATGAGGGATTTGCTCACCATCAAAATTGGAAATCGCAGATATTTTTTTTGTTGTTGTGATTATCATGAGAAAGAGAATAGTCAAGACATGGATAGGGTAATTGAATTTTTCCTTGGAGATTGGTTATTGCTAACATGTTAAAAAAACTTGGTCACTTCACCATATTATATAGCTTAACTAATGCAATTGTGATCCCATTTGATCGGGTTATGTCAACTTGTGGGCATGAAGAGATATAAAATGGAACATGGACATTAGTCTCAGTGCATAAGGCTCTTGCCATGGTAGCAGGATTTGGAAGGGCAATTTACGTAGCTATCCCATTGCACTGCAGAGAGGTTAATTTTGTGGTTTGAACCTGTGAGAGTAACAAAGCAACTCTACCACTAAGCTTCGATTCAACGTGAATAGTAGTTCTATTTATGATTGGGTGACGGTTGAGTGGTAGAGGTTGAGTTAAAAAGTTTAGAGTCTTCAATGGCAAAGCAAGAGATTGAGAAAGGCGTAATCATATATTCCTTTGCTCATTGGTGGTTCATTTGGAAATAAAGGAGCAGAAAATCCTGTTACGGTGTCAAATAATCTTCAATACATGTTGTGAAGAATTGGATCTTTTCTATGCATTGTCATCAAAGCCTTTATCCCAACTATTTAGTGTCGGCTAAATGACACATCTAATTAACTTTGCTTCCTTTTTTGGTACTCCTCATGTTTCATGCAGCGCTTCATTAGTAAGTTATATCTAGACGATATTCTTTTTCGATTTCGGGTTCATATAGTTTGGTAAAATTTTAATCTAGCCACCAACCTACGACAATCTTTCTCTTTTATTTTGGCTTGGGACTGGTACTTAGGTGAAGATAAGAATTGAATAATTTTTTTTTTCCTTTTGGCCAGACTGGTAGTGATAGTGATGTAAAATGAACACATGGTCTAGGGATGTTTTTGACTGTCTTTTTCTTGTTTGTTTATGACTTATTTGGTGCTTTTCAACTTTCCTCGGTAAGGTTCCAGTTGCATTAAGCATTCAATAAAGGAAATAACTTTTGTTTTCTATTTAAGAGGGGAAAAAGTGAGAAATGAGTACCATGATATTATTGCTTATGCCTTTTTTGGAAAATATTCTGTTTTAAAACTTTTTTTTTGGCGAGTCAACCGGCGGGTCAGTGGCATAAGTGTAAATGAATTAGGCCGGCCATCTGCTATCAAACTATTTGTTAAGAGCTTAGCTTGAGTTCGTTTCATTTCAATTGATTTATTATTTGAGTTATAATACTATTCTATACGTGTCTCCTTCTTGGTGCTCTTGTACTTTTCTTTGATGCACTGTATGTACCTTCGTTGTGCGAACATGTATCATATGATGCTTTGGTTATTAGAGTAGTAGTATTTAATGGATGCCAAAGTGCGCAACTTATTTATAATTTTTGGGAGTATATCCCATCTAATGGCGTTCTCGACACACACAGGTAATGAGTTTACTGCCCACCCCCAATTCATCATGATCAGGGTGCAGATAAGTTGGGGGATGACTTGTGGGGTTGAAATTCCAGTTTGGTTGGGTTGCATAGGATAAAATGCCTGAATCTGCCCTATTTCCTAATTAAAAATAGTTAGATGTTACTTTGGCGGATTCATGGCGTATTCTGTTCCGAAAACGAGTAGTGTGGTTTAGTTCCAAACTTCCAATTACTTTTTGAGGTTCAGCGGAGCATGCTTCTTGGTTTTAAGTGTTTATGTGGAGACACTTGTGGAGGCACTTGTGGAGGCACTTTATGGAGGCACTTGATGGACCCTTTTCCATTGTTAAAATGGGGTCTTGGTACGAGTTTAAGGAACATATCTATGCTGTTGAGTTGCTGTATTCATGAGTCCTTGTTTATATGTCCATGCACATTCACAAAACCATTTATGAACTCCATTTTGTGATTGCACCTAGCAGTCCGGCATGTGTTCCAGCATCTTAAGCATTAGGGGGACCTACGACCTTAACAATGACTTTCGCAGTTTTGCCTTCTGACTTATTACTTATTTTACCTTGAATTTTCATTGCCATCTTTCCTCCACGGGCTGATAATACTGTCAGGCAGTTTCCTGGCACTCTGTTAATAGGCTTAAATTACTTCTGCACCTTGATTACTCCTGTGTGATGGTTTTTGGTGGAAGTTTGTTTTGGGAACAATTTTTTTTTGATATACACCATCCATTTTCGGTGGTTAGTTAATTAGTTTATTATTAGAAGTTGGTAGAGTTATTTTGCTCCTTGATTGAGCTCTGAATGTACTATTCAGTTGGTTAATAGTTTAGGCTGGATTTTATTTTTGAACTGCATGTTAGGAGTATACTAGTGAAATTAACTTTCTGGGGGCTTCTTGTAACTATTGAAGGAAGAATGATCAATAAGATTGTGAATGGTTTTCACGTCATGCATGATTTTGTGCCTATAAGAAAATCTTATCTAGGAATGGCTTGAAGTATTTGTTTGCTTAAACAATGTGATATGTTGTGATGTATATCAGTATTTTCTTGTCGTTTGTATTTATTTTTCATGTTGTGATTGCAAAATACTAGTGCTTGAGCATTTGGTTTAATGCAAATCTTGTAGAAACTCTGTGTATTGAATTTCTTAATAAATATTCCTTATTTTTGATAAATTTTCTGGCATTGCTTGATATAATGATGAACGGAATCTTCTCCCAAACATTTTGCTGAGCAAATTTGTGTCGCAGGTTGCTGAACGAGCCCTCTTTTTGTGGAATAATGAACATATAGTGAGCTTGATTGCGCAAAACCGGAATGTCATATTGCCAATTATTTTCGAGGCATTGGAGAAGAATATCAAGAGCCACTGGAACCAGGCAGTTCATGGGCTGACTGTCAATGTTCGGAAAATGTTTTTGGAAATGGATACTGAATTGTTTGAGGAGTGTCAGAACCATTATATTGAGAAAGAATCCAGGGCCAGTGAGGTGGAAGAACAGCGGCAGTTGAATTGGAAGAGACTTGCGGATGTGGCAGCACAGAGAGATGGAGTGGATATGGTTTCAGTTTAACTGATTATTCAGAGGATCAAACGGTCCACTGACATGTAGGAAGGATTAAGGGAAAATGAGGCTGGTGCCGCTCCCTCATTTTGATGCTATTCATTTTTTTATTTTTCCCCTTTCATTTTTTTTTTTGATCCAATCATTTTAGATTTGAGAAGCAGTTGCAGTGATAAATGTAATCTATATGTATGCAATCTGTTAAAAGCAGGCTGCAGATTGAGGATGATTATGAATTATCTCCTTGTAATTTTTGGTCTCTTTTATCTTGTCGACCCATGATAAGGAAAGGAATGAATTTCCTCATTCAACTTGGTTGAAATTAGACTTTCATCTGTTCCTTAGATGACCTGGGCATAGATTAATTTGTCTAAGTCAAGGTGTTGGGCTGGTATAGGTTCTTCGGTTGTATGAGATTGAAGGGTTAAAGGCCTAAGAATTGTGAATGTCTCTCTCCTCCCTAGAGTTGAAGGTGCTTGCATATGGCCCCCTCTTATTGTGAAAAATCTATAAGACTGCAAAACTGGATGGAGCTTGTTGGTTGGAACTTGCGACCTCGAGTTCCCTAAGTCTAATGAGTGGTTACTAATAAGCTATAAAAAAAAGAGGGTGAGATTGGCAAAATCAGTTTCATGCGACAAAACAGGCAGCAAGAACAAAAGAGTAGAAAATAGCAGAAGCTTCTGTGTATTTATAGACCATACATCCTGTGCCATGAAAGCCTAAAAAATAAAGAAAAGGAAACCTAATGTTTATATCCGCAGAGGATAACATTGGCGGCTTCTTTTTTAATAAAGGGATAACCTTAGCGTCTCGCTTTCACCTTCCAACACAAAATTCTAACTAATTCTCGCCGCGATCAGTTTCTTCCGTAATCCATTCGGCGATAACACTAAGTCTGCAACAGGAAAGGAGGAGCTGAGCTGCAAAAGGATGCGCCATGGCGGGTTTCAACCGGAAAACCCGTCCCCAAGATTCACCACTCCCCTGTTCTTCGGATATCCCAAACTCCCTATTCCAGTTACGCCCTCTCCGTGATGAAGGTCACTCTTTTTCTCTCCTTCCTTCCTCCAATGCGGATGCGAGTGTGTAAGTGGTGTGTTAATTCTCGGATTGATTATTGGTTGCGTTTTTGTGGGTAATTTTGCAGCACCCGAACCCTATAGGAGATGGGTTAGCAACGGAAGCAGTCGTGGAGTCTGCAGGACCTGATTGCATCGTACCAGGCCAGATAACGCCCATTAAATTACTTGGAGTCAAGGTGCCTCTTGTGGTTTTAATTTAATCGATTCTCATCTTAGTCTTTTCGAATTGGAATGGATACTCTGTCTTATTTACCTTTTCGATCTTTATCTCTTTTCTTCTCATAATTAGTGTGTTGTTCCTTTTATGAAAATAACTTTTTTTCTTTGTTTGAGAGGAGAAATCTTATTTGATAACTTCTGTTCTTTGTCTCTCATGGTGAGCAAGTGACTGTTTATCCTATAACAAAAATGGTGCATGTTCACTGTTTTCTGGTTACATAATTTTTTTTACAGCTGAGAAGAAAAAACCATTGATTCTTACTTCTTAGCTTATTCGTTGATGAAATATAGTATAAATTGCACTATTAACTGTTATCTTCCAAAAATAATTCTTCTGTCCTTTAGCTAATGAATTATTGTGCCAGCTTTAGTTGGTGAACTTCATTGTAGCTTCGCTGGTATTCTAAATTTGATATTTGACTTTCATCTTCTTGTTGGCGAACATCATGTCATGTTTTGTCTTTACTGCAATCTGTATAATCTAAGAAACACCGATACAGATACGAGATACGAATACGATACGATACAGATACGGGGATACGTCATTTTTCAAAAAAATAGGATACGGAAACGTTTAGGATACGTTTGATTTTTTTTTTGTAATTGCTCAAACTTCCATGTAACAAAAGAAATGCAATTACAATGACTAATGTAACCAAAAGAAATGCAATTACAATGACATTACAATGACTAATGTAACCAAAAGAAATGCAATTACAATGACAAATTAACACTCTCAAGCCTCAGCTAGTTATGTTTGTTTTTTTTAATTGCTCAAACTTCCTTTGTTTCATGACTTTCACCCAATATACCCTCATCACCATCATCAGCAAAGACTACACACTCGAAGTCTGGCTCATCAAGAGAGAGTTGTGCAACCTCTAGTTCCCCAACATCCTCAAATGTGCCAAACTTGTCACCTGCAATGTCCCACATCTTGCTCTCTCCTTTACTATAATCTGGTTGTCTTCTGGATAAGAGACGAAGGTTGCTATGAATGAAAACCAAGTCTTCAGCACGTTTTGGTGCCATCTGATTTCTCCTCACTGAATGCACAAACGAGTAAGTGCTCCAATTCCTCTCAGCACATGATGAAGACGAAGGTTGCACAAGTATCTTCAAAGCTAGATTTTGCAACAAAGGTGCACTTGCACCAAATGTAACCCACCAACTCTTAGGATCCATATCATTACGATGGTGAATAGAATCAGAATCTGCAAAATCTCCCGACATGCTAGAAAAGTTTACAAACTCCATTGTTACCATCATCCTCTCTTCGGAGTTAGAGAAGTACTTCTTCAAGCATTTCATTCTCTCCCTAGCAACTTCAACATCTTTGTGTGGAGGAACCCGAGTAGGATCTTCATTAAGCCATTTCTCACTATAATACCTTAAATAGGAGGAAAAAAAATAGGAGCAAACGTTTAGATTTAAAAAGTTATAGAGGAAAAAAAATCAAGTTTAAAGATGATTTCAAAGATAAATTATTGATTGTTACCTTGGATTGAGTGAATGAGCTAAGCAATGGAGGGGAGTATTGTTCTTGTTCCAACGACTAACTAGAATTCCATGCACCACATCGTAAAACTTTGAAGACTCCTCAACTCGCTTTCCTTCTTTCCTATATATTGCAAGTCTCACTTTTTCAATCATAGAATCCCACATGTCATAGACTAAGTGAAGACAAGGCTTGTCCGTATCACAAGCCCTAAGCATATCATATATAGGAGCTGTGAATTTGAGTATATAATCAATGGAGTCCCACCAAACATCATCTAGCACCTTCTCCTTCACAAATTTAGCCTTCCCCGCATCATCCTCCCGATAAGAATTCCACTGCTCACTAATCACCATACTCATTAGACTTCTCTTTATAAGCATGAATCGCTTCAACATCACAAGTACAGAAGCAAATCGAGTAGTAGCAATCGATAGCAACTTCAAAGGCACAAACTCATTGAAAATGGCTAACCTCATGGAATGGTTCATGATAAAATTCTTGATGATAGTAACATCACCTGAAACAATTGTAATCCAAGAACACTCATCATATACTACTTGATTGTTTTCCAAATTCTTCGCCGCACAAATATTCTGCAAAGCAAGATTGAGTGTGTGAACCACACATGGTGTCCAAACAATGTTAGGATACAATCCTTCAACAAGAAGTCCTGCACCTGCACAATTCTTCGCATTATCTGTAATCACTTGAACCACATTCTGAGGACCAACTTCTTCAATCACTTCTTTCATCAAGTTAAAGATAAAGAATTTGTCTTTGGTCTCACCAGAACAATCAACTGCCTTTAGAAACATAGGCCCACTTTCAGACACCGCCATAAAATTGATCAAAGGCCTTCTTTGTGAGTCACTCCATCCATCACTCACAATGCTTACTCCTTTCTCTCGCCATGTGCTTTTGATTGGCTGCAACAATCGCTCCACATTTGCCTTTTCTTGTTGGAGCAAAGTTGTTCTCAACAAGTTATACCCTGGAGGCAAATAACCTGCCAAATTATGGCTACATGCAAATAAAAACATACTCACATAGTATGGACTCCTTGCCAAGTGAAATGGCAAGCCTGATGCATAGAAAAATCTTGCAATCAGAGCATGTAATTGATTTCGAGCTTGCAAATTAAAAGACTTCTCAAGAGGAGAAGGCGGATTAGAACTTCCAACCTCCTTTCTTTTCTTTGATTCAAAACCAATTGCATACATTCCACCCGAAAACATAGAAGAAGGTGGTAGTGGTACTTTCTTTGGCGCACTTGCCATTTCTCTATTCTTAGCTTCCTCCTCCAATCTTTGCATCTCCGCAATATCTTTACTAGTAACATTTTTACAACCGGAAATCCCTAACCTAGGCACCTTCAACAAATGTGCTCTCACCCTAGTGTAAGAAGTAGTTTTTTGCATGTGGCAAAAATTACAATCCCATGAGACATTTCCTCCACCACCACCATCCTTTTCTTGTCTTTTCACATATCTCCATAGAGGTTTGCCGGAATCCTCAACACCACCACTCGAGGCAGATGGAGTAGAAGCTGAACCAGTGGCTGAACCACTGGTGTTAAGAGAGCCAACACCTGACATAGCCTAACCAGGCAGCATTATAAGACAAATCATCAAAGACAAGCAACAAGAGACTCAAATCAGCAAAGCCAAGAGACTCAAATCGGCAAATTTAGTGAACACAAGCAAGATTGAGCTACTGAAGCACATGTAAATCAACAACAGAAGCAAATTAAAATCAACAACAGAAGCAATAGACTCAAATCGAAGAAAACACAAGTAAATTGAAGTCAAAATCAACAATACAACAACTGAAGCAAATTGAAACCGAAAGGAACAACTCAAATCAAGGACTTACCAGAGGAAGTCAATGTCAAATTCGTGGCAGGAAGTCGAAGTCGACGTCGACTTCGAAGCAGGGAGGCGATGTCGACTTCTTTGCAGGGAGGCGATGCCGACTTCTTTGCAGGGAGGCGATGCCGACTTCGAAGCAAGGAGGCGATGTCGACTTCTTTGCAGGGAGGCGATGCCGACTTCGAAGCAAGGAGGCGATGTCGAAGTTGCAGTAGGGAGTCAGGGTCGAAGTCGCAGCTGGGAGTCAGGGTCGATGTCGACTTCGAAGCAAGGAGTCGATGTCGAAGTGGAGGTCGATGTCGACTTCGAAGCAAGGAGTCGATGTCGAAGTGGAGGTCGAAGTCGCAGCAGACGTTGGCCAAGGCAGTCAATGTCCAAGGAAGTCCGTGCTGTGAAACGTCGCTGAAGACGTCTCAAAAAGGTATCGTATTCGTATCTGAAATTTTTTTTTTTTTTAAAAATTGTGAATAGAAAAATACGTCTTACAGACGTCTTTTTGCCGTTTTTTGCCGTATCAGTATCCAATATGTATCAGATACATATACTGCATTATGACAGACGTATCCATGCTTTCTAGTGTATAATAATTGAGTTGTAAGCTATGCTTAGTTGTGAGTGGCCTTCTTTTGCCAATTGGGTGTGAACTTCGTTTCTTGAGAAAATTGTTTTATGACAGTTAAATGGTCTGACTTTTGTATATTGGGAAGAGCCATCTAATATCCCGACTTAAAATGACCGACTATGATATCATACCATGAATGACTAAACATTTGATCTCTTAACATCCATGTGAAGTAATCATTGAAGGGAACATTTAATTGTTATCTCCTACCTTTAAGAAATGTAATTTGTTATAAACCCCCACCCTGTAAGGTAGTTCACTCTTAGTCTCTTACAACTCTCTTCACTGACAATAGCACAAGTCTTCACTGACAATAGCACAAGTCTTTGCTGACCAGAATTTTTTTATTCATGTTCTCTTTCCGGACAGGTATGGCCTATCAGTGTTGATCTGAAATTTTTGGAACCAGTTGGACGAGAACTTAAGTTGTTGGGAAAGGTATGCTTGGTATCTCAGTATCGTATTCGGAATAATTGCAGTCTATCTATCAGATATGGGAGAGCGGGAGAGAGGGAGGGGGAGGGGAAGAGAGAGGGATCTTGGATCCTAAAGGTGCTTGGGTGAGAGTAAATACTTAGATAAGTGATCTCGTAAGAAGTACTAATGTTGCACCCTCAAAAGAAGAATGTCATATTGCCATCTTGTTTGAAATATCAGCACTTCTCACATTAATTAATAAACTGTTATGCATCTACTTTCACATGGTTGATACTGTTGTTCCTCTCTATGCAGTTCATGGACGATGCAGTCACTCTCATGAACAAATCATTCATTGACCGGTAGTGGCACGAAGCTGCTGATTCGGGATTGCAAATTTTCATCCATTGTGGCAATGAGTAGAACCGAGCCTAGCAGAGTGAGTCGTGACTGTAAATGAGATTCAAATAGCCCTTTTTTGCTCCTTTTTCTCTTATGGTAAACAAATCTCCAGGTCAGAAAACTAGAAAAGCTTTATTGTTGTTATATGGTCAGTGTGAAGATGACACTTTTTTCATTGTCTTTTGGGGCTCTAAAGAGTATTTTGGGGAAGTGAACTCACGTATTGCAGGATGCATTTTATTATATCTCGTTTCATCAAATTTTGATAAATGTCTCTACATTCGGAATTTCTTTACTTTTGTTGCTTTCGATCCTTTGCTTTTATAACTGTACCAGTTGATATAGTTAGACGTTTGTTGGGTAGGGAGTTTGTAAACTAAATTATCTTTGATTGTTTCCGTCTCTTTTGACAAATCTGTTTGTGCACTTCTACTGCCTACTGGTAATGAAGCCCCGATGCCTCCAAATAAAAAACACCAAATGATTGGTACATCACTTTGTTCTATACTTCTATGGACGTGCTGTCTTGATCTTCAGTTCTCTGGAAAAATTCCTTCTCCTTTTGTAAAGTGTTTTTTTTTTTTTTTTTGGAAATGGGGTATCTGCGGGTAGGGATTGAACCCTGTTCCGTATAGATGATCCTTGCTTATGAAAAAAGAAGAAGAAGAGAGATATGATTATCTTTTTGTCAGCCTAGAAATTAAACCGGTTTATTTAGCATATCAGCATATGTAGGTAATCATATGGTATGATCTGGTCAAGCTCACATTGAAGTAGGACCCTAGTCTTTGCTTGAAGTAGTACCCTATTTGCTACAAACATCAAAAGCCGATCTCTTACCCCATCTTTTGTTTGGATCTTTTACTTAATATCAGGTTAGTTCTAGTGTTCCTGGCACTTGCCACTTCTGTAGTAAAGGCAAGGGCCAAATATACATAGCATAACTACTAGTTGTTAGAGCAGTCTTTTTTTTTTTTTTCCCTTCAAGTTGTCATAGCAGTCTTAGCAGAGTAGCTGAAGACACTTGGGATATAATGGCAAAAATGGTGAGGCAAAGGCAGATAACATCCAATCCATATCAATGAAATGATAATGAAAACATTCCTTGGATGACCTAATTAAACCCCTATTAGCATGACTTCATCTGAGAGCCATGGTGGAGTTCCCACAAACTAGCATTTTACTCCATCTCCAACGGTGCGGAGTAAGGATCTTTCAGGTTTCTCTCTGTTTTTGCTTA
Source organism: Tripterygium wilfordii (assembly GCF_013401445.1). Classification (NCBI taxonomy): domain Eukaryota; kingdom Viridiplantae; phylum Streptophyta; class Magnoliopsida; order Celastrales; family Celastraceae; genus Tripterygium; species Tripterygium wilfordii. The sequence goes on along the minus strand of NC_052244.1, from coordinate 2,612,517 downwards.
CTACAGGAATACTTGATCCTTCCTTAGTTTGTCCTGATAGAAATGGCTTACCACACAGCCATGCATGGAGAGAAAGTTGAGCGCTTAATGAGATATGTGATGCTCCTAGCCTCCTAGGGGAACGATGATGGGACTCTTGATCACATAATCTCAGACCTCCTCCTATGAGTCGCATTAACACTTGAGGCTTCCCTCTGCTCTCCTGATCTCTCAGTAGAGTCTTTCTTGACTCTCTCTAGACCTCCCTCGCTCATGCTGATATGGACTGAGGCTCCTAGGCTGCTCCTGGCGTTTGACCTGGCTTGCACGCCTCCTAAAGTGGGCCGGGCCGGCCCTGCCACAGTTAGGTTATCAGGCCGGCCCAACCTGTTACAAACTATTGGACCGGGCTTAACACGGATCATTGACCTTGGTCAACGGGCCATGCCAGTATATATACACCCTTGCTCCGCATCTTTTGTAGAGGTAGCTCGTAGACTTTTATTTAAATGGATAGACTTTAAGCAGGTGGAGGAGGAGTAGTGGAGGAGTTGAGTTGAGGAAAGCAATTAGATTTAAAGAAGAAAAGAACAAGAAGCTATGCACTCAACGTACGTTAACCAACCAAATCCATGTAAACTAATATTCGATTTGATGCTTTGCTTTGAGTCCACTAACTATAGCTACCCTGTAATAGCTTTGGCCTGCTACGTGCCTCTCTCTCACAAACCTTACATGCCAATACCAATAATTCTCTACGCCAAGAATCTCCACCGCCACAAATACACTCCTCCTTATTCTCTCAAAATACTCATTATTTATTTTATTTGTTTGTCTTAGTTGGTTGGTTGATCTCCCTTTCACGTTTTCATGACTAGCCTTTGCTGTATGTACCCTCTGCTGCACTGCACTGCTCTCTTATTTTACTGCAGAGATTAAGGCAGAGTAGATGTGTGAACAAGCATTAGATTTGGGATTAATTAGAAGATTCTATGCAATGTAGATTTGGGTTTACAAAATGGGGAGCCAAGCTGTCAACAATTTGATACCTTGATACCAACTCTAATGATTGGATAAAGCCTAAGAGATAATTGACCAAATAATTGGGTCATGTATATTTTAGTACTTCCCGGCGTGATTATTGGGTTTGCTCTGTTTCCATGAAGGAGTGATTAGTGTATGAATTATGCTGTGGGTGGGTCAACTCTCTGAATGTATAATCAATTTGTTAAGACTTATTAAAAAGTCACACATCGATTTGGTATAAGCCGATGATGTGGTTTATAAGTGTGAGTCCAACTTTAAACATTCATAAATATCTCCGCATTTCCGATGACACCCCCTTCTTGCAAGAGGATTCGTAGCATGTCAAGCCTTGGTAAGTTTCTTCGCTTTGCAACGAATTAAACCAAATACTCTACCGCTTGGGTGAGCCACCATCGATTCCTTTGAGTTTCGTTCTTGCAAATGTACTCCCTAGGTGGGATATTAAGGCGTTAGCTATCACACTCCACAGGTTGATACGCGCAACGCCTAGTATCCATTGCTTGCAGCTAAGACTACAAGGAAGGAAAGTCCATGGACTGATCCCGTAGGAACTATGAGATCTCACCCCAAGAAATCCTTCGAACATCCAGTTGAGGCGCGCGCTCAAAATATGGACAATACCTCAAGTGGATTAACTCTAACCTCTCTCACATCTTTCTTCTACTTCTCGATAATTACTGGCCATGCCTTAATCTCAATTCATTAGAATAATCTCCCTACCTAGACCAATCAATATCTACAACAACATTAAACAGAACATATAGTTTGCCTAAATTAATAAAAACCAAGCTTAATTAATTAACCCATAAAAGGGGGGAAAAAAGGGTAGGGAGGACGCAAAATCTGTGGTTCCAGGCTTGCAAACCAATCATGCCATGAAAAAGGAATCGTTGAGAAAAAGTAATGGGTTTGCTTCAAAGCCAACCGAATCTCACTCTTCTTCTACTTGCCCCTATAAATACACAGAAAAGCAAGACTCGCATACCCAATTTACGCTTACTGTTGCTTCTTGACTCTCCCAACACACTTGTATATGGAAATGATGATGGCAGCTCAAGATCAGGAACTCAATCAGATCATTCGAGGCAAGCGGACTAAGCGATTGAGGTCTCCGCTCGCGTTGGCAATTACTTGTAGCTCGTCAAGCGGCAGTGGGGATCAAATTGAAGGTGAAAGTTCAGGATTCACAGACAATAATAATACAGAGGAAGAAGAGGACATGGCCAGTTGTTTGATTCTTCTTGCACAAGGATCTCATGATCATAACCGTAAATCATCGCCTCAAATTGCAACAACAACAACTAGCGATGTCAAATTCCGTTTCGGTTTAGAAGCTTATCAGTGCAAGACGTGTGATCGGTGCTTTTCTTCGTTTCAAGCGCTGGGAGGACACAGAGCCAGTCACAAGAAACACAAGGCAGAAGACAAGAAAGTTTGCGCGGAAAATCAATTTAACAACAAGAAGATGAACATGAGAACGAGTCTTTCGCTCCAAACATGGAAGTCTAATGGTAAGGTTCATGAGTGTTCGGTGTGTGGTGCGGAGTTTTCGTCTGGACAGGCGTTAGGGGGTCACATGAGGCGTCACAGGACGATTGTGAATGGCGGCGGCGGCGATGGTGGTGGTTCAGGGCCGTCTACTACATTGAGTTTGGATTCAAGTAGTCACGAGATGGAGTCTCGAGAATTAGCAAAGAAACCAAGAAAAACTAGTATCACTAATCTTCAATTGGATCTTAATCTTCCTGCTGCTGCGGCGGAAGATATTGATCCTGATGATTTCCGATTCGGATCGGAAGAACAAGTTATTGTGTTCTCTGCATCTCCTTTGGTTGATTGTCATTACTGAAATTGATTCATTTAGTTTACACTAATTGTGAATTATTGTTCATATTCTTTGAATTCTTTTTTTATTTGTTTAATATTAATGATCAAGTTATTTAAAATTCTTTCTATACCTTTTTGAGTGAGAGAAGCATCGAAATTGAAGGGGCAAACTTGGCGTGAGCTTTGTCACCACCGCCAATAATGTTAGAAATCCACATCTCATACAACTAATTATATTGTCCGTTTTGGAGTTTCGGTTGATGTGGAGACATCGGATTACCCACAAGAGTTTATTTCTCCCAAACCTAATAAATGGAGTTAAGCCCAACTCACAAAGCTAGAGAAAATGACTAATTGATTGTAAAGGGCGTGTTTGTCCTTGTAAGAAAGAATAAACCACACATCTTTTTCGACGTGAGATAACAAATACCACAACGAAAATGTTAAGGATCACATTATTTTTTATCCGACCTATCCTAATGCATACTAAGATGCATGCACATGATTCATGTGAAATCGTAAGTTCATTATGATCCTATGAAATTGTGTATGTTCATCTTAGTATTTGGGATAGTTGAGGCAAAAAACGTTGGAAACGTAAAACTTATGATACTACAAAGAGAAAGTTGGGTGGATTAGGCATGCAGTTAGGCTCTCTCTTTGTTTCATTTGCAAGAAAGCGGCCTATATTATAATGCGCAACATCTGTATCACTACTTTGACAACACACAAATAAAGGGATGGCAAACAAGCAAAGCCATTGCTTAACTGCCCCTTCATTATGGGTCCAGCCACCATTACATTTACTAAATAATTACAAAACAACCTAATTACATAGTTAGAGACTGTTTCTCTACTTTCATTTGGTCCAAAAATGGGCTTAATTTTTCATAAATTTAATAATTAGCTAGCTAGGGCCTTGTCTAATCATGTCAGCCAATTGTCACAACCAAACTAATTCCTAACAATTCCTCTAAATACTATATGACAAAGTGTCATCTGAGGTGTGCTAGACCAGCTAAAAGCTCTAGCTACCTCATTATATTAATCATTATATATATATATATATATATATATGAAAGTGTAAAATTCGGATCACTTTTGTCATTGATTTAAGTAAACTCACAAGTGAATTCCACTGCTTTGACTCACATATGTTTTAAATAAATGGAAAAAAAAGTAGTCCGCATTTTACACTCTTACGTGAAAAAACCTCATATATATATATATAGTGTGTGTGTTAAGGTTATTGCCGCTAAAACAAGATATGTTAAGATGCGAAAAAATAAAAAAGAAAGATAGGTTAAGATGAATGAAGAGATCCGGAAATGAGGAGGTTGTAAAGTGGATTAGCTTTTGCCACACATGTGACGTGCTTTTCTGTTGAAGTGCCAGATTCCAAAAGTTGTACATCATTAATTTCCTCAACTTAATCAAATATATTAGTTATGATTATTATTATTAATTAATGTAATGGTCGTATAGACTATAGTGGGTGTTAGACAGACAAAGCTGCTTCCATTTACGTGATAGATGGGGCAGTTGACATGTGGAGGCTTTTATCATCTTAACCCCAATCAAATTCCAATTGTTTATGCTTCTCACAAAAGGACTCAAGGTGTTTATTGGTTTGGAGTTTGGCTATGGCCTAAACAATAATGCATGATCATGATGGGAGGAGCTAGTGCCTAGTTGTGATATTAATTAATATTATACAAAGTACAATTAATCATTCAAGCTGTCAAGATGTGTAGTACCGGATCATATTGAGATATACAACTGACTGATATATAAATGAAGATCCAATTATTCTCGCACAAGTAAAACATTTTCTGGGTCTAGTTACTTAGGAGACAGCTTAAGAGAACAAATCCGTATGAGTCTTTGGCCTAGGACATATAATATTACTTTGATGTGTTTGGACTGTATTTTCTAACATTGGGGGCTCAAAAGTTTGATTCGGAGAAATAAGATGATTGTGAGCTTTATTTGCACCCCACTATTTTCAAATCACACCCCACTATACCTACACCCCATACTTGTAATGAAAGTAAGAGTTGTGTCATTGTTCGCCTCAGTTTGAGATGATCATCTTTTGCATATGCTTGAACTGATTCGTCAACCCACAATGATGCAATTGAGAAACCCCTAAACGCTAAACTAATTCAACTTTAGTAAATCGAGAATTTGATCGCCTCTAAACTAATGCAAATCCACATATTCAAAAACAAATAAACCCTAAAAACTCATCATTGTGATAGGGCGAGGATGACGTGCTCAACGACAATGTAGGGCGGGGAGGTTATGTTCGGCGGTGGTGTGCTTGCAAATCTCTCTTCCTGCTCACAAGTCTCTCATTGAAGGTTTGGGGGTAGGGTGTGATAATCATAAACAGAGAGTCAAAGCTAAGTTAATCAAAATTGGGGCGTAGTTGAAAAATAATGGAGTGTAAATAAACCTCATAAATATTTGCGCCTGTAAAAAGAAACAACCCGGTTATTTAGGGCTGCAGAGACCGCTGAGCACATGTATGTGGTTGAAGGAAAGCCCATTCATGTGGCCCATGGAAACGTCTTCTACAAGCCAGGTTGTATTGTAGCCCAAGGCCCAGCCCCTGAATAATTTAAAGAACAAAAAATCCCCACATGACCAGACCAACACTTGTCGCTAACACCGTTACACGCCTATTGAGAAGTGGAAGGAGAATTCAAGAAACGAAAATCTCATCGGGAAAAATGGCAGTACCCGGGAGGAGGAACGGTCTAATGGACGACGAAGAAGACGAAGGTCTTTTCGAAGAAGATGGAATAATGGACGACCTTGAATCCGACACGCCACCTCACCTCCGTGACCTCGCGGCCGCAGTGGAGCTCGGCGACATCGATGCCCTCCGGAACGCCCTAGGTTTTCCATTTTCCATCTATTTTTTCTTATGTCTAATAGTATCGAGGATTGGATGGTTTAGCCGTTATTGTTGATTTACGCTTGCAAGCTTAAACCCTAGGATTTTTGTTCTTCATTATATAATGTGTATGTAGGATCATGTAACATGTGGATTCGCACTTAGTTTTGTATTTTTTTATTACCTAGTAGTTGGCATGCTTTGCTGCTTGCGATTTGTCGTTGGAAATCTAAAGATAAACTACTCTTACTGGAGATAACTTGGTTATGAATTTTAAGTTGGTGTCTATGTTCTAATTGTAATTGATGAGTGGAGAATTTTCGTGTTCCAGCACTAGAGTCTAGACTATCAACTAGGTGAGACTGATACCGCTTTTCAAGTGTGTGAGTTCATTGGCGAGTCATCTTTTCCCTGTTTTAAAGCTATAGTATTTTTTTTTGCATTGGATAGTGTATGACTCGAGCTTTTCATCTGTTACTATTTTCTGAAAATCATTTCAAATATGCACATGCTGTGTAATTTGGGTTGAGATCAAAGGTTATAGAAGAAGTAAAATATTCTGAGAGGGCCGTCTCATGTATGCTGTACTGAGCTATTGTAGGTGGTAATATCAACATAGAAATTAATCTTCTAATACTGAGCTATTGGACCTAGAACATTCTGCCATTGATTTCAACAATGATGGAGCTTGCCCGTGGTCTGCAGTTGTTTGTTAGTCGTGAAAATAAATCTAGTGCATGGGTTACGGAGGTAATGGAAATCCTTGGGCTTGGTTAGATGAAATTGATGAATATTGCGATTGGATATCTTTGGCTGGTCTTATATGTTATCCTCTTATACTATTCTTTTCTCTGTTGTATTCTTTTCTATAGTATGCTGTGGTTTTATTTCTTTTTTGATGAAGCATTTCATGGATCTTGTGATGTCCCAAGAAAGAAATTATTATGATCTTTTCATGGGTTCGTTTTGTCTTTTCCACCTAGCATTTTTTTTTATGAATTTATTCAGTTATACTTGTACATTATTTGTAGTTGTTCATTACTTATAGCAGCAACATCATTTGCATTTTTTCTTTTGCATTTTCTGATGCTATAGATGTCCAATAGCTTCATGTCAATGGGAAAATTTACATGGCCCTAGTGATTATATGGGTCACCCTCTTTCCTTTTTCCGCCTTTTGATTTTTAATATGAATGTGATTTGCTTTTTAGTAAACTACTGCTTATCATGCCCAACTTCCTGTTTGTTGTGACTTGTGAGTGGTGCAGATAATTTGAATGGTAGCATTGATGAACCTGTTGAAGATGGTGACACTGCTCTTCATTTGACCTGTTTATATGGTCATTTGCCTTGTGTACAGGTGAATTGCATACCATTTTCTTTCTTTCTTTTCTATTTTTTCGGTCACAGGCAGAAAAAACTAAGAATTATGTTACCCAACCCACCTTGTTATAGCTACTCTTGGAAAGGGGTGCAAACTTGGAGGCTCGGGATGAAGATGGGGGAATTCCTTTGCATGATGCTTGTGCAGGAGGTAGGCCTTTTTGGCGTATTACCTTACTTGAAGGAGTAGTAATATTTTATTAAATTATGGAAATTAATACGAGTGTGGTACATCCTTCAAAGGCTAGAAGGATATCCAAAAGCTATTAGTAGAGTCTTGATTGCAACCAAGGCATCATAGGTTCAAACTATAGAAAGAGCCTCCTCAAACGGCGCTGCTAGGACTTAGTATGTGTGACTGTGATGTTTTTGGACACTGACGCTATTATGGGCGCGTTTGCATTGTTTGTTGTTTCAATTTTTGTTGTTGTTTATTTCCCCCCTGTGGTGGTTGTAGGATTTGCTGAGATAGTTCAACATCTAATTACTAGGGCTAACAGTCCAGAGCGTGTGACAAGGATGCTTGAATCAGTTGATGCGGAGGGTGATACAGTGAGTACAATTGAGACTATGTTTAGTTAAATAGAGTTTTGTTTCCTGACTATCACTCTGTTTGTGTGTGGGATTTCATTTTTGGGTTGAAGGGTTTTCCTTTGAGGGAAGGGGTTGCTTGTTTGGTTTTTACTGAAGACGATATATCAACAAGTGTCTCATTTAGTTTCTTATTGCTGGCAAATCATCGTTATGGTCTTATTGAAACTTCTTTTTTAGCCTCTTCATCATGCTGCAAGAGGTGAACATGTGGGTGTTATAAGGTTGTTACTGGCAGCTGGCTCTTCACCAACGAGAGCGAATATATCTGGAAAGGTATGCCATGTGAAAAAGATTTTATTTTGTTACTTTTGTGTTTTCCCTTATATCATTCGCCTTTCATCAACATTATATTCCTGTCTGATTTACATTGCCAGATCCCAAGTGAGCTTGCCGATCCAGATTCAGAGGCAAGGAGAGTTTTGGAAGCTGCCGCTGGAGCAATGCCAAGCCAGTAGCTATTACATTTCTCCCCAACATTAATTTTGATAGAGTAGGCTTGACTTATTTTAGTTGAACTACTTTTGGCATGGTTGTGCCAGTATTTTTATTGGCCTCTCCCCCGCACGGTTAAGCCGTCACAAAGTTTCAAGAACCATATCCATATTCACAGTAGTTCTACTGTTGTTTTTAGACGGAGAAAAAAATGATGTTGATCTATAGTGGTTTTTATATGATCAAAGAATGCATGTCTGAAACAGAACTATAGTGAACTATACTCTTTTCAAGTCTTTAATACGTTTTTTGGTTTGGTTAAATGGGATTTTTGCCGCCAGTCACAATTAAATTTGGCTTGGGATAACTTTTGATTTGGCCTTATCTTGTTGGTTTTATTTGTTGATCTAATTTAATCTTTCAAGTTTCGATTTTAAGTTATTTATGGTTTTATTTTTAATTAATAGCTGTAAATATCGAAATAATTTTCAAGTATTTGGATCCTATCAAAAATTAAGTGCCATATAGTTTTACACTTTTGCTTTCAATAATTAATTATATAAATTAAAATTAACTTTTTTTATAAGAAATTAAAAAGCACAATTTTTTCATGACAAATTGCTAACATAGGCAAAGCCGCAGCCGATCCAAATAGATATTTTATTTTATTTTTATTTTAAAAAAAAACTCTGGTTCTTTTATAAATCTTGTTTGGTTAAAGCCTGCATTAGAGAATAGAGAGAGAAGGGGAGTTTAGAGATACACAGAGTCACAGCTGGGCATCAGTGGAGCCAAGCCTTCTCGGACGCTGTGAGAAGCTGTCGATCCGATTCGAAGGCAGGCACGCCCGCTGCGTGTGAGAGGTATTCGAAGAATTTCAGAACGGATTGGAGATGGCGGCTACGCAGACTAGAGCTCGTGCCGATTATGATCACCTTATCAAGCTTCTTCTCATCGGCGATAGCGGCAAGTTTTTCTTCTCCTGGATAGTCCTTATCGGGTTTCCACTTCGTCTCTTCGTTGTAGAATATAAATTAGGGCTTACTTGTTACTTGTTAGGTTCATTTTCAATGACTTTTCTATCCTCTGGGGGAGCTAGTACTGGATTAATTTAATAATTTCTGTGGATATGCTATTGATTGCTTTGTCAATTGACGAAGCTCAGACTATGAAGAGTTGATGACACAAAACAGGTCTTACTCTTCATCGGTTGAGCGAAAGAAATTCCCTGAAAGATAAGGGACCCACGTCATAATGATCAAGTATTAGACTATTAGACCATCAATTCATGATTATCATATTGGTTAAAGGTTTTGGTTATGATTGTAGCTTTCTGATTTTTTTGCATCTATGGTGTATGTATGTGTGTATATATATTGACGTTTTCACCAGTTGTGGTCTCTTGTGAGGGGTTGATGTGATTGTGAATAAACTTTATAATGTCCGATTTTCTCATTTTGCTGAAGCAGACTACTATTAACTGTATATGCAGGGGTAGGAAAAAGCTGTCTGCTATTACGCTTCTCAGATGATTCTTTCACAACAAGTTTCATTACTACCATTGGGTGTGGAATCAACATTGATTTTAATGTGTTAATCATTCCATAGTTCCACAAAGTTTACTGAATTCTGAACGCATATATTAGGATTGATTTCAAGATTAGGACAGTTGAGCTTGATGGGAAGCGCATCAAGCTGCAAATATGGGATACTGCTGGCCAAGAGCGTTTTCGGACAATTACTACTGGTAAACGTTGATTTAACTATTGACAGTGCTAACTGCTTAGTAAGGCTTGTGTTGATGTACTAATTATATATTATTTTTCATTAGCTGGAGTGTTGTTCAATAGTCTGGAATGCTGAATTAGTAAAAACTGTAGTCTTTTCCTTCTAGCCTGGAATGTTGCTCGATAAGCCGGACTTTGTTATTTTGTAGACTAACCCAGTGACTGAATATGTGTACCAAACTAGGCAGTGTGATAGACTTACAGCTGCAATGAAATGTATGAACTATAGAATTCTATTTTGGACTATGTCATGAAATCACCCAGTCCCCACAATGGGCCACGCGTTTATGTAAGATTGCAGCATCTATGCAATTGATTTACGCACTTTATTCCTCTTTTAAAATCTCTTGGACTAAGTTGAGCTTATAGGTTAATATTTATCAGTTGTCATTGTTTGGTTGAGCTCACAATGGTTCTTGGAGGTGTTTCTTTTTTGTTTCCCATCATTCAATTGGTTCATCTTTGTTTGATATATACGTGTTGGGATCTGTCAGTTTTAAACTAAATTCATCTGTCTAATTTAATACTTCTGATTCTTTCTTGTGTAGCTTATTACAGGGGAGCAATGGGCATATTGCTAGTCTATGACGTAACGGACGAGGCATCCTTCAATAGTATGCTGTGCTCTTTTACGCTTCTCTGTCATGTTTCATTATCTTACTTGAATGGTATCAGCGAGCAGGATGAGATGAAAAATGGCAAATTGAAGCTGTTCATACTCATGATTGTTGCTGTAATATTTATGTAGACATCAGGAACTGGATCAGGAATATCGAGCAGCATGCATCTGATAATGTCAATAAGATATTGGTCGGTAACAAAGCTGACATGGATGAAAGCAGGAGGGTAATGAATCTACTTTTCTATAAACAAAGTTTGAGTTTATTACACACGTACACAGATACACATATATCTCTACATATAATTGAACGGAATGATCACCGACGTTGATCTATTCTTATAGGCTGTCCCAACATCAAGAGGCCAGGCATTAGCTGATGAATATGGTATCAAATTTTTTGAAACTGTAAGTGTACCTTGCATTGATGATTGATTTGCTTCATTGATGGGGAAGCTAGCTTGTTCATTTGTGGATTTCATGTTGGCTGTATGAGCTGATAGTGATAAGCTGGCATCTAAATAGTCTGTCTATTGCTTCTTCCCCAGATATATTGTCATTTTTCAACGTTACGTTGGATTTAAATATCACTTTTTTACTTCTGACATTGTTCAACATAGAGCAGAGTGCAAAAACAAATTTCAATGTGGAGCAGGTTTTCTTCACCATCGCTAGAGACATAAAGCAGAGACTTGTTGAGACCGATTCTAAGGCAGAGGTACACACTTGCTCCCGTAAATTTCTGATGGAATCAAGGATTTATGCAATTCCATAAGCTCTGCTGCCTATAACTGCCTACATCATTCTTTTATGCAGCCTCAAACTATCAAGATTAGCAAACCAGATGTTGCCCAAGGCGCTGCTGCTGCTCCAGCAAAGTCAGCATGTTGTTCTTGAGGTTTATTATATGACATGGTGGTCAATACAGCATGCTATCCAATATCTTCCCTAATCTTCTGTTCCTTTATTTTGCGAATAACTAGTTGTACCATCTCCCATAAGTTGTGTAGGACAAAATGGTTCATCTATGTAAGACTTGGTATATCCATCCTTATTATACTTATGGCAATTTTATTTAGGTTTTTAACTGGTATATTCTGATCTAGTCTGGGGTCCTGTCAGATAAATATAACTTGATTGACCATGCTATTTCGAAATTCATACTGGGCCTTTCCTGCTTATGTTCATATGCTGTATACAGGTTTTATATTTGTCGCAGGGGGAGTGCATACATTGCGATGATTCAAGTGTCCTCCCATTGACCCTGTTTCGAGTATGATGGCCAAATTTCTGTCAATAACTAATCTTTCTGACATGATCTAAACACACCTGAATCACCTTAAGCTTGTGCAGTATGTTCTCATACTAGCGGGGTGGAGCAGGGTTCTCCTTTTGAATCCTTTCCCTGCAATTCATTAGATTACATGGGTTTGGAAATTCAGGCATTTAACTATGATCATATACAGCTAGAATGCCTAAAATCAATGTCAACTGCACGGCAACACTGAAACCCGAGACGTCAAATTTCCAACGTGTTAAAACCGATCAAACGTAGCCCTTCAATAACATAGGTGAAACAAAAAACAGAAAGCCAACCAATTTACAAAAGCTAACGGGGGTGCTGGCTGGTTACTAGGGCAAACAACAACAAACAGGGGTAAAAGGTAGTGAAGATATCAGTATATACATAAATCTGATCATAAATTCTCAAAGGGAACATGGTATATGTACCATCTGCGGTGTCACTTTGGTTCATTTTCACATCCTCGATGTTACAGCGTATCAAGAGCAACATCCGCCGCCCCCAACACCGGTAGGTGTCTGGTTTTCTGGTTTCTGCTTTAAAATGTTTCTTTTCCCAGAAGTAGATCCTTCTTCCAAAAGACTAGGAACCTCCATCATCTGCAATGTACAATTAGATTTAAGCTACTCAAAAGTGCGTCTCATTTATAGATTACTAGAAATTTGTTAAACTGGCTAAAGAAGAGACTGTACCTTCAGGGCGAGCTCTTCAAAGCATTGCTCCACATTTTCTCTGGTTTTTGCACTGCATTCAAGAAATAAACATCCAAGCTCTTTCGCCAAAGCCATTCCCTCTTCTCTGCTTACAGCCTTCTCAGAGTCCTAGAATAATTTACATCATCATTGTTAAATTTGGCTCATACACTCTCCCTAGACGGACCTATTAGATAGAGGAGAGAGTACCACATTTATGCACATGCAATTCACCCAAACTAAAGTAGGACATTTATCTAACACTCCCCTCACTTGTGGGCTGAACAATACGAAGGTCGAAGGCCTAACAAGTCAACAAACGGGCAAACCATGGCCCAAGAACCAGGTGGAGGTAAGGCCATCCAAGAACACATCGTAGGGGCCCACTTTGATAACATGTTAAATTTTGCTCATAAGTGGTCCATACATTCTCTCTAAAAGGACTTGTTAGAGAAAGAAGAGCGTACCACATATATGCACATACAATCCACCCAAACTAAACAATGTGAAACATTTTTCTCAGGTTTCAAAGAAAATAAAATATTGGAACTTATTTTCTTTTCAAGTAGGTGTTGTACATCAGCAGTCAGAAGTGCATTTTCAAGTTGAGTTATAGATGAACACTTCAAAAAGAAATATGTTCATTACTGAATAGTGAATAGCTTCATGTTCAAGAAATGAGGCAAACAATTGAATTTTCTCATTAGATGAGTGAAAGTGAAAATTTGATTGAAGTAGCAGTTCGACTTAACAAAGAATGGAACGGTCAGGCATATTACTGAAATGGTCTTGCATATTAACCTAATCAACCAATAACCCGCAGGAATGAGATGATGTATATCTTACTTTATCAATTTTATTTCCAACAAGCATCTTGACACAGTCCTGATTCGTAGAGTTGAGGTCCACTTCTTTAGCCCACACGTCGAACAAATTTGTAAAGGTTTCTCTTCGATTCACGTCATAAACTATTATGCAACAGGGAAATAAGTTACAAGTTGAGTAGTCAAAACTGTAGTAATGACAAGAAAAAATGGTATGAAATATAATCAACAACAATGGGAAGAAATCTGTTGGAGTTGCAATGAATAGCATTTGATGGCGATGACTGTTTGAAGCTACTGAAACTTTGCACTAATCAACAACTCCATAAAAATGCATTCAGATTGTCAAGTCAGATGCTTCAGCCATGGATTTGCATCTACAAAAGTTTTCCTATCTCATTGATTGTGGGACACAAATTATGAACCAGCTTCTGTAATTAATGAGCAAATCATAACCATTGACAAAAACACAAAATTTATACCATGTTCCAGTGATTAGAGAAACCAACGCACCAAAAACTTCAAAAATTTTGTTGAGAAATGGCCTCCATCTGATTAGCTGATCTGTTTCCGTAAATCAACTTATGAACTGTAATATCTCCTACAGAAGGAAAGGCTAGAAGAAATGGACAAGCTCCATCTTAATCCATAACAATGTCATCCATTAGAGCAGTTTTTTCCCCTCCGTTTATGTTCCTGTCCCTCAATATTCCCAAATCCCAACTGTCAAGCTCATTTGGGGAAGTTGAATTCACACTTCACACAATTTACAGAAACATACGGGAAGATTTTGAGCCTAATAAGTTATTATGTTTTTGTATAGATATCAACCTGACTTGAGAACAAGCCTATGCTATTAAGACTTAAGAGGAAGTAGCAGCAACTATAGACCACCCATATTTGCCAGTTGCAACTAGCAAACAATGCAGTATCAAGGAAGTAGAGTCTCTCATATGTGTTCTCGGAAAATGATATGAAGAGACAAGTATTTTAACTGTTAGTGGCATACCAAGAATAATTCCTTGGGCACCTCGGTAATAAGAGCTCGTCAATGTTCTGAACCGCTCCTGTCCAGCTGCAAGAACATTATGCTCAGCAAATCACATACGATTCCCGTGCTTGATGTCTTAGTAAGAGACAAAGAGAACATGCAATTGACAAACTGGCCAGTACCGTAAAAACGAACCCATATTTTCAAATCATGGCAATAGTTGAACTTATTTAAGCAAGTTGATTTGCTATTGAATTCAAATTAGCGTGGTGAGATAATGCTAAAGTATGAGAGAAATTCAGAGAATTGTATATGTAAGAAATTAGAAAATCATAAATTTTATGCATCCAATGAGTCACTTCCGAACCTTAGTGACTGAATAATGACTTATTTTCAGCTTTAGTGAATGTTACTGAAATGTGATTTCATTATCGCTTCATCCTTCAGATTAAATATTTGGGGGTTGGGTGCACGATTCCATAATTGGAAAAAAAAAAAAAAAAAAAGAGATTCAGATCATGGTCTTAGACATTGACAAAGTTTTATGCCACATCTAAACATACCACAACCCTCCAGCGGGAACAGCTTTTCAAAAGATGAATACTACCTAAACATAGAGCAGAAATTAATGTTGAATAATATCATTGAGTATCACAGTTCATAACATGTCGATGTGGTTGGCGTGAATAGAGTAAGAATTAGTCATCACAAACCTGTATCCCATATTGTCAACTTCAATTTCTTCTCACGGACTGTCAGCAACTTAATTTTGAAATCCACGCCTGAAATAGTGGTGAATAAAATAGGATGAAAAACTCAAGGGAATGTCTCGGTTCAGAAAAGTTGGCTCATGGAACGCAAAGCTATTATTGCATCACCAATGTAAACATCACAAAGAGTAATTAGTAATTAAGAAAGAAATCACATATTTGGCAACCATGCAATCAGGTTACACAAGCATCGAAGAATTCACTTGCTGCTTAAAACTCACAAAAGAATCCCCAATATCCAATATCTTATGACTCCATTAATAAATAATAGTTGTACTTATAGGCAATCAATGAGAATGGCATAATTGATTAATCAATGTTGCCTTTACAGAACCTAATCAAAGATCCAAAACCATGAGACTACATCAATTAAGACGCCAAAAACAATCAAATCCGAAATATCTCATGATCCAAGTCACAATGAAATTCAAGAGAGGACCAACAACATTCTTCTCAGGTGAGTAGGTAGCATTTATGGGTGTTTCTTCTAAGCTTACATTAGCTGATAAAATCCAAAAAAAAAAAAAGAGCTGAAATTCATATTTAGGAATAAATAGGATTAGAATACCAATGGTGGGTGCGAGATCCTCAACAGAACTGGAAATGAAGCTGACAAGAAGACTACTTTTGCCCACACCAGAATCCCCAATCAACAAGATCTTGAAGGAGAGATCGTAGCCACTGCTTTGCCCTGAAGAAGAACCCATTATTTCTTCTTCTCTGTATTGGTTACTGTAATAAGAATTCAAAAACTTCAAATTTGTGTTTTCAAATCTCACTCTGTTCCTAATTTCCTATGTGTGTTTTCTCTCTAATGATGATCCCGGCTAAAGGGTTGTTCTTTCTATCTCTAAAGAAGTACAGCGAAAAAGAAACGCTCATAAAGAGAGACAATGAGAGAGAGAAAGGAAGTTGGTGGTGCCATCTACATGCTTTAGAGAGAGGGGGGAGCAAGTTAAAGGAAAAACGGCTAACTGGAACTCCCGACACTGACGTTATTCTTTTCTTCTGATATCACACGATAAAGATTCTTTCTCCAATGCGGTGCCGTTTCATGGCCATTTGTCACTGGTCTTACGGGCCCTAATCCGTGAGCAAATCAGAGTTCAATCTAATGGGCCACTAAAGTGAGGATTTTATGGGCCTCGAGTTCATCTAGGCCCAAATCATCTACATAAGGAGGAGTAACCGCCCATGACCCATGTAATCGGGTATTTGTCTACAAAACCAGCAAACTTTAGAAGTTGATGGGAACCTGCACTGCACCCGCCTAAAAATGTGCTAATTAGAAGGTAGCCTGCGTCCAGGTCCCGGGTTTGAACTTGGACCTGTAAATGCTTAGGAAGTTTACTCGGATATTTCTTCCTGTTTATTCATATTACACAACACAAAGTAGCAGATTCTCTGATAAAAGAACCCATGAAATCAAAATGAAACAGCCAGCGTTTGGACTACATAGTACACAATAAGATATAACAGGAAGTGATCTCAAAAGAGCCTTGAGTTCTGCTTTCCATGGAGAAAAATGATGGCTTAATAGCGATGTATGAGTCGCTTGTAAGCGTCCTTGTTGTTTGAGTAGTAGTCAATCTCAGCCTGTAAAAAAAGACATTCTCTGCCTCATTATTTGCAATAGGATGAACAAATAATAAACAATAACTAAGCTGAAGAGCATTTTCTTTTTATTGATCTTGATATTATTAAGTGAATTCAAAGCCTCCTACAGCAGATAAAGAAACACGCAGCCAACATTAATATTGGTGTTTATAGTTGAAGGCACTTGCTCTTCAGAAACTACAGAAGGAGAGCAACGTTTAATGCATTTTCTTTCAGTAGGAGGAAAACATATTTTTTAAGATACTGGAGCATAATGATGGCACATACCTTGCGAACTGCTTTTACAGCAACAACAAGATTTTCTCCAATTAGATTCTCCAAGACATTGTCTTTCTGAAGAGCTGCTAAAGATTCTGAGAGTGATGTTGGTAATCTTTCGAGTTTCACATTATGGGCATCTGGGTTTTGATCTGTTATAGAAATTAAAAACATTTAGGTACTAATAGCTTTCTGCATTCTAAAATATATTTCACCACCGATAAATAAAATTTGAACTCCAAATATATGCAGCACAACAACTCTAAGCCACTAGAAAACCATCAAATCAGAAAGGAGAAAGAATAAAACAACACTTATAAAAAAGAGAGAAGTTTGTGGTGCCTTCAATTTGACAACAAAGTATATTGTATAATCATTATTATTGTTCACCTGATATAGGCTTTCCTCATTATTAAGGGCTGAAAATTTTGTATTTTATCATTTTCCAGATGGCAGAGTGGTAGAATTGCAAGGGTGCAAACTAGAGGTTACAATTTCAAGAAACAACCTCTCCACATATTATGTGGGGTAAGATTTGCGTATATCCTAGTATCCTACCAGTCCCCGACCGCTCACTATGGGAGCCTTGTGCATCGGAGTTGTTTAACTTATCATTTTCCATATACAGCCTTTTCACATTACCATCGTGGTTTAGAGAACTAGCAGCAGATATAAGAATATGTGTTCCCACTTCCCAGACGTCAAATAACTTAAAATTAAACTCATAGACATGCTGGGTATTATCAGGGATGACAATCTTACTAATGGGTTCAGGAAGTTGAAGATGCCTTCGCAGTCCATCAACGCCAGAAGCTACAATAGCAGCCAAGCCCAGATGTGGATTTGCACACCCATCAAAAGATTTAATCTCAAAGTTGCTAACAAAACCTTCTGAAATTCCAGGAGGGCAAGCGGCTCTTAATGGAGCTTCTCTGTTTTCATGTCCCCAACAGCGATATGCTCCCGACCATGTGTTGGGTTGTATACGCTCGTAACTGCAGATCAGTGAAAGACAATCAGAAATATTAGAAACAATGCTTATAAAGAAATTTCTTTGTTATCTCTGTTATGGTTACACACAAAGTTATTCACAGATTAAAATAGGAAGATAGAACAGCAACCTATTTGGTATTGGTGCTATGAATGCCAAAATTGAAGGGAGATGATCTAGAACTCCTGCCATGAAAGCCTCCCCTGTTGTAGATATTCCATACCGAGAGGACTTGTCAGATGCCATGAAAACATTCTCCCCATTTTGCCACAAACTGAGGTGTACATGGCATCCGGAACCGATGTCATCTAATGCATACCTATGCACATTGAAGAACATTGGGTTAATATTAGAAATTCTTAAGTTCACAAAAACTTTGACTACAAATCGTTTTCCCAAAAAGATTTCACGAATTTGACGAGGCCTCTGAGAAAAGAATAAAGTAGCCTGCTGAACAAAATGGCAAGAAAGAGAATGAAGCATCATCATCATCCGAGCCTTTATCCCAAGAGTTTGAGGTCAGCTAGATGAGTCTATGAGAAAATTAACAGGAATCAACTAAGTGTATTTGTTTCCGCCATTCATTTCTATTTAGGATATGACTTTCATCAACGTTTATTGAATCAATATCCTCCCTTACCACTTGAAGTCATGTCTTTTTAGGTGTACCCTTTGCTTCCTACTCACTCCTAAACAAATTCTCTCGATTCTCACCACTACACGACTATCTCTACGTTGTACATCCACATACCATGTTAAATGGTTTGCTTGGAACTTATCATAAATTGGTGTCACTCCTACTTTAGATCTAATAATTTCTTTTCTTATCCTATCTTATCTCGTGTTGCCACAAATCCAACGAAACATTTGCATTTTGCTACAAAATGAAATAGATTTTTCAGGTGCAATTAGTATGATATGCCATGAAATAAAACAAAATTTTAATCAAAAACATAAATTACAATCGCCCTCTTCTCGCCTTTTTTCTTCTACAAAATGTATCTGTAGATACTTACTTGGGCACAAAAGTTGCCAACAATCCATGTTTTCTTGCAAGACCCCTGATGGTTTCTCTGGCAAAAATTAAGTTGTCAGCAGCAGAAGTGCAAACTGTGTGCCCCAGGGCAATTTCAAACTGACCTTTCCCTGATTCTGCGTGTAACTACAGGAGAGAAAAAGGGTTAAAAACTTAAAAGTTTAAGAAAAACATGCAATACCCAACTCACAATCGACCAAAACAGGGCTGTGGCTTCCCCTAATAGAAAGAGCATAATGAGTAGGAACTTGGCATCACTCTTTGTGTACAAAAATGACAACCAAAACTAGCAATGAACTTATTATGAGGATATCTAGATTGCATAATTTGATATAGTAGTTAAGGAAGTTCATCTACTTTTTTACCTGTTCCACTGTAATATTTAAGGAATGAAGAGCATCGACAATCTCATGAAATAAAGGGGAGACAGCATCAAATCCTGATGCAGAGCTGTAGGGAGTTGCATCAATTGGAACCCATTCTTCTTTCGCTTCCCTACACAAATTTGTTTCTGAAACATTTAAACAATTACGAAATTCATGGTGCCTTTAGGATTCGCAATAAAGGGCTGGGAGATCATCACGTGCCTTACAACATTCTTCAAGAGAAAAAATTCCATCTCGAATCCTGCATTCAATACCTATAGAACAAAGCATAAGTGTGCAAAACATAAACGCACTAGACTCTAAAGCTGCAAGACAAAATCCCTTGCATACCAAGTTAAATTCATCTTTCAAAACTTTCAAAACCCTTCGCAAGGCATCCCTGGGGCAATATTCCCAAGCTTCACCAGGTTTGAGATGCATGTCAGCCAGAACTATTTCCTCTTGTTTTGCCCTAAGGTGGACAAAACTTTAATAATACAGACAAACAAGCTTATAAACACACACCAATAAGATAAAGCATGGAGGTGCCATCCTTCTTAAAAAAATATCTTAGAAACATCAACCAGGAGCTATATCATACGAATCGCAGCCATGATGTGACAACATATTTAACTTTTGATTGAAACTACAATAACTCAGGAGAAAAACCATGGAGGGTAGCCATGCATGTTAATTAGAAGTTCGGTAGCACTAATTCATATCATAACTTTCGAATCAAATGCCATTAAATTTCCTGTATGATTGGCTCTCTTATCACTACATTAGATACAAGCATGCAAAACATGGGGCATCAAAGAACAAAATGTTACCAATGTTGCATATGGGCAAGAAAGATATATCTGTCTTGCCACTCTTTTTTGGTAATACAAGTATCACCTGAGATTTCACATATGGTTTCTGATGCCTACTTATCAAGAGAGGTATTGTAGGTCAATAGAACACGATAAGAGACTTGTTTAACTTTCAGACAGACCTAGATTTCGGATACAAGGATCTGTATCATATTTGAGTAGGAGCTCAATCACTTCCATAACTAAGAAAGTGAGAACATTCATTAAGGAAGTTCTACATGTCACAGTTACATACAAATATTAGAAAAATGTGACGAGCAGGAAGAAGTACATGACAGTGTAGAAGTCTGTGGTATGCTCTTAAAGGATAAAGTACCATGGAATTCTCCGTTTAGTTGATAAATCAGGCATCAGCCGGATCTCACCCGCTGCACCTAGTTTTGACTCCAAAGCAGAAGCATCATAAGACGAAGTCATCGCCACACATGCAAAGGCCATACCAGTACCATTCTTTCTAACAACATCATTAAAGCGCTTAGCTGGAACAACCTGAATATATATGTAACAAAAATAAAGACAATCAAACTAACTATTCCTTATTGACCCACATGTTTCAATCAGTCATATGCAAGTTAATTAAGCAAGTGGAATTTATGATATTTAAAAAAATTCAATTGCTAATTATATTGTCACTCAAAAATAGCTACTTAAGTTGTGCAAGAGTATATTAAGTGATGATAGTTCCATGCCAGCTTATAATTATAATCCCAAAACACTCTCTCAAAAACATAAATATACTCTATTAAATTTGACACCAACCTAGAGCAATATATTAGGTTTGGGTGTTTGGGGCGAAATGAAAAAAAAAAGGAATAGTTATTGTCTCTCACAACAAGATATTCTACTAAAAGGAGCGGGTAGGAGATATAAATATATGCCCCTCGTTTAATTGGATAGGGAAAGAAATGAGAAGGAAAGAATATAAGGATAAATTGTACATAATATGCAAGTATATAATTCATTATCTAGGATGAAAAAATACAAGTGATCATGTCGCCCAGTGGTAGAGTTACAAAGGTGCAACCTAGAGATTACACGTTCAATTCCTGAAAACAGTCTCCCCACATATTATGTGGGGGTAAGGTTTGTATACATCCTGCATGTCCCCAACCCAAGATAAGGATACATTTGGAAGTTTTTCAGAACCTCGAAAATCCTCTCCCCTCCTAATACTAAAAATTTCAAACAAGTGAATGAGAACTTCCGCATCTCATCTAGTCTTCTACCCTTCTGCCTTAGTCCATCGAAAACATATTGTCGAAGATTGAGACAAGAAAAAAACGAAACAAAAGATGTTAACATGTATTTCCCTATATGTGGGTTATCCTCCAAATATAAAAGTTACCACTTTTTATTATAGATAGAGAGATCTAAAAACAAACAAATAAATAAACATAAGAGGGAGAGAAGAAAAATCCACAATTATCTCAAGATAAAACAAATTCTTCCAACTACCTGAGATTATCAGGTCTCATATGGATCATGACATAAAAGGTGAAAGAACTTTTGTGACCAAAGACGAAAGTAGTTTTTTATAAGGACAGAAAAATCAATAAAGCCTCCACCCAGTAGGCATTATTTCTTTAAACAAAAAATAAGATCAGGCAGAAACATCATACCGGTACACTGGGATGAACCATCTATTACTAGATAATATTAGTATTGCATGCCATATGTGACAAACACATGCTGGCCATTATCCAGGAAGTGGCACCCAAAAAAGCCACTTCCCCTTGATGTGCACTAAGGATCTTCACGTGAAAGGTGAAATGTTAAGTGTTCTCGGCTGTGCAAGTCCACAGGAGCAAGAACAATTAATACTTTCCACATAATCAACATTATAGAGAGCCTTGAAATTTCTTTCCCAGTTACAAATAAACCTCTATATTCAGATAAAAATGAGTAAATGACAATGAAAACATGTTAAGAGTAAAGACAACCAAAAACAAAACTTACTCTCACTCTGTGTTGCCCAGAAATATCAACCCACATGAGACGGACAAGTGAAATACCACTTTCTGGGGAACTCCTTTCAATCTTCACAGAGCTGGAGGATACAGTCCCCTTCGAAATTGTACCCCTGGTAATCCTGTAAAACTGAATTGCATTTTCTGAAAAGATGTCTTTGGCAGCTTCAATAGCTTCGGCAACACAGAGATCATCATCGATGCATGCATCACGTAGAACTGAATAAATAACTTCACGTGCTTTCTTTGAACCTGTAGAAACAAAAAAAATTCTTAAAGTGATTAATAAGTTGCTCATTTGTAAATAAATGATATATTAATAAATCGGAAAATACAAAAAACTTGAGTAGAACAAAGCAACGATATTTTGATCTTCATTTCTTAGTTCACAAAAATTAGTCCTATAAACACAGGTTGCTTCCACGTGTTTCTAGGCTTTAATAAGTTGTTCATTTATCTAAGTAATCAATTTAACAATAATGACAAAATGCAACGTGGATAGCAACAGTTTGGCCATCTGCCCTTAGGACTATTCTCCCACAGGAATGAAAGATTGAGCAAATATAGGTCATTTCAAGGATAACAGAAAACTTCCTTGAGGTAATCTCTTATTTTTCCTTACGAGTGACAAGTAACACACTAATAATCCACATGCTGGACCATTGTAAAGATGCAATTCATAAAATATTGATTATCAAAGAAAAAAGGAATGTGATATATAGTAAAATATACTGCAGCACAAAATATATGGTCTACTGAAGAAGTTCAGAAAATTACATCTCTATTTTTATATTATGGAAAGAATAATCATTTCCACTTTGTCCCCCCAAGCATACATGTGGTTACGTTGTGTTATATAATTTAGGGCACATTTTAGTAGTAACCACATCATTTTTCATTTCAGTAGTCTAAAGATTCTTCAACCCTCATCAGAGATTGGACGAAGACAGCGAGTCATGATATCATGGCAGATTAGAGAATAATAGCATCATTTTAAATGATATTAGACCTACTTTGCAGGCATGCTTAAAGGGCTTCATAACTTAAAAAGCGGATATAAAGTGCAGCAGAACTAGCACTCCATGGGAGACAGGATATGGAGCCAACTGATCAAAATATAAACAAACCTAAGAAGTATGTCTCAGGAAATGCATAGCCATCAGTGCTGAACATGACCTACAAGATTATAGACGTTTAAGATCGATAATAAGTACTGGAGAAAACATTTATGTAGAGTACAATTGCAAGCTTGTTTTATAGTAGCATTCCAAAATAAGAACAATTGTGAGCACCTTCTTTATTGGAGCTAGCTCTAAAAGTTCCTTCACAGAAGATATCATCCCGTGGACACTAAGTTTTGGAACTGCCAACCCAAAGTCAAGGTACACCTGAGAGTAAACAAATTGCAGCTTTATCAGAATGCAAACTGAACAGTGTGTGTGAGTGCTACCTATATATCTATAGTTATATGAATATATATTAAAGCGAAGTAATGCATTGGAGACTAACACTTCACCTGGGGATAAACAGAGGCTAGATATGATGCTTCCTTTGAAAATGGGTATGATGCATGCAAAAGAACAAAACGACACTTCGAAAATCTTTTGTCCTCAAGAAGCACTCGCAGATGAAGGGGATTTGAAAGCCGCAAGTCCAAATCTTTGTCTCCAAAGCTAATGTTGGGAAAAAGGAAAAAAAATGTAGTTATGCTGATCAAAATAGGAATAGCATACTAATAACTAATTGAATTAGTGGTCCATGGGATAGCTTATTACAGGGGACATAAATTTTAACATTAGTATATCTCGAATGTATGATATTTGGACCAGGACAACAGGTCCACTTCCTTAGGTGGACACCAACTTTAAGTTGACTTCAAATGCAGAACCATCAGCCAATTTATCCTCACGTGAAATAATTCCCCAGCAAAAAATCGAAGCAGTCATCTAAATTGATGCAGCACAAAACCATGGGCAGTTATATACCAGCACCAAAAAGACAGGTGGGATATGGTTCTAGACATTATATCTATAATTGCAGCTACTTCCCTTTCATCGACCGTACGGAAAATGTCAATCCTTCCTTCTGCTGCACCATTATGAATGATTGAACTAATAATACATTAGTTGTTTACATAAGACACACCAATTGACAGTTTTCGTGTCCCTTTCCTATACTTTCAAGCCATCAACCAGATTATGAGACCATTCAACTAAGACAGAAGTTTCTCTTACCCTGTGTGTATCTGAATTGGAAAGTCGAAGCATAGAGCAACCTCCAAACTACAGGTGAAGAGATAGTCGATGAAGTTTTTATTTGTTATGCGGACAGGCCTTCCAGCTGCAATGAGAAATTGATCAACACTTCCAGTATTTATGACATAAATTTTCCAATCAGCAAGCCACACTAACCATGTAAAACTTCAACAAGACCATCCTCAGCATCTTGTTTGGTTACATGTGTATTAATCTCAAGACCACTTCGGTATGCAGCAATGCTTTTTAAACCAACTACTTTATCCGCAACCGTATAAAGTGTTAAGGAAATCAAATACATCAGTGAAGCTCTTCTTATGCCAATCTAAAAAGGGGGGGGGGGAATAGGGGAAAGGGAGAAGAAACTGCCCATAACTAATTTAAAGGATATGACTTCAGGTTTTGAACAAAAATTTCAGTGAATTTATCCAAAGTCCAAATAGATCCCTCCTGTAGCCCCTGCAAAAATCAAAGAATGAAAAAGGAAAAAGGAGCACCTTTGACGAAAATCAAGTAAGATAACTCGCAATTGAATCAAAGGCTCATGATTTTGAACATGGCAATGAAACTTCAAAGTGAGAAAAGTATATGACCTTTTCAAGAATTTCCTCAGCCAAGCTCTCAATTCTCAATATTCGACCAACAAACGGAGCATATCCTTTATGCCAGTCCAAATTCTGCTTTTGGTCCAACTTTAATCCATCATCAATGAATATAGCAGAGATTCCAGCAGCATCAAAGCATTTCTGGGTAATGGACTGTAGTCCAGAAGATTTTCGATACTCTTCAACAGCTTGCAAGGATTTCTCACAGCCATAGAGTTCAGCAAGTTCTCTCAAACTTCTCTGTCACAATCAAACTTAACGAGTTTTAGTTTGAGATCAGATCTGTTGAGATGTTAAAGAGCAAGAATAATTAAAGAGAACGAACACACAGATTTTAAGTGGGTAACTAATATGGTTACACCCCTGCCTTTTGTAATAGTAACTTATATTATGTATGAGCCACAAGAAGATCCAACGTACTAGCATAGTGTGAAATTTAGAGGATACTAATATGTTTTAACTAAAGGTATAAAAACAGGAGGAATCAAGACTAGTTTGCTTGAATTAGTCCATAGTTGGCTATACAAGTTATGGTAGAACCACATATAGACCTACAATTTAAGCAAAAGAAGTTGAACACAAAGTTTCCTCTTAAAAACTAATAAATATTCAAAGTATCGGTCCCCATTGTGTACAACTTTTAAATATAGTTTCATGTAGTTGGCTATGAAACAAAAAGAAAAAGTCTCTTTCAAGAACCCAAAACAAACACAGTTTTGGCAATACAAAGAGGACCCCATTAAATTGAACCTGTTAGTGGGTATGTATATTAAGCACCAAAGATCAAACCACGGCACAGGTCATAATACATTAAGTCACTAACAAATGGATTAAACAAGTCAATGGAAGATACCCAAGTATGCATTGGTCATTCCATGGACTGACAATCAGTGGTTGATTCAAATTGACAAAAACCAATTACAGAATCACGCATATAAGACGATCAACATATGCAGTTAACTAACAAACACACAGAGCATATACATACGCATACAAGTTACTGAAAATTGGTGGATAAGAGTACCTTGAAGGATAGAGAGTGAGGAGAGTCGGCCAAAGCGTCACCCTCAGCTTCTGTGAAGCAGCGGATGAAAGGGAAGGAGGAATCGAGTGAGACGATGTTGTGGGCATGACCGTCGACTACCTGCAGCTTCTCTATTACTTCTCTTAGCTCGGTGAACTCCATTGCGAAATCTCTGGTCTGTTCCCAGTCCAAGAGGGAAATACATAAAAGAAGAGACTATTGACTTTTGGTGGTGTTTGGTTACAGGGCCTTTATCACTCTCGCATACAACTGTATTCCTTATTACTTTCCAACGTCATCTTCAACGTCCATATTTTAAAATGCGCCTGGGACTTTCCTTCTCCCGATGGGATTAGGAAAGAGACTTTAAAAATTGTTAAATATATTTTGTTATCCCATCATTGTAGTTTAACCTTTTTTTTTTTTTTTATTACAGAGAAAGGGAATGGGAATTGATCGATTGAAGGAGTAGGCTTAAACTCGAGATTTTTATGGAATACCACATACATGAGTACATATATGAGTTTTTCGTGATTCCCAATTATACAACTTGTCTCTTATTCATTTTTAAACTATTTTTTTTCCCAATTTTCGTCTCTTAATTATCAAAAAATCCACAGTTCATTTTTTAATTAATTCTGACGATAAAAAAATCTTCTTAACATCCCACTTGACGTAATTTATACAAATTACACGTTAGAATACACATGAATAAAAGTTCATAACAAAAGGCACTGTAATCTATGAAATCTTAAAATCCTCCATTTTAAGGCAAGTGAAACCCAAACTGAAGTTCGATTGAAGGGTTGTTGGCGACGATTCAACAAATCTTCTCTGGTATAAAAATCCGCAAAATCATCGAACATATGAAGAAGCTTGTGTTAATTGCACGTCTACTTCTTGGTCTTCTAATCCAGTCTCCCACAATTCCCAATTCTCTTTTGTTTGTTTGTATAATTTTAGGGACAAAATAATTATTTAATTTTAGTCAAGGGAGGAAAAAGGACATAACGTTCATTTTTGTCAAGGTTTGGTGCATATGAATTTTTTTTCGATGTCACATAGATATCACATTCAATTTTCCCGCCCTCTTGCCCATATGAGTAAGGATGGCAACGGGTCAGGTACAATTCCAATTAAGGAATAGTAAAACCATTCCAAAAACATTTAAATTTCAAAATTAGAACTATTTCATAACCGTTTATCATTGGTTAACCGGTTACCATTTAACTTTGGATTTTTGTATTAATGGTCGGATAATCGTTTTCAAACTCGCAAATTCGAAGCCTAACCATCCCCAAACTCAAATTCCAAATCCAAATCATGCATTAAAAGCATAATAACATAATATAATCAATAATTAAGTAAATTCTATTAATAGTAAGTATGATTTATCTTACAATGTTATATTATTAGTACAATTCAAATTAGTATAATTTATAGTATCATTAGTACAATTCTATAAGTGTATAATTCAATTATCTTTTTAATATAATCTTATTTATCATGTCATCATAGTATGAATGTATGATCTAGCATCCTATTATGTTATTTTAGTTAACATGATTCGTCATGTTATAATTTAACATCCTAGCAGTATATCTTTGTATAGATAATTTATAATGTTATTACTATAATTCACTTTTATCACTAAACGGTTAAGATACCCCAAACATGTCATCAAAACCAAACGCCAAACCCTATAGCATTGATTTTCGAGTTTTAAATGGATCAAGTATTCTATGAATAGTGTCCGGATCGATTTTTCTGTCATCCCCATGTGAAGGGCAAAAAAACATTTCCTGATAGTTAAGGGACAAAATTGGGAAGAAAACATATACTTAACGCTTTAGAAATTATGAACTTTTTGGGCTTGTCTGGTTAGAGGCACTTATAGGGAAAAAAGGCTTTAAAAGATTTAGGGGAGGTTCACTGTTAAAAAATGTTGAACCCAACTGGGGGCACCAATTTTTAAAAAAAAAAAAATCATAAATGTGTGGTATTTAGCATGACGAATTTAACGGTTTATTTTTTAAAACAAAAATAAAATTTATCGCAATAGATAATCGAATGTTTTAAATTTATATCCAACGGTCTAGAATTGTCACGTATTTTTTCAAGTTAAATTTAATTTTTGTTTTGAAAAAAATATCATTAGATTTGTCATTCTAAATACTATATATTTATGATTTGTCCAACTTTTTTTCAAAAAAATTTGAACACTGGACCTCCCTAGAGCCTAAAATTTAACTATTGAGTAGTATTGACTTTTTGTATCGTTTGGTTACAGTCATAAGTTTTAATAGAGTGTGTGTTTGACAGAGCGGTTATGTTGATTTTCAATGTTAGCTGTTAAGCTGTGAAAAAAAAATTGAGTTTAAATCTGTAAAATAAGCTGTGAGGTGTTTGGTAGAGCTGTTAGTTGTGGTAAGCGGTTAAGTTGTGTAAAATATATTTTATTTGTATTTTTAAAATTTTAAATATTTTTAAAATTAAATTTTATTTATTAAAAATTACAAGTAAACAATTTATAATTTGATAAATTAAAATAATTAAGCTTAAGCATAACTTTTATTAAAAAAGTATATAATATTTACATAAAATATTTATATATAAATAATATTAATCTATAAAATAATTAATGTAGACAATTATGGCTTTACAAAATAATATTAAAGGTGAAAGACGTAGGATCACATTAAAATAAATTTTATTTTATTGTATTAAAAGGGGACAAACGTGGGTCCCACACAGAAATAAATTTTAAAAAAAAAGAGTAACAACTTTTTGGCACGGGCTCCACGTCAAAAAGCTGCAAAACGTCTTTACCGCTCTCACAATAAACTCCAATATGGAGCTTATTGTTTTGGGGCGTTACCTCTCCGTTTTGTGGGCAATAACGCCCCACTTTTTCAGGTGTTTGGTGGGGCGGTCTGGGAAAGCGGAACCGCCCCACCAAACATAGCCTCTGATTCTCTTCGTTGTCATGCATGTCACTATCTCCATATATTTTATCACTATTTCAAGATTATACCCGTATACCAAACAGTTTGACCAACCGAACCAACAAAAAAATCTGACCGTGGGATGACTTAGTAAAATTAGTGACCAATTTACAACATTTAACAAACATGGCCAATTTATAAGTGGCAAAAAATAATAGTTAATCCTCTTCAGTTTAATATGCGCCAGACAGAATATTTGTGACTCTTATTTTCCTTTTAGGATTTGTATGGTGCTCGTGATTAAGTGACAAGAACAAAGAATAAATGGAATATATTTGCAAGTCCATGAACTTGGATTGTACTGATTAGAACTTCCATATGACACAATATGTATTTCAGTATTTGTGGATGATCACGTATTATTAATTAAGTTGTACGCAATGAATTCATTCGAATATAACACAATAAATAAATCAACGAGAGGTGGTTCAGTTAATAATCAGCTAGGTTAGACATATGTGTGTTAAAGATTCGATTTCAATGAGAAACATATTTTTCAACGGTATTTCAAAAAAAAATGTGCGTACAATATATATACACACACATGCATGCACATACACAACTCAAATAATTGTAAGTTCAGAATTCAGTCATTAAATTATACATCAAAAATTAAAACAAAATATATGAGATATCAAAAAAAAAAAAGATTTAAGTTGTGGTAGACGATATTTCATTGAGTATAAATCATCGATTATCGATCATCTTCATCATGTATGATTGTATATCAATTAAAAAATATAATTTCTACATTAATCATTCATATTATATAGTTATTATAAAAATATAAGTATTCTTGGCAACATATACATTATATATATAGTATGTAAAGATAAATTTTAAAAAATTTAAGGGAGAGACATACATGTATTTTTAGAAAGATCAAAGATGCATAGTTTTATATTATATTATAAATTATATATATGTATTAAAAAAAATTCAAAAGCTTAGGGTGGGTTTGAACCGGTGTGGCGGCTACGCCATGCACTGATGAACGATATGATCGATCAATTCATTAATTAACGAATAACGAGTATCTTTCAATTGCTTCTTGTTTGTGTTCACACTGAAAAAAATCCTAAAAAATACAACACCAAAATTCTCTGCATTTTAAATGTGCACATATACGCATGCATGATAATCACCTAATTAATTAAAAGGCTATTAATTAATTCTTTAGATTAGAGTATCGTGTCTATTGATCATAAATAAATTTTGAATTCTGAATTCATCTACCGTAATTATTGTATCCCTTATTCGTCTCTGTCTATATATACTTCTAAACTTCCTATATGTATATATATATAAACACCCACAACATGTCAAGTAATTAACTAGAAGAAGATCAACAAGAGCCGTCGGAGAGTTGTACACTGATGATGATCACCGATGATGATCATGAGAGCTGTCTTACTTTTTGGCCTCACGTTGGCGTTCTTCTTTAATGGTAAACAATAACAACCCTAATTTCTTTCTATTTTATCACTGTTATGGGTCGATCAGTTTGGTACAGAGTATTTCTTATGGAGAATATTGCTAATTGTGCAGGGGTTCAGTCTGCGACATTTACCATAAAAAACAACTGCAATGACCCAATTTGACCAGGGATTCTAACCGGCACTGGCGGGCCAGCGCCCACAACAGGGTTCGAGCTATCGGCCAAAACATCACAATCCGTAACAATCCCGGCACCATGGTCTGGTCGCATGTGGGCTCGAACCCAATGCACCAAAGACACAACAACCAACAAACTCACTTGCGCCACTGCTGATTGTGTGGCTCCAACCAGGTCGAGTGTAACGGTGCGGGTGCCATCCCACCAGCCTCACTAGTCGAGTTCACGTTAGCACCCGACAATGGTAAAGATTTCTTCGATCTCAGCCTCGTCGACGGCTTCAATCTGCCTCTCACAATCACACCACAAGGAGGGTCCGGTCCAAATTGCACCACCACCAGGTGCCAAGGCGACGTGAACTCCGTTTGTCCATCAGAATTGGCCATCAAAGGGTCCGGCGGGGATGTGATCGCTTGCAAGAGCGCGTGTTTGGCGTTGAATGAGCCGCAGTACTGCTGTACGGGGTCGTTTGGATCGCCTGATACGTGCAAGCCAAGTAATTCTTCGAATATTTTCAAGGGAATGTGTCCACAGGCTTATAGTTATGCTTATGAGGATCGTACTAGCACGTTTACGTGTAGTGGTGGAGCTAATTACGATATAGTGTTCTGTGAATGATGAGAGGAAGAATCCGATCCATGAAATTCTTAAGTATTCGAAGAAGCCCTGTCAAATAAAGATTTTTTTTTTCCTTTTGATCATTTGTCGATCTATTGTTAATACGATACATAAAGACTGCTACTACAAATAATTAGACTACACCATCGATCGTGAAATATTGATTGCATGTTGAATCAACCCTTGTGAATCGCGTGAAAGTAGGATACTCAAAATTCGATGATAGTGTTGTTGAAATATGAATAATAAAGGTAGGTGTCGATTTGCATTATGTGATATGAGATACACAATATTGTATGTTGTTGTATATATCGATGACAAAAATAACTAATGTTTGGCGTTCATTCGAAGTAATTCGATTTGGGTATAAACTAGATGCTTGCAAGCATGAGCATTAATATTGGAATAAATTAGAAAGCTAATTAAATAGCTTCCAAGTCGGTTGGTTTTAAAATGATGCTAGCTAGTACTACTATTGGTGTTAGAGTGAACAAGAAAGTAAAGAGTTCAATGGGTTGCTCGATCTGGCTCATGTGAAACGAGAGAGACAGAGAGGGCGACAACAACAAGAGGCGAGTAGTTGTTGTGATTTTACTCAATTTACACTATCGTCATGTGAGAAACTTTTGCGTACTACTGATTTGATGCCTTGTTGGGCAGCTCTCCGACTTTCTCCTTTTTAACTCATTTCTTAATGGTATAGAAATCTCATAAGTTGAGATCAATTTTGCTCATAATAACATAAAATTATTCTTCTTATGTAAGGATAGTGAATAGCTAGCTAATTCCTTGGTTATTTTACATTTTTACACGTGATTTTTTTGTTATTGTATGTTAACTTGTCTCTATTACCTATTTTGACATAATCATCGGGATAGAACAGTGTTGGAGCCTCTCTTCTCCTTGACCACTACTACCCTATGTATCTGTCAACTACAGACATTCTATTTGTATATGAAGGCCAATGGAAAAGTATTGGATGATAAAAGTGATAAGAGATCATTCTGGCTGATATTCTGGTATTGAAGATCAATCTCATGACGCAGTTATTGCCATGATTATGGTTCTTGATTATAATTATCCCATAATTATTCTTTGTAATTATCTAATTTATTTCCTTGATTTAGTCTCTCTCTACAATAGAAAAACTGCATATATGTACGCATGTATATATTCTCAGCTTTGTGTTAATAATACAAATACAATACAACTAACGAGAGGTGACTCGGTTGACAATCGATTGGATTAAACATATGTGTGTCCAAGGTTCAATTCCAATGAGAAACATTTTCTCAGTAGTATTTCAAAAGAAATAAATACAAAAACGATACTTTCACACAATCTCAAGAAGGCCTTGGTAACCCCTAGTGACTCTCCTTTTAATCTGATTTTAGAAATAACTTTGCGTATGGGCCGTGGGCTTATTCGCTTTTGTAATGCAGGCTGGGCTTAACCGAAGGGTGTGGGCCAAGCTCAGCCCACCTTAGATTCCTGTGCGCGGTAAATAGACTGAATTCTCATTTTCGCATCGAAACTTGAACCACGTCTCCCGCTAAATTGTAAACGTAGATCTAACCGTCCGTTTGTCTTTTCCAAAACGAACGGCATCGACCCCTCGATCCACGTCCTTCAAATTTGACCAATCACGTTAAAGTGATGTATATCTATATAATCCAAACCCCAACCACGATTTCTTCATCTCATTCCCAACACAAAGCCCTTCGCCTCTTCGATTCGATCTCTCACGTCTCTTGAATTCCTTGCTTCGCAAATATGGCTCCCAAAAAAGCTGAGAAGAAGCCCGCGGAGAAGAAGCCAGCCGCCGAGAAATCCCCTGCCGCCGCTGAGAAGAAGCCGAGAGCAGAGAAGAAGCTGCCGAAGGATGCATCGTCCGCCGGTGACAAGAAGAAGAAGCGGACCAAGAAGAGCGTAGAGACTTACAAGATCTACATATTCAAAGTCCTGAAGCAGGTTCATCCTGACATCGGGATCTCGAGCAAGGCCATGGGTATCATGAACAGCTTCATCAACGATATTTTCGAGAAATTGGCCCAGGAGTCATCTCGTCTGGCGAGATACAACAAGAAGCCGACGATTACTTCGAGGGAGATCCAGACGGCGGTGAGGTTGGTCTTGCCTGGTGAGCTCGCCAAGCACGCTGTGTCCGAGGGTACCAAGGCTGTTACTAAGTTTACAAGTACTTAATGCTCTTCTTTCCCCCTTTCTCTGTTAATTGTCGTCAGATCATCGTAATTGTTCTGGTTTATGTTTGTAATGTCTAATACTTGGTAACTCATCGTCCTTGTTCTGGGTTTTTAAATTTGATGCGGCACTGCTTTGTTTCCTCTGTGTTTTCCACATGCCGTATTTAGATCGAGATCTCAAATTTAGGGCTTAGGGTTAAATACCAATCTGTTCATTGTCTAATTTATGGATGCGAGCCAAAAGAAAAGCTAGTTTAGTCACTGGGGGATTCTCTCCTCCATCAGCGTCATAATACTGCCCTATTTTCCACCAGAAGATTGGCGTGTCTTTTGCTTTGTTTATGCTGAATTGCTGAGTTTCCAGCAGTGTGTTTGCTATAACGACTTACGAGAGCTTATTGAAGCAAAGTTTTCTGGTGGAGCAGGCTTGAATCTGACAAAATACTCCTAATTTATATGCTTGAATCTGATTGATGCTTGATGGGTCTCTTCACCACTCCAAATTAGTCCCTAGGGCTTCCAAACCCAATCAACATCACTGCGTCTTGTTTCCATTCATGGTTGCTCAGGGCTATATACATTGCTGAACTCTTCGCAGAGCAGAGAGTCACGACACCAGTAAATGCAGCCTGGTTTACGCCGATTGTTGATTGCACCATCCGATTGGGGCTGCTAATCCAATTACCGCTACGATGCGCAACTGCAGGATTAAATTATGGATGTGAGAGCATGGACATGCTTCCTTTACCAGATTTGGGTCCAAATATTTTTGAGGGAACAGACATGCTACTCTGGTTAGCAGAGAAATCGTTTGAAGGATTAGAACCTAAGCCAAGCTGCGTTATATTTCAAGTGCTTCTGCCTTATTTTGTCATACGAATCTCATTCAGTGGATTGTTTTTGTTGCTTTTATGCGTTGTGCTTACATAGCTTGCATGTTTCTAACGTTCTTGAGTGCATTAGCTCTGAAGATGAATGCTTTGTCTAGCCATTTGTCTGATTGCATTGAAATCTCCAAAGCCCAACTACTTCCCAAACACAACATATTTGCAAAAGCAGAGATGTTCGTAAACGAAATCCTCATGGCAGAGGGGTGGTCTTATCACTTATGATTTGATCATTAATACATTCGAAGAGCTGGACCAAGAATACGGGAAAGAGTACAAAAAGGCAAGAGAAAATATGTGTTGGCCTTGTTTCACGGTAACAAAGACAAGTGGGGGCGTTGATAGATTAAGTTTTTTACAAAATTAATGGGGTGTACTTAGGAAAATGAAGGGTGCAAATAATGTTCATCAAGTTGATACTATCACACTTGATAGAGCTTGCATTGGGTCTAGAAGAATATGACAATCCATTCATTTGGGCCATAAGGGGAGAAGATGAAACAAAAGAATTTGAGAATTGGGATTCAGAGAATGGATATGAAGAAAGGACCAAGGGAAGAGGCCTTCTGATTCGAGGTTGGGATCCGCAAATCTGGAACAAACAAGACATTAGGGAACGGATACTCATTGAACAAAAGAATTTGAGAATTGGACGGACTCATTCATAATGGAATCACGCAAATGTGAACTAACTAATTATAAATATTTTTCATTGTTTTTGCTAAACAGAATTAAGATGACTATTTTCCAGAAAATATTTAGGTAAGCGCTAAGCGGTGGGTTAATTTTACCTTTGCTTCAGAGCTCATCCAAAGTTTTATGCAAGTGTCGAGAAGAGCACTGTCCTATCTGAGCATGATCACCGCTGTTCTTGTCACCTTGCTGAATGTTATATATCTGCACTTTTGGAAGTTCCTGCATTCGTGTCTGGCCAAGAAAACTTATCAGGCTGGAATCAAAGATATAGACAACTGAGCTGCATTTGTGTCCAGCCAAGAAAACTTATCAGGCTTGAACCAAAGATATAGACAAATGTTGTCCACAAAAATCATGGGAACAAATCAGAAAAGCCAATTTTTCATGTTGATGTAAGCTCTTACATCATCTGCGATGAACGCTAGTGGTGTAGGCTTAAATCTCACTAATCTATAAGACACAATGCAGAATACTCCTACTGATTGGTCTCTTCAACACTCCAAAGTAGTGCCATGGTTTCCAAATCCAATCCACTCCACTTTGTCTTGTTTCCTTTCATGGCTCAGGGACACATAACCCCCATGGTAGACATTGCTAGACTCTTTGCAGAGCGTGGAGTCTTGATCACCATAGTAACGACGCCAGTAAATGCGGCCCGGATCAAACCGATTATTGATCGTGCCATTGAATCTGGACTCCCAATCAAGGTACTAGAAATTCAGTTTCCATGTTCAGAAGCAGGATTACCAGATGGATGCGAAAGCATGGACATGCTGCCTTCATCAGGCTTAGGCCTAAAATTCTTTGAAGCGACAGAGATGCTACTAGAGCCAGTAGAGAAGAAGTTGGAAAGGTTAGCACCAAAGCCAAGCTGCATCATATCTGACATATGCTTGCCATACACAAGCCACATTGCTAAGAAGTATCGCGTCCCACGAATTTCATTCAGTGGATTTTGTTGTTTTTCTATGTTGTGCATGCATAACTTGCAGGTTTTTAAGGTTCTGGAGAACATTACGTCTGAAGATGAATACTTCATTGTCCCAGGTTTGTCTGATTGCATTGAAATAACTAAAGCACAACTACCTGCATACAACACTATTAAGTCAGACAAGTTCATAAACCAATTAGTCTCGGCAGAGGGGTCCTCATATGGTTTTATCATTAATACATTTGAAAATCGGGAGCCAGAATATGTGAAAGATTACAAAAAAGCTAGAGAAAATAAATTGTGGTGTATTGGTCCTGTTTCACCTGCAACAAAAACAAGTTTGATAAGGTTCATAGGGGTGACAAGACCTCAATTGAAGAATATGAATGTACAAAGTGGCTTGAATCATGGCAACCCGGTTCGATACTCTATGTCTGTCTTGGAAGCCTATGTAATTTGATATCATCACAATTGATAGAGATTGCATTGGGTCTAGAAGAATCTGACAAGCCATTTATTTGGGCAATAAGGGGAGGAGACAAAACAAAAGTATTTGAGAATTGGATTTCAGAGAATGGATATGAAGAAAGGATCAAAGGAAGAGGCCTTCTGATTCGAGGTTGGGCTCCGCAAATACTAATCCTGTCACATCCTGCAATTGGAGGGTTCTTAACACATTGTGGTTGGAATTCAACACTCGAAGCAATATGTGCTGGTGTGCCAATGATCACATTGCCTCTTTTTGGAGATCAATTTCTTAATGAGAAGTTAGTTGTGCAAGTTTTAAGAATTGGTGTGAGGGTTGGGGTTGATGTTCCTTTACTATGGGGAAAGGAAGAGACAATAGGGTTGTTGGTGAAGAAGGAAGATGTAAAGAATGCCATAGACAAGTTGATGGGTCAAGGAGAAGAAAGGGAACAGATAGAACAAAGAGCAAAAGCACTTGGGCAGATGTCAAAGAGAGCATTAGAGACAGGTGGATCTTCTCATCTCGATATTACATTGATAATAGAAGAAATCAAGCAACAAACTTGCCATGAAGAACCAATCTAGTGCCTTATGTCATACATCGTCAAAGCCTGAATCCTAAACAATCTAGTGCCTCACAAGCTGAAGAAAATCAGTCTGGCTATTGCAAACTGATAGATTATTATGCATTAGTCCATTCATCCCAAATCCTACAAATTGGTTGTTTGACTATCTTCCTCTTGATATTTCTTGCCTAATCTTATTCTTCCCCTCTCTCACTCTCTCCATAATCCATAACAGAAGCAGGAAAAAATTTCTAGTATTATTCGGATAAGCAATTTCAAGACTGTTCCCTATTGTATCAAAGAAAACTCAAAAGGAATGAAAAGTGGCGTTCTACTACCCAAATCCTAATTGTTGCCCATGTAGAGGGGAAGTTTGATTATATTGCAGGGCTATAGACTAAAGGATATAGAGTCGCCAACTTCTGGAATTGATAGATTAATTAATCACCACATGTTCTATTAGTAGTAAAGAAATCATTAATCTAGCAATAAAACAAAAAGGAAAAAGGAATGGTGATAAGAAGAAGAGATTTGTAAATCATGCCTCCACCGATGTTGACATGAGTATGAAGAGAATGAGGATATACTGGAAGAGGTTTTACCCTACGTTTTTTCAATTTACATATGAAACTTCGTGACGGCATTTCAACGAACACTTGATATGCACAGTAAATTTCTACCACAACTGACCTTCTCAACCAGTAAGCCATGGTAAATAAGATCAATTCAACTAACACAAGAGCAAGATCAAGTAAACAACTTCTCCAAATGATATTCATTCCACAAGACAACAGTACATGGAAAATTAATCCTTAAAAACATCGGCTCTCAAAGATTATCCTACTAACATACAATGCCTAGTGTGTAACTTCAAAATCCATAAAAAAAATTGAACTGCAATAGAACGAATTTAGAGCATACCGAATTAGAGCTCGCTAGAACGAGTGAATTTCGGTCCTTGAAGTCGTCGGACCAGCAATTGTTGAATCCCAGCAACAGAGAAGAACAACACAAGATTGATCCTTACAAAGCAAAGCTCGAGACGAATAAGTAATAATAACCGATGACAAAGGCGGGCGGTACTCCTGCGATTTTGCTTCAACAGTGGCCGATTGGGCCTTGGGCCCGAGGGTTATCGTGGGCTGAACCCGTTCCAGTTTTGAAAATGTCATGGTAAAAATATAATTATAAAAGTTTAAAATCTTAATTTTTATTAAGATTTAAAACCTTACCAAAATGATGGAAAATTACTTGGCTAATACCCTTCCCACTTCTTTTTTTAATTTTTTTTAAAGAAAGATTCATTGAACGGCACAAAGGACTACAATGTCAATGTCCGAAGGTGCTCCCTCCTAACAAAGGGAGGGACTTTCGATGGATAGCTAGTCAACCAAATAGACTTCCCACTAACAAGCTTAGTCATTCACACAAGTGAATGAGCTACAACATTATTAGAGCGAGAAACTTGTTGACATTGTATGACACCAAGCCGAAGCATAATATACTTAGCCTCTCTTACAAAGTGTAGAGTCTAAATAATCATCCGCTTCCAAAGTTCAAACCACATTATTAGAGTCCACCTCAAGAACAAAACCCCGATATCCCCCAACCATAAGAATACGTCACGAACAAGTCACCACTAATAGTTCAGTAAATGTTGGATCTATTCGGCCAATCCCTCAAAATTGCATCAACCCCAACCGCATCCAACTTAGCGAATACTGCCCCACTAACGTTTAACTAGAGCCTACCAACATTCGGAGCCAGCCAACTCACATCTTGTGCAACTGATGATGCTGATTGTGGTGCTAAAATACCCTTATCACTTTATTTCATGCTTCTATGGTCATCCCTTCTCACTTTATTTCATGCTTAAGTCTATGATCCTATAAAAGAATTGTTTATCTATAGATAAGCTATTCATTTTCTCATGAAGTTCAACATAATCTTTCATTTTGGTAAAACTTCTTTTGTCAAAATATTATATAAAAAGCAATAAACACCATCAATTTTAGGGAAAATTTCAAATAAATCCCTTAATGAAACATGATATTCCAATAAGGACACTCTCCTATTTAGCATAGTTTTTTAAACCCAATCCATGCATCGAATCGTCAAAGCTGAAGATTCAAGAGTTTTGAGGTTTAACCGTTAATAACTAATAAAATAATTCATATTTATAGTTATATAGTATCACATGCACATTAAATCTTGTGCATACACTTCAACAACTGAAATAATTGAGAGGAATCTTTATCTTCTTTTTTTTTTTTGTAAAAAAACAGAAGTGCTAGGGATCACAAATGGCTAAACGGAACAAAAAAATTATTTTCAAAAAATATACATGTAAGCGGTAGCTTAATTTTGAATTATGAGAATTTGTTTGAATTTACCTTTCAAACTGATATGTTATCCGGACTGTTCAATTGACTCTGTCGTACTAGTGTTGACACGACACAACCCTGGTGTTGGTATGAGATATGTGTCCGATTTGGTAAATTTCTTCTGGACACAATTGGTCAAATTCATGCTCTTTTACGGAATGAATTGATGGGTTTAAAGACAGTAATAGTAAACTAGAAATCTCAATACACGATAAGTTTTCCTGTCAATCTAGCACAGTAGATCTAGGATTCTTCATTCATTCTTTCAAAAGCTTTGTTCATCATCAATTACGGCTGCACTACAACAACCAACATAAAACCTAAGTTCAGACAATATAATAGGAAGACTAAAATTTCCCTGGACCAAAGGACAAAATAGTAACAACACATAAACATAATTAAACATGTTAAATAACTTCAACGATAAATGCAAGTCAAGTAACGCGAATGACTTGTGACACATATTCATTTTGAGGTGTATTTCGTTGTTGAAACGAGGAGGTTGGCCAGTCCTTGGATACGATATTCACGAGTCGAGATTCATTTAAGTTGGGGTGGGACTGCGATGGCTTGGACGGGAAAGAGAAGTTTATCGTTGTTTTGTCCCGTCCAACGAATGGGCCAAAGATTATAGCTGGGCCCATTAAATATATTTTATGCAAGTGGGCTTTGTTTTTAATGGGAAATGTTGGTGCGACTGCGGGGAATTAAAAAGGGTCTGTTTGGTGAACAATTTTAACAGTAACATATATTGTAGATAATATATTCTAGTAGAAAATGGTAGCATATATGATTCCTGAAATGTTGATAGGTGTTTGATTGTATTTTTACTGGTAACATAAACGGTGATAAAATTGTTGTGTAAATTACGTGTAGGGGTATTTATGCATTAAAGTTGAAACAAACTAAAATAAATAACAAACCATTTATTTAATAATTTAATAAAAATAAAATAAAACCATTTATTAACAAAGAATTCTATTACTCGATTGTGCTTCTTTCCTTCTTGAGCTCTCCCATTCTCTTCCACCGACTATCCACTTCCCCAATTAAACACCTAATCATCCCTCAAATTACCAGCTCCGTCAGATCCAACGAGCAACAATGGAGGTGACAATTTGTTCATCTACCAGTCCATTCGATCCAAGGTCTTCCTTAGCTTAGGTGACAACAAAGAGGTTGAGTTCCAGATCGAGATAGAGGGGAAGGAGTTGGCGATGAGTCAAGGTAGGTCTAGTGATGTGTTATCCACCGTCGGGTAGTGCAAGGAGGAAGAAAGAATGGTAGAGAGAAGCTGAGGGTAGTTTTGTAAAAAAATCAAATGGCAAGAAATTGTCTCAAAATTGTCCACTTCTCAACAATATGAGAATAACCATTTATTGTCTTCAGATTGTATCCATTTTTGAGCAGCAAAATGACCGTTTGTTTGAGCGGAACCATTTATTGTAGTTGAAAAACGTTAACCAAAAGGACAATTCGTCAGTTTGTCTCATCTCTTTGTTATTTACTCATTTGCTTTTTAAAAGGTGGTGCCCATATTTGACTTTAGTAAGCTGTAGCTTTTTATTTGTGTCAATTATTTGACGGAAATATTACATATTCATAAAATAAATATTTATAAATTTACATAAATATATAATATGTTTATGTGATTTATTTAATAAAGTTTTTTTTTTAATCTACAAAACCATTACATGTCCATAATTTTTATATTCATAATTATTCATAATCTAAGAGGCATGAGGAGAAGTATGAGAACCATATATTAAATGGCCCCCCACACTTCTCCTCATGCTATCTAGATTATGAACATCAAAATTACTGACACGTATCATTTTGATTTGATCTATGTGACATACCTATTTGACTTGTCATCTAGATTATGTAAATTTATAGATAAAAAAATTATAAACATATATCATTTTGAATTATTTGATACCACTACTTTAGCTAGTTGTAGACATATTATATAAGATTATTGAACTTTCAAAAAGTAAATAAACCTAAACTCATATTAAGATGATGTATCCTGGACGGTGTCCCCATACTCGTGTGGACAAAAAACTTTATATAGACGACTGTTGTCCACAAAACATTCCTGTTGATGATGTAAGCTCTTACATCATCTGCAATGAACTCCAGTGGCGCAGGCTTAAATCTCGCTAATCTATAAGACATACAGAAGAATACTCCTATTGATTGGTATCTTGAACACTCCAAAGTAGTGCCATGGCTTCCAAACCCAATCCACTTCACTTTGTCTTGTTTCCTTTCATGGCTCAGGGACACATAACCCCCATGATAGACATTGCAAGACTCTTCGCAGAGCGTGGAGTCTTGATCACCATAGTCACGACGCCAGTAAATGCGGCCCGGATCAAACCGATTCTTGATCGTGCCATTGAATCTGGACTCCCAATCAAGCTGGTAGAAGTTCAGTTTCCATGTTCAGAAGCAGGATTACCAGATGGATGCGAAAGCATTGACATGCTGCCTTCACCAGGCTTAGGCCTAAGATT
This sequence comes from Tripterygium wilfordii, assembly GCF_013401445.1. NCBI lineage: Eukaryota > Viridiplantae > Streptophyta > Magnoliopsida > Celastrales > Celastraceae > Tripterygium > Tripterygium wilfordii. The sequence goes on along the minus strand of NC_052244.1, from coordinate 2,570,484 downwards.
CTTCGAAGCAACAGACATGCTGCTAGAGCCAGTAGAGAAAAAGTTGGAAGGGATAGCACCAAAGCCAAGCTGCATCATATCTGACATATGCTTGCCATACACAAGCCACATTGCAAAGAAGTATCGCGTGCCAAGAATTTCATTTAATGGATATTGTTGTTTTTCTATGTTGTGCTGGCATAACTTGCAGGTTTTTAAGGTTCTGAAGAACATTACGTCTGAAGATGAATACTTCATTGTCCCAGGTTTATCAGATCGCATTGAAATGACTAAAGCACAACTACCTTGGTACAACCTTACTTCAACAGACAAGTTCATAAACCAAGTAGTCTCGGCAGAGGGGTCCTCATATGGTTTTATCATTAATACATTTGAAAATCTGGAGCCAGAATATGTGAAAGATTACAAAAGAGCTAAAGAAAATAAAGTGTGGTGTGTTGGTCCTGTTTCGCTGTGCAACAAAGACAAGTTTGATAAGGTTCATAGGGGTAACAAGACCTCAATTGAAGAATATGAATGCACAAAGTGGCTTGAATCATGGCAACCCGGTTCGATACTCTATGTCTGTCTTGGAACTCTTTGTAATTTGATACCATCACAATTGATAGAGCTTGCATTGGGTCTAGAAGAATCTGACAAGCCATTCATTTGGGCAATAAGGGGAGGAGACAAAACAAAAGAATTTGAGAATTGGATTTCAGAGAATGGATATGAAGAAAGGATCAAAGGAAGAGGCCTTCTGATTCGAGGTTGGGCTCCACAAATACTAATCCTATCACACCCTGCAATTGGAGGGTTCTTAACACATTGTGGTTGGAATTCAACACTTGAAGCAATATGTGCCGGTGTGCCAATGATCACATTGCCTCTTTTAGGAGATCAATTTCTTAATGAGAAGTTAGTTGTGCAAGTTTTAAGAATCGGTGTGAGGGTTGGGGTGGATGCTCCTTTACTATGGGGAGAGGAAGAGACTTCAGGGTGGTTGGTGAAGAAGGAAGATGTAAAGAATGCCATAGACAAGCTGATGGGTCAAGGAGAAGAAAAGGAACGGATAGGACAAAGAGCAAAAGCGCTTGGGCAGATGTCAAAGAGAGCATTAGAGAAAGGTGGATCTTCTCATATTGACATTACATCGTTAATAGAAGAAATCAAGCAACAAACTTGCCATGAAGAACCAATCTAGTGCCTTAGTCATCATCGTCACTCATCATCATCAAAGCCTGAATCCCAAACAATCTAGTGCCTCACAAGCCGGAGGAAATTAGTCTGTTTATTGCAAACTGCTAAATTGTAATGCATAAGTCCATTTGTCCTAAATCCTACAAATTGCTTGTTTGACTATCTTCCTCTTGATATTTCTTCCCTAATCTTCCCCCCTCTCTCTATCTCCATAATCCATAACAGAAGCAGAAAAAAATTCTAGTAGTACTCAGATAAGCAATTTCAAGAGTGTTCCTTATACTATCAAAGAAAACTCAAAGGACTGAAAAGTCCCGAATAACATTCTGTTAACCAAATCCTAATTATTGCCCATGTAGAGGAGTGGTTTGATTATATTTCAGGGACATAGAGTATAGAGTCGCCAATTTCTAGAATTGACTGATTATCATATCTCCATTAATTACCACCACATGTCCTATAAGTGGTGAAGCATTCATTAATCTAACAAGAAAACAAAACAGAAAAAGGAACGGTGATAAGAAAAAGAGATTTGTAAATTATGCCTCGACAGATGTTGACAAGAGTATGAAGAGAAGGAGGATACATTGGAAGAGGTTTTATATATGAAAGGTCGTGACGGCATTTCATCGAACGCTTGATATACACATAAAATTAAAAAGAAAAAGGAATGGTGATAAGAAGAAGAGATTTGTAAATTATGCCTTGACAGATGTTGACAAGAGTATGAAGAGAAGGACCACAACTGAACTACTCGACCCAACTGAACTCCTCAACCAAGTAAGCCACGGTAAATAAGATTAATTCAACCCAACACAAGAACAAGATCAAACAAAACTCCTCCAAATGATATCCATTCCAAAAGAAAACAGTAACATAGAAAATACTCCTTAAAAACATCTGCTCTCAAAGATTATCCAGCTAACATACACTGCCTAGTGTGCAGCTTCAAAATCCATAAAAAATTGAACTGCGATAGAGGGAATTTAAAGCATACCGATTTAGAGCTCGCCCGATTGAGGACGAACGAGTGAATTTCGGTCCTTACCGTTACCGGACCAGCAATTGTTGAATCCCAGCAACAGACAAGAAGAACAGAAGAATGATCCTTACAAAGCAAAGCTCAAGAAGAATAACCAATGAAAAAGGCGCGCGATACTCTTCCGATTTTGCTTCCAACAGTGGTGGATTGGGCCTTGGGCCCGAGGGTTATTTGTGGGCTGAACCCGGTCCAGTTCAAAATGAGATGGTAATAATATAAAAAGTTTTAAATCTTAATTTTAAAATCATCTCAAAATGATGGAAAATTAGTTGGCAATACCCTTCGCACTTAGAGTGTGTTTGGATTGAGAGATTTGGAGGGAAGTGAATAGAAGAGAAATTGGAGTTTCCTTCTAATTATCTTGTTTGGATAGTTTATGAAAAATAGATAGTTTATAAAAAAATTAAGGGGAGGGATTTGAGAGAAATATTTCATTAAATTTCTATCAAAATTATTCCTCTTCAAAATGAAGTTATTTGAAGGGAAATGATGACTAATTAAGTTATTTATAAATCAAAAACATATTTTACCTTTTTACATAATATTTTAACATAAAAATAAAAATAAAATAGTTAATTAAACTAATTTTCTTTTTTTTCTTTTTTATCTATTCAAACATAAAAGAGGGAAAATTTTTGACCCCCATTTACACGTTTTTCTTGAATTTTGGAATATTTACTGGGTTGACTTGACCAGCTAACTCATTTTCTAATTTTGCATAAATATTACAGTAATTTGCAACTATAAATATGAAATTAATTTAATTTAATACTTATATTTTCATCAAAAAAGGGAGTGTGTGTATAATAGATGGGTACTATGTGACATCAAAATAGTGGGGCCCACGTCGAAGATTTATAATTTATAAGTTTAAAATTAATTGGTTATTATTATTGTACTTAACATTTTTTATTAATTATACATAAAAATAATTTTGAAAATATTTATAATTTATACTTAAATTAATAAAAAATTATATTTATAAGAATAAATTTTGATAAAAATTATAAAATCATAAAATATAATATTATAAAGTTTAAGATAACATTTTATAAATTAACGTCAGCTTTTAATTCACCAAACACCTCAGAGCTTATTACGCGACGTTTATTATTGTTTTTTTTTTTTCCACAGTTTTTAAATTAGCGTTGAAAATCAATCTAACCGCTCTACCAAACGGAGCCTAAATCAACACAGTGAAAGTCCAATTTCCTTGCAGTGCAAATAAATTGTTTTAGCTTGGTTTAGGCTAACAAGCATCAAAATGTTCTTTCATTTGGATATTCAAAAACAGATATTTCTCGACAGGAGTAGAGAATTGGTATGAAGAAGACAAATTTGAATAGAGAATCAAAGGGGGGGACCACAATAGATGATACTGTTTCATTCTGCAATTGGAGGGTTCTTGACACATTTTTTGTGGAATTAAAGTATTCAACTATAGTAGCGTGTGCGGCTTGTCAATTCGGTCATTTAGGCCGAACATAATTTCGTCATCCCTACTTATAAGCCATTAGAATCTAACAAACAATAATGCTAGCTAAATCACAGAAAGACTGAAAAATTCATAAAACTAGTATTATGAATTGACTTCAATTTTTTTATTGACCGAGAACTGACACCTTACAAATTTGTTAGGTCTAAACTCGGACAGTCAAGTCTGTGAGCATAGAAATTTCTTGACGATGTGTAAATTAAACCAAGCTCAACACTTTCACTCCAATCCAAAACCCAAGTTGGGTGCGCACAAAAATTTCTTGGAGGACGTGTAAATTGAACCGAGCTCAGCACATACACTCCAACTGAAAACCCAAGTTGGGTATAGACGTATAGATGAAGTACAAAGTCAAGCGCTACCGTATCAGAGTTAGGTATCATACTCGCTATATTAAAAGCCATTTATTTGCATGAAATTTAAAACATCTACCAATCACCAAACCAGTCGCCATATTTTTTTGCATGAGCAATGGCCTCAATTTCAGGCCAATTACACTTCGTCTTGATCCCACTCATGGCTCAAGGCCACATGATTCCAATGATTGACATGGCGAGACTAATTGCAGAAAGAGGTGTTCTTGTCACCTTGGTCACCACCCCTCAAAATGCATCAAGATTCGAGACGATCATCGATCGAGCGGAAAGATCAGGGCTCCCGATTAGGCTGTTTCAGATTCCATTTCCATGCCAAGAAGTGGGGCTGCCAGTAGGTTGCGAGAATCTCGACAGTTTGCCTTCAAGAAACCTGCTAAGAAAATTCTACAATGCACTTGCCATGCTACAAGAACCTTTGGAGCAGTTTCTTCAACAGCATGAGAACCCTCCAAGCTGCATAATCTCGGACAAGTGCATCTCCTGGACATCATGTACTGCTAAAAGATTCAACGTTCCGCGGATTGTTTTCCATGGAATGTCATGTTTTTCATTGTTGAGTTCTCATAATATCAAGCTTCATAATGCTCACCTTTCGGTATCTTCGGATTCGGAACCTTTTGTGATACCAGGATTGCCACAGAAGGTTGAGGTCACAATGGCTCAGCTTCCAGGAACTTTTGTGAGCCTACCCGATCTGGACGATATTCGGGACAAGATGAGAGAGGCCGAATCAACAGCTTTTGGAGTTGTGGTTAACAGTTTTGATGAATTAGAGCATGGTTGTGCTGACTTCTACCAGAAGGCCATAAAGAAAAAAGTATGGTGCATAGGGCCAGTTTCTTTAACTAACAAGGAAACTCTGGACAAGTTTGAGAGAGGAAACAAGGCATCAATTGATGAGAAACAATGCCTTGATTGGCTCGATTCAATCAAACCAAGGTCGGTTATTTACGCTTGTCTTGGTAGCTTGTGTCGTCTAGTTACATCTCAACTGATAGAACTAGGATTGGCATTGGAGGAAACAAAACAACCATTTATCTGGGTTGTTCCCAAAACAGGGGAAAAATCTTATCTTGAGCTAGAGAAGTGGTTGATGGAGGAAAGATTTGAAGAAAGGACCAAAGGAAGAGGACTGGTGATCAAAGGTTGGGCTCCACAAGTTCTACTACTGTCACACCCAGCAATAGGAGGGTTCTTGACACATTGTGGTTGGAACTCTACCATAGAAGGTGTATACTCTGGCGTGCCGATGATAACATGGCCTCAATTCTCTGAGCAATTCTTTAACGAAAAGCTAGTCGTTGCGATTTTGAGGACTGGAGTTCGAGTAGGCGTGGAGATTCCGGTTAGATGGGGACAAGAAGAAGAGCTTGGTGTGTTGGTCACGAAAAACCATATTGTTAAGGCCATAGAAATGTTAATGGACAAGGGAGAAGAAGGTGAAGAGAGGAGAAACAGAGCAAGAGAACTTGGAAAAATAGCAAAAAAGGTAATGGAAGAAGGTGGATCTTCTTACTTCAACATGTCACTCTTAATTCAAGATGTAATGAATCAAGTGATCACTCAAAACAAGAGCTAAGTAGTTTTCTCAATTGTTCAAGGTTCTTTCTTTTAGGAATAATTCATCTTCAAGATGTGGTTCTCATACATATTTAATTACATAGTCATGATTGTAAAAACACGAAACTAGTCACGTCATTCTCAATGGCGTGGAATATTATATGGGTAATAAAGTTGAGTTTAATATTATATGGATATGTATTTATGTCACCACTGTTATATTGGTAAAAAAGAAACTCTTAAAAATTGCCTAATTTTTTCCTACCATTTATGTGAATGGTAAACTCTAGAGAATTGTGTAGAACTCCGAATCCATTTTAATTCGGTTGTTCAAGACTCTACACCACATACGCTATGGGAACCAAGGGCGGAGATAGAAGGGTAGAGTGGGGTCAAGTAACCCCACTCAATTTTTTTTTAAAAAAATTAATATATGTAATACTGTGTTGTTTTGATATATTAGAGTCGATGGTTCAAGCTTTGAACATAAGACTGGAGCTGTTGTCTTATTAGAGGTAATGCAATCCTTTGACTTTGTTTTCACTCTTCATTTAATGATGAAAATGTTGGGACTTACAAATGAACTCTCACAAGCATTACAAAGAAAAGATCAAGACATTGAGAATGCAATGGATTTGGTGAAAGCATCTAAGATACGCTTGAGAAGTATGAGAACTAGTGGTTGGGATAGTTTGTTAGAGGAAGTTTCATGCTTTTGTGACAAGCATGACATTGATGTTCCAAACATGAAAGATTTATATAAAGTTCGTGGCCGTCCAAGAAGGAATGCTCCAAAAATCACCAACTTGTTTCATTTTGAAGTTGAATTGTTTAACACTCTCATAGATAGACAAGTTCAAGAGCTTGATAATCGGTTCACTGAGACAACAAAATTACTTCGTTGTATAGCATGCTTGAATAGTGACTCATTTTCTCCTTTCAATAAAGAAATGTTGGTTTGTCTTGCTGAATTCTATCCAGAAGAATTTTCTATGGTGGATCCTATGATGCTTAGTAATCAACTTGAGACTTATATTATTGATGTGCGTAACAATGAAAATTTTCAGGTATCAAAGGTATTGTGGGTCTTGCTCAAAAGATGGTAGAGACAAAGAAGAATGTAGTGTTTTCGTTCGTGTATACGCTTATCACGTTGACATTGATCTTATCGGTTGCAACTGCAACCGTGGAGAGGGTATTTTCTGCTATGAATATTGTGAAGAGTCGATTGCGTAACCGAATGGGAGACAAATGGATGAATGATAGCTTGGTTGTCTATATTGAGAAAGAAATTTTTAGTAGTATTGATAATGAGACTATTATGAAGCGATTTCAGAATATGAAGACTCGTAAGAAAAAACTGTAATTTCTTTGTTATTTGTCAAATTGTAATATGTTTATTTTTATGACTATAACTATGACTATTTGAGTTACTTTAACTAATATTATTTTATCCGCTTAGTATGTTATTTTAGTATGTAATTGTTTATCATTATAGAAAGTGTAACCGCGGTAACAATGCATCCCAACTCCACCACTGATTGGAACTTATACTGTTGTACAAGATTACAACAACAGGGCAATGTTACTAGAACTCATCGCCCGGTCTCAATCCACTCGTAGATCCCCAAGAAAAAACAATAAACAGTAATCGTCTAAAATTAGAGGAGAATAAAACATTGTTCGATGAAATCAAAGCCTGTTTGGTACAGTTTATTGTAGAACTAGCCCGGGAGACGCTATAACAAACATAAAAAAATAATGAATGTTTGCATCTACGTCTCTTACTGAGACACGTAAACAAAGCAAAAGGGTTGGATTTTAATCTACACCATTAAAAGAGGCAAAAGTGTTGGTTTGAACATGGAACCAAACTGGTTATTGCCGGTTTCAACATTCACACTCAATTCCTACAATGAAAAGACAGAAACTTTGCTCCCATGCAGTACAAGTTGTTCTTGTTGAAGCAAATGCCAAGGTTGGTATGACATAAAACGACAACTGCACAACAATGACCAACCAGCTAACATCGCTAAAATCAACCATTTTGGCTGTTTAACTAAGCAAGAACGAACACAGAGGTTTTAGAAAGAAGAAGAATAAGAAGAAGAAGAAGAAGAGAAGAAATGTTAAGGTTGCAGAAGTCTAAGCCTGCCAAATCAGGAGAGAAGATTGATTTCAAACTCTCTCATTTCAAGGCTCTCCAGGTTATTAAAACAATCCCACATCGGTTAAAAATAAAGAAGTATAAAATACCAGAATTGTTTATATATATGTATAAGTATATATATGTGGGTGTGTGACTGTGTGTGTGAATTGTGTGATTGGCTGTGTGTTTGCAGGTCCCGAAGGGGTGGGAGAGGTTGTATGTGAGTATAATTGCGGTGGAGACGGGGAAAACGATTGCGAAATTGAGTAAGGCGTTGGTGCGAAATGGGAACTGTCGATGGACGGAGACTCTGTTGGAGTCTATTTGGGTTTCAGGGGAAGATTCTTCAAAGGAGCTTGAAGAAGAGTGCCTTTTCAAGCTTGTTGTTGCCATGGTAGGCCAAAAATTATGATGTTCTTGTTCTTTTTCTTCTTACAGAATAATTGTGATTTTATAGTATTTGAATGTTGTGTGATTTAGGGATCAGCCAGATCTGGCATTCTTGGAGAGGCAACAGTGAATATGGCAAGCTATGTGGGTTCAAGTGATCCTGTTCCTCTTCAATTTCCATTGAAGAAGAACAATCATGGAACTGTTTTACAAGTAAGTTTCAGGAATTGTGCTCTCAATTACATACCATTGTTAGCCTAATGGATTGAAATTCATCATGGTAGTAGCCATTGATTATTGCTTCTAGTGCAAGGAATGGAGCAATGAGAACCCAGGGTTTTTTTTTTTCCTTTCCTTAAAGAAAAATTCAATGACTTGTATGGTGGACAAAATTAGGCAATCAATAGACAATATCTGCCAAAGATTTTAGGACGAGAGTCTAAAGTAGCAATTATTCCTGTAACCCACTAATTGTGACATTAGGGGAGGATGGCGTAATGGCCAAGATGGTTCAATTGATTTTCTTTCTGCACTAGTGAATAGGTTTTTGTCAATATATGATTCCCTTGAGAGTTCTTGCCCTAGTAGTCTAATGTTTTGTTTTCAATCTGGTTTCCAGCTCAAAATCCACTGCTTGACACCAAGAACAGAAATCAGGGAAACTACACCCAAAAAGTCCAATTCAAATGAGGATGATTTGAATCCCGACTCTCCGAATGTGGATGTCAAATCAGAAGCATCTCACAGTGCATCTACGAGGAGTTCAAGCTCCTACTCCCATAAAGAGCTTGACATAGAACCTGGGAGTATGGTATGGCTACATCTTACATTGGACTACATCTGTCTTTTGCTCAAACCAGAAATGTATATTGCTCTTTGCTGATAAATGCAATTTTTGTTCAGTTAGTCTCATGCTTGATCATTCCTGTAAGGTGATAGTGAAACCAATGATGGAATACGTTAAATTCTCGCATGAAACATTCTGCTTCAGACCATCATTAAGTGATACTTCTTGTTAGTGTGCATTGCACATTGTGGATCAATTAAATAATTTAAGTCCTAGAGCGAAAAATTGGGCATGGGCGATTGTGCTACTTGATGTTAGCCATTTTTCATCCCTGAAACTAAGATAATGTTCTTTTTATTGTAGGAAGAAATTTTCTATACTGCTTCAGGTTCACATCACGGGTATGACTCAGCTGCAAATTCCATGGAGGAAAGGCTCTCTTCTGGTAGCAACTTAAATGGCAATGACCATAATCGGATTGGTGGACAAGAACTAACCAGCGGCTTCCAGAATAGTGCTCCACCAACAAATTCTCATGCTGGCAATCATTGTCAATCAAATTACTCATCCTTTAATTCACAGCATATGGACTCAGAATACCAGTTTCAGGAAAATCAAAAAGATTTGAGAACATTTGGTTCTTCCAGAAACCTTTTTGAAGCTGCAGAAGATACAATCGAAGAGCTTCGCAAGGAAGCTAAGACGTGGGAGAGGAATGCGCGGAAGCACATGCTTGATTTGGAGATAATGAAGAAAGAATACTCGGATCAATACAAAAAACAGTCGAATCTGAGCATGGAGCTTTCAGCAGCTTGTGCAGAACGTGATGGTTTGCAAAAGGAAGTTGCACAACTGAAGCTACAGTTAGAGAAGTCAATGATAAATCCATCTTCATCAGAGGATTCACTATTTCAAGATGAAGGGGTAACCCATGTACAAAAGGAACTGCAAGATGAAATTAAATTTCAAAAGGAATCCAATAATGACTTGGCTCTGCAGTTGATGAGGAGTCAAGAATCAAATCTTGAGCTTGTGAGTGTGCTTCAAGAGCTGGAAGAGACCATTGAAAAGCAGAAACTTGAGATGGAGAACGTCTCAACGCTACCATTAAAACTCACTGAAATGGATAGCTCTATCCAAGAAAGACAACCTGCAACAATGGATTCCATTATTGCAGAGAATGCAGATCTGATCGGAGAAATCAAAGCCCTGAAAGAGAAGTTGCAGATGCTTGAAAGGGACTGTACTGAACTGACGGATGAAAAGTTTCAGCTCTTGAGCAAACTAAAAGAGATAAATGACAATGCAATGGCGGAAAGCACATCTCGGCCATCCAATAAGCTTTTAACCAATGGTTTTTCCATATCTGGGTCCGAAGTGAGTTATCAAGAATACGAAATGCATAGTCTCAAAGAGAAGCTGAAGAAGGAAGTACTTGATGAGATAGGAAACGACTATAACTTGTCCATCAAAGAACTTGAGAGGTTGAATATCGAACTGGAAGTAAAAATTGAAGAACTTGGGGAGGAATTGGCTGAAAAAAGTTTGAAATTACAGACACTTGAGGTTAATCTGCTATCGAAAGAAGAGGAGATTAGCAAGCTTCTGCAGAGTCAAAGTGCATTAGAGTCTAAGTTTTCAGATCTTCAAGATGACAAAGCGGAGCTAGAGGATAACATGGAAGTTTTCCTTAAAGAAAGTGAGATTGCTACAAAATGCTTGACTGATTTGCAAAATGATTTAATAGTGCTTAGCAGTAGTGTTGATTCTCAAACTTCTGTAAATAAATATTTGGAAAGAAAATCCTCAGAACTGGAAAGTGGGAAGCACGAACTGGAGATCCGTATATCAGATTTAGAGCAAGAAAATATGCAGCTGTCGGCTCACATATCCGACTTGGATGTTCAACTGAGGTCTTTGACGGTTGAGACGGATGCAAGTGAACTGGAGCTAGAAAAATCAAAACATCTTGTCCTGACGCTGCAAGATGAGATCACAAAATTGAGAACTGATATGGAGACTCAAAAGATGGATCTGAAGCACAATCTAGAGGACAGAAATAATCAATTGTCTGCAGCTAAAGAAGAATGTAAATGTTTGAGAAAAGAAAATACCAAGCTACAAGCAGCCAATGAGAGTCTGATTGATGAGTGTAATTTACTTAAAAAAACTAATGGAGATTTAAAGAATAAGAACTTGGAATTGCATGAGCTTCATTCCCACCTGGAGACAAAGTTGAAGGAGTCGCATGCAAGTTTTGCTGATAGCTCTAAGAAAATAGAACTTCTGGAAGCAAAACTTTCTTCAGTGCTGGAAGATAGTGCTTCAAGAGAGAAGATTTTAACTGCAGAATTAGATACACTTCTTGATGAAAACAGAAGACACAAAGAGAAACTTGATCAAGGTGAAATGTTGCTCAATCAGATATATATGGAACACAAAGCTGAAGTTGAGAATTTACAACAAGAGGTAAAACATCTCACCAGGAAACTTTCTGCAGCTCATGAAGAAAGGGATAGAATAACCTCTGAATGTGAGCATGAAGTATCTCACTTACAAGCCAAACTGGAAAGTGACCTCAATAATATGAAAATAGAATCTGAGGAGAAGGTACAAGGCTTGGTGGCTGAGCTTGCGACCTTCAAACAGAACATGGAAAAGCTGAAGACTGATAATGATAGACTGTTGAAGTCGCTACAGAAATACAAACATGGGGATGAAAAGTTCAAGACTGATGTTAATGATCTTGAGCTAAAGCTTACAGTTTGTGAATATGAACGACAACAGCTAATGGAAGAATCTTCAAATCTGAAGACGCAGTTGCTAAAAGTAGCACATCATCAAGATAAGGTTTTGACATTAACGAAGAAGCTCAATGCGTCAAAGTCTGAGAAAGAGAAACTCGAGGCATCATTAAACCAAATATCTGGAGAATGTGAAGAATTGAAGTTAGAGAAAAATTCATTAGTGGAGAAGATTTCTACCTTGCAGGAAGCTGTGGCTGAATTAGAGGACTGTAAAAAGAGCAGAATCACCTTGGAAGAAAAGCTTTTGGAGATGGCAGATGATCTAGTGGAAAAAGAGACATTCTGTGCACAGGATGATGAGCTTAAATTTGAGCTCAGCCGGATAAAGAGGGAAAACGAGAAATTTCAGCAGAAGATCCAACTACTCGAGGAAGAGAAATATGAGAGTATGACTAAAGCTCAAGCACTTGAAGAAGCACTAAAATTGACGCAGGAAGAAGCAAATAATCACAAAGCATCTAACATAACTTCTTACAAGAATCGGCATCAAAAAGAGGTACAATGACCATTTCCTTTTCGCTTCTGCATTTTTACAGCCATTGTGAAATTTTTAAAATTTCTTTTTATATATACAACCTCTGAATCTTTGATTTCCAGTGGTGGATATTAATCTAAGTGGTTTTTTATTTTTTTGTAATCGTATTGTCTAACTCCTTCAGGCTTCCTTTTCATTTTATTTTTCCAATACAGAGTGAAGATGGATATGAAATTTCTGATGAAATTCCTCATCCTGCTGGAGACCCTCTCTTGAAGATTCAATCACTAGAGGAAGAACTTACCAAGGCTAAAGAAGCAAATAAAATGTATCATGTTCAGCTTAAAAGGTGAATGCCAGCAGAACCCAATATGACACATAATTGATCATAACCATATCCCCAAGAGAGCTGGATATTCTTTGGTGCGACGTTATTTTCATTACATCAGATATTTGACTCTTAATAACTTGCACGCAGATTAACATCTGAAGGTAGGAAGAATCGATTCGAATCTCCTAGAAAATTGATGACTGGAGATGAGGTTACACCAAAAGACAGAAATGAGCAAACAAACTCACCAATGGAATCAGAATTAAGAGACCTTCGTGAGCGCTACCTGAACATGAGCCTCAAATATGCTGAAGTAGAAGCTCAGCGCGAAGAGCTTGTGATGAAAATCAAATCAGCAAAAGAAGGAAAGCGGTTGTTCTCATTTACTTCATGATCTTCCCATGTAAGCCCTTCTTCCAACAACTTCAGACTCTTTTTTCCCTTATATATCCTGTCATACAACCAGTTTTGATCTTCAAAGCTGTTCTTGAGGGTGAATAACTGTTGAGGAGAGTAACTAAATAATGGCCAGAATTCGTATATATTGGGCAAGTGCTGTGCCCAACTGTTCCTTCCCCTTTTCACTGTCAAACATGTTATGGATCGCTGGATTTTTCATCTTTCTGTAGTTGCTAGTAGCAGGAGCTGCATAAGAGTTTGTTTTTAAGATGTTCAAGGTTAAAGGGATTCTGCCAATCTCAATGTAGTAAAACATACCATAAGAAATCAAATTATTCATACCCCCTCCACCTGCCCAATGTAAAGGAAGAAGTATCATGAGTTTCCAGCTATATCTCATTAATCATGGTTCTTCTTTGATCCGTGCAGTGGTCTGCAGTGCAGAAGGTAGTGGAACCTGAAAGGCAAGTACTCAATAGAGCACATGGATTTAATGTTCATTGTGGAATAAAATAATATTCTCCAAAAATTTCCAATGTGCCCTTCCATCCAATCAACCTCAGCCATCTCCTTTTCTGATTTTTCTTGGCTATAATCAGAATTCTTGACTCTAGCATAGTTTCCTGGCTACATGAATCTCAAATCTTCTTGTATGCTCTTTTTCTCGCTTTTTAGGAAAAAAAAAAAAAGTTTTTGCACGCTATGGTATTACAGAGAGCCTGTTTGACAAAACCACTATATTAAGTCTTCCTTCACAATTCAATTCACAGCCATTGTCTGAATACAATACAACATGACTCATCAAAGCGCAAAACCTGCTTTAAAGCGATTACGTAAACAAAATAAGATAATCAAACTTCTTGTTCAATGAAATCAAAGAATGATCCTGCTGGTGTCATTTAAAAATATGAAATCTTACTCAGACAGACATAAGGCTAAAGAACAAAGAATAAATAAATAAAAAGTGCTTGGTGACCCTTGGTGAAGCTCAAAACATCTATACTGAGGCCTAATGTGTAAAAGTAGAATCAAGTTGATTGAACGGCTAAAAATATAGAAAGATCAATTGCAAGAGAATATCAACCCTTAGATGAATATATAATATTGGTGTATGTTTCTTGTTAAGATTAGTTACTTTACCTAACTTATTGGGTTGAATGGTAAAATAACTAATCTTAATAAGATATCAAAGCAGGAAGACTTGGGTTCAAAGTTGAAACATTAACTTCTGAAATTTAAAACCCCAATTTGTTGTCACCCCAAGTGAGTAACTAATACTAACACCATTCAACCCAAAAAGTTTACTTGTTAGGTTGGGTCATTTTACATAATTTATACATATTCTAACACTCTGAAAGAAAAAAATGGATGAAAGATGAGAAAATGAAAAGGATAAGTGTTGTGATCAGATGTGGAGGAAAGGAGGTGGAATTGACAATGGTATATCCTATGGAAGATGCTAAAACATGCTCCCTCCACTCCCTAACTTTTCTTTATTTGTAGTCTGCTTTAACATAAAGTGACAACACTTCTCCTACTTAAGTCATCTCTGCCTTTTATTGCCCTCAAGACCAAGAAAACAAAACCCTATAACAACCAACACATTCTTCATATCCAAACCCTCTTAGTACTTCACCATCATCCCATCATGTGAAGCTACAGCTTTTTCACTCCCTCCATGACCACCACCCCCCCATGTCAATGGCTCTTATCAAAGTGGTGGTGGGGGGTGGTCAGGTCATTTCTTGTTTGTTTTCTAATTTCATTTTCAATGTCCCTTCACGGCGATTCTGGAGACGTGGTGGTGATCAAATATGGAACTGAATCGCCTTGTTAAGGGGACTGTGTCTCTCTGCATAGGGCAACTTCGATCCTTTGGCATTCTACTACTTCCAGCTCGGTGTCTCTCTTCGTTCAAGTGATCTGAGCTTGATCGAGGAAACAATCGTAAGGGTGACCTAGATTGTGTTGGTTTTTCATTTCATGGAATAAAATTGACGCATTATGTGTCATGAATGTGCTTTTATGGTGTTTTGCTTCTCATATCTATGTAGTAGTCCTCAGGCCACCTGGGTTTGTAATTGCAGTACTATATAATATATATATATAGCTTGTGTGAGTTTTGTGTTTAAACACATTGCTTGAGTTATTGAGCAATAGATTCCCCAAATGTCTCCATCTATGTTTTAGTTTCAATACTGCACCTGTCTCCAGCATGAATTATTATAGCATCTCTGTCTTTACTAGTTTCACTGCAACAATTTCTTTTTTTACTGGTAATGTTGTCTGTTTTACTTGAATAGTTGGAAATTCACACTGATATGACCCAATTACATATTTTTAATGCTTTCATCCTACAAATAACATACCTTGTTCTGGTTTTCTTTATTTTTTATTGTGTGTTTGGATTGAGGGATTTGGGGGAAGAGAAATGGAGTGTCCGTCTATTTCATTTGTTTGAATTGTTTAGAAAATAAGAAGAGATATTTGAAGAGGATTGGGGTAAAGATTTCATTAAGAGGATGAATTTGGAGAGAATTAGGGGGAAGATTTCATTCTCTTCCCCCAAATTCCTCAATTCAAAGTCCAAACACACTCTTAAAGTAACATGGCGTTGAGAAAAAAAAATTGTATAAAAGTACGAGACGCATGCCCCAAGATGAATGAAATCCCACAAAAAAAAAAGGGAAATGCCACCCAAACAAAACAATTTGTTTTTTCACTGCAACAATTTCTTTTTTTACTGGTAATGTTGTCTGTTTTACTTGACTAGTTGGAAATTCACATTGATATGACCCAATTACATATTTTCAATGCTTTGATCCTACAAATAACATACCTTGTTCTGGTTTTTTTTTTTATAGTGTGTTTGGATTGAGGGATTTGGGGGAAGGGAAGAGAAGGGAAGGGAAGAGAAGGGAAGGGAAATGGAGTGTCCTTCTAATTCATTTGTTTAGATAGTTTAGAAAAATTAAGGAGAGATATTTAAAGAGCATTGTGGTAAAGATTTCATTAAGATGATGGATTTAAAGAGAATTACGGGGAGATTTCCTTCCCTTCCCTTCCCTCAAATTCCTCAATCCAAAATCCAAACACACTCTTAAAGTAACATTGCATTGAGAAAAAAAAATTTGTATAAAAGTACGAGACGCAGACCCCAAGATGAATGAAATCCCAAAAAAAAAAAAAGGATATGCCACCCAAACGAAACAAATCAAGAAAACACTGCCCACAGCCCAAGAAACAAGGCCCAGGGCCCAAGAAGTGCTTTAGCTGGGGCCAACCCATAATCCAAAAGCAAAACACCCCAGCTAAGGCACGGCCCAAACTCCACTCACAGCCCAATACTCTCCAGCTCAAACTATATAGAGAATAAAACTATATCGTGGCAGTCAGTATTTCAAAGAATGCTTGATCCAAGGCTCCATCGATTTCATTTTTGGAAAAGCTAGCTAGATCACTCTTTGAGGTACTTAGTCATCTCTAAGAATCTTCAATCAATGTCCTGTAGCTTCTCAGTCAAGCATTGTTATTTGTCTTCAATTGCGCAGTTTAAGATATTTTGTTCAATATGACTAGTAGTCATTGAGACTAATTCAGTATATGGCAGGGTTGCACCATCAACTCCGTAGCGAAAACATACTATACATGTCTGATGTCAGTGTCTCCATATGGATGGAATGATTGGAGAGACCTCTCTAGAGACCAGTCTCTTGTTGATCCTAATTGCTATTACCTCTTCTCCCCTTAAACTAACTTAATATTGTCTCTATCTCAATCAGAGTATTAAACCACTGGTTTAGAATTGTTAATGTCACACATGCTATGTATCAACAATGGGTCACTCTTATCACAAGCGGAAGGTCACGAGTTCAAGTCTCATTGGTGTTTCTATTATCGCAATTTGCGAAATGAACCATTACTCAGCACAGCTTGTGCAAATGTCACCCTACATTATCTTCCTGCATAGGACTTCGACCCAAGTTTTAAGTTTTAACGGGTCCATGGGAGTTGCGGAGTATTCTATGTGACCCGGGATTTACCAATCAATTGTCCTGTGAGCAGTGCTACTGACCCGGAGCAGACTATTCCTCAAGAGCCTCATTTGGGAGGCAACTAAAGCAGTATGAAGCAGAACCCTACATGGACATTTCATATATGGATGATGGAGACCAATGGCCGTATCCTGAAAATGCTATAACAGTTCCCTATCAGAGTAAATGCATGTCATAGAAGAATACAGAGATTAGAGAGGTTAACAGTAGTATTATAAATAAATCATTCAGATGCTTATAGAATAACTTAATATGGAAGATTAATTGATCAGAGTTTTTCCTCTAGCCCAATAACATTTTATTAAAGTTTCTCTCCTTGATCATGATATAATGATTCATTTTTGAAACTCCAACACAGTGTAGAAGTAATCAACAGAGAATGATTTGAAACTGCGGAAACCAGCAGAGAGACCAATCTGTGTGAATTCTTCTTCAGTCCTATGCTTACCTTTAGCCCTGTAAATTGTCATGACAAAGATGTCTCCTTCGAGCAGAGCGCGGGTCCTCGGACTGTTGTCAGTTTGAACCGGCAGCACTGGCTCACAAGCGATCAGCTTCCCCCCAACAGGTAGTGCATTGTAACAATTTTTCATGATCAGCTTGCATTCATCATCTGTCCATGTAGTCAAGATCCACTGCATATCCAATACATCACAAAGACATAGCTCTGTTAGTCTTGAGCTAAAAAAAATCTCTATTTATTTCCTTTTTCTGTGTAAAAAACATTTCAGCTGGAGAACCCAACTTTGATTTACCGCATTAACAATCTGCAACTTATCAGTTAAACTGTATACATAGACAATTCCCAACAACCCTGGTCTTGTTTTTCTTGTTAAGAAATGAGTGCCATGACCTTTTTTCGGTGACCGGGAAGACCCCAGCCCAATGACCACTTTGTGACCTTTGATCCAGTTTTAAATCCAAAATGACCACCATGTACGCACAGTGTGCCATCAATTTAGTTCTGAGCCGAAACTCAATGCACAAATAAGACTATAAGTAACGAAGCCAAGAATATGGTTATTAACTCCTCCAAGGAAGCATGAATGTGCTATTAGCTCTCGGCTCATGGAACTCAGGAAACCCCAAGGAATTACGTCCCATCGATTCGAACGTCCACCTTGAAGAATCTTTCACGTCTAAACCCGAGGATATACCAACTATACTAATGTGAAGTTGTTAAAAGTGTCACTGACTGACTATTTCCACCAATCTGAAAGCATCAAAGTCACTCATATTGAATAAATTACACCCTAAAAAAGAAGATAACGTAAGGCAAAAGGACATGCAAAGCATCTTCCTTTGTCTTGAGATAAGAACAAAAGAATGATTCAAACCAAGGCATAGTCCCAGGAAGAAATTAATACTTTAATGACTCTCAGTTTATGGCGATATTCTATTGCTCTCCACTTTTACTTTGCTGACTGACAATGACAAACATCCCCAATCACAAATATTGTGGTCGC
Source organism: Tripterygium wilfordii (assembly GCF_013401445.1). NCBI lineage: Eukaryota > Viridiplantae > Streptophyta > Magnoliopsida > Celastrales > Celastraceae > Tripterygium > Tripterygium wilfordii. Next base: position 2,551,972 of record NC_052244.1, on the reverse strand, counting down.
TAGTTAACCCCTCCCCACCATCACAAGTCATGCGCAGACGATATTCACAAAAAACACAAATCTAAACAGAGGAAAAAGAGGCTGTGATGTGCCAACAAGGAGGACTCTTAACGGTTGGGGAAAAAAACAAATCTAAAAAATTTAGAAAAATCAAATGGTATATTTTCTATTCGAAATAAAAATTAAAATCGACATGAAAAAGACATGATAATTTTAGATTATGTAATATAAACTCAAAACATTTTATTTTCGTTCCCGATGAATTTGATTAAGAATAATATTTGAAACCTCCAAAATCTGACATCCATTAAACCACCAATTAACGTGGAGTGTTGAATGTTAAATGGGTTATACAAGTATGTTTATAATCAATAGTTAATTCACGCGTCATGTAAATTTGGAGATAAAATGGGGTTTGAATTTTGATTTTTGTTTCGGGAAAAAATATAGCATTGGATTCGTCTCGTTAAACTAGATATTTATGATTTTTCCAAAACAGTGCACCGTTGTATCCCCAATCCTTCATAACAACAATAATTCACAGGAGCAAGAGACCTGTACCTTCATGAAAATGGCATCCCCTGAAGGAATCGACTTGAACATATCACCACCAACATGACTCACACCTGCAACAATCCATAAACAACAAAAAGACGCAAATTATTTTCACTTTTCAGTACAAATCTCTGAAACAGATTTCATAGTTGCATTTGAAATACAGACTGATTTGATCTGATCATATATTTATAATTAATTACCTGGAACTTTTGGTGCTTTGGCTATGACTTCTGGCAAATCGAAGTTGATCCCTTCACGCACAGTTGGGTGTTTCTGCAAGATCATTCGCAGGCAATCCCCTGCACTCCCACCAACATCTACCAATCGTTCCACTCCGTTAAACCCATCGTAGCCGTCCAAAACTGCTTTCATGAACGGCACGGATAGTCCGGACATGGCCTTCTGCATCAGTACATTCATTTCAGGCTTCTTTCCATAGTACGAGTATGCAGGCTCGCCGTTCGCCTTCGTGAACGGCTCAGACGTGGGGTCCACCACTGCCTCGTGCACCAGAGGCCACGCTCTCATGAGCGCGTCTTGGTGATGTTGCAGGACGTAAGGCGCGCAGGAGAGACCCTCGGAGTCGGTTACGAGGGTTCGGCCAATCTCAGTGAGGGAATATTTCCTCTCCGAACCGTCAGTGTTCGAATGCTCCGCGAACACACCGTAGCTGGTGAGCATACGGAGTAAGCGCTGAAGATTCTCCGGATCACCGCGGTGTGATGATGGGAGGGCGAGCGAGAGGATCTGGGAGGCAGTGAGTGGTGTGTTGGCCCCACCTTGCCAGATTGCGTCGGCCACGTTGAGTCGTACGACGGCGTTTAGCGACATCGGAATGCTAATCATGTTGGCCAGCTCATATATGGCCAACCTCGCACTGTTGCCGGCCTCCGTGGCGCTCTGGTTTTCCATAACTACTCTTTCAATCTCTTCTTGTTTTCACTTTCACATATTATGACTTGTGAATTTGTGAGCTGAGAGTGCATTTTTTGTCGTTTTCTCGAAAATATATCTGTGGCCCATTTTACTATTGTAAGTCTGTCCATGCTTCGTTTTTTTTACATAAATTTAAACGGTGGCCGGTTGGTTACCGGTCGGATTTTTATACATAAATTTTTAATTGATTAATCGATCAGTTATTTATTGAATTTTTTAGTTTTTGGTTATCGATAGGTTTTTTCGATCATTCTTTGAAGAAATATGTAATTTTTTGGGGAAATAATGGAATTTTCGATTGAGTTATCGGTTGTTTTGATTATGATCGATAATTTTGAATATTCCTACGAACATATAAAAATTGTAAATTACTAAAAAAATAGCTTGAAAAAGAAAAAACGAGAAAGACATTTTTTTGAAAATTTTCAAAAAACACAAAAACAGGAAATAAACCAAACCGTTCCTAAAGTGGTGTGATCTATAAAGGTCGAGGTATTGGTTATGAGGATGCGATTATGTAAACTTTTTTATATATATAATTGATGTATTGCTTGATATGGCCTACAACCAAATATATTGCTTGAAATTAAGGAATAATGCAAACGTTTTAATTAAGATAACTAACCAAAAGTGTTTTTGTTGTCAACCCGATAAGAAAGAAGTGTAATTTATTATGAGATTACGTGCTTCTTAAAAATTGTCAAGGTGTGTGTGGCGGCCAAGCAGGTCCTGTGACTTCAACCTCATCTCACTTTTTCACTTTTTGAAAAGTAGAGTTGACAATTAGGTGAAATTAATAGATTGGGGCAGGCTACAGATTGGATTCAGTTGAGGTTCCAATCAATTTCTAACCAAAAAGCACGAATTGCAGTCTTCTTAGTTTTCGTTTTATACAGTCACGTAATTGAGTTTTCGAGATCTTGGACGCACTTTAAAAAAATGGTCATCTTTAAAAAATAATTAAATATCATATGTTACTTAAATGAGATTGGGCCAACTATAACACAAATAGTTTTTTTTTAAAAAAATAAAATGGGCCCCATGGATTGGGGGCCTGGGCGACTATCCATGTTGCATGTCCCTAGGGACGCCTCTAGTTTTGTACTTTTGATCTGGAATCACTAATCAAGAGGGAAATATAGTTGGTTCTTTTTATGACCACAAATTGTGGATATGGTTGCGGATTTGGTTGCTGGATTTGGTCATCTCAAAGATGTGATTAGCCAAGTGATGACTTCATCAAGGGCTCTGAAATAGATTTGCAAGTATAATAAATTGATAATGTCACTGACAAGTAAAGAGGTACTAAACGTTAGGGGTCACCATTTGACTCGCGGTCTAGGCCCAACCTGACCCAAAATTATATCGGATTTAGGCAACGCAGCCCGATGTCTCCGGGGGGTTTGGACTCCATTTATGGGGTGGGGCAAGACTTGAAATCCGACACCTCAGGTCAATTTTGACCGACCCTAAGCCCGATTAGGCATTATACATACATACATACATATATATATATATATTTTTTGTGCACTGTTTATGTGTGTGTATATATGTGCAATGTCTATGTGCATTGAAATATAGGTGTAAACTTATAATATTAATTTAAGTGGTGTAAACTTAATATTTTAGTGATGTGCAAAAAAAATTTCCCAAAAATATTATATAGTCAAAAGTCGACCTGGACCCAAAGGCCCAAGTAGGGCCTGAGCCTCATTTTAAGGGCTAAGCACGACCCGATGCCGGCCCTTACTACTAAACTTCACACTTTATCATGACTCACGAGGTCCACAATGGAGGCATTATAAGGCCCAAGGACCGACAAACCTCGTCTAGTCCACATTGGAGGCATTGGGCTTTGGTTTGGAGAAGTCAATTAGATCAAACACTACAACATCATCAAAATTGGGGCATGTAACCGGGATATTAATGGTTAACATGGCTACAAAAGAAAGCCTATTCGGATGCTCGAGAGAAATATAAGGCATCAAATTCCAAACAACGCCCGCCATTAGTAAGGAAGACAAAACCTCATTCACAAGTGCAAACACTCAAAAATCATGTTCGCTAGACTGGTACAATAAGGTAACTTCTTCCTTCAAGCTCTCTTAACAGTATCACATAGATTACAGCACCGCAGTAAATCAGCAGAGCCTTCCTAATCACACTATTCCGGTAGCCTTGAGAGCACCCCATTAAGTCCTCATCATGTGGATCTTACAGTAAACCAGCAGTCTTAAGAGCAACCTTGAAGTCCTCGACATTATTCCAGGATGGAACCTGTTTCGCACAGTAAACGTAGCTAAGCATCATAGTACATTAAAAAGCATAAACCTCTGTGAAGGTAAAACAATTCGAATATTTTAATTTTAATCTCCATTAAAGATCATATCGACAGTATCTGGAAAGAACTTTTAAGTACAGCATCCTCCCAAAGGTAACGACAGCCACATCAATCATAACATACCAAGTGATTCTTAACCATCCTCCCCCCTCCCTAGTTGAGTTAAATAGGTATTCATCAACCGACCATATCCCACATTATTTGCTTGCAAAATTTTCACACAGTCTCTCTCGTGACTTAAATCGATCGAAATGTGATTTTCTTTGAAGTTCTTAATCACATAATTAGACAACTTATGGTACCTTAATGACTTGGAATCCCAAAAAATACACACCATGCATATAGCACACATGCATGCAGTCACGCACGCGCAAATATATACACACAAACTATCATGTGTAACCTCAAAGCCAATTCTGCTTCTCTTGTAGGAGAACCATATACACACACACTCAAACTATCAGAGTTCTGTTTGATTGTTGTTGTCCCCTATTTGGCTATTTCATCCTTCTGAAAGGTAGATGTAAAGAAAAACGAAAAAGAAGCCTTAAAATTACCTCCATAACGTGGCTCCCAAAATGCTTCTCAATTTTTTCCATTAAAGCTGTCTCATCCGCCATAAGCAAATTGAAGACAGCTCCTGGAGAGACATACAATTGCGGTGAATAATAAATATCACATTTTTTAAACAACTATATATAGTATTAAAGGCAGCAAATCTAAGTAAAGTAATCAGTGGTTTAAGCAGTTATGTCAGGACCAATCAAATATAAACTTTTAGCCATATCACAAACATATATCAACGCCATCCAAGATTCACAAGAAATGTGACACCACTGCACATGAAGGATATAAATATTACAAAAATGCATACAAAAAAAATATTGGAATGTTGGAAATCATGGTCTTGCCTATTGAAAAAGAAGAATTGTAATCATTCCCATTGCTGTCATTAGAAAATAAGCATAATTTCATATCCTAATAACTGTATTCAAGAGAAGTGTTGAACATAAAAGAGACATAAGCAAGAAGCAAAATTTTAAAATCAAAAACTTACCTTTGCGACCAAATCGCCCTGCTCTACCAACCCTATGCAAATACACCTCATAATCAGGCTCTGAGCACATACCAAACTTCTTGGGAAGATCATAATTGATAACCAAATTAACCTGCATGTGGCTAACAGGTCAGAATGAGAACAATTTATTCACCATTCAACATCAATAAATGGAGTTTAGGAACAACAAGTTCACCTGCTGCTGGTCAAAACCACGGGCAAGAACATCAGTTGATATAAGAACTTGAGTTAAGCCATCCTTAAACTCTTTGACTATTTTGTCACGCACACCCAGGTCAAGACCACCTTGGATCGTACTAACATCATAGCCAAGCTCAACAAGTGCCTTATGCAAGTCACTGGCACCACGTTTTGTACTCACGAATATGATTGTCTGCCCCATTTTTTCTCCTAGTTCAAATATCCGATCTCTAACCACCATAACCTTCGCTAATTCATCAGGGCAGTATACCTTATACTGCTTTACCGAATCTAATGATAGTTCTTCTTTCTTCACCAAGAGTTTATTGTAATCTTCAACTATCCTTGTTACAAAGTTCCTGACAGTGTCATTGAATGTGGCAGAAAACAGAAGAACCTGGAACAAGAAGAGAGTATATCAATCACTGCAATGTAAATTTCAAGGGGAAACCATGATCAAAATAACCCTCTGACCAACTAATTATTTTATAAGGGTATACCACTTTACTAGTTTCAGCTTTTAAGAAGTATGCTATTTATTGAACAGTGCCAATAAAATATTCCAGAGTTGGAATTTACTTTGGTTGTGTGATCCAATCAATGCTTAGATATGACATGAAGTGAATCGAACAGTAATGCCTAGGTATCTATATTCTTCCTTTTTCTCTAATCCATCAACAATTCCACGTCTAATTGTAATGATCGAGAATTACGAAACATGAACAGCAAGCAATTAGCTTCGGTTGTGCAGAAAATCAATGATCAAGTGTGATGCCTAGGTATCTATCTTCAGTCTTCCTTTTCTTCTAATGCTCAACAATTTTAAATCTAATTTCTGCTCATTCAAGTCTTAAATTCCATGTTCTCAAAAGGACCAACCATCCCACAATGTTATATCTATCCTTAGTCTTCCCTTTCTTCTAATGCTTCAACAATTTTAAACCTAATTTCTGCTTATTTTCAAGTCATAAATTTCATTTTCTCAAAAGCACCAACCATTCCACAACGTAACTTACACCATAAGAGGCTAAGAGTCTCTGAAATGCCAAGAAATTCTTGTTCACAGGTCATGGATCACAACCAATGCAAATTGCTGATATCTCCGACTTTCTCTTATTCTATCTACAGAAACTGTAACTGTTAATTCTAACCTCATTTGTCATTAGAAGTTGTAAGAACAAGGAAATGTCCTACATCACAAACCTTAAGAAGAAATATAAAAGTAAACATCATTTAATTTTGAAGGAACTACTGTAAACGCTGCACACAGGGAGAGAAGGCAGTGATAAAGAATCCGCGTAAGTCGTACCAATTTAAGTTGTGGCTTATGAACAGACAACATTTACCAGGATACCAAACACAATGCACGAACTGCAACTATTACCTGATTATACGATATATTTACACAGTAGTAAACTAGTAATTGTCAGCAATTATAAACTTTATTGCGATATCATCTCTAACATTCCACTGAGAAAATGCTTAGCAATTATGAACTTTTTTTGCAATATTATCCGTAACATTCCATTAATTCGAGGCAGATGAGATAGAGCAACTATTACCTGACAAAATGACCTCAAGATCCTCAAGCTTTACAAGAACTTACAACATTCATCTCCTATATTATTCCGTGTTGACAAAATATATTGAACCATCGCAATTTTGCAGGTGCTTACATATCACATTAGGGAAGCATAAGTATAGAAGGATTTCTTATCTCTCTTTGTACTTGGAAAAAAATCGTTGAAGAGTTCTCTAGTAACTTGACATAAGGTCAATGAAGGCAAGACTTGTAAGAACTAAGAAGAGCTAACACCAACAAAAGCACTAATGCTTTCACTAATCCTTAAGAAAAGAGTAGATTAGCCACAAAATTATTTCAACAAACCTGGCAGTGAGCACTGCTTTTTCTGATGTCCCTCATTATTCTCAAGGAATAATCTCTAAAACCATCCTGCACCAAACATATCTAAATAAGCAATCAATTTAAAAAAAAAAAGTGCGCAAACCATATAAATAAATGCAAACCTGACACCAAATAAGTAACCAGTATAGCTAAAATGTTCGATGCTTGCAAGAGAAAAGCCACCACCTGGATCAGAATGAAGACCAGGGACTTGTGGAGGCCTCATATAATAGGAGTCCCCACTTAAAAAGACAATGTAAAAGCTCAATTTCTTGCCCTCTTTTTCGTGTTTGCACATTGAGATGCTTTTTTACTTTGTTCTTTGCACCTTTTTCTACTTCTGTTCTTTTAATCAATTAGATGGACCCATATTGATCGTTGTGTTTTACATATCAAATATCTCTTAGATGTATTTCAATCCCAAACCAAGTATTTTCACATCATGGAAAGCCCAGGGGCACATTTATATATGTCTTAGAACATTTTAATAAATACAAAGATCTCACTTAAATTCTTGTCTTCACCCCAAGCTAATTTGATCCGCCACTGACTAACTGAAAAATGAAATATGTTTATCGTGCAACAGAGTTCCAACCCACATAAACTTCTAATACAGTTCAACGATAAATCGTTAAAACAAGAATGATGATGACACACCGCATTCAGTGGAGTGGGGGGAAACTAAGAAGTATCAACATAGACTTAATTCATAAACTAAGATTAAAATAATAAGTACAAGTAATTAATATAATAAGAAATACAACAAGTTACCTCATCCAGCATGTGATCAGCCTCATCAAAAACCAGAATGTTCATAAACCTTAAGCTCAGTTTCCCAATTGTCATCCATTTCCTGATTGTACCAGGTGTACCAATAACGATTTGAGTCATCACAGCAATTTTTGAAGGTGGAAACTCTTCAGGCACAGCACATTCTGAGCTTATCCCAGTGTACTTCGCCATTTTCGAGACAACTTGCAAATTCTGCACCATTCATTTGAAACAATTAAGCCGATCAACGTTAACCAACGCTTAACAGCATAAAAGAGTTAAAAGAATAGAACTGCATCCTTTGAAATGCCGCATTGTATGTATTTCTATAAGTACAATCCTACACTACATGAGGCCCAATTGACTTTTATGCCTGAGATTTTCAAAATTTTCTCTGATAACACATTTAGCTGAGAGTTCCTTCCAAGAAAACAATTGGCCAAGTGAGTGAGACTGTAAGAGACTGAGAGTCACCTTTAAAAGGTAAAATCTCCAAAAATTTGGAAACTATTTAAAAAATCAACTTTCAAAACCTAAAATTTAGAAGAACGCTTCTGAAGAGTTCCTCCAAAATAAATTTTAAAACAAAAAGGTGCATCATAAGTTCCAAAATCATGTGTGTTATCTACATCTTAAATTGTGTTATATCGACGACACAACATAAGTAGGGATGTTAAGAGCTTTATATGGTATCTTAAAATGTGCACACATATCATGTAAAAATAACATATATAACCTGAATAGCCAATTCTCTGGTAGGACAAATGCAGAGTGCCTGAGGAGCCTTCAGTTTTGGATCAACACGACTCAACATTCCTAGTGCAAAACAGGTAGTTTTACCGGAGCCATTATGTGCCTGAGCGATCAAATTTTTGTATGGAGGAGTCAATATCATTGGCAAGCTGATAGCTTGTATCTTACTAGGCTTCTGAAACTTCATCTCTACATAAATACCCTTCAGCAGCTCTGGGGACAAATTCAAATCTTCAAATGTCTTTGCTGATGTATATGGTGTTTTATCAGATGTAACCTGCATACAATTAGAACCCCCGTAGGAAAAATTATATCCAAAACAACTGCCAGCTAATCTTCACATGTCAAATATAGCTACCAAGCAATCAGAAAAAGTATATTAAAAAATAAATCAATCAATCTTGTGGAAACCACATAGGATTTTTGGTTGAAGACATATTTCTGCCTTTTCAATTAGAAATCACAAAAACAAAATTTTCAAAATTGGGTCCAAACCCCGCTCATTCAGCAACTCAAACTTCCCCAACGAGTTCCACTTTTCATATTCTCTAGCACAACTCCTTACATGATTCTTTCTCAGTAAACAAAAGATTACATTACGACTACAATTCCATTGGAATATTGTTTCCAGCTACTAAGTAAACAAAAAGAAGCCGAGAGACTTGAGCATGCATCTTAAATTCACAATAATAACCACTCATAAACCTTCAATGCTTCCAGCACAACAATTCTAAATCCTCCTGATGCGGTATAAAAGAAATCCGCGTCGAATTATTCACGCAAAAAACTCACTAAAACCCTATGATACAAGATGGAGAGAGAGAGCGGGTGAGAACGTACTGCTGTGACGTTAGAGTCTTCTGGCTCATCGAGAAATGTATTGATCTTCTCCTCTTCTTCAATCGTTAATCCCTCGACGTTGAGCTCTGAGACGACTTTTTCTTCGGACGCCGTTGAGGCGCTTGGCTCCTCATCAGGGGCATTGTCTACTTCGTCACCCCATGAACGCTTCGGCTCGGCCTCCTGCGACTGCTTGGTCTTAAACGTCGCCTCTGGGGCCTCTACAGCGTTGGTGGTCTCAGACGTCGCCTCTGTAGCAGAATCTGTTGCGTCGGCCATCGTAGAATATGCAAAAATTTGTAAGATGGAAGGTGGTATTCAAGAGTGATGCAACCTATTAGCGTGCTAAGCAATCACAAAATATATATGAGGATTAACCGACTCTGTTTCTCCGAGTTAAATTAATTAGCTTAATATTGACGCCGTGAATTTACTCAAATATTTAGGCATTTAGCTTGAAAAATACGCAGGTTATGTGCTTTCTTATTTACGTAACTGCCCCTGAAGTTAAAAGTGGATTGACGGACCATAACGCTCCGTCAAGGTTAGGAAAAAGAAGGCCCAAAGCAGTGGGCTTGGGCCTTGGAAGGTCACAAGTCAGTGAAGCCGTTTTCTTCCCCATGTTGATATTTGCTGAAAATATGGCTATGAGGCTGAGGTGTAGCTGCTCCTCTCCTCTGACATAGTTACGTGGGTAGGAGATTGAAAAGGTAACCATTGCTGAATTAGATCTGGTAAGGGCCGTCGCCTGCGGTGTCACAAAAGCTGCAACCCTTGCCATGTCATTAAAACTATCCCCCGCTGCCAGCGAAGTAACCAGCCAACCGTCCATAGCCCGGTCGCGGGGTGTCCGTAAAACAGGGGGTGTCCTTTGTTAAGGTCGCTAGAAAGGATGCCGATACACTGTTGAAGAAGAAGCAGTCTTTTAGGCCACCACCGGGGCCGGCCTTTGGGCCTTTCACCTCCTTCGCAATCTCTCTTCTGTAGCACACACGTGTGTTCATTCTGTACGCGCCAAACCATCTCACGTACCAAACCCGTGCTTCCCCCTCTGGATTACCGGTTACCGGTTTTAACCTTAATTTGCTGTTTCTGGAGACTGATGTGAAGCCATTGTTCACGTAGTCATGGTTCAGTAACAAAATTCGGTTGAAATAATGGCACGTGACCAATAATACAAATGTTGATACTATTCATATGTATTAAACGCGGTTTAAATAAAATAATAAAATCTTCAAAGTAATTAATATAAATTTAATACTGGCACGTGACCAATAAATTGAGTTCATAAACACCACTATTTACCTCAAAATTACCTGGCCATGTAGACTGTAATATTATTTTGTAAATATTAAACTTATGAGTGTGAATTTGAGTAATCCTTTTTTCATTTTTCATTTTTCTTATTTCTGTATTTGCTAATATATGTTGAAATTCCCCGTCACAAACACATCAATAATGTTGTCATCTTTGGGTTTCGATTCCTATGAATACATCGATTTACCCCGTGTGTTTCAATGACTTGTTGTTTTTATGTTTTGTTATTAATGGGTCGTCGCTAATGATAGTTAGAGTTAGAAAACATGTTATTAATGTGAGATGGTATGTGATTTGCTTATAAGTCATTCAAGTGCGTTATGCCATACCAATATGAGATTATAGTTTTGAGATTCCCCCGCACTTATAGATTGGATTATGCCAGACCCAACTAATGAAAAGTATATAAGTCATGTCTAAAGAAGCTCCGACGATCAAATTAATCATGTTTTTTCTCGTTAGTGTTGAATAAATCGGGTTTTTTCCTCCCCTTAATGATTTGGGAGACCTCGTTTTTATAGTGGGATATCCGATCTTTTCGTTAAAGATATTGATCTTGGAATTGACTAAGTCCAAAATATTTGCATTAGGCATGAGTCATAAGTAATTCTTGGAATCCACCATTTGTAAGGAACAAGTTTAACGCTAAGATTTTACTGCCATTAATGATATGAGTGCGCATCTCGAAGTAAATATACAGTGATTGACGGGGACAGAAACATCAATGGATATTTGTATGAAGGATTACATCAAGCGTAGGTCCTGAAGTGATATTGAGGTTGGGATAGAAGTGATTGGAGAATTAAAATTGAGAAGATATGAATATAATTCCAAGGACCCATATTTAATGCCGTCAACATGAGAAATCGATGTCGACGACATAGGGTCTTCTCGTTTACAATAGGGTAAATTGATGTCGAAAGAAAAGAAGTTGGGGTAGCATCAAAGGAAGTGGTCGGAAGTAATTATGACAAAGAAGACAATATATTTATAGTTATATGATCAAATCTCTCGTTGATTCGTAGACTTTGTTGAGTTAGGGGGACGACCATTTTTGGTCATTACACAATCTTTTTAAAGCAGGAAACGAATTCTCAAAAAAGAAATAGAATGACTTCATAATAATTTCTATATGATACAACTGACATGAATAAACTACCATTTATACATATATTCAAAATTGGGCAAAAAGAGGTAAATAACTCATTTTAGCATATTCCACAGGAAGGTGCTCACAACGCGCCTGAAGCGCGTTTCACACTGGCTACGGATCCCTTGTAGTGAACGGCCTAACCTCCTAGCGTCCATGCAAAATCCACACACCCCTTCTCTCTCTCTCTCTCTTCATCTCTCCGAAAAGGCAATCTTCGTTTCTCATGCTTTTTTCTTTCTTTCTTTCTAATCAAAACAAAACCGAAATGGAAACGTCACACACACTCTCTCTAATGTTCGTCAAAACTGCTAAACGATAAACGCAACCGGTGTCATTGCCCTTCCTCTTCTGAGTTTCTTCTGTGCTTGTTCAATTGTTCTTGTGTTTTCAATCGAAACCGATTCCAATGGCGCTTCCACCGGCGGTTGTGGCGCAATCGACATCGTCGATTTACGTCGGCGACCTTCACCCCGACGTTACGGATGGCCAGCTCGCTGATATTTTCGCCGAGTTTAATAGCATAACTTCCGTACGCCTCTGTCGCGACTCCACCACCGGTCGCTCCCTCTGTTACGGTTACGTCAACTTCGCGTCTCAGGAGGAAGGTATAATCTAATATAACGCAATGCCTGTCTTCGTTCAACGCTTATTGATTTCTTATAATATTTGAGTTTTTTTTTTAAAAATTTTTTTTATATCGGAGGGAAGCTATTGGAGATTTGGAGTCTTTTGATTTTCTTTTTCCCTAATTGTTTGAGGCTCTGTTTGGCCACTGCGAAAAATGTCGGGAATCACAAACAATTAAAGTTTTGGATTCTGATTTCTTTTCTTGATAGGAATTGTTGAAGATTGTGCGTTTTATTTTGATTTGATTATTTTGGGGATTATTACGATTTTTTATGTTCGTTTGATAATTATAAAATAATTTACCTTGATAGGAATGCTATTATTAGTGAATTTCACGATAGAAAGTACTTTGTGTTCGCTAACTTGGTTGATTGTTTTATCATGTTTTTGCTGTCACGAAATAGTAGAAAGTGACAAGAAAGTGAAGTGATTGTGGTTTTGACTTGGTTATTTTTCTTCCTTGGTCGAAATTCGGTTCTTGGAACTGCGAATAAGGAGAATGTAGAGTTCTAAATCTACATATATGTTCAAGACTCCAGGGTTCTGTTTGAGTCATGAGGGTTTTTTCAAAGGAAAATTTCGTAGAAAAACTTATATATCATGATAAATCCTTGGTCTTTACAGTATGCTGTTTGTGACGTGGTTTAAGTTTACCAATGCCTAGAATACATAAATATGTAAGAATTTTTTACTCTCTTTTCAAGAATAAGTTCTCTATTGTTATCTTTGGTTACAACTTACAAGATAAAATATACAAGTAGTTTATTATCTATATGCAAGATGCGTTCCAATGATGAAACCTTTATTGGAATTTGATGGTCAGGATGGAGAAGTTTTTGGATCTTATGTAATGATTTTCTGTCTCTTTTTTTTTTGGACCCGTTGTTGTTTGAGGCTTCATATGAATTGACCTCCCTGTTTTATGATTGGAGCAGCTGTTCATGCAATTGAGACAAAAAACCATATGGTGCTGAATGGGAAAGCAATAAGAGTTATGTGGTCTCAGCGTGATCCCGACACAAGAAAAATGGGAGTTGGGAATATTTATGTTAAGGTATCTCCTTTTCTTTTAAACAAATAAAAAAGCATCCAAACAATGGCTTTCAGGATCAATTCATCATAGATTCTGATTCTATTGTGGATATTCTTGCAGAACTTGGTCGACTCGATTGATAACGCGGGGTTACAGGATCTATTTCAGAAATTTGGGAATATAATCTCATGCAAAGTTGCCATTTCTGAGGAGGGAATGAGTAAAGGGTATGGTTTTGTTCAATTTGAGTCTGAAGAATCTGCAAAAGCTGCTATTGAGAAGCTGAATGGCTCCACTGTTGGCGGGAAGCAGATGTAAGTTGATTCTTGTTTTTTCTTTGTGGCGAAATAGGTGGAGTTGTTTATTATTATTTTTCAATCTGGTAGGACTTTCAATTATATTTAGATGTTTTAGTCCTGGAATTCTGCCTAGGTCCTTGTCCCGGGTTTTATTATATACAAATTATGGTGCAGATTTGTCGGGAAGTTTATAAGAAAGAGTGATCGGATTTTGACTGGTCTTGATGCAAAATATACAAATTTGTATGTGAAGAACTTGGATTCAGATGTGACAGAAGAGCTTCTGCAAAACAAATTTTCAAAGTTTGGAAAAATTGTGAGCCTGGCGATTGCAAAAGATGACAATGGTGCCTCCAAAGGTTTTGCCTTTGTTAACTTTGAAAACCCAGATGATGCCAGACAGGCACTGGAAGCAATGAACGGATTGGACCTCGGTACCATTTTGTGTTTCTTTACCTCGATTGATAATACAAATCAATCACCTAATTATAAACTGTTCTGTTTTACCTTGTGTTGGGTAGGCTCAAGGATTTTGTATGTGGCAAGGGCACAGAAAAAAGCAGAGCGTGAGCAAATTTTACGTCATCAATATGAGGAGAAACGTAAAGAAAAAATCTTGAAATACCAGGTATTTCGACACTCGTTGTCCTTTAATCTAAATATACTGTTTATGCTCATATTATTCTGTATATTTGTTTAAATTGTAGGGTTCAAATGTGTATGTGAAGAACATTGACGATGAGGTCACTGAAGAAGAGTTGAGAGAACACTTCAGTCAATGTGGTGCAATTACTTCAGCAAAACTTATGCGAGATGACAAAGGAATAAGTAGGGGGTTTGGCTTTGTGTGTTTCTCCAACTCTGAGGAGGCAGCTAAAGCTGTGAATACTCTTCATGGTAATTTATTTAACATGGATGAAAGCCTACAATCAATTAACTTTTAACCTTGATTTGGCGAATGCAAGAACTTCTTAATTTTCCTCCTTGGCTTTCAGCAACCAAGCCATTTGAGCCTCACTTATTTGCACCAAACAAATGAGATTCTTTTTCTTCTCTTGGTTGGTTAATTGAATCACAAATACACCATTGGTGTATGTACCAGACACTTGGAGGGTCAGCATTCAAGGAATGCTCTTAGGCATTAGAATGTTTGTACATCTTAGACATATTTTTTTGAGTGGCATAAGAAGCATCAAGGTCTTGTTTACACTTTGTTTTTTGCTTTGTATGCTTGATTGCTTATTGATATTTGCTTTCTGTCTCTATGCTCATTATTCGTTCTTTTCTGATGCTCCTAATCCTCTCATCATTCAACCTTTTTTAGGATACATGTTCCATAGGAAACCATTATATGTGGCTATTGCACAAAGGAAAGAGGAGAGACAAGCTCAACTGCAGCTTCAGTTTGCACAGCATATGGCTGGTCTAACTGGTCCTTCCGCTGCTTTTATCCCTGCTGCTTATCCTCGTCTTTATTACACAGCTCCTGGTGTTGTTTCACAAGTTCCTCCTCATCCTGGGTTGACATACCCGCCTATGGGAATGAGGCCTGGGTGGAGGAGTAATGGCTTTGCACCTCCAACAAGACCAGGATTTCAGACGTCGTCATTTCCAGCTGTAAGTTTTGCTTCCTGTGAATTCTAAGTTTGTTGACTATTTCAGGCCCTAAGTAAGTTGAACTCTTCATTGACACATTAAGCATTCTAAACGTGTCATTTAATTATGGTTTGCATTTGTAGACTGAAATGGCTTAGCGTAGTTGAACTTGTTGGAAACTCCTGTAGGTTCTTCATGGTTCCAGACATCAGAGACAAAACAGGGGTAGGGTTAATGGGCAATCACATAGACAAGTTGGTGCTTACTCTGTTGCGTATATGCCACATCTGCAACAGCCTACTCCATCAGTGACTTCTTCAGAAGACTTGAACAATCAGCAGGTTCGTTTCCTTTTTCAAAGGAGAAATCATACTTATCATTCATATTTCAAATTCAGAAGTTTATGGTTGATATTTTTTTCCTGTACTTGACTCTATCAAAGCAGGTTCTTCCTTTGTTTTCTTTAAACCAAATATCTCTGTATTCTGCTGGATCTGCAAGATATGATTTTGTATAAAATACTTGTGGTTGTGTTCAGTTCTGGATAACAGGGAAAGTTTTCAAGGTGTTATTTAGATGAAAGACATTTGAGTTACTTTTTTTCTTCGAGGTAAGCTTGCATAATGAACAAGAAATATGGACAGAAATTTTCTAAATAATATCACTATGAGGACAATGTGATGGCCATCTTCTACCATGTCAAAAGTGTAAGTTAAGAAATATTGTTAACATTAATGGGTTAGGTTTTATGCCAGTTCATGTGTATTTTAGAACTATTCTACTAGGTATCTGCATCTGTGTATGTAGCACATATTTGCTTCTTCTCCTTTTCTTTTGATTAGTCAGCAGGTACTTTTATATCATCAGGACATGTCTTATTTTAAGTATTTGATCCATTTGAGCCATAAACTGCTGTGCGGATAGGTTAAGTATGTACCAAATGGTCATGCTCGTGAAGTGAATATTGGATCTGGCGTCCTGCCTGCTGTAACCCATTCAGTTGGAACTGTATCTCAAGAATTAGAAAGTCTGAGCAGCATGCTTGCAGCTGCTTCTCCTGATCAGCAGAAACAGTTAATTGGCGAACGTCTTTACCCACTTGTCCAGAAACACAAGGTAATTATTTTATGATGTCAAATATTTTTTTATGAATATAAGTGAGTGTATTTTGCGAATTATAATTGCCATTATTTTATGTGTTCTAATTTTGAGAAATCTTGATCATGCATTTTCTGGAGTTAGAGGAGTCACTAAGGAGGTTGAAACTTGAAATAGGAGTCCAAGTCTCAATTTGTTATAATAATCTATGGTTTAGACCAGGTTGTCTCTAGGAATGAAATAAGAAGGCCTTCAGAAACATAGCTTTTGTGTTGATAGTGCATTGTTTGAGGAGAATCCCTTCAAAAGAATGATTAACTTATTATCAAGAATTAACAATGTTCTCTTAATACCTGCAGCCTGATCTAGTTGCAAAAATTACGGGAATGCTTCTGGAGATGGACAATTCAGAATTGCTTTTGTTGTTGGAGTCCCCCGAGTCTTTGGCAGCCAAAGTGAAGGAAGCAGTGCAGGTGCTCAAGCTCTCAAAGACAAAAGCATCCGGCCAAGACTCCCTTCACCCAAGTTACCTGTCTGCTGAGGTTGCGGTTAACTAAATCTTACGGTTGTTTCATAGTAATACTTTTTGGAAGCAAGGGAATGTGGTTTGCAGCTTGAGGCTAGGATAGCAAAATTTTTGCACTTAATATCTGGTGGATTTTTTTTTTCTCTCTCTGACTTTAAAATGCTCTTTAGCGGGTATTTGCACTACAGGATATTTCTCCTCATCTTGAGACATTCTTTCTATGTTGCGATCAGACTACAAATTCTAAACCTGTTGAAGAGGTTGAAAATTTTCTTCTAGTTGTAGTGTTTGCCTTATAAGGATTTTTATTGGATATGCTGTTTTAACATATCTTAAATTTAGGATTAAAATCGTATTTGAATTAAAATTGGCAGGGTGTTTCCATAGATGAAGTTAGAAAATAAAGAGACAAACTATCGTTTTATGCTTAGACAAGATATTAGTCTCTCTTTTGCTTTCTTCTTTTTTTTTTTTTTTTAATGCCGTTGAAAAATATGTTTATATTGGAATCGAATATTGGATATACATATGTCTAGCCAAAGAGATGTATTGGCCCATTGACAAACCAAAGATGATGTTGGGCTTATGAGTTGTTGTGGACTTGTGGCGATGGAGTTCTAAGTTCTAAGTTCTAATTCTAACTGAGGAAAGTTGGGCTTCAGAAAATGGGCCTGAAATAGCGGCCCAATTTCATCTTTCTAGTCCAACAAACCAGGTTCAATACCATATCCGAACCCGAAACCCACCCCAGAGTCCGAGACCCAATCAACGATCAACGCCAAATCGGTATCTATTTGTTCACGGCCTCCTGTCCTCCCCATTAACACCATGGCTAGTCACGGTAAGAGCAGCAAGAGTAGGCGCGAAGCCACGTCGGTCTCAAAGAGAACTGGTCGAAGTCGCCGAGAAAGAGATGATTCCGCCTCCGAGTCATATACGGATTCTGATGATTCGGACAGCCGCAATTCCTCTCCTCCTAGAAGCTCAAGCAAGCGCAGGGAAGGTAGTAGCAGAAGCGGTCGCCGAAGCCGGCGGATAAGTTCCTCGCGTGATCGGGACTCTGATGATTCCAGTGATAGCGATGACGGCCGCAAGAAGAAAACTAGGTCCTCGAGGAACGTCACTGAAGAAGAAATTACTGACTATTTAGCCAAGAAAGCTCAGCGAAAGGTTTGTATATATATAGTTGTGTCTATTTGTTTATTTTTTTGGGGGAGGCAATAACGATTCCCCGTTGGGATTATGATTGTTTAGGCGATGAAAGTGGCCAAAAAGTTGAAAGGCGTTTCTGGTTATTCCAATGATTCAAACCCGTTTGGTGATTCCAATCTTAACGAGAAGTAAGTTTTTTGCTCACTTGTCAGAATTTCACTGTGTATATCCTTTTTGTTCGTTTATTGGACGAATTAGGATTACAATCTGTTTGGTCAAGCTGTGAAATAGTTGTAATTCTGTGTACAAATTGATATTGTGAGGTGAATTTGGAGGGAAGTCTGGATTGCTTAAAGATTAGGGTGGCTCCTGTCACTGCTGGTTCGAGGAAGTCAGTGCACAAGGTCTGCTTGTTATGATTTAGGAAACTAATTATGCATGTTGGTAATTGTTATGGTTTGGAACTGGGAAGTGGCCTTGGAATAATTGTGTGCAATGAAAATTGAAGACACTCTTCAGCTAATGGAAAGTGTTCATTTTTCAGTTGATTGTCGTTGTCCTGACCTTAACCTCTCTTAACTATCAACTGTTGAGGAAATGTCTTCTATTTTTCTCCGGATTTTGGTTTACTTTCTAAAGTCTGGGAAAGTCGGATGAGATGTATATACAAAATAAGAGAACTGTCTAGCAGCGTCAATTGCAATAAACGGGTGTAAGGATAATTGGGGATTAGTCATGATTGGAGACGATCTATCTGAGAGAACAATTTGCTAAGAGGTAGCAAGAGCTTAGCCTCTTTTTGAGCGGCACCTGAATAAAAGATATAATTTACTTTATTTCTAGTATTCTTGTGCACTGTACTAATTGCTTTATGTTGCATGAGTTACAGATTTGTGTGGCGAAAAAAGATTGAGCTCGATGTTGTCCGAGGAGTACCTCTTGATGATTTCTCATTCAAAGCTGAGAAAAAGCGACAGAGGGAAAGGATGGTATATTTTGTGGATTATGACTGTTCTGCAAATATTTTTATTATTCAATTTGATGTCTATTTTTTCCCCTTCTGCATTTCCATGTTTGTTTATTAGCTTTGTCCACTATAATTTGTTAATTGAAAGTCGTCAATGTGCTCAGTTTACATAATTGTTGCTCACTGTTTATAATGAGATAGAAAATTGATGCTTCTTTGGCTGTGTGGAAAAAGAATTGGCATTTATTTGTTTATCACAGATTTTGATTGAATTTGAATTTGATATAAAATTGATGTTTCAGGCTGAGGTAGAAAAGGTGAAAAAGAGAAGAGAAGAAAGGGCTCTTGAAAAAGCAAGGCATGAGGAAGAAATGGTATTTTTCTTTCTCTAATAACAATTTGAGATTTTGTTGTTGAAAAATTTTGGCGAGAATGGCAACTATTGGGAAGTTATCCTATTACTTAAAAAGTTGACATTCAGTTATGCTTTGGTTTATAACTGTACATCTTCTGCAGGCGATGCTAGCTAGAGAACGTGCTCGGGCAGAATTTCAGGATTGGGAGAAGAAAGAAGAGGAGGTATTGCATTTATATTTCATCAGAATTAGGTTATATTAACCTTCCTTTTATGCATTAAACTTTTATTTCTCGTTGTCATACTGTTGTTTTTCCTCTTATTGCCACTACTGTCCATTTAATCGGCTCAGTTTTATCTTATTTTTCAGTTCCATTTTGATCAAAGCAAAGTCAGGTCAGAGATTAGATTGCGTGAAGGCCGTACTAAGCCTATCGATGTTCTGTCCAAGCAGCTTAATGGCTCAGATGATTTTGATATAGAAATTAATGAACCATACATGGTTTTCAAGGTAAACATCCCTTTATGTTCTAAAATGTGATGTTGGTATTGTAATTATATCAATTTCTTTTTCTTTTTCTTTTTAATTTTGAGTGCCATTTCTTAGTTCCTGATATACCGTTATTTAATAGGAAGCACTGATTTCAATTTTTCTGATGAAATTTTAGTGGTTGGATGTAGTTATTTAACACCAGCATTTTTTATCTTTGTTTTCTTTTGCCTGGTATCTGAAGTTTACTAACAAGGATCTGAAATCTCATTGTATTTGTTTTGTTCAGTTATGAATTTGGAATCTGATTCATATATGTATAATATTTAACAATCAAGGGCCTGTGATTTTTCCTATAGTCGCTCATGTGGACATCATTGTTGTGCCTGATGATAAAAGAAATGGAAAGCTTTAAAAAGCGTCAAATTAATACCGATATGTAGACAGCCATCCTCTCACATATATATACATACGGTATATGTTGGGGGATGGGTCCTCATTGACGCCAACGGCAAAATTTTTACTATTGTTTTAATATATTCTCCAACGAGCAGTTCTGGGATTTCCTTTTCTGCTGTTAAGGGACAATTTTCTGAGATATCTTTGTATTTTCTCATTCTGCTTATAACTAGTGCTGTATTTGATTTACATATCTAGTGCTTGACAATGAAGGCCATTGGATATTTCCTGCAACTACTGATTTTGATGTTGGTGCAGGGCTTGACTGTAAAAGAGATGGAAGAGCTTCGGGATGACATCAAAATGCATCTAGATTTAGACAGGGCAACACCAACACATATAGAATATTGGGAGGTAGGATCCTTTATTTTCATGCTTTAAGTGGCTTTCTCGCCATTCTTAAGGCTATATCTTCAGGGTGGCATGTACCATATGAAGAGGAAGATGCTCTTTAAGAAATTTTTATATTTTTGTGGTTCTTGGGCCATTTTATATTGATTTCCTTTAATAGTTCATACCTTCTTTGAATCGAAAGTTGGCTTCTGATTTAGTAATGATAAAATAAAATGTGCTGAGTTGCTGTCTCCTTCAGAATTTCTTACTTTCTTGATTGCCTGTGATTCTCTCTCTCTCTCTCTCTCTCTCTCTCCCCAATTATCTGTTTCTCCTTCAGAATTTCTTACTTTCTTGATTGCCTGTGATTCTCTCTCTCTCTCTCTCTCTCTCTCTCTCCCCAATTATCTGTTTATTTTCCAATCATCTTCTAAAATAAGGCCTGATATCTCAAGATATGTAGAACTCTGTTAAACTTGTTTCATGAATATAAGTAGTTGTTGAGTTTTATGGTTTACTGGAAATGGTTGATCTTCCTTTCCATATAGAATATTGCGCCTACTGAACAATGCATTGTTATGCTTAATCGACAGGCATTGATGGTGGTTTGTGATTGGGAACTTGCTGAAGCTCGTAAAAAGGATGCACTGGATCGAGCTAGGATACGTGGAGAGGCACCTCCTGCTGAGTTGCTTGCCGAAGAAAGGGGTCTTCACTCTAGCATTGAAGCAGATGTCAGGAATCTCTTGCAAGGGAAGAGTCATAGTGAATTGGAGGCCTTACAAGTGCAAATTGAATCCCAGATGCGTTCTGGAACAGCAAAAGTAGTAGAGTACTGGGAGGTTGTTCTTAAACGCCTCCACATATACAAGTCAAAGGTACTTGTCACTCGAAGTTGTTAGCAAATTTATCTTCATTTAAATAACTTATGTGTTGTGGAGCACTTATTTGCTCAAGCTCACTTTGGGTGCTGCAATTACAGGCTTGCTTGAAGGAGATTCATGCTAAAATGTTGCGTAAATATTTGCAATGTCTTGAGCATCCTTTGGAGGCTGGAGAGAAATTAACAACTGATAATGTTTTAAGCCCAATAGCAGAGGAGAGTGATCATGATGTGGAAGGTATAATTCCTTTTCCATTTTTTCGTGTGCTGCTGGTTTCCTTCTCAGAGCATTGCTCCATAATTGTTGACCAATATTGTTTGATTTGTAGATACTGAAACATACTCTCCAGAAGCTATGTTGATAGAAGAGACCGAGGAGGAAGAAAGAGAGGCTGGATCATTTTCACCAGAACTTTTGCATGGTGATGAAAGTGAAGAAGCAATCGACCCAGAAGAGGACAGAGCTATACTGGTAAGCAATGCAGGACAAACTAGTTAGGATTCCTTTAATTGTTAGGAAGGTTCAGTTTTAATTATTTCCTTTTCTTTTTGGTAGTATCCTTTCCTTTCTTAAGGTTACTAGAAACTGTAGTCCAATTGTGGAAGTTTCAATTTTCCTCTTTAGAGAATTTTCTCTCTTTCTCTGATGGATTCCTAGATCTTAAGGGTTTTGTGTGCGTCCGTAACTCACGAGACATACTATCTTCTGGTTGCTGTTAGTTGAAAGTCAAAAATAATTTGTTGGCTTAACTGAGTAATTGTACATTTATAGGAATTTAAACGTAAGGCTGTGATAGAAGAACAACAAAGACGGATTAAAGAAGCATCAGAAGATAATCTTGAACTGAAGGCAATGAAAGCCATGGGAGCCATGGAAGAAGGTGATGCAATGTTTGGATCTGGTGCTGAGGTGAACCTGGACTCACAGGTAGCAGTCCTCGCCCTTTGTGTGTTATCTATTAGCGTTCAAATTATGAAAGGAAGTATAGGTAGTCAGTCATGTTCAATAAATACTTTGAAGTCATTACAATCTTTTTTATCAACTGATGTGTATGAAGGTATATTGGTGGCATGACAAGTACCGACCAAGGAAGCCAAAGTACTTCAACCGTGTTCACACCGGATATGAATGGAATAAATACAATCAGACACATTATGACCATGACAATCCCCCTCCAAAAGTTGTGCAAGGATATAAATTTAATATCTTCTATCCTGACCTTGTTGATAAGTCAAAAGCTCCAACTTATACCATTGAGAAGGATGGGAACAGCGCTGAGACTTGTGTTATAAGGTTTCATGCTGGACCTCCTTATGAGGACATAGTAAGTTCGTCTTATCCAATCAAAAATTTTCTTACTGATTGTTTTGAGTGTTTATTAATCCAATCACTCGTAATTGTATTGCAGGCATTTCGGTTTGTAAACAAAGAATGGGAATACTCCCATAAGAAGGGGTTCAAGTGCACATTTGAGCGTGGCATTTTACACGTTTACTTCAATTTCAAACGTTATCGCTACCGCCGTTGAGAGAATGAGAGGTGTGGTTTTATGTTTCTTGGCCTTCTGTTTGGCTGTAGTTTATTCTTACATTGTAGTAGCGGTGGGGAAACAAGCGAACAATGTGTCCCAGTGGTAGAGTTGCAGTGGTGCAACTTAGAGATCACAAGTTCAATTCCTGCAAACAATCTCGTCACATATGATGGGGGGTAAGGTCTGTATACGCGGGTGTTGTTTATCTATTCTATGGTGCCGTTCAGATATGTATTGAAATTTTCCAAGGATTGACGACTTACTTTTGGTATAAATTACAGTTGAATCATTTGGGAGGACCAGAGCAACGCTGATGGAAAACGTTTCAATTCTGCTCCCGTCCTCCGTGCACCATGTGTTAGGTTTGGAGTCTGGATTTACTTTGTGTATGACTATCAGCTTGGATCTGGGACTGCTAAGACTTTTCTCAATAGTTGTTACATGTTTAAGTATTGTGTTGCGAACTCTACATAATGTCAAACAAGTCATCGGTCGTACTGAATTTTGTGGATCAGATGTTACTGTGTCAAGGGTCTGTGATGAGAATTCCATTTCGGAAGATGATGGATTTAGAGTCTAGTTTATAAGGGAGAATAAACCTCTCATTGTCAATTTGTGTTTTCAATAGAAAGTTATACCCAAACTTGTGATGTTAGACTTGGGTCCTCATCTCGTGTGGCGGGTATTCATCGGTCTTCACCAGCTGTGCATTTTGTTGAGGTTGTGATGATTAACTCACCCTAAGAACAATAACTAAGACTCTGTGTGACTTAAACATGACATTCTAGCGTGTATTTTGTTGAGGTTGTGATGGTGAACTCGCCCTAAGAACAATAACTAAGAGTCTGTGTGACTTAAACATGACATTCTAGTGTGCATTTTGTTGAGGTTGTGATGATGAACTCACCTTAAGAACAATAACTAAGAGTATGTGACTTAAACATGACATTCTATAGCATAACTAAGACTCTGACTTAAAACATGACATTCTATAGCATAACTAAGACTCTGACTTAAAACATAACATTCTACAGCAGATGAAGATTTGCTATGCTGGTTGGCCGCTGTCCCTTTTCCAAATAAAGAAAAACGTGATGAAAAATTGGTTCCTTTGTTCATTATTAATTTATTATTATTTGTTTTTTCAATGACATAAGGATAGTGAATTATTGATGGGCCTATCTGAAAATAAATAGGGAATCGGGACAAACACAAGATGACTTCCTTTTCTCATTAATCATTATTGTCCACAAATAATTGGATCAACGTAATGTAACAAGTTACTAGTTTCAGACCTGTGATGGAAACCCACACGTGCCCACAGCACGAATCAACCCCCCTTGCCAACCAAAGCCCAACCGACGCCCTTACGGGCCGGCTGTAACCAAGGCCCATGGGCTGAATCCCATGAAAACCTTGGCTTGTAGGTTGAGAAGACCTACCGCTTATAAGCTAGGATCGGTACTCCTATTTTAACGATGTGGGATTCCCATCAGACCACCCCCCTTGGGCGGCCGACGTCCACGGCTACGCTCGCCTGGCGGCTGCACTCGCCCGACAGACGGTAGCCCTTTCCAGGACGGCAGCCCTCTCCGAGGACGCACGACCTCTCAATGAAAGCACCAATGATGGAAACCCACACGTGCCCACAGCACGAATCAACCCCCCTTGCCAACCAAAGCCCAACCGACGCCCTTACGGGCCGGCTGTAACCAAGGCCCATGGGCTGAATCCCATGAAAACCTTGGCTTGTAGGTTGAGAAGACCTACCGCTTATAAGCTAGGATCGGTACTCCTATTTTAACGATGTGGGATTCCCATCAACCTGCTAAGACACTTGATTCCTTCCTTCCTCCCTCCTTGCCTAATCTTTCTCAAAAGAATGTGTAGGGCCCATAAGATTGCAAATAGCCCAAAAGTATTAAAGCAGCAGCCCAATGATGAATCTTCAGCATGATTCTTGTCAGTCAAATTTACGCGCATACAAGAACGAAGTAACAAACCCACGTGCAATTCCACATAACAACAGTGATCTTGACCTGCTACCAACTCCCCGGCCCGGCCCAGACCACGTGTCAACTTATACAGGCCCAAAAGATTTGCACCCGAATCACGATCAGAGAAGGACAAACTACGTCAAATGAGCGTCCCCCGCCCTCTCTCTTCTTCGTAGCTGCAATCGACGCCTCTTTCCTTCTTTGCGTTTGCAATTGCAGATTCGCTTTCTCAATCGACAGAGATTATGGAGGCCCTCCGTTTCACAGCGACGCAGTTGCCTCTTGTGGGCCCAACACACTCCAAATCTGACCCGCCTTTGTTTTTTGGGTCTGTGAACGATGGCCGCGGCCGCCATCCCGTCAAACCGTTTGTCAAGGCCACGCTGTCAAAATCTGCGGCTGATGTTTCTGCCAAGCAGTCATCCGCTGTTGCTCCCAGGGAGAATCCGTTACCGGCCCCTCCTTCTCCCCCGGTGACTACTCTCAAGAGAGTCTCTCCCAATTCCCTGCAGTACCCCGCCGGCTACCTTGGTTCCGTCCCGGAGCGATGTCTGGATGAGAGTGACGATATCATTGATGCTATGGGTTATTTGACGAATATATTGTCATCGAAGGTATACGATGTCGCCATAGAAACTCCGTTACAGTTCGCACCAAAGCTGTCTGAGAGATTGGGGGTTAAGATTTGGCTCAAGAGAGAGGATTTGCAACCTGTGAGTTATAATTTATACGTATATATTTTCTTTTATCAGTATGGTTTTGGTTAATTATATATGAATTGTGATTTCATCTAGCATTGTTGTTCTTCACCACTGTAGCTTTTGATTTTGCGTCGGAATAGACGGTCTTTTCACTTTGTTGCTTTCTCTTTCAATTTAGACTGAGAAGATAAGCAAGGACGAAGATCTACTTTCGAATTTTAGTTGTTTTTGGCCATAATTTGCCTAAGTAGTGCCATATCTTGAATGATTGGTCGAATCCTTGGTGAAATCTATCTGCTTGGCGTAAATATGAATGCCTTTTAGTTCTTCGCCATATGAAAACTACCCTGTTCAGCTATCAAAATCAGTTACTTCTACTTTTCTTATCAAAGGGTGAAAGAAATCACTTTCTTGCTGAGTATTCATACTTTTGATGTTTGGACGGGATGCATGGTTAAGTCAGTCTTATGAATTTGTCGAATTGGGTGGCAGGTTTTCTCTTTCAAACTCCGTGGAGCATATAATATGATGGCAAAGATTCCAAGGGAACAGTTGGAGAG
The DNA here is from genome assembly GCF_013401445.1 of Tripterygium wilfordii. Taxonomy (NCBI): domain Eukaryota; kingdom Viridiplantae; phylum Streptophyta; class Magnoliopsida; order Celastrales; family Celastraceae; genus Tripterygium; species Tripterygium wilfordii. Next base: position 2,525,531 of record NC_052244.1, on the reverse strand, counting down.
AGGGGTTATTTGTTCTTCAGCCGGAAATCATGCTCAAGGGGTTGCTTTAGCTGCCAAGAAACTGGGTTGCGATGCTGTGATTGCCATGCCTGTTACTACGCCAGAAATCAAAGTACGTTTTGTTCAATGTTTCCCTTTATGATTATGCCATGACGATGAGATTTCTTAATTTCATTTATTGAAAACACCAGGAAATATATTCTAATTTCATCACTAATTTCTTATCCCGCAGTGGCAATCTGTTGAGAGGTTAGGTGCAACGGTTGTTCTTGTGGGTGATTCTTATGATGAGGCACAGACATATGCTAAAAGACGGGCCAAAGAGGAGGGTCGTACATTTATACCTCCTTTTGATCATCCAGACATTATCATGGGGCAGGGGACAGTTGGAACGGAAATTGTGCGTCAAATGCAAGAGCCATTGCATGCAATCTTCGTCCCTGTTGGAGGTGGTGGACTAATAGCCGGTATTGCGGCTTATGTGAAGAGGGTTAATCCAGAGGTATACCCTAAACATCTGTTTACTGTGTTAGTGCTAGACTATTCTTAGACTGTTCTGGTATATATTCAAGTTGTCTTACAATTTTCTGGGTAAATCTAAAGTGTTTGCCTTTTTTTTTTGTTGGGGGCGAGGGTGCAGTATTGTGGAAGGGGATATCTAATGTTTCTGGAGTTTGAAATCTTCCCGTTGATGGACAAAATTAATATCCCAATGTATGATCTTCGGTTAAAATAATGAAGGATAATTCGCCTAGTGGATTCATGTAGCAAACCCCAAATGTTGGATCTTAGGATGACGACGGCATCATTTTTGGGTTTCTTTTTCTGTTACCTGTCAAAAATTGATGTGTATACAGGTTAAAATATTTATTGTTTCTGATTTTTTAGTCACGTCATTCCAAATCTCCTGGTATCCATGTTGGTACACAAGCTACTTTAAGAGCTTCTTTTAATCCCTTGTGGCCTGTTTGACAATTGAAAATTTTACTGTTACAGCTTCCAAGAGTAGTATTAGTTGTCCAAGCTTGTTCTGAAATATTAGTTAGTGTTCTTTAGAATTTCTTGCAACTCACTGCATACAGTTTTGTTTGTCTAATACAGGTAAAGATTATTGGGGTGGAACCCTCTGATGCAAATGCCATGGCTTTGTCACTGCATCATGGTGAGCGAGTGATGTTGGACCAGGTTGGAGGTTTTGCTGATGGTGTGGCTGTTAAAGAAGTTGGTGAAGAAACATTTCGCTTATGCAAGGAATTGATAGATGGTGTTGTTCTTGTTAGTCGTGATGCTATCTGTGCCTCAATAAAGGTGAGGCTTCATTTACGCTAATAAGTTTTCAATTACTTTTATAGCCAGAAAAATGCTCTGGATGATAATTGCATTTCCAATGTAAGTGCAGTAGGTTAATTAGCGCTACAATGCTTCTAAATAAACACAAAACAATCATATAATTTGGACTTATCTGATTTTATCATCCCTAATGTTTTCCCTTTTCTCGTATGATACGATGTCAACCTTAATGCAGGATTAGAAGTAAATCAAAAGTGGTTCTGAGTTTGAATGTTTGTATCAGTGTTCTGGGCACTGGAAGTTAATTGAACGGCGGAAGGAATATTTTCATTTCCAATATGGTGTTTAATTTGGGGATAAAGATGTTCGATTTGATGGACCAACATTCCATTGTCAATTTTCACTGCTCGCAATATATTTTAAAGAGAGGGAAGAGAGAGAGAGAGAGATAGAAACAAGCCATCATCATCATCAACAAAGCCTTTACCCCAAATTTGTGTATTTGTAACCTTAAATGACCTAAGTATCCTCATATGCATACTGTAAATACTTATGTTGGACTAGTCTGTCTTATTATTTTTTTGTAATGTCAAGTTTAAAGTAGGTTCTCTTCTGGTTGCTTGAGTCTGCTAAAGTGCCTGTTATGACTACTTTTGATCATCATTTGGATAGGACAATGAAGTAGGTGTAGTCCACCACGCTGCATTTTCCCACCTTTTGGGGTTGTAGCGCGGGCCTGTTTATGCAAGTATGATGATTGTAGCTGTTTGCACTTTTTCAATTTTTTTTCAACAAAGCCTCTTTCCCATGCCAGTTTATATTCATGTTCACAAATCACAATATGACGAGTATAAAGGGCTGGCTGCCCTGAACCAAGCATCATGTACGGTTCTTGCTTTTATTCAACTGCGGTACTCCCCCTCTTTCTTTTTTATTCCAGGTCCGTGTCAATCCAATTACATGTTTTTATGGCCTTTTCTCTAGTTGTGTTTATTTGAACCTATAGTTAAGAAAATTACCTTGCTATGGCTGTTCAAATGCTTTGAACTTACCATTGCAAGTTTCTGTGTTGCAGGACATGTTTGAGGAAAAGAGAAGCATTTTAGAACCAGCTGGGGCTCTGGCCATTGCTGGAGCTGAAGCATACTGCAAGTATTACGGCCTTGAGGGAGAAAATATTGTCGCTTTAGCAAGTGGGGCAAACATGAATTTCGATAAACTAAGGGTGGTTACAGAACTGGCCAATGTCGGTAGGAGACAAGAGGCTCTGCTTGCAACTATTTTGCCAGAGGAGCCTGGGAGCTTCAAACAATTTTGTGAACTGGTGCGTTGCTACTGCATTAGTCAATTTTTTGCTGGGGAACTTTTTTTTTTTCCTTCATCTATAGGTATAACTGGAGATCCTTTGATATTGCAGGTTGGCCCTATGAATATCTCTGAGTTCAAGTACAGATATAACTCTGATGAGATGGCTGTCGTTCTTTATAGGTTTGTGCTTTTTCTGCCTTTACTAATGATAGCAAATGTGATCACTAAGGATGATCTTAGTTGAGTGATTTGGCAAAGAATTTAGGGTTAATCATTAAACATAGTTCTATGAATTCGATTGACTTTGGTCCTGACAACTCTTGTGATTGGCCAGGGAATTCTAAGCATTTAATGTTCCCAAAGTTGAAAAATCAAAGAAAGTAAAACACTTTAAAGATGGATAAACTTTAAAAAACAACTGGAGCATTGAAATTTTGTGAAAATGCCCGTAGAGAGCTGGTGGTTCCCGCCATATTCGTCAAGGTTCCTACCAAGCCATTCTGATTACAAACTCTTAAAAATCAATAAAGAACTGTTAAACTATTCTGATTGAGTTTCTAAGACTGCAGGTTACAAAATTTGACATAAAAAAAACTCTTTGAATAGGCTTTGCAATCCCAACACAAACAGGACTTTTGGTAGAAAGTTTCCCATATCTTGCATGCTACATTGACCATTCCTTGATCTTGTAACATTGGAACTAGGAAATCCTTGTCATACTCAAATTTGTTCACCTTATGATAGCTTGTGTGATAATCAAATTTCGATTCCATTGAACATCTGAGTGGAGGAAGTTACATGGAAAGTGACTATATGTGCTCGAGCAATCTTCTTATCCAGTAAGCGTTGTTCCCTTGTCTGATTTTGGTTTGTTTTCTCCCAGAACCTGGATTTGCCTGGACTTTTATGAGATTAAATTTTAGGATTATTTGGCTTTCATGTGGAACAATTTCTGTTAATATTTTTCCATTGTAGTCCCTACCAAAGCTTGGCTCTTATTGTTGTTTTCCTTCCCCATAAGTGAAGGTTTGAATACAAGTCAGGAGTGCCTCTTTTCTTTTTCTTTTTCTTTTTATTTTTATTCTCTCAAAAAAATATAAGAATATGACTTGGTTAACATCTATTTAGTGGGATATGTTTCTATATGATTTAATGGTCAATAAACAGGCATTATCCCTTGTAGGGTTTGAATGTGCAATTTTACTTTTGTAGTTTTTATAAATTTATTTGATGATTTTCTACATTAAGAAGGAACACATTTGTTACTTCTTTTCATGTTATATGCAGTGTTGGTGTTCATACTGATTCAGAGCTTGAAGCTATGCAGCAGCGGATGGAATCTTCTCAACTGAAAACTTGCAATCTCACATCAAGTGACTTGGTGAAAGATCACCTGCGATATTTGGTAATGACATTCTTTGAATAAAATTCCCTGTTTACTCGTGTTTTTTTAAACCGGACTGATTTAACACTGGGTGCTAGTTGACTTTTAGGTTGAGTGGAATATATATTTATCATGGCATAAATTGGTACTTGTTGTATTGGATATTTCTCAAAGGTCGTATTCTTTTGCATTGTTCTGTTAGTCATGTAGATGCCCGACGAGTGTTGTCTGAGATGCTATGCTTTCTTAGTAAAAAGAAGCCTGAATCTTATGACATTCTCGGTGTTCCCATTCGGAATGTAGACAAATAGTACTCATAAACCATAAAACGTATAAGAAAGTCTTCAGGTTCTTGAAATGACAATCGACAAATTCAATTGAACAAAGTGGGCAATTGTATCTTGTTCACATTGAAATTGCTGTATTTTCTTGGATATCCATAATACTTGACTTAGATAATATTGTGTGTGTAACTTTGTTGTGAATTTATTTCAGATGGGAGGCAAATTAAATGTTCCAAATGAGGTTCTATGCCGCTTTATATTCCCAGAGAGGCCTGGTACTCTGATGAAGTTCTTGCACACTTTCAGCCCTCGCTGGAACATCAGTTTATTCCACTATCGTGGACAGGTTAGCTCTTGTAGTATTTTGTTCTGTAGATGCTTATGTTACTATGGTTGCATTAGATTGAGAAATTTCACCCTTCACAATTCCTGAAACCGTGATTGCTGCCTTTTGCCTCCATCAGGGTGAAACTGGTGCAAACGTATTAGTTGGCATTCAGGTTGCCAGCTCTGAAATGGATGAGTTCCACAGTCGTGCCAGCGGTCTTGGATACGACTATGTTGTAGTAACAGATGATGATGATTTCCTGCTTTTGATGCATTGACCTGAACCACCCCCCTGTGATTTAGACATGGATTGACTCAAGAAGGCTAGATGGTACATTTATAGTATTGAGCGCTATAGAGAGAAAACCAAGATCTCTGGACTCATCAGCAGAGCGAGATGATGCGTTCTATGCAAATGTCCACCACTTCTTGTATGTTGCCGTTTTTTTTCTAATAATTATCCTTGTTACTATGTATAACTGACTTTGGTTCACTGTGAGGAGAGTGTTTCCTCTTGTATATTAGTTACTAGTACCGCAGTAGAGGAAAACAGTTGCTTAGAAGGATCTTTGTGGTTTCATTTATATGTGCTAGGGATGCAATTTGATGAGTTCAAGTTATAAGCATTGTGTATGCCTTTTTTTCCCCTGAAGTTGTTGAACAGTAGTACAAATATGGTCTTATTTACTCCTATGTGTCTTGCCATAATGGTTTTTGCATTATTTTTGACTATTCAATGCGCACATATTTTGGTGAATCTTGCTTTTGTAATCATTCAATGACATGCCATGATCAGCAGGAGAATCATTGCACCATCTAGTAGTGAAAGTTGCACAGTAGCTTGATGATGGTCATAAAGCAGACACAGACTAATAATTTGCGCATGGAGTCTATAGAATGAAAGCTAGCAAGATGAAGCCGGAAATGATAATTTTAGGCCCTTGGATATTAATTTAAAATATTCTTTTATGATATGTTTGATCACGATGAATTTGATTTTTGTTTTAGTGCTTTTGCATATTACATGTCTGTTCTGCATTCTTTTGCTTTCCAGGTTTGGTTGAAATTGCTCTCTGTTGTAAGAACAATTTGTCAAGGGCACGTTACTTAGGTCCCAGATAAGCTGAGAAAAATGTGTTTTGCTATTGAAAAAGCATCTACTTTTCCCTGAAATTCTCCAAAAGTGATTAGAATCTCTTAACTAAAACAAATATCACCTCCTCCAAATTTGCTCAACAAAGTGAATACACTTTCAGTTAGCCTAATACAGATAGGATAACAAAAGAAACAAGACAAAATGCTTGAGCTTTGTGAGGTGCTTAACATGCCTCATTCCTAGCAAATGAACAGCTTTATGGGAACTGCAATCTTCAAGACAGCTATGCCACTTTGACTATATTCACTACCTACTTGACCTTTTTAAGTTCCCACCACCTGCATCAATCTCCATATCCCTCCTCTTCTCTGTGTAGTTTTTGAAGTTGAAACAGAAGAAAATGGTGAAAGTTTCAAATGAGCTTCTGGGTTATCTTGCCCTTCTTGTGTTTGTCTTCTCTATGGCCAATGGACAGCCTCTTGTTCCAGCGCTATGCATATTTGGGGATTCTGTTGTTGATGTGGGGAACAACAACAACCTCACTACCTTAATTAAGGCCAATTTCCCTCCTTACGGAAGAGACTTTGTCACACACAGACCAACTGGAAGATTCTGCAATGGAAAACTGGCCACAGACTTCACTGGTACAATTCTTAGAACCCAATCACTTCTTCATTACTTCTTGTTTATCTGTCAAGAGCTAATATTTGCTTTGTTTTCTTCATTCACAGCTGAATATCTTGGGTTCAACTCATACCCCCCAGCTTACCTTAGCCCGGAAGCAAAAGGGAGAAACCTCTTGACTGGAGCTAACTTTGCTTCAGCTGGTTCTGGTCTCTATGACAGCACTGCCCAGTTATATGTAAACATTTACATCCAAAACTAACCCAACTCTTTGTCTCTCTTTCTCAGTCTACATTCACAGTTATAAACACACATACACAATAATAATTTAACTTGAGGACATGAATTCTGTTCTTTTGGTTGTAGAGCTCCATCACATTGACACAACAGTTGAATAACTACAAGGAGTATCAGAAGAAAGTTGAGAATATGGTGGGAAGAGACAGAGCCAATAACATATTCTCTGGAGGAATCCATCTTTTGAGTGCAGGAAGCAGTGATTTTATCCAGAATTACTACATCAATCCCATACTCAACAGAATTTACTCACCGGATCGGTTCTCTGACCTTCTCATGTCATCCTACTCTAATTTCATCCAGGTATTATTACTCTAAGTTCAGTTCAGTATGGTTAATCAAGACCGTGCTTCATGATTTAGTGTTTTCATAAGATAAAAGTTACCTAACATGTACTGCAACATTCTTGCAGAATCTGTATAATCTTGGGGTGAGAAGGATTGGAGTGACAACCTTACCACCAACTGGATGCTTGCCTGCAGCCATCACTTTATTTGGGGGAGGAAGTAACAACTGTGTCGAAAGGTTGAACCGCGACGCTATTTCTTTCAACAACAAACTGAATAGCACATCTCAAAGCCTGTTGAGTAGACTTCCTGGTCTCAAACTTGTGGTCTTTGATATCTACCAACCTCTGTTGGATATGATCACAAGACCAACTGACAATGGTAATGTGCCTGTTCTGCAAAAAAAAAAAGTGATGAAAAATAATTCCAATTGAATTTTTGAAATACAGTTGGAAAGTTGCATGTTTGTCATGCAATTTCCAGCTCACATATATAAAGATCAAACCATTACATGCAGGATTGTCACAACTGAACATAAAGACTTACGTATTTTTCAGGTTTTTTCGAGTCAAGAAGGGCTTGCTGTGGAACGGGGACAATAGAAACCGCGGTGCTATGTAATGCAAGGTCTCCGGGGACATGCTCCAATGCCACAGCTTATGTGTTCTGGGATGGATTCCATCCCTCTGAAGCTGCTAATGAAGTCTTGGCTGGCGATCTACTCGAACAGGGAATCACCCTCATCTCCTGAACTTATCATGTACGCATGTTACAGCAACTTAATTTGCTTAATAAGATAGTTACTGTTTGCATAATGAATACTTCTGTAAAAATCTGATAACAATCGAAATAATTGTTGAAAAATATAGGCATGCAGTAGAGAATAGAGATGGCAAGAGTGTTGTGCAACAAAAGAAAGTTATAACAATGAGACTCTTATACTGAAAACTCAAGAACTTTCATTGAATATATAAGTACTGAAAACAAACCTACTGGACTAATTCCTAAACTAACATCATAAAGGGAGAAAAACATAGAACTAGCACATCTACCCTAGGCTAATATCAATAACTCTAACAAACGGCTTCGACAGCGAGCCTATACTGCCCACATTTGCAACCAGTTGGGCCAAAAGTGTCTTCAGTGACATTAACAGCACAGCTTCCCTTGCCAACACACAGATTTCTGAGCACAGACAAAGTGTTAGGAGACTCGCAACTGCCTTTCACAAATTCACCACAACTGCCTTTTGGTTCACCAAAGCTTGCAAACTTTATGTCTGATATAACTCTCTCACCTTGGCAAGATAGTTCCAAATTCACACCTTCATTAGCATTTGCACAAATCCTTCCCACGGTAACAGTCTGGAAGTTGACAAGAAGAGGAGTTCCTCCCATTTCTTCGAACAAAACCAACTCATTCTTGTCTTCGTTCAGAAACTCTCTTGGAATATGGTACCATCGCTGAGAAGATTTCCCACAGTTGGTGACACACTTATCAGCCCCGTAAGCTCCGCGATAATCGCACTTGTGAACATCATCACAGCCATTTTCACCAGCAAGATAGCTTGGCCAGTATCTCCCAATGCTTCTGCCATTCACCCATGCATGTCCTTTGCCCAAACCCAACAAGTCCACCACAACTGGATCAGTGCCCAATGGAGCCTTGAAGCTTGTCTGAAAGAGAACAATTATATTTTCATATCAGCAAACTGCTTATGAAACATAAGACAAAACATATATAAGACAGCAAAAAACAAAATATAAGACAGCAAATACATTACCTTGTACCAGACAAGCATCCTGTTCGATGGCAAATTTTCTGATTGCCAAGGGTGTTTTGGATTAGTACCAGGTAGGTATAACTCCATCTTTTCACCATGTAAGCCGATGTGATAAACCCATTTACTGTTATCTAACACCATCTTTATCACCTCATTGTTCTTAGTAGCAAACAATCTAACTGGTCCATGAATTCCTGTCCTGATCTCTTCAAATTTGGCACCGTAGTTCTACAAAACCATGTCAAAAATTTGTTAAATATATAACAAGATGATACTCAAAAGACTAAAAGAGAATGCAATTGTACTTACAGGCAATCCAGCAGTGACACTAAGCAAAACTATTTCATTGGTTCCGAGCTTTAATTTTGCATTTGTTTCAAATATGAAATGATTATGACCATCTGGACTATATTTTGATCCTGAAATCCCAATTAACATTCTGTTAGTTAACCCCCCAACAGACAAAACTGGATTCAGATAAACAACAAAACTGCGTTTCTTACCAATGTGCTTTCCATTTAGAAAAGCATGAACTATGTGGCCATCGGTGTGTACATGAAGCGTTGTGTCAAGACCCCAAAGAGGATCACTTTCTTGCATTTCAACACTATCAGAAAACAATAGACTCAAAATAAGTAAAACAAAAACAAAATGTAGATTAAAGCATAGATATGGATGAACTGATTAGGAATGGAAGGGAATGTGCATTATATTACCTAGTCAAGTACCACAAGTAGTCAGAAGTGTCATTGAAGAATTTTTGGTCCAATAGTTCAGTTGTAGCCAATGCATTTCCCTGAGCAAGAACAGTGTCAAGGTTCATTAAGTTCTCAGGCCTCCATGTCCATTTCAATGAATAGGGTTCCTCTTCATCATCAGCTTCATTTCCTTTCTTCACCATGACTGATGTTTGGGTGTTAACCTTGGCAGTATTATAAACTTCTTTGAAGCAATCAGGGAGAATGCTAACAGACCAACCAGGAACATTGTATTCAGTGTTTTCAAAGGTGAGTTTTTGATCTTCATTAGCAGCATTTGCAAAGAAACAACTTTGTTTTCCTTCATATCTGTAAACAGTTGACTGCAAGTGAAACCATATATATAGTCACTAGTCAGTCACACACACACACACACATATATATATATAATCACCTATAAGTTTTTTTTAAGTGGATTTAAATCATTTTAAAACTTACATATAACTGATTTCCATAATCAATATCTTCCCTTGCACCATAAGTAAGGGTCTTCTCCATGGCGTAAAGGAGTTCATGAAGCTTCTTAAGATGACCCCACTTAGGTTGATTCAAATTACCTATATACATCAAAAAAATTCACAATACAAATCAAATAAATTTCCAAATATTATGCAAAATTAAAATATAACATTGATAATAATATTATTACCATATTCATCAAGTGGGGCATTATAGTCATATGTTGTGGAAATGTATGGTCCACCAGCAACCCTTCCAAAATTTGTCCCACCATGGTACTAAGAAGAACAAGAACCATTAATGTTAGAACTCTAATTAATTACTATTTTGATTACAGTTTTAAAGTAATTTGAAGTATAATTAATTTACTAAGTACACTAACCATGTAGTAATTTTGAAGTGTACCACCAAGTTGGTAGAATCTAGCAACTGCAAAGGCAACATCTTCTGCTGTCCTGTATGGATCTTTCATGCCCCAACTCTTAAACCTATAGATTTGATTTTTACATAAAATCATTAATATATATATACATATATGATAATATTTTTTTATAGCTAAAGAGTTTGAAATACAATTTAAATACTCCTTGAGCCAAACCCGAAGAGCACCCTAGTTTTTGGAATTCATAGCCATAAGAAGAAAACAAGAAGAGTAAACAAACCATCCAGTCCAGTTCTCTGTCCACATCTTGGGGACCTTTCTGTTGGGTTGAAATTGATCACAGTAATAACCATTACATGTATTAATCTACATGTCAAGAATGAAATCCAATTAGTAACCAAATAAATAAATATACATTTTGTTTTTGAAAATATATATTTTTACATAATTAAAGACAAAGAATATATATACCATTGGCTCTGGAGCATCATTTTGTTGGCACATGATCCATGGCACCCCAACATTGTAGCTTTCAGCCAAATTAGCACACCAATCTATATATTTCTTTCCATCTTCTCCAAAAGACCATTCAATATTTCCATATTCGTTTTCGATCTTTTTTAATTCAAAATTAGAAAAATATATTATTAGAATAAAGTAATTAATACCTAAAACATTGAATTTTTTGCAAAAAGAAATTAAAGTCACAAATTAACCTGAGCTAATATAATAGGTCCTCCTTGTGTGGCAAAGAGCTTCTCATGTTTCAACTTGTCCACAATCAGTGTGGTGAAATTTTGCATTTCATTCTGATTTTTGAAAATCAAAACAAAACCCAAAAGAAAAAGGGTCAACAACAATATATATATTCTATAAAATAAAATCTCAATAAAATAAATAAAATTGGTGTGAAATAATTACCTTAAATGCATCATTGTTTGTCCTTAGATGCATGTCTGGAATGTTAGTTAACCAAACAGGCAATCCTCTACGAAACAAAATAACATTTTCACATAAATATTAATATTAATTAATTTCCATACAAATTCATTAACAATAATAATAAAACGTATATTTTGAATTACCCGAAATTCCATTCAGCACAAACATATGGTCCAATTCGAAGAATTGCATACAAGCCAGCGTCATGGACAGTCTTAATGAATCTAACCAGATTCAGATTTCCTGAAAAATCATACTAAACACACACACAAAATAATAATTAGTATGACATTTTTAGAAAATCAGTATTAATTAATAAGTAATATAAAGAACCTGACGACGTAGAGGCTCGTGTGCATTCCAGAACACGTAAGTCTCAATTGCGTTGAGACCACCCTCTTTGGCTTTCTTAATCAAGTCTGGCCACATCTGTATATAATTGCAAAATCAAGCAAGCACAATTAATTAGTTAATTAATAATATGTTAACATATTCGTTAAACAAAAAGAAAGAAAGTGCATGGACTTAATTACCTCAGCAGTGCTACGAGGGTAGTGAATGGAGCCTGATACAATAAGCTTCCTTTCTCCATTGATCGTTAATGCTCGATCATCGTATGATAAATCAATGGCATATGAAGCAGCAGCCAACAAAGCAAACACAAAGAGACTACAGAGAGACAGATTAACTCCAATTCTCGCCATTTTCATTTGCAATGGAGAGATGAAGAGGAAATGTGTGATTTATGAAGCCAAGTAGTGTATCTGTGGGGGGTATTTATAGTGAAGGAAATGGAGAAATGATAATGTTCAACGTTTTAGAGAGATAATTATTGATATTAACATTCAATCTATCTTTGATAAAACTTTTATCAATCAATGAATTTGTACGTAAAGTCAGTCTGCTGTCACCTTTGAATATTTGATAAGTGAATTGCTCATTTTAATCTTAAGTTATGATAATGATTAGCCATGCATGAAGCTAGGGAGTGAGTGAAAGCCAAAATGATAATCATACTTGATCAATTCATCTAAGTTATAATTATCGTGTGATAATGATAGATTAGTGGATCGGAAGATGCAGATGTAGTAGAGCTTTATTCCAAGTGTACAACATTCTAATAGACAAAGACAAAGAATTGAAGGAGGAATGGAATTCTGCTTCTTAGTTTAGACTGGGTTTAATTATCACTAAGAGAAGCCTAATATACGATTAAAAATGAAAAGATAGATTCAGCAGCTGAATTAAGAAATTGGGCCTAATCATATGTTAACAGGCGTAAAAGGACTAGAATTGGGCTATTAGTTGGGCCTAATCATGATTCAGGTACCAGTTCGATACCAGAACTGGGCCGAGTTGGGCATTAACAAAGCCTTAAGAAATCATACTATAGCCTGAGCAATCTGTCCCTACATTCCACATGGACATCCACGTGGAGCATTGCCGTACCTTACTTCCTGGTATCAGTCACCGACGGGCGACAACTTCCCTTCCCCGTCGTCTTACATCGCCTCGGCTTAAAACGTGATTTGACGTGTCGTCCAACGCTGGCATGCAAACCACGTGTCGTGTCCGACGAACACGTCACCACGTGGCGGCTACAGACAGCAGAAACCATCCGCGTGTTAATCACTTGCAGAGATCAAGACATATGTTTGTGTGAGAGAGAAGATAAAATACTCAAGTAAATATATGAATTTTGTAATCATAAAGAAATTGCCTTTGAAGCAACAAACAAAAGAGATTTGTCAAATTGCATAAAGAAAGAAGGGAATTGGTAGCATCAATCGATGAGCAAACTGAAATCCAGCAACTTTGCTAGTGGTTCTGATTATTCTTAAAAAAATCCAGTAACTTTGATATATGTAAGAAATTGAAGAATAGGGAGATGGAAGATATCAGACCATCCATTTCAACGAGGGGATTGGAGACCTTGATCTTATCAAACTCGATTACCATTTTCGTCTGCTTCAACTGCTCCGCTGCCTGTATGAGTTTTGATGGAATGACTTTAGCGGCATCAGGCAATATTTGTAAAAACTATAGAAGGCTTCACAAGTGAAAGGGTTTCTCCCGATTTCTAATCAGGTCCTTGTAATGATCAAGCTTGAAGAAGCCCAAGTATCAGCATAGTGAGAAACTGACAAGAAGTGTGAACAAGTAGTACTCTAGGGAGAGTAGTTGGTCTTTGAATGAAAAGTCTAGCTTGTTATACAGTTTTTATTACAGAAACTCTCAAGTCCTGTCACTGATGATAGGCATGCATGCAGTAGAGATGGCAAATGTGTTGGGAAACAAAATAAATGTATAAAAATGAGACTTAATATATTGAAATTTCAAGAACTTTTCATTGAACATATAAGTACTGAAAACAAACCTACTGGAGTACTAATTCCTAAACTAATATCCTAACGGGAGAAAAACATAGAACTAGCACATCTTCTACCCTAACTTAATATCAATCTCTCTAACAAATGGCTTCGACAGCGAGCCTATACTGCCCACATTTGCAACCAGTTGCGCCAAGAGTGTCTTCAGTCACATTAACAGCACAGCTACCCTTGCCAACACACAGATTTCTGAGCACAGACAAGGTGTTAGGAGACTCACAACTGCCTTTCACAAATTCACCACAACTGCCTTTTGGTTCACCAAAGCTTGCAAACTTTATGTCTGATATAACTCTCTCACCTTGGCAAGATAGTTCCAAATTCACACCTTCGTTAGCATTTGCACAAATTCTTCCCACAGTAACTGTCTGGAAGTTGACAAGAAGAGGAGTTCCTCCCATTTCTTCGAACAAAACCAACTCGTTCTTGTCTTCGTTCAGAAACTCTCTTGGAATATGGTACCATTGCTGAGAAGATTTCCCGCAGTTGGTGACGCACTTATCAGCCCCGTAAGCTCCTCGATAATCGCACTTGTGAATATCATCACAACCATTTTCACTAGCAAGGTAGCTTGGCCAGTATCTCCCAATGCTTCTGCCATTCACCCATGCATGTCCTTTGCCCAAACCCAACAAGTCCACCACAACTGGATCAGTACCCAATGGAGCCTTGAAGGTTGTCTGAAACAGAACAATTAGATTTTTTCCATATCAGCAAATGCTTTTGAAACATAAGACAAAACATATATAAGACAGCAAAATACATTATTACCTTGTACCAAACAAACATCCTGTTTGATGGCAGATTTTCAGATTGCCAAGGGTGTTTTGGATTAGTACCAGGTAGGTATAACTCCATCTTTTCACCATGTAAGCCGATGTGATAAACCCATTTACTGTTATCTAACACCTTCTTTATCACCTCATTGTTCTTAGTAGCAAACAATCTAACCGGTCCATGAATTCCCGTCCTGATCTCTTCGAATTTGGCACCGTAGTTCTACAAAACCAGGTCAAAATTTGTTATATATATATATATATGTTTAAGTTGAAGATAATACTCAAAAGACAGAGAATGCAATTCTACTTACAGGCAATCCAGCAGTGACACTAAGCAAAACTATTTCATTGGTTCCGAGCTTTAGTTTTGCGTTTGTTTCAAATATGAAATGATTATGACCATCTGGACTATATTTTGATCCTGAAATCCCATTAACATTCATTCTGTTAGTTAACCCCCAACAGACAAAACTGGATTCAGATATACAACAAAACTGCATTTCTTACCAATGTGCTTTCCATTTAGAAAAGCATGAACTATGTGGCCATCGGTGTGTACATGAAGCGTTGTGTCAAGACCCCAAAGAGGATCACTTTCTTGAATTTCAACACTAAGAAGAAGAACAAAATCAGTAAAACAAAAGCAAAATGTAGATTAAAGCATATATATATATTGATGAACTGATTAGGAATGGAAGGGAATGTGGATTATCTTACCTAGTCAAGTACCACAAGTAGTCAGAAGTGTCATTGAAGAATTTTTGGTCCAACAGTTCAGTTGTAGCTAATGCATCTCCTTGAGCAAGAACAGTGTCAAGGTTCATTAAGTTCTCAGGCCTCCATGTCCATTTCAATGAATAGGGTTCCTCTTCATCATCAGCTTCATTGCCTCTCTTCACCATTACTGATGTTTGGGTGTTAACCTGCCATTTTTATATTTTAAAAAAAAAAAAAAAACATGCTCATAACATCAGTCACAGAATCATGATCACTTCATGCACACACATACGCAGTCGTGAAACTAATTATATATATTACCTTCGCAGTGTTATAAACTTCTTTGAAGCAATCAGGGAGAATGCTAACAGACCAACCAGGAACATTGTATTCAGTGTTTTCAAAGGTGAGTTTTTGATCTTCATTAGCAGCATTTGCAAAGAAACAACTTTGTTTTCCTTCATAAATGTAAACAGTTGACTGCAAGTGAAACCATATAGATAGTCAGTCACATATTATATATATATACATAATCAGGTATAAGTTAGATTTAAATCATTTTAAAACTTACATATAACTGATTTCCATAATCTGTATCTTTCCTTTCACCATAAGTAAGGGTCTTCTCCATGGCATAAAGGAGTTCATGAAGCTTCTTAAGATGCCCCCACTTAGGTTGATTCAAATTACCTATATACAACAAAATTCACAATTACTACAAATCAAATAAATTTCCAAATATTATGCAATTCACAATTACTACAAATCAAATAAATTTCCAAATATTATGCAAAATTAAAATATGACATTGATATTATTACCATATTCATCAAGTGGGGCATCATAGTCATAGGTTGTGGAAATGTATGGACCACCAGCAACCCTTCCAAAATTAGTCCCACCATGGTACTAAAAACAAGAACCATTAAATGTTAATTAGAATTCTAATTAATTACCATTTTTTATTATAGTTTTAAAGTAATTTGAAGTATTTTTTATTTACTAGGTAAACTAACCATGTAGTAGTTTTGAAGGGTGCCACCAAGTTGGAAGAATCTAGCAACTGCAAATGCAACATCCTCTGCTGTCCTGTGTGGATCTTTCATGCCCCAATTCTTAAACCTATAGTTTGATTTTTACACAAAGTCATTAAAATATATATATGATATATTATTTTTGATATATGAGAACAATCCTCAAGCTACTTCTTGAGCCAAGAAAACAAAAAGAGTAAACAAACCAGCCAGTCCAGTTCTCTGTCCACATCTTCGGGACATTTTTTTTGGGTTGAAATTGATCACAATAATAACCATTACATGTGTTAATCTGCATGTCAAGGATTAGATCCAATTAGATACCAAATAAATAAATACATTTATTTTTGAAGATATATTTTTACATAATTAAACACAAAGAATTTATACCATTGGCTCTGGAGCATCATTTTGTTGACACATGATCCATGGCACCCCAACCTTGTAGCTTTCAGCCAAATTAGCACACCAGCCTATATATTTCTTTCCATCATCTCCATAAGACCATTCAATATTTCCATATTCATTTTCGATCTTTTTTTAATTCAAAATTAGAAAAATATATTATTGTTAGAGTCATAAATAATTAATAAAAGTAATTAATACCTAAAACAATAAAATTATTAATGTAACAAAGAAATTAAAGTCACAAACTTGAGCTACAATAATAGGTCCTCCTTGCGTGGCAAGCAGCTTCTTATGTTTCATCATGTCCACAATCAGTGTGGTGAAATTTTGCATTTCATTCTGATTTTTGAAATCAAAACAAAACCCAAAAAGAAAAATATCAGAAAAGTAATTAAACAATAATATATATATTGTTGAAAATATCAATAAAAATAATTAAAATTGGTGTACCTTGAATGCATCATTGTTTGTCCTCATATGCATGTTTGGAATGTTTGTTAACCAAACAGGCAATCCTCTACAAAACAAAAGGAAAATTCACATCAATGTTGAAATTAATTTTCATATAAATTCATTAAAAATTTAATAAAATGCAAAAAAAAGAAGGAAATTTTGAATTACCCAAAATTCCATTCAGCACAAACATATGGTCCAATTCGAAGAATAGCATACAAGCCAGCTTCATGGATAGTCTTAATGAATCTAACTAGATCCAGATTTCCTGAGAAATCATACTAAACAAAACACAGAAAAATAAATAAATTAGTATCACATTTTTTGCAAATCCAATACTAATTAGTAAGTAATATATAAAGAACCTGACGACGTAGTGGCTCGTGTGCATTCCAGAACACATAAGTCTCAATTGTGTTGAGACCACCCTCCTTGGCTTTCCTAATCAAGTCTGGCCACATCTGTATATAATTTCAAAATTAATCAAACATAATTAGTTACTTAGTTAATTAATAATATGTTAAACAAAAAAAATGAAAGTGGGCTGAATTACTTCAGCAGTACTACGAGGGTAGTGAATGGAGCCTGATACAATAAGCCTCCTTTCTCCATTGATCGTTAATGCTCGATCATCGTATGACACGTCATTGGCACATGAAGCAGCAGCAACGAACAAAGCAAACACAAAGAGACTACAGAGAGACAGATTAACTCCAATTCTCGCCATTTTCACTTGCAATGAAGAGATCGATGAAGAGGAAATGTACGTGTGATTTGTGAAGCTAAGTAGTGTATCTGTGGGGGTATTTATAGTGAAGGAAATGGTGAAATGATAATGTTCAACGTTTTAGAGAGATAATTATTAATATTAACATTCAATCTATCTTTGGTAAAACTTTTATCAATCAATTATTTGTACGTACGTGAGGTCTGCTATATATCACCTTTGAATATTTGATAAATGAAGTTCATTTTAATCTTGAGTTATGATAATGATTAGCCATGGAGTGAGCGAGCGAGTGAGTGATAAATGTTGTCTTTGGTTTTGGTAATTAATGAAAGCCAAAATGATAATCATACTTAATTAATTCATCTAAGTTAGAATTATCATGTGATAATATTAATTATTCTCTATGATAGATAGATAATTAGTTGATCGGATCTAGATGTAGTAGATCTTTATTCCAAGTATACAACATTCTAATGGAAGAGGAGAAAGAATTAGAGGAGGAATGGAATTCTGGTTCTCAGTATTAGTTATTCACTTAAGACTGTGTTTAATTATCACTAGGAGAAGCATAATGTACGATTAGGGCCTAATCATTTGTTAACAGGAGCATAAAGAGACTAGAATTGGGCCATTAGTTGGGCCTAATTATGATTCGGGTACCAGTTCGAATCCAGAACCCATTTCCTGGGCCGAGTTGGGCCTTAATCCAAGCATTAAGAAATCATACTATGGACTTCGACATTGCTCAGGCTGTCCCTACATTCCAAGTGGACATCCACGTGGAGCAGTACCGTACCCTACTTACAACCGACAGGCAACAGCTTCGCCTTCGGGAGTCGGGACATGAAAGGTTGGCTTATATCGCCTCAGTTTAAAATATGTCTTGACGTGTCGCCCACCGCTGGCATGTAAACCACGTGTCATCTCCGACGAAGATAACACCACGTGGCAGCTACAGACAGCAGAAACCATCTACGTGTTAATCACTTGCAGAGATAAAGACCCTCGAGCGACGATATATAGAGCATGCTGCTTAGCCTAAGTTAAACACACGCGAGAATCCAATATTTTCCAGTGTTTAATGGCGTCTAGGCAGGAAAAAGAAGAAAGAGCAGAGGCAGCTGCGGCAATTGCTGCCACCGATTTGAGAGATGCTAACAGATTAAGTGAGGACGAAGAAGGAGAGAACAGAAAGAGAGATGATCAGCCTGACCAGGAGAGACCAGGCGTTATTGGGTCTGTTTTGAGGGTGGTTCAAGAAAAATACGAGCACGCCAAAGAGGTGGTTGTTGGCAAGAGTGAAGAAACTGCGGAGTCGACAAAGGAGAAAGCAAATGCAGCGGCAGAGAAAATGAAGGAGGAGAAAGATTACGTCACCGAGAAGGCAAGAGAAACCACAGATAGCGCTGCACAGAAGGCTACAGAGTACAAAGATCAAACCAAGGAGAAGGCAGAGGAGAAAACAGAGGAGATGAAAGAGAAGACGAATGAGACAAAGGAGGCTGCGAAGGGAAAGACAGAGGAGATGAAAGAGAAGACCAAGGAAAAGGCTGGTGAGTATAAGGATTATGCAGCCGAGAAGGCGAATGAGACAAAGGAGGCTGCGAAGGGGAAGACAGATGAGATGAAAGGGAAGACGAATGAGACAAAGGAGGCTGCGAAGGGAAAGACAGAGGAGATGAAAGAGAAGACCAAGGAAAAGGCTGGTGAGTATAAGGATTATGCAGCCGAGAAGGCGAATGAGACAAAGGAGGCTGCGAAGGGGAAGACAGAGGAGATGAAAGAGAAGGCCAAGGACACGGCAGAGAAGACCAACGAAAAGGCTGGCGAGTATAAGGATTCCGAGAGCGAGAAGGCGAGGGAGACGAAGGATTATACGGCTGAGAAAGGGTTTGAGGGGAAGGAAGCGGCTGTTGGGAAGCTTGGTGAGTTAAAGGAAAGTGCTGCTGAGGCTGTATGGAAGGCTATGGATCTTATTTCTGGTAAAAAAGAAGAAACCAAACAGAAAACAGAAGAAACTAAAGAGGCAACCAAGGTTAATTAATTAGCCTATCATTTCTATTTTTATTTCATTATATATTCATTAGGTGAACTATTCTAATGAAGAGCTGGTTCCATTGCTAATAGGAAAAACTGAGCGACACCGAGGAGGCAGCAAGACAGAAGATGGAAGAACTGAAGCTTGCAGGGGGGGAATATAAAGAAGACGATGATGACCGAGAAGCTAGAGACAAGAAAGCCGGAAAGTGAGACCATTTTAGTTTTTTCTTTCAATTTTCTTTTGAGTTTTTGAGTAAATTAATGTACTTTTATATTTGTTTTGGGAAATATAATTTGTTAGGGGGAATGAAGCAAGAAGTACTATTTTTAGCTCAATTGGGAGCATGACAGAGGCAATCAAGTCAAAGCTGACACAACCGTCGGACATGGAGAAGAAAGGGGAGGAGCAGCTCGACCGCGGAGAAGTGGAGAGCGGAAGTGGTGAGAAGATGATCACACTGGAAGAACCTCCTCCTGGAGCTGTGGCTGCTACTCTCAAAGAGTCTGATCAGATGGCCGGTCAGACTTTCAATGATGTTGGAGGGTTGGATGATGAGGGCGTCATTCACCTGGAAATCAAGAGGCGTCCTGCCGATGATAAGTAATCAATCATGGTAGTCATGCGACGTCGTTTGGTTTGTTTTTTAAACTTATGAGCCTGTCGCTTTGTAGTATTTGTTCTTCTTTCCCCCCTGTTTTGTGTCATTGTGTGTACAATAAAGACTTGATCTTTGGCTTATTATGGAACAAAGTAGTTGGTCTTTAAGATTTTATTTTGAATTAGTATGTGTTAGAATGATGATGGGACTAAAATAAAGATTGCAAATTGAGAGCAGATTTGTGGAGATATGGATGGTTTTGCGACTTGCGAGGTTTCTCAATCTAGCGGGTTTCTCTCTTAACGGCTTTTTTAGAGAGCCAATCGAGAAGGATGTGCTTAGTTACTCCTTTTTTGTTCTTTTTTTAAATGTGGGCTTTTGGCTTATAGAACGACTGCACGTAAGAGCCCATGGGCTGGTTAACCAAATCCTAACGAGCTTCTCAAACCTATTTGACTTGTTAAAAGCCCAAAGGCGAAATGATGGGTTCCATAGCCTAGTCGGAACAACCACAGTTTTTGTTCTGTTGGGACAACAAAATATATTCGTTTTTGTTCTGTTGGGGCAACGAAATATATTGAGAGCAATCATAATAGTATAATTGTGGTATAAATTTGTTTTGTTGGGGTAACGAAATATATTGAGAGCAATTGTATATAAATTTGTTGAGGTCAATAAAATGTATTGGTGGTTGTGTTTGGATATTAATCACAATAGTATAATTGTGGTATAAATTTGTTTTGTTGGGGTAACAAAATGTATTGAGAGCAATTACATGTAAATTTGTTGAGGTCAACAAAATGTATTGGTGGATGTGTTTTGTTGATGTGTTTGGATATTTTGTTTATCTGGCGGTGTCAATAAAATATATTGGTACAAATGTAAATTTGGTGGTTTGGTTTTTAAGTGTAGTTAAGGTGGGATGTATTTTTCCCTTTTTGGTGTACTTGTGAGTATGGTGAAAGTGGGGCCCATCAAGTAAGCAAACATAGGGCATGTCAAATTTGACGACTCCCTAATTCATTCATTTAGAATTGTAAAGTCTATAATTTGAATCCAAAATTTTTATTTTTTTTATTTTTAAAATTTGTGTGATTTTTTTTCTCATTTTATAAACTTTAGAAAATTGTAGAGCCTAAAAATCGGGCAAGTCATTGTTCATACCATACATGTTCTCAACAAATTTAGGACTATAATTGCATTATTGTAAAGTTTTTTAATCCATACTCTATTATATGAGACAATATACCATCATGTCCAAACAAAATGTAACCATTGTGGTAACTGTCAACGACCATAATTTAGTGGGCCAAAATTGTAGTCTCAACTCTATTTAACTTGTGAAAAGCCCAAGGGCCGAATGATGGGTCCAATAGCCTAGTCAGTGTCTCACCGACAGTGAGACCCGAATTGTAAACAAATTATCGTCATTGTCGGGGCAGGTGTTGACATGTCGGATTCCAATGCAAATCTCAATACATTACAGGTGCTAAATCTATTCTATTACCCTGCCCATGAGCGCAGAGATTCAATTCGTATCATCCCAAAATCTATTGTATTTACTCAACAAGAAATAAATGTGATTCTGGTATATCAATAAGTAGTTTCTGTATCCAACAGCAATGAAGGATAGAAAACACGTACGTAAATGGAACAAACAATAAATGCTTAAATAGTTTGTAAATAAGGGTCTCATTCCACCAGTTTTATATTGGTGGGATGTGTATACAACCAATATTTGTGTGCGGTTGTGATTCCTGTCAAACCTAACCAGCAGCATTACCATATCTTAGACATCCAATCCCATTCACATCCACAAAATAAGCATTGAATCCAAATCGTCAGGGGGGAAAAATCATGCTTTGAAAGAATCTCAGACTCTCAGCTGTCGCAGGAAAACATCGAATATAGAGTTGCTTAAAGTCATGTAGGCTGATGTCCAACCTCAATGAACTACTTGGAGAATTTACTACTGGAAGGGTGATCTTTGACTGTCTTACAATCTGCATTGATAGCAATATTCCCCATTCCAACCTCCATTGCCTCCCTCTCATCCTTGTCACTTTTCTTTTTCTCCGAGTCCAAAGTCTGGTCTTCTTTAGAAGGCATAGATGGCTCTAAAAGGCGAGGGCCTGCATTGATCCATGGATGAAGAAGGCAATGAGCTGCTGTTGGCCGCTTCTCTGGGACAAAGTCAAGAATGGGAACAAGGAAGTCCATCATGTCATTTGCATCCTTTTCACTGAATTCATACTTCTCTGTGAGAACCTTATTCAAGGGCCAGAAACGCAACCGACGGATATGTCTCAAGTCACCATATCGGTTAAAAAGTTCACGGGAGTAGCGACCACCTAAAGCAATCTGAGAATGAGTTCAGATAAATTGTACGTTAGATGCAAGTTTCTTATGAGGTGAATTTCTCTTAAGGGGGAGAGCTATTTATCTCACCTTACGTGGCATCATTCCAAGAAGCTCCATCATCAATGCTAAGTGATCCTGATACAAATTGAGAAGAATGTTTAATTTGTTAAGCATGCTTGAAGCATGAAAAAAAAGGGAACATCTCAGAAGTTTATTGCTCACAAGGCCAAATCAACCAGTTGCAAAAAAAAATATACAGCTCAAGCAAATATAACAAAGAAAATCCATCTCACAGGGTAACAACAAAATGTATCACAGCTTAATAAGCATAATCAGCCTTTCCTCAAAAACATCCACATCTTATATTTTAAAATGAGGGGAAAACAGTCAAACACTCAACGAAAAGCTAAACACATGGAAGTTTTCTGCCGCGGAAAGATATCCACAAATTAGATGCTTTAATAAGAATAACTAGGCATAGGATCCAATTAGCAGCCCATCCATCAGATAGATTAGATCCTCGATGACAACATCATCATATACTTAGTACACTATTTGCATCAATTTTTTTTTTTTTTGCATCAACTTCTGACTAAGCACAATGATGTGTTATACAATAAACATTATTTCTAACCAGAAGGCAGTGTACGCTTTGCAAAGCAGGCACTAATAGAATTTTAGCCTGCTTTGCAAATTTCACTAAAATGGAGCTATTATTCTTGTCTAGTGAACCTCATCATCATTATCACAGCAAAATAGAAATGCCACTTCCATTCATTAGGCAACTTACATGAAAATACTATATTATCAGCAACCTTGCCATTAGTCCATTTCTTGTTCAACAATTCCTATGAAAATCACCATCTTATAACTATTTTAATAACTATTTTAACAAGAAGGAATTAAATAACACAAATTGAGAGGGACACAGATGCATCAAGAGAAACCAAACTTTTGGTTCCTCTGTGTCTCTGAATAACCACTTGGTTTAGTTTACCCTGCTACCATTTCCTTCTACCATGTGGCAGTACAAAACTAAACGATTGCATACTTATTATATTGGCCTTCAAAATCATATAAGTTCTTCGTTGTTTGAGCATGGTAGTGTTGACACAGAAATAGAGAACATGCAGTATAGAAGAAGAACACGACCAAAAATAGCAAATCCTAGTGAATTACTTACCTCATCCCTATCAAAGTTGTCACCGCTATGTGGATCAAAGAGAACATCACCAGTTGCAAGCTCAAAACAAAGACAGGCGAAGGACCACATGTCAGCTGATGTCGAGTATTTTGATCCAAGTATCACCTCTGGACATCTGTATTGTCTCGTCTGAATATC
This sequence comes from Tripterygium wilfordii, assembly GCF_013401445.1. Classification (NCBI taxonomy): domain Eukaryota; kingdom Viridiplantae; phylum Streptophyta; class Magnoliopsida; order Celastrales; family Celastraceae; genus Tripterygium; species Tripterygium wilfordii. The sequence continues at coordinate 2,501,457 of NC_052244.1, read as the reverse complement.
ATTCGTGAACTGCTTGTACGTCCAGCATGCATTCCCAAAGTCAACCAGTTTGCACTTAAGATCAACTGATGCTAAAAGCTTCTTCCTTCTCGAGCGACTACCCTTGCTGCGATCTGGTTCAGTATCCTTTGTTCCATCAGCATGAGATTTTCTATTTTTATTCACAGAGCTAGAGGGCTCATCTTTAACAGAGGCTACATTTAGTTTCACATTCAGAGCCGAACCTGCAGCAGAAGATGATTCAGGATCTTCCTCAGCTTCCACACAAACATCTTTCTCCACACATCCCTGAGCTGCCTGTTTTGCCTTTCTTCGAATATTTTTCTTGTGGTTCCGAGTCAAATCCCCATTCAGTGTCTTTGACTCCAACAGCGTCATATCCTTGCTATTTGGAAGAATGAGAGGAATGCCTGACTTTTTGGGATCCTTAGACGGGTCTATCGTAGACAATAATAATATATTCTCTGGCTTCAGATCTGTGTGTATGATAGAAAGCTGTCTGTGCAAATAATCTAAACCCACCAAGATGTGAACGCAAATCTCCTTAACCAGATGAAGAGGCATTCCCCGGTAATCAGTAAACTTGACAAGTGTCAAAAGATTATCCCCCAAGTACTCAAAAACCATACAAACATGCTGTCCATTGGGACCTGAATGCTTAAAATGATCTAGAAGCTTCACTACACATTTCTTATCATCTGGGTCTCCCTCTGCAATCTGTTGCAAGATCGTTATCTCATCCATGGCTGCCTCGGTATAGTGCTGAGCACTTTTTTGCACTTTTAGAGCTACATATAGCTGCAAAATCCACAAATTATATGGGAAAAGGAGGGGGGGTGGGGTGAGCAAATAAGGAAGAAAATATAAGAATTTAAAATTGATATTTCCACCTGAAATTTTCTACTCTTAGGGCTTGCTAGCAAAGAAAGTGTAGAGGAGGTGTTGGGAATGAGATGAGATAACCTTGCTTGGGAGACAAATGGAAGACAAAATGACGGTTTGGGGAAACTCCCAATAAGTGTTTTCTCCAACCCTCATCTGTAGGGTTTAGAAGGCATGGATATAAGGTTCTTAAAAAGCCACTTCTCATCTTTTGCGTAGCTCAGGCTCAACTATGGAGGAAACCAAGCAAGCCAAGTAGGCATATATGAGGCTACTTGACTATGGATGTTCTAATATGATGATCCCAAAAGCCAATTATAGAAAAGTTCAAATGAATACTTTAGTTTCAGGCTTTCCCTAAAGTCTCAGCAGCAAGATTTAGCAGAGTCTAAACACACACATATAGATCGGTTATATCACAGAAATCACACACTACGGAACAAGTTTTGTAAAGGGCAGGATCAACATAGAAAAGCAAATAAATTAAATATCTGCAGCCAACCATGTGGAAGACGAAACAAAAGCGAGGTAGTTCAGGACCTAAATGCAGAGTAACTAGGTAGAAATTAGAAACAACGGTTCAATAATTGAAAATTAACTCAACAGCCTGGATCAAAAGACAATGACTTCATTCAGTAAGCCAAAAGGTTAAGAAAATAATGAAAAATGTATACGACAGAACGAAATTCATATATTTCGTTCTCTTCCTCCATTATCTCAGGAACCAAATGGAAAAGCGAACTAGAGACACATAAGACGACGATTAACAAAAGATTTCCTCAACTAAAGCTACAATGAATCATGAGATCAACAAAATGAGAGTATGTATGGAAAGTAAGAAAACAATAAAGATGCGTACGGAATGAACTGTGTCCCAGGCGAGCCAGACAGTGGAAAAGTGACCCCAACCGAGCTTGCTTTGAACGACGTAGCGGCCATTCTTGAAGGAATCGCCGATGCGGACAGCGTGGTAACCTCCCCGCCTGTAATCCTCCGTCCCCTCATCTTCCGAAGTGTAGTCACCGCCACTATCGGTGCTCCCATCTTCCTCATGCTCCTCCTCCCGCTTCTTCCTATCCTCCTCCACTGACCGATTCATTGGAGCAATCGAGACTCTCGATCCAGTTCAGGCTTAGCAATATATTATATTCCTGTTTGTTCAAAAATTAGGGCTCCGGTGGAGTATGGATCTCGCTTTGCTCAATCGTGAAAGGAATTTCTGGTTTACTGATATTTTTGTTTTTTCTTTTTGTGATCGGAGAAGGGCCTTCCACTTTGAACTGTGTTCCTCTCTGCATGTAAAACGGGTTCGGAGCCTTACCCAGTTACCCGTTTAAAATGGTTCAGTAAGTGCCGCTGTCACGTCATCAACAAATGGCCCAACATTTTGGGCCGCCATGGGTTCTAATTGGGCAGACTACAAGCCCATAAAATTTCTACCGCTTTTTACAGATCCAAAGCCCAATACCTTGAAAGTTTGGTCCGCTATGGCTTTTTCCTAACCTGAAAACACACGGGGGTATTAAAAGAATAGACATTTTCTTCTAGGGTTTTTTTTTACTGCGAGGAAGGAGCTACACAGCGGCACAACAGAAGAAGCAGTCATGGTTCTCAAGTACGGTTTCTCTTCTCCCCCTTTATGCGCATACTTGCTAATTAATTGCAGAAATATCAATTTTTTCCTGATTTGCTTTTGTTACTTCGAAAACTATTCACTTTCAATCGAGTGGCTTTAGGAGATTTCTGTCCGCATATAGATATGATAACCTGTTATTTGTATCTATAGATGCCTGATGGATCAGTTCCGTTTATTTTACACGCTTGTTGATGGTTCTATGATGATAGAAACTATTTCTATGAACTGCTTATTTTCTTGTGATTTTATTGATGTATGTGCCCTTATTTGTGAGTGGGCATAACTTTGGTCTGATAAATTTCATCTCTTACACGAAAGTTAGATAGGATACTTACTAAGGATTGTTAAGTGATTCCGGGGGAGTCTAACCACACAACATATAATGATAATAGTGGATATATGCTTTAAGAAATTGCCTAGAAGAAATAGAGTAGCACGGGATTAGAAAATTAGGTGGTGGAATATAAAAGGGATAAATATATGATTGAAACTGCGCACTGTTAGATCAATGAATTATAATGTAAAGCATTAAATTGAGTCTTTGATTTATTTCAGTGATTTGGAGAAAATGAGGATAATTTCTTGCGTTGGTACAAAATTGTGGACGAGCATTAAATTAGGCTCAGGAGCATTATAATTTTGCATGCCTCCTGTCATGGCTGACCAAACTAGCTCTTGAATTTAGATGGCTTAGATGTTATTATAGAATATTTGTGAGCAACGATGGAGATAGATTGCTTTCCATTGTTCTATGTTGAACAATTGTTCCTGTGATGTGATTTTCCTTCCAGCCTCTTAATTGGCTACAATAGATCTGTATTTTTAACTCATGATTGAAACATACAGAACCCGCATAAAGAAGTAAAATTTTCAATGTGAAATTTATGTTTAAATTTTGAACTTCAGGACTGAACTCTGTCGCTTCAGTGGAGCCAAGATATACCCAGGGAGAGGCATTAGATTTATCCGTTCTGATTCACAGGTAAAATTTATGTGTATCTAATTGAAATAGCCTTACAGGCACTTGTTTGCGGACAATTTTTTGATTACCCTTTTCATTTCTCTGTTGCACCTCAATATTAAGTTTCTATTTAGTGTTCTGATTATTTGGATGTGCTTTCTTGATTCATATAGGTGTTCCTGTTTGCCAACTCAAAGTGCAAGAGGTACTTTCACAATCGGTTGAAGCCTTCGAAGCTTACATGGACAGCCATGTACAGGAAGCAACATAAGAAGGTGAGTTTACTTTTACTTTGCATGTTATTTAAATGAATTGTAGATTGAAACCATGTGAAGATTCTCTGTCTCATTGTCAATTTTACATCTAAAAACCAAGACTGCCTGGGAGTTTTTTTGACATCATTAGTTTACTTTTTCAGTACATTTTCTCTTAAATTGTACCTAAAATATATTACTTTTCACTGACTGTTGATTTCATACATCTTTGTTTATTAGTTTCAAACATCCCAAATGTCAGATTGTTCTAGACCATTTTATTTTTAACTTCCTGTACAGTTGGGTGGTTTAGTATTAGTGACTAATTGAGCCTTTTATATTGACAAGCACAGGATATTGCCCAAGAGGCTGTAAAGAAGAGGAGACGTGCCACCAAGAAGCCTTACTCTAGGTCCATTGTAGGAGCTACCTTGGAAGTTATCCAAAAGAAAAGAGCAGAAAAGCCTGAAGTTCGTGATGCTGCGAGGGAAGCTGCTCTCCGGTGTGTTTTTCTTCTGTAGCAAGTTATTGTTTGCCTGCTTTTGTTAGTATCTTTTTATCCGCTATGTATCGTAATATAGTATTTGCAGATGTGTAGTATGTTATGGAACTACTATCCAATCTTTCTTGCAACGTTGATCTAATTACATGCATTAGGAGTTGTCTCTTTCTGGAACTTTTTATTGCGACTTGGCTTGCAATATATGGGATGTTTGGAAGTTCGGCTCATTAGTGCCTGTGTTTTGCAGTGAAATCAAGGAGAGGATCAAGAAAACTAAAGATGAGAAGAAGGCTAAGAAGGCAGAGGTAATGTCCAAGTCACAGAAGACAGGCAAGGGTAACGTTCCCAAAGGTGCTGCCCCAAAGGGTCCTAAGCTTGGTGGTGGAGGTGGAAAGCGCTGAGCTGCAATTTTGCCCTTTCCTTCCCAAGTTTGGTAATAGATAGAAATGGTTGTTCAATTTGCGGATTTTGTAAGGATTTATTGGAGGCGGCGTTATGTATGGAGTGATTGGCCTTACTGGCCAAGTTGTTTTCTGAATCTTTTGTTCATTTTATGTCTTGTTAGTTATCCTATGGATAGACGCAAAATCAACGTTACAGATTAGGGGTTCTACAATGGATGACATCTATCCGTCTCTTAAATTTTTCATTTTTTTACTTGTGGCCTCATGTTTTAGTTCACTGCTATTCGCTGAGTTTGTTGGTAGGAAGAATTGAGGTGGTACATTTCTGTTTTCGTATAGGTAAACCTTGGCCTTGGTGAAGGGGTTGAACCCAGCAACCCAAGTCAGAGGTAGTAATGCGATAGTGAGGAAAGTCAAGACAACTAATCTAGGAGATGGCAAAAAGATGAGAGAGACCTAAAAGACATGGATCAAAGTCATAAAGAAATATATGAATTCAATAGGCATTGTTGAAAGTATGACCTTGATAGGGATGATTGGAGGAAAAGAATCCTTATTGTTGATTCGCATTGATTGCTCAAATGAATTCATGTAGTCGATCTCAAACTATTTGGAATAAGGCTCGGATGATGACGCAAGATAACTTTAATCTACCCTAATATTGTCCTATCTAGTCCATTTCAATCAAATCTTTTCCAATTCATTCCAGTCCAATGTTATCTAATCCGGCATACCAAACAAAACCTTAAGTGCTTATAATTAATTCACCCAACTTGTGCTTTAAAAAGTAAAAACTATGCTTCATGGTCGTTTTCACTTTCCCTACTTACACAGTAAGGTAAAATCAATTAATTGCTAGTGACTTTTCCTTAAAGAGGACAGGGAAAAATGTGGTCTTGTTACTAAAAATATCTAAAAAAAGAAGAAGAAAGAAGAGTTAGAGCAGCTCATGAGTAACCAACAGCAATTCCAAACTTTTACTGAAATACAAGATTACCAATCTTACTAAGCTAATTAAAAAGCTGATCTAATCTTCTTAAGATATACTACACTGGAGCTGATAACCTAGATTGATATTACTACATAATCCTTCTATGGATAAGATGGGAGCTGGACTGGCTGGACAGTAGTAGAATTCCATGGTGTAACTGGGCTGTAATCATCCGCATTGAAAATATAGTTGTACTCTGCAATATTCTGCTGGTTACTTGTGCTGCTGCGAGGCTTGCTTGAGCTGCGAATGGCCACAGATGTGCTCTCTACTGTCTCTTCCCCGGATATATCCGTCGTTGACACTTGCTTCCTGTTGCCTCCTTGCACTTGCTCTCTCACTATAGCTTTCAGTTTCACAACCTACAAACAAATGTTGATCTTCTCAAGTTCCGCACAACAAAATAACAATTCCTACCATAAGTTAACATTTACGGTGATGATAGTTTAGAGCTGGCTTAGCTGTTCTGTGGACATGTTGGGTTGGAGAATTCTTAATTATAAAAAAAAGATTTGTTCGCAACAAACCTCCTGTTGAAGTTTCTGTTTCTCTCTAGAAATGACATCAAATTCTTGTTTGAGGGTGTCGTATAGTTGCTCGAGCTGCTTTGCCTTCCACCTAGCGCGCCTGTTCTGAAACCAGACAGCAATTTGTCGAGGCTGGAGTCCGAGCTCGCGAGAAAGCTTCATCTTTCTATCAGGGTCTAACTTAGTTTCCTCTTGAAAACAGCTCTCCAGTGACTCCAATTGTTCACTTGTCAATCTCTTCTTCTTTTCTTGATTTCCATAGTTATTAATGCTGTTCTTGTCCAGTACTCCAGGCACCAAACCATATTGTGACATCTCTGCCATTCCTGGATGAACAACATTCACTTTCATCCCTGAAAAATAAAGTATATATATTGCATGACAACTAATATTGAATGTATATATATATACATACACACGCATTTGAAGAATCAGTACTCTACCTGCAAATTGGTCATAGTTGTGGTTGTAAAGGAAGTTGAAGGAAGACTCTGGTCGAGGAACAAAAGCTCTTAAGTTGGTATTCCAGTCCATATATGTGAATCTGTCTCTTCTCAAATCAAATCACAAATTTGTTTTTATTAGATGTGATTGGGATAGAAGGATCTAGTACTTGAGTGTGGGAGAGACAGATGATGGGTCTGAGAGTAACAGGCTTGAGAGAGGCGTGGCATGCATGTCAGCTTCTATAAGTGGAAAAAAAAAATACTAGTTGAGAGACTGTGAGGACGTGAAATAAAACAAGAAGGAAACTGTGATTGTGAGGATTGTCGATACTGCACTTTTGGGGCACAACAAAGTATAAATATAGAGGAGGTGTTGTCGGTTGCAAGAATGGAGACATAAATGGAAGAGGAAAAAAAAAGAAAAAAAAGAAGAAGACTGGAATCAAAGGTCTCTATCTGGTCCCAAAAATGTCTGCTTCAGAGCCTGCAAAGTTCAATCTCTCTCTCTCTGGCGAGGACAAAAAAAAAAGGACGAAGAAAGAGGAAGAGAAGGTAGAAAAAAGTGTGTGTGTACGTACAGTTTTGAATTCACCCACCATAATTAACATTCAGTGAAGCAGAGACTTGAAAGCTGAAGTGTTTGTGTTAAAAATGGTGAGTTGTATTGAAAATCTCAACCAAAACACGCCAATAATATTGTTCTCTTTGGGTTTATCGGTTCACTATGAATTCATCGGCTCGCAAGGTTTTGCTCTTCATGGGCGTTACGAATGTTATTTAGGTCTAGAAAACACGTTGTTGAAGTGAGAGAGTCTAGGCGCTTTGTTTACAAGCCACTCGGATATCAGACCGATGTGGGATTATAGTCTTGACACTCCCTCGCACTTGCGGGCTAAATTATGTCAGACCTAACAAGTGGAGTGGAGGTCACATCCAACTTGACCGAGACTTTGCTCTGATATCATGTTGAAATTCTCATCCTAAACACACCAACAATACCGTTTCACTATTCACAATGAATATATTGAGCCCGCTAGGTTTTGTTCTTCATGACCGTCACCAAAGGTACTTACGCTCTAAAGATCCATTGTTGAAGTAAGAGGGTTTGAGAGCTTTACTTATAACACATTCGGTTGGGTTATGCTAGACAGATATGAGATTATAGTCTTGACAGGGTTTTGATGAATTGCCATTAATTAGGTGTGTGTGTATTGTATAGGGTGGTCAGGTCTATGGACTGTAAAAGAAGGGTATCTTTTTGTTGCAACCCAAAAGAGACGTACAAAGTGAGATTAGATTTTTTTTTTCACATGTATGAGGGTGCATTGAGCCCAAAAGAGTGAAAGAGATGAGACAGATAGAGAGAGTGAGAGGTTACTGCTTCAATGACTTAATCTTTGATTCTTGATCTGCATTGATTAACAACTGGTTGCACAACAGCCATAACAAGGTTAGAGTTTCAGAGATGTGTAAGTCATTGACATATGCAGTGTGTACTGTACATGGAAATTATGTCAGTTCAGAGTCTTCTGCTTAATTTCCTTTAAATGGCAATAAAGGGATCATTTATCTATGTGAGAAAGAGCAAGAATCCTAGAGAATTGGAAGCCATTTTTATTTTACATTCAAGTTGTTGACCAAACCTTCCTTTTGCTAAAATTGTCAAAGACTATAATCTCACATCCATCTTACATAACCCAGCTAAATGGCATATAAAAAAAACCGACTCCCTCTCACATTTACAACGTATTTTTTGGACCTAAATACCATAGGCGACGACCCATGAAGAACAACATCTTGCAAGCCCGACGTATCCTTATTGAATTGATAACCCTAAAGAGAATAATATTGTTGGTGTATTTGGGATGGAAATTAATAGAAATCAAAAGTGCATTCATTGCTGAAACCTAGCAAACTGATTATACATATTTTGTTTTAGTGAAAACAATCATTAAGTATCTGAATCATGGGATGATTAGTGTTGATTAGCATGAATTTGATAGGTCTTAATTTGGAAATCTAACAATCAATTCACTCTCATAAATATGAGTGTGTTCTGATCTGTTGGGGTTCAGTTTGTAGTCGTAGTGATGTCAACTAAGTAATTTTGAAGTTGAGAGTCGAGGTGGAAAGAAATTTTCAGTAAGAGATGTAAAGGCAAACATTAGACGTGGACCATCTACAGGTTCCAATTTAGAGAGCAAGTTTGGACCATCTGCAAACTCTAGAGCCACAGCTGCTTGTTTCAATAGTTGTAACAACAGTCCTATGAATTGTGACGAGGTGTATATATATATATGGATGTCTCATCTTAGCGGTTGGATATGACCAATGACCGGGATGAAAGTTGAAAAAAATAAAAAAAAAATAAATTATTTCACAGAAATCACTACCGGCTTCCTAACAAGAAAGATCATCATTCAGCCGACATACTGAAACGAAGCTCTCGATTGCCATAAACTTTTTTTTTACGAACTACAAATTGAATCACGATGGAAATTGGACATAAATTAAGCTTGAAGCAGCAATCGCCATCTCTTCCCATCGTCAACTCCAATGTTCCTCTTGACCAACAACCATATCATTCGACTCGTCTGGACGATGTGCATCTTCCCCAATAAGTTTTTGGTCAGAATCCGGCGATTCATGTATGACCCGAACTGGTCAAACTCGGTCATCACAATTTTTTTATATATATATTTTTTTCGATAGCTGAAATGAGACACCCGGACAACCTATAAGAGAATTCTCGTGTATATATATATATATATATATAGTATGTATGTAGACCCAACCCAGCATACAAACTGTGTGTTGATCGCCAAAATTGAAGAGTCATTGGACCAGCAAACAAGTGAACATTTCAGTGCCAAACATGACCAATAGACGGTGAAGGACAGCTCTTCAAGATGAGGTCACTATAAACAACTATTTAGTCGTCATAACATAGATTGGGGTGGCCAGGATGCAGGTCACTGAATTTACAATTACTTGTATGGTGGCCCAACATAGAAGTAGGCAGACGGCGAGCCCTTTGAATCTTCATGTGTCTTGTTATCATGACCAAATTTATGATTGTGTAGAGTGCGGCGCCGACCATGGGCCACTGCCTAGTTTTTGAAGCCATTGAATCCAAGTTCTAGTACTAGAGAGTTGTTCAATGTAGACTGACGCCCACTCTTGTCTCTTGATATACTACATTGTCTAAAACAACGGAGAATCAGAGAAGCATGGAACAAGTCAAAACTGATAGTACCAAGAAGCACTTCAATTCAATGTGACGGGTGCCTTTAATATACTAATCAAAACCTGTCTCTCATTCTGGGAAAAGTATCTACTAGCCTAGGAAGCATAGACACCTCCAAAATGATGATGAGACACCGTTCGGATACCGACACGACCCGAATACGTCCGAGTCGTGTCTCATGTCTGTGCTTCCTGGCTACTACCAGAGGATCGGCTTACCAACTATAAGAAAACATGAAATCAGCAATCAAAGCTTGAAAACGAATTATAAACGTCTGATCACATTGACTGACAATATGTTATATGTAACAGAAATGTTACTGTAATATGGATAAATGCAAGGGACGAAAATATATCTAGTCTCTGCCAAACTAACAAAAATGATGACAGAGAAACTGAATCAAATACACAGCATGGAAAATTACAACCATTCGAGACGTGCCTACTCAACCAGACTAGTACAAAGTATAAAATATGAAATGCCTTCAGTAGTCAGTTGTATAATAAACCCCAACTACGAACTTCAGGGATCACTAATCGCTATTAAATACCATATACCATCCCCATCGTGCTCCTGGCTACTTCCAAAATCCTTTTTTTTCTATGCTCTTTGCTCTTTTAGGTTACTAGGTATGATAAATACAGAATCTACACATAGCCCACCTTTGGAATGAGTGCAATCAATCTGTTTCATGGAAAAACTCACTTCAGTTGCAGCTTCTGAGTCAGTGACAATGAACTCACCTACCTTGTACTCAATCCAGCATCCACGTTTATGGCCTCCAATCACAACATCCTCTCCCATGTCATCCAAGCGGCACTCACATAATGCTTGCTGACCATCGGAAGTAGACAACTCAAATCGTACTGGCTTTATATCCCAACCATGGGCATGCTCATAGTTGCACACACGCCGTCCCAGTCTTTTGGAAAACCTTCCAAGGTGAAGCCTGAATGACAATGTATAGATATCAGCAGGAAGACGAAATCTAACAACCCCATCCACTTCAAACCACCATATTTGCTGCAAATAGGCTACTTCATGAAATCTGCAAAGTAACACGAGAAGTGCATTATCAGAATTTGAAATGCCATTACACAACAATAGAGAAGAAGAGCAGAGCAGCTTAACAGCACAGAGAGATTCCTAGCAATTGATGATTCCACAAGCTAAAGCCTTAACACTTTATCTTTTCCTTTTCTTTTGCATTTAACAGATAAAACCCAACCCTTTATCAAACTAACTTAAGTTAAGCAGGGAGAAAATATTAAGACTTAGAATCCATATCTTTTGGAAAAACCATTGCAGAAAATTTTGATCAAATCCTCTCAAGGAACATTTCAATACCAAAATTACAGTGTCTTTGATATAATTAACAAAATCATCAGCAGAAAACTGAGCATGAACTACAGCCAATGTAAGCAGAAAGAGTTGACAGAGATGAATCCTTGGATGCACATCCTTCTCAAACCTATGCTTGTTCCATTCCATTTTTGTCTAGCTAGATTTGACACGAGATTATGGACCATGAAGATGACAAAAAGGACAACAAATTTTGTGATGTTACATTACTGAACAAAATACTTGCATTTGCAGCCTCCAATAAATAGATTAGTTCATGGCATGCGCACACACATAACTAGAATGAACATTTTCCACTCAGAACACAAATCTTCACAAGGAAAATCAAGAAGCAGAAAAATATATAACCTATATTTGATTAAAATTAAGCGAGGGGTATCAAATTGACTATTCAGCAACAAAAAGAAAATGTTACTCAACTATAAGGTTGCTCTAAAACTAATTCAATAGTTTTTCCTCCCTAAATTAACTACAAAGTAGCAGTTTTTTTTTTAGAAAAAAGAAAAGGCTACAATTATGATGAAAAAGGTTGAAGCTTGCTTGCCATGATGACATAGTAATTCCTGAATACACAGGAAAAATGGTTGGTCATCATCAACCCCCATACCCAGTTGGTTTTTTCATTAAAAAAATCAAAGAAGAAAAGAAAAGGGAAAAAAAAAAGAAGGTATGCACATAAAAGAGCAAACCAACAAAAAGAAGGCCTAATGTTGAAGCATAGGCGATAGATACACAAGTAAAAAAGGTGTAAAACAAGCAAGCTGCAATGAAGGCTCATCGCTAAAGTATAATCGGTTAAAAGGACATTGTACATTCAGAAAGTTATTCGTTTACATAAATGACAGCTTTCCTTTCAAGTAATATGGGTCAAATCAGTCCAGAACAAAGCTCAACTCCATTTCAAATAACAAAGTAAAATGAGTTCTTTCTTGATTCATTTTACGCCTACCTAAAAGATAGGGAAAAAAAGATATTTTACGAAACGATCTTTAGTTCAAGTGAGTATGAGTTTGAAACAGATTGAATAGGCGTAACGTCATGTCAAAAGATAGCTTAGACATTAGGTGTAACATTATTTTAAGTCTGGAATTGAATACTTGTACATAGATTAAAATTGCTATCTTAGCGCAACAATTTACTCAGGCCTCTGGAGCAAACATGATATGAGAAAGGAAAAAAAAAAAAAAAATCTTATTCTCTGCTCCCTCTTGCTCTCCCTTTCCCTCTCAAGAATATTTGACGAAGTGAAAAACACACTGGATTTAGAGCATGATTCTTTCCTGTTATAAGTCTAGTTCGCAGGCTAAGCATCCCAAAAACACGTCAGTCCAATTCAAAATTTTTGTGTAGGAAAGAAAACTTAAGAGAACTAAATTGTGCTAACTGGAGGTATTTGTTGCGAGAGAGTTGTTGGCTTTGAAGAGCTTGTATATTTCACACACTTTTTCGTACAATCTTGCATACAAACCTAAATACAGCCTAGTGCATGTACAATGACTAAACTACCCTTATACATTCTAACACTCCCCCTCAAGTTGGAGCATAGATGTCAATCATGCCCAACTTGCTACAAATATCAGTTATTCGACTCCCTGGTAGAGCTTTAGTAAATACATCGGCTATTTGATCTTCCGTTCTAACATGGTTAAGTCGAACCATGCCTTGTTGGAGTTTCTCTCGAATGAAATGACAATCAACCTCAATATGTTTTGTACGCTCATGAAATACTGAGTTAGAAGCAATATGAATAGCTGCTTGATTATCACACCACAATTGCATAGGAGTTGAGTCCTTCATACCAATTTCCTCAAGTAAGTGACGAACCCACATAAGTTCACAAATAGACTGAGCCATGGCTCTATATTCAGATTCAGCACTTGACTTTGCAACCACACTTTGTTTCTTACTTTTCCATGATATCAAATTCCCTCCAACAAAGACACAATAACCTGTAGTAGACCTTCTGTCTATAGGACATCCCGCCCAATCAGCATCAGAGAATCCTTCCACCCCAAGGTTATTACGACCCTTACAAAGAACGCCACGACCTGCTCCTTCCACTCTATTGTGACCATGATCTTTATAAACAATACCGCGGCCTGGAGCACCCTTAAGATACTTCAAGATGTGAATAACTGCATCCCAGTGAGATGTCCGAGGAGACGACATAAACTGACTAACCACACTTACCGGGAAGGCAATATCTGGACGTGTCACTGTAAGATAATTAAGTTTCCCAACTAAACGCCGATATTGTTCTGGGTCACCAAGTGGAACACCATCTTCAGCCGAGAGTTTCACATTAGACACCATAGGTGCCTCACACGGTTTAACATCAGTCAAACCTGTCTCATTAAGTATATCAAGTACATATTTCCTCTGTGAAAGAAAGATACCTCGCTTACTCCGTGACACCTCAATGCCCAAGAAATACCTGAGAGATCCAAGATCCTTTGTTTGAAATTTGGTGTGAAGAAAAGACTTGAGCGCGGTAATACCTATACTATCACTCCCAGTAATCACAATATCATCAACATATACCACCAGAAGAATACAACCTAACTCAGATTGTTTGTAGAAAACAGAATGGTCAAGAGCACTCCGACACATCCCAAACTCAACAACCACTTCACTGAATCTACCAAACCAAGCACGAGGAGACTGTTTCAACCCATATAATGATTTCCGAAGAAAACATACTTTCCCAGACTCCCCCTGAGCAACAAACCCAGGTGGTTGCTCCATGTAGACTTCTTCAACCAAATCACCATGCAAGAAAGCATTTGTAACATCTAACTGATGTAAGGGCCAGTGATAGATAGCAGCAAGAGAGATAAATAGGCGAATAGAAGTGATCTTGGCAACTGGAGAAAATGTCTCTAAATAATCAACACCATAAGTCTGAGCATAGCCTTTCGCCACTAACCGAGCCTTCAAACGGGCCACAGAACCATCAGGATTCACTTTAACAGTGAAAACCCACTTACAACCAATAGAACGTTTACCTTGGGGAAGAGAAACAAGATCCCAAGTACCATTCTTCTGAAGAGCAAACATCTCAACCGCCATTGCTTGGCGCCACCCAGGATGAGAAAAGGCCTCTGAAACAGACTTAGGAACAGAAACAGAGTCGAGAGAAGAAATAGTAGATCGGGAGACAAGAGAAAGATGATTATAAGACACAAAGGAAGATATAGGATAGGTACAAGAACGTTTACCTTTACGAAGAGCAATAGGTAAATCAAGACTATCATCAGGAGCAGGAGGACTCGGATCTGGTGAGGAAGATGCAGGCGAAAGTTGAGTGTCATGGTCTGTCATAGATGCTACTGGAGAATTCACTGGCGGTGATGCAGCAGAATGGTGCCAGGTATGTCGAGAATACGTTTGAGTGATGGGAGGTCGGGAGGACTCAATATGAAGATCATGTCCAAATACTCTGTAGACAAGGAACTCATCCTCAGGAGCAAAGGAGGACGTAGAAGAATCATTAACATAAGGAGTAGATTCAAAAAATGTAACATCAGCGGAAACTAAGTAGCGACCAATATCAGGAGAGAAACAACGATACCCCTTTTGATGACGAGAGTATCCCAAGAAAACACATTTCAGAGAACGCGGATCAAGTTTAGTAACTTTAGGTCGGACATCCTGCACAAAACACACACAACCAAATATACGCGGCGGAAGACAGAAGAGAGGCTGAGAGGGAAACAAAACAGAAAAAGGTATACCTCCATCCAGAATCGACGAGGGCATACGATTGATTAGATAACAGGCAGTATGAACCGCATCAGCCCAAAAAATCTTGGAAACTTTCATATGGAACAACAGAGCCCTGGCAACTTCCATCAAATGACGATTTTTTCGTTCGGCCACCCCATTTTGTTGTGGGGTGACAACACAGGATGACTGATGAACAATACCATTATGAACAAGATAAGAAGAAAGAGAGTCAGAAAAATACTCCTTGGCATTGTCACTACGGAAAATTCGAATAGAAGCATTATGTTGAGTTTTGACTTCAGCATGAAATGCACAAAATATAGAATATAACTCGGAACGCTTTTTCATTAAATATAACCAAGTCACTCGGGTAAAGTCATCAACAAAAGTAACAAAGTAACGAAATCCAGATTGAGACACAATTGGACAAGGACCCCAAATATCTGAATGAATCAACTCAAAGGGGGACGCAGCCCGTTTATTGACTCGAGGAACATAAGAGACTCGATGATGCTTAGCAAACTGACATGCCTCACACTCTAATTGGGACACTGAACCTAAAGACGGACAAAGAAGCTTTAATACGCTTAATGACGGATGACCAAACTGACAATGCAACTGGTAGATAGAGGTAGTACTAATAGAAGCAACTGGCCGTGGCACCGATGAAATGTCAGCAGCAAGAACGTACAGACCATTAGACACACGACCTCTACCAATAATCTTCTTCGTCACCAGATCCTGAAACACACAATGATCAGGAAAGAAATGAACAGAACAATGTAAAGCATGAGTAATTCTACTCACAGATAATAAGTTAAAAGGAAAGTGAGGCAAGCATAAGACGGAAGAGAGAGATAAAGTGGATGTAGGTAAGGCTGTACCACTCCCAAGTACAGGAACATTAGAGCCATCGGCTAGAGTGACATTTGGTAGAGTGGGAGATGACTGAAATGAAGAAAGGATACCTGGATTGCTAGTCATATGATCGGTGGCTCCAGAGTCAATGACCCAATTACCGGAGGATGAGGAAAGGCAGGCAGTTGCATTACCTGACTGAACCAGATTGACAGTCGATTGGGTAGCCTGAAATTGAGCAAACCGAGCATACTCATCAGCCGAGATCATAATATGACTATCAGACCGGGATGCTATGGAAGAAGACACAGCTCCAGTAGGAGTAGGCAATAGACCCTCCTGGGTAGCAACATTGGCGAACCGCGGAGGTGCAGATGGTTTACCATTCAATTTCCAACAATAGTTCTTCAAATGACCCTGCTCCCCACAGTGATAACATATCCTAGGACCTCCACGCCCTCCATTATCATGGCCACCCCCACGCACTCCTCGACCACTACTACGACCACCTCTATTACCACCTCTATTACCACCAGCTGGTGGTGTCCAACCCAATAGAGCAGAAGTATCGCCAGAGAACGTAGATACTCCAGAGGATTCTTTACCATCCTTACAAACTTTGCGCAACCGAGAAAACACCTCAGCAAGTGAAGGAAGAGTAGACCCTGTAAGAATTTGAGATCGAGCCACTTCATACTCGGATTCTAATCCTGCAAGAAAACACTGAACCATGATCTCCTCTTCCTGTTCCTGCATTTTCTTCACATCAGCTAATATAGGATACAAGGTCTTCTTCTCCTCAAACATCCGCTTAAAATCAGTATAATACTCAACTAAAGTGCGTCCCTTCTGATCAGCTCGATACAAACCAGATAATAGATCATGAACATGAGATAAGTTCTGCTTACTGGAATACAAGGACTCCAAATATTCCCACAACTCTCGGACAGTATCACAATGACCAACCATGTCATCAACAGTGTGCTCCATAGTATGTTGAATCATAGTGAACAATTTATCATCTTCTTTCTGCCATTGAGCCCTTGCTGCAGGCTCTATTGGTGGATGATCAGTTAAGTGCTTCTCCATATCAATACCTGACAAGTACCGTCTAATGACCCGTTTCCATTGACTATAATTAGTACCATTCAGTTTCCTATCTGTAATGCGATGCCCAGTTGTTACAATATCAGTGAATGCCTTAGGTTCACTAGGACCAGCCATTGTAATCAGCTCAAAGAAATCAACAGAAAGCAACTTTTTTTTTTTTTTTTTTTTTTTTTTTTTTTTTTTTTTTTTTTACTCTGACAGCAACTCTCTCACGGATCTACTCACGGGAACCAGCAGAATGTTTTCCCAGTAATGACAGAAATACTACTCCAGCAATTCATACTTCCATTTTATGAATTCTTGCATCCCAGAATACCAAAAAAAATAGACTTACGGGAACCAAAAAAAAACTTACAGACCAAAGCCACACGCTGCCCAGGCCAGACCAATCGCACCAGCTGCCCAGACCAGACCAGTCGCACCAGCTGCCCAGACCAGAACCACACGCTGCCCAGGCCAGACCAGTCGCACCAGCTGCCCAGACCCGACCAGTCACACCAAGCACCGATCTGGAATCGACTCCCACTCTGAATATAGAGCCTAGATTCACAAAACAAAACAAGATAACGACTCGATTTCACCTCTGAAACTGGAACCAGACCTTGATTTCACTGCACCAGGTAGCAGAACTAGAACCAGACTCTGAGAGCAGCTCATCGCTCATCGCACCAGGCAGCAGGATCAGAACTAGGACTGCTGAGATCGACATAGGCTCGCGACTACCATCAGCTTCGATACCATGTTGCGAGAGAGTTGTTGGCTTTGAAGAGCTTGTATATTTCACACACTTTTTCGTACAATCTTGCATACAAACCTAAATACAGCCTAGTGCATGTACAATGACTAAACTACCCTTATACATTCTAACAGTATTGTAAAGCATATTCCAAGCTAAGCAAAGAAAAGATAAGTTTGAATATCAATAACATGCAAGAAAATATGAACTTCATGATGAAGATGCTTTTACAAAACAGATGAACGTTAAAGCATTTATATATGAAACTCAAGAGCGTAGAGACCCAGGAAAATACACTAAAAGTATAGTCAGAGACATGTGAATTATGTGTAATGCCTCAAGCCTCCGTATGGCGCCTAAACACACATCCAAAAATTGGCATATTTCATAGCAAGATGCATTAATAAACCCTCTGCGCTCAAAAGGAGCTACAATATTCAAACAAGTTACTCAAGTTCCTCTTCGTCATCCACCATCACATGTGTAGCGGTTCCATTACAGTGCCCGAGACAACTTGGTGCTTCATTGGTTGATCAAATTACTTAACCACACATAACCACCAAGTAGATATTAAAGGAACAAACAATTGATGCCATTTGCGGGAACTTGAGGATTTAGAACAATAATGCTGAATACACATTATTGAGTTCTTTAATAAGCTTATGTCACAGCCAAAAAAAATAAGACAGGAATGTCAACAGTGAAAGACAAATAACCAACCTAGATTCTTCTGTAGGAACCCAACTCCAATATCTTCGATCTTCAATCCCAGTTATTTCCATTGCCTTGGCAGATATTGCCATGCATACCCTCCCTGTCACTCTGTCCAGCCACACCTCCTGGCAGAACAACACCACTATATCAACTCCCCAATAAAACCAGAGTGAGGAAACAACCACCAGATTCCAAACAGACGTCCAAAACCCTAGCCCCCAAATTTCCACAAACATAACCCAAAATCCTAATTTCATATATGAAATATTACAAACACCCATACATAATAACTCGAACTGATATAGAGGCAAATACCTTATTGCCATCGTCGAACGGAACTGGGCGAGAGAGGATGGAATATATGTCCTTCTTGGAGAGGTTGAGGTACCGCTCAGGGGGCAGCAAATCGAGCAGATCCTGGTAATTAGCAGGCAACTTCATCTCCCATACAGAATCTGAAGATGCAGCACCGCGAAACGCACGATTCAATCGAGCCAAATTGCAAATCTCCGGCGGCGTCAAGTAGGTGAAAACGCAGGCAACGCAGCTCTCTGGTATGTCCCCTAAACCAGGACCCGTAGCCGAACCGTTCGAACCCTCCGTCAAGTTGGAAAGCGAGGCGCCCATCGCCTCCCAAAAGGCAATCCAAACACTAGTATAAAATAATAATATTCAAGTGAAATACAAAACAAACAATGTCTGTGTATATCAAGATCATCTTCGTCGTGGCGATATTAAGCCAAGAAAGAGATGACTGAAACTTTAGTCAAGGTGGGTGGGGATGCGCTTTCATTCTCCAGCACTGGTTTAGTGGGTTTCCTTTCCTGGGAAAGTTTTAATGGGAGTGGAAAGTGGAGGAAAATGTCTAGATGAGAAGAGAATTGGTGGGGGTCTTTTCCAAGGAAGGACGAAGGAGAGAGCAATGCGAAACGTATGGGTATCAACTATCAACTATGAATGAATAACCGTAAACTTAAAGTAATTACATATTTATTCTTTTTCCATAATTATGTCTTCTTAGACTTTGCTTTTTCCTTTTTTTTTTTTTTTTTTTGTCCATGCGGCGAATTATTATGGTCAAAAAGTTTTTCTTTTTTTTTAAATATATATATATATATACAAAATTTAAAGTATTAGAAATGCAAGGTACAACCACAAGAGAAGATATTATAATAAAGTCAAATGTGATTACTTTGACAGAAACAACATTATTATGGGATGATTTCCATGCACTACAACTAATGGGTGGCCATGGTCGATTTCCATAGATTTTTTTTTTCAGTTTTTGACATAAATTTAATCGACCAATCGGTCGGTTATTGACGCCTAAATCACTTTTTTCGATTATTCGATCGATCCTTATTAATATATGTTTAACAATAATCCATCATATTAAGTACAATTATATATTTTACTGTCGTTATAGTTAATATTCTTGAAAAGATGATAGACATGATTGTATTAAGTTACCCAATAAATTAAGTAATTAAGACCCGTAGACACTCGTATCACCATAAAAAATAGTACAATCAAGAGTACTAAAAAATAATAAAAATAGAAAAACATAAAGACGGCCATGTTCGGACGATATCATGTTTGGGTTTGGCAAAATCAAAATGATATGGTGATTTTTACCTATTTTTTAAAGGAAAAAAAAAAGAGAGAGATCTTTGGCATTATATATGAGATGCATATCCATCTTTAGGCCACAAAAAGCTTATAATAAAGAAGTTCAAGCTTATCGGATTAAGCTCATCTAATACTGGATTTGTGATAAGTTTTTAAATGCATAAATTGATTCATATGTTCATCACTCCAATTCCTATTATAAATTTTTAATATCCTATTTCAAGAAATTATTTTATAATGGTTGGACATTTATAATGTGTTTGGATTGAGAGATTTGGGGGAATGGAAGGGAATCTACCCCCTAATTCTTTTCAAATCCCTCCATTTAATAAAATTTTTATCCCAATACTCTTCAAATCTCTCAGCTTAATTTTTTATAAACTATCCAAACAAAAAATTAAAAAGAAACTTTATTTCTCTCTCTTTCCTTCCCCCCAAATCCCTCAATCCAAACACACCATTAAAGAGACTGCTGGACCAGTGATGGGCTTGATTGCGCTCAATTTGGTCCTGGGCCCTTCGAGGTATCCCAATATTTGGGCTTTGTAAGTTATAGTGTGGAGTCCGAGTGTCTTTTTGTTAATCGGCCTTCAGTACGATTGGGCTCTATTTTAATAGGAATGAAGCCCAAGTGATATGTGCTTGTCAGGCGTCAGCTTTCATTCCTTTGTAAGTTCTGAGCTGGGCCTAGATGTTGGAGTGAAAGCTTGACCAGGCCCATGTAAACGAAATTACAAGGTATATTTTAATATATATATTTTTAGGGCTAAAGTATCATTTATATCCTTGAACTATTCATATTTTTTCGATTCTATCCTTAAACTATGAACTCAGCTATTTATATCCTTAAACTTTCAATCTTTTTTCCGTTTCTGTCCTGAGTCATACTTCCGATGAGAATCCCGTCGGACTTTGTTGATGTGGCAGTCAAACTCTGTCAAATTGTACATGTGGCTTGATGATAAGTAAAAAAAAATATTTTTTATTATCTTTAATCAACTTTTTACACGTGAAATGAAATTAAAAAAAAACCTCCAATTTTTTTAAACAGTTTTTATTTTTTTTTTGAATTTGTTTTCAAGTAAATTTGATTTTTATGACACATCATCATGTCCATATGTACAATTTCTCGGAGTTTGAAGCCACATCAGCAAAATCCGGTGAAAATCTCACCGGAAGTGTGCCGCAGGACAGAAATGGAAAAAGATTGAAAGTTCGAGGATAGAAATAACTGAGTTCAAAGTTTAAGGATAGAATCGAGAAAACATGAATGATTCGAGAACATAAATGATAGTTTAGCCTATATTTTTAGTACAGGAAAGGAAATTGGAGAGACTAATATACCAGACATGAGTTGGCCGTGGTTTTCAATTTTAATAATCGGCTGATTGCAGCACACGACTCGACCCAAAAAGGCAGGTTGATGGTAAATGGAAGTACAGAGTGGACAAAAGGGGACGGGTTCGCGGTTTTGCGAAACCAAACCTGTGGCCGCAGGTTTGTTAGGTTTGGGGGGCAAGGCAAAGTGAAGCCCCGGGACAATACAAAACCATCAACCCAGGACCTCTGATCTGCAAATTCTTCGAAAGTTTTCTGGGTCTCGAAGCAATTCCAGGAAAAAGCTCTTACCTGGTGGGATTTTTACTACGATGGGAACAGAAATGTTAGGACTTGAAATGCAATCACAACACCAACCACCTGCACAAAACCCTCCCCATGTGAACCAACCCCAAATGGTGGCTTTTGCCCAACAATCTGTAGAACAAGGCTACCCATATGCCGCCGCCGCCTCCACCACTGTTGCCTCAGAACTCAAACAACCATCCCCTCTCAGTGATGATGATGACCATGGTTTCATTGCTGATGATGCCACTGGGGATGGTAAGAGAAAAACCTCTCTATGGCAAAGAATGAAGTGGACTGATAATATCGTTAGGATCCTTTTACTGGCGGTCTATTCCATTGTTGATGAAGTTGGATCCGAAGGGAATGATCCCACAAGCAAGAAGAAGGCGGGGGCATTGTTGCAGAAGAGGGGGAAATGGAAATCAGTGTCAAGGGCAATGATGGAGAAGGGGTTTTATGTGTCTCCACAACAATGCGAGGACAAATTCAATGACTTGAATAAGAGGTATAAGAGGATTAATGATATACTTGGTAAGGAAGCTGCTTGCGGGGTTGTTGAGAATCAAAGCTTGCTTGATTCAATGGATTTGTCCCCAAAAATGAAGAAAGAAGTTCGAAAATTGCTGAATTCTAAGCACTTGTTCTTTAAAGAAATGTGTGCTTATCATGATAGTTGTGGGCATAACTCAACTGCTGCTGCTGCTGCTGCTGCTTCTGGTACTAATCATTCACCAGAGGGGGCTGTGGAGAAATCTCATACTCAACATCAGCAGCATTCTCTGCATTCAACTGATGATTCCCAAATTATGGCCAATTCGGGCGGAGCTGGAACAGAAATATCAACGATGGGGGAAAGGGTGACGGGTGAAGAGGGAGAAGAGGAGGACGAAGATGAGAGCGATGAGGATGAGGATGAGGATGAGGATGAAGATGGTGATGATGATGATGATGATGAAGAGGAGACAGATGAAGGCAATGCAATAACCCAAAATGGGCATGGACATGAAGAAGTTGATGAGCATGCGGTTAAAAGGCCAAGAAGGGAAGGGCACTCTGCTTCCATTCAACAATTGAATGGTGAAATTATGAGTGTGATGCAAGACAGAGGAAAGACACCATGGGAGAAGGCACAATGGCTCAAGTTGAGGCTTCTGCAGTTGGAGGAGAAGCAAATGAACCATCAATTTCAAGCCTTTGAGATTGAGAAGCAAAGACTGAAGTGGTTGGAGTTTAGCAGCAAGAAAGAGAGGGAAATGGAGAGAGCGAAGCTGGAGAACGAAGGAAGGCGGCTTGAGAATGAGAGACTGATGCTTCTTGTGCGCGAGAAGGAGATGGAGTTGCTCGAAGTTCTGCGTCACCATCCACAGCATCATTCCGCCAACAAGAGAAATGACCCATCTTCAGTTATGGATAGACAGGGGATTAATAATATGACCATGTTCAATTCGGTCATCCATTTTTCAAACATTTCAAATTGAGTATCGAAATTTCAAAATTATTTCAGTTTGTTCATGCAGATGCAGCTTTCTGCCTTTTGGGTCAATAATCCTACATTTCAAAATAAAGTCAAAATCAACTGATTTATTCAGATGTATCAGTGGCTTGACAATTGTTGCTGTGGATTTTCATAATAAAATTATTTTTGTGAGAATATACGAAGATGAAATCGTGACCTTATAGTTTTCCTCTTATTTCTTTTTTATTTTCTTAAAAATAGAATATCTTCAACATTGTGTCTCAAGAACATTGCCGGGTGCTGGAGTTGAACACCGTCGCCCATCTACTGCACGTGTTAATCTCGTTCTTCAGAATCCCGATAAATCTCTTCGTGAGCTAATTAATGTCTTGTAAATGAAGTTAAAAATGAATCGGAATGCACGACAGGAACAGTAGCGCAAACATTACATTCGAGGGCTCATCAAAAAGCTCCACAAAGTAGAGATCCCAAAGTGGCGCAAAATGGAGAGGAGTGGTGGTTAAGAACAAATATGCTAACTTCTCGAATAGTCTCCGAGTCCGGTCAACCCAGGATGCAATCTGGAGGATTTGCTCATCATCTTCTTTGGGTAGCGACCGAAAACCCTTTGGTTTAATTTTGATTTTGACCATAATTTTTGGATTGTTGGCGGTTCGTTTTAGTTTTGGTACTTGAATTTCATGGGTGTCTGGAAATGACATTCGTGACTGTGAAGACAATGGCTAAAGACGAACAGGGGAGTAAAACACAAAAAAGAGTGGAGTTCGCGACAGCATTAAGCCACATATACTATTTATTTATTTTTTAATGTCACGTAGGTCATATAATTGTCCGAACTCTCTAAAATCTGTCCGTGTAACTAGTTTGAAACAATTATAATATCATTTTGGACACAATACTAGAGCTATTGCAAGTGTATGTTCTTAATACATTCAACCCAAATGCAGGCACCAAAACGTGAGAGAACCTCACCAGCGCCAGAAACACAACATACCGCTCCTAATAACATTAGGAATATTGCAATAAAATGAGGAAGAAAACACCACAAAAAAATTTGGTTGGCCAAGATGTCCTAATCTTCAAGCTCAATAATCTTAACGACAGATGCATCTCCAACTTTCTGGCAAACGACAACTCGGTCATGTGACTTTATAAATCCAGAGGCCTTTCCGTGATCAAGTGCAACCTTCAAAACTGACTCATTTGTTGCACTCGTGTACTCCGCCTGCAACGTAGAGTAATTTCAAATTAACAAAGAGTAAGATAGATAGGAAAATAATCTGCCTAATCAATGTCACAGTTTGCCTGATGAGCATCAGCATATGATTACTTCAGACATTAGGAGAACCACTCGTTAGGTTGTAGGCTCCTAATCACCCTGCCCACCCCTCATCCCCATTGAACAATCAAGAAAAGACATGAACGACTATATCTATTAAACCACAACAGCCAAAAGTGCGCCAAGCTATAGGCCCAGACGCCAAGGTTACATCAAAATATCAAATTCCAGACTAGTCTACGTGTCTGTTCAACATTAAGAACCAAGCCCAGCACCAAAGGTGGCATTCAAGAAGGAATAAAGAACTTAATATAGCATCTTCACACCAAGACCTAAAAGATAGTATTCAGAATGCTACAGAGGTGGCTTAACGTACAAAGGCCCAGCATTGATTCACACAAGTCAAACCTAAAACTATTTTGGTGGTTGACAATCCAGCCAAGTTATCACAATTATTCCAACCTGCTCTTAGATGACTAAAATGTGCAAACAACCCATCTAGTTTCTCTTTTAACAGTAATTATGTGGCCAAGTGATCATTTGTAACCCAGCACAAGCCAGTTGTTTAACAAATCAACAAGCCAACCCTAAGGAACTAACCACAGTTGACAGAAAGAGGTGAATCAATGCCTGATATTTCATCGTCAAGTAAGGCAACCAAAAGTGTATGTTTTCATCCTCCAAATAAAGTACCGACAATGCATGAAGAATGAAGTATAAAACTTACAGGATGCCGTGGATCAGCAAGCATGGGGAACAGACCTCTGACGATGAGGGATTGCCTTGCCTGAACATTGAACATAATTAGTTCCATCTGCTATAATATCTCAAGGGATTGTGCAAAGCAGAAGAAACAATGTCTAATTTAGTTTCAGAAAAATAAAAACCAAGAGAAAAATACTCTTTTTAACGGTAAAATTAAAATTGATAAAATAAGAGTCATTAATAATAAGCTACTAATGAATAACGTGCCAAGAAATCCCAACTTAAATACAGTTTATCCAAGAAGAGAGAGGTTCATCCTTCAGAAGAACATACAAATAGCCTTCTTTTCAAATTCGATAGCATAGACATTAGGAAATAAGATCATAACCAGTTCTAGGGTTTTGTAAGATCTCAATGACTTATACAGTTCAATCTATATTCAAAAATTCTTTGCAAAAGGACAAGATATTATAAGGGTTTTGCTCTTACTGTTCAATCTTTATTCAAAAATTCTTTCCGAAAGGACAAGATATTACAAGGATTTTGCTCTTACCGTCGCTGGATGACGAGAGAAAATACAATATAGACCAGGAAATGAGAACCTGGCCCAAACAAATATGGGTTTTTTTTCATATAAATGAATGCTGCAGGCTCTAAAATTTGAATTTCTCAGTCCTCGCAATGGTTATACACAATTCCAGATCTGGTCCTTTTTCCTGAATATGGCAACATATAGATTGTTTCTAAACAGATCATCCTGGAAAGTGTTATTCTTGCTTGAACAGGTGAATCGATGATAATAAGTACCAAATCCGGTTAAAGAGTATTCATTCGACAGAGGGAATGGAGTATCAAATCAATAAAACGTTATCCAATGTGTGAATGTACACTGTTCAGATTAACAAAATGTACCTCAAACGCGCCACTAAAGCTCCATTTTAGTTGATTTGTCTTAAGGCGAGGAATGACAACGGATAAAACTGGCATCGTTGGCCTATACTTTGCAATCAACCTGAATGTATATGGATGATAGAAGAGCATTGGAGAAAGATGACAATGAAAAAGATACCCAAGAGAATAAAAATCATTTAAAGAATAAGGCACATGACTCCCCTAAGCACACCGGGCTAAGGGAACACATCAAAAATACACATACCTTGCAGCCCTTCCAGACGAAGTGAAGCATATAATGACAGATGCCTTCACCTTAATGGCAGCTCGTACCTAGAAAAAAAGAGATATCAGCCTATATGACATTTCCTTCAAAAAAAATAGGCAACATTTTAAAATTAAACCAGTACCAAGCAAAACTACAGTGACAAAATATGTAGCAGAAACATAAAAATTAAAACATCAAAATAAGTACCGCAGATGAAGCAATAGATTCCAAGTGGGTCATTGGCTCTCCAACATATTTGACAGTCTTCTTGAAATACAAGTCCTGATTGAAAACCTTCTCTGCCTACATGGTTTCATGAGTGAAATAAAATGAGAGAGATCTTGCACATAACATACAGAAGCTTACCAAATAATCATGTATGAGAATGATAATTTAAATACATACATTTACTAGATGAATTCAAATAATCTTGCATGCACACTTTCAACAACTACTTGCTTCTCGCAAAACAAAATAATTGGAAAAATAATTTTCACCTAGCCTAATATTCTGGAAGAATAAAGGAATCCCAATCAAGTACCTTGAACAAATTCCAATAAAAGCATGATCAAATTTATGTGATATTTCCAATAAAAGTACGATCAATTTGAGTGTTTATCAAAATGAAGACTTCGTAAAGAGCAAGGGCCATAAAGAGTCAGGCAGTCACAGTCCGAGTCCCATCCTGAAGCAACAAACTGGAAGCATAAACACAAAAAAATGCACAAGTACAACACAAGAAAAAAATACGCCCAATGTAACAAGATGTGACTCTTTGGAGCTTCAATTGTTGTGCTTAATTGGAAAATGATAAGGGACCGAATAAGGGTAAAAATAGTAGAAGAAAGTTAAACACAAACATACTCCAACGAAAAGAATTATGACAGTGAGAGATTAAAAAAAACCCCCCAATAATGACCCCAATCTTTGGATTCAGAAAAAGGAGAGTCGGCTGACAAGAGCTCCATCAGTATTAGCACTTGCTTAAATTCAAGATAACATCTAAAACCATTAGGGTCCTGCTAGTTAAATCATTGGGCTTCTGTTTTGTACTTAATTATTGCGCATGAGTGGATATCAACTTTTTTTTCTTGAACCAAGTCCAATAACAAGGTCAACAGTTAGCCAAGTCAAAGTTTGTCAAACAGAAAAGTTACGTAATCATTGAGAAACCTAGACACCACCGAGTACATTTTCAGTTCCAAAACCACGAGGTCAGGGAAGCCTTGCAGACCTTAGGTTGAGCTATCTACGTGAGGCACAACAAATTCAGAGTTTTTCATGTAGCAAGCTTAAGTCAAATACAAAGTTGCTTAGTCATTGGGTGCATTGCTTTCAAAATAAAGCTTTACCTCGGCACAAATTTTTCCAACCGTAGAAATGGTTTCAACAGGATACAATCCGCGTAGAGTCTCAGCCCCAAGAAGGATTGCATCACTTCCTGCACACAGCAAATAACGAGATACCGAATAAGATCTCGGCTACGCATGCATGATCTCACAAATACAGACAAAAAAAGATAAATATGCAATAAAAATGTTAAAAAGACCTAACCAAGCACGCATGTGCACACACAAAAATAAAAAAATCCCCTAACCCCAGCAACAATATATAAGATATAAACTAGAGACACACCATCCAGAACAGCATTAGCAACATCAGTGGCTTCTGCACGAGTTGGCCTTAAGTTGTCAGTCATGCTGTCCACAACACGAGTAACTACAGCAGGCTTTCCAGCCATATTACATTTGTAAAGGGCAGCTTTTTGAAATAAAAACACCTGCATAATACACAAGACAAATAAGTAGCCGGCTCTATCCACAGCCTTCCATGGCAATACAATGTTGCAGTGACAAAATGAAAATCGAATAAGCATGCAGAAAATATTTCCCATTGATCTACAAACATGTTTTAAGTTATCTTATTATAATTTAGGATAACAATTTACAAAAAATTTCTGCTTTTATACTATAAAGAAATAAATAACTTCTTCTTTAAAAATTACATCCACCAATCAATTCAACTATTCTCTACATAAATGGAAATTAATCATGATTCACTTATTCAATATAAAATAACATTTTATGACACGATATTGAACACAAGTTTACAGCCTTGCAGCTTGAATCTGTAATTGGAAACTAGTGCAACTCCACCTAACTTCTTCAGTGAACTATAGCATTAGAGAGGCGCGTAGATGAGGTAAATATGAGTTAGCATACATGAAACCTTACCTTTTCAGGTGGAAGATCTATGCCCAAATTCCCTCGAGAAAGGATAATCCCATCTGCCTCTTGTAATATCTCATCAAAATGGGTTAATCCCTTAAAAAAACAAAAACAAATATAATTCATGAGGCAAGGCCACAAAGAAAATATTAAAAATGCTTAAAAAACCCATTCAAAAAAATGTTTAAACAAACCAAGTTGCTTTGAAAATGGATTAATATACTTAAAGTACCTCTACATTCTCAATCTTTGCAAAAATTTGTGTTTGGCTGAGGTCACCAAGCTTAGACAGCAAAGCACGAGTCTGCATTAAATTTTGGAGACAATTATTACTGGCATTTATCATAAAATATATGCATACAACAGGAAGATTATCAGTTCAAGAAAGACGCATTGATATAAGGTAAATGTATCACGATGATTACCTGGCGAACATCTTCAGCATGCCGTGTATATGACAACGAGAGGAAGTCAATTTTGTTTTGAACTCCCCAAGTACTTATGACCTGCGAGGATTTTAAAAACATCACAAAAGCAAACTAATAGAAAAATTAAGAAAGACAATTAGTCAAACATTAAGGCGTATGCGGGAACAGCAGGACGACCTCCTTATCCTTATCAGTGAGGGTGGGCAGATCGATATGAACTTGAGAGACATGCAAGGTGAACAATGATCCAGCTAGTGTTGCAGAGTTCTTTATCACACAAACCACATCATCCCCTTTCACCTCAGAAACCTGATCAAGTCCAAGGAAAATAGATTCTAGGTCATGCAAGTAAACAATTAGCTTACACAGCATGCTCACAACATAAAATGCTGATACAAAAGTTGACAATGCAACAAATCTCAACTTGGCAACTAAGTCCTCAGAGTCTCAAACTCCATTATTCTTAAGCCAACATAAAGGCTTTCAACATAACCACATGGGAAGATATAATATTAGAAAACAACCGACCAAAGGCAGAATGTTTCCCCCCTTCTTTTAAAGGTTTAATAGATATATAGGACATAACCCATACTTAAGTGACCCCTTGACTATCAAACACCTCAGCTGTTTAATATTACCAAGCTAACAGGCATAACCAAACCCTGTCAGCCTTTCTTTTTCTTCAAATGGGAGAAACCAGTATTGATCCCAAAAACGAAAAGAAAGAGACTTTCTAATGGGTGCCAGTCTCATGCTCATCCTTAGTGGCATAAACCATCTCTAAGTTCCCCATATGGAAAGTGTTGTTTTAGCTGGGAAGAATCTTTCTACCAATTTCTGAAATTTCTCATTTAGTTGCCTTGTTTAAGTTTATCTGGCTGATTGTTGCCAATGACTTGTCGTCTCCGTACATTTCTGCCTTATTTCTCGCCTAGTTAGTTTCAATGTTTTTGTTCAGGCTTCTTTAATTGATTTGCTAATCTATCTGGATTTAATTTAATAGTCATCCATGATTTGATAATGACCAATTCAAAAAGGGTATGGTTAGAAAGCGAATTATTTATATGACTATAGCCTCTGGCTCATCTTCATCCTACCTCCAGCCACACGGAAGTCGTTTCACTGCCAGTGAACAGATATTGACCCATAAAGATGGTATCTCCTGGCTTGACCGCCTGCAAAACCATGTGCAAAGTTTCAATTTCATGACATGCATCAAGAAAAAGAAATATGGATGCATGCAGCAATCAATAGAAGGGCACAACAATATAAATTTTCAATGCCTGCCGTTCTTAAATCAGTTTTACTGTACAAGTTACAGTTACAAACTAGAAGTATATAACTATACCAACATGAAATGGGAGTTCAATAAGTGGGATTGTCTTATTCTAGTTGTTAGACATTCCTTCCCTAGAAAGAGACATTGAATAGAATTTCAATCATACACATCCAAAATTTGATTCACAGTGGCACCCTTATCACTAGGAGTTTCAATTGGTAGTATAATGTTATTTAAAGTCCTCTGATGTATAATAAATCAAACATAGGAAAAATAAATGACTAAAAGCTTCAAAGTAAAGTGAATAACCTTCGATAGTCCATCAAAATTGATGGGTAAAACTTCTGAAGAAGCTTCCTGTTCTTGGTTTGGTGTCAGAACAACAAAACCATCAGCCAGTAGTGAAATGGAACTTTCACTCTTGTTGACAACCTGCAACTCAGGGCCCACTGTGTCCAGCATAACCTGAAAGACCAAGTAGTAAAGCACTTTGTAACCCTTATCCTACATTTATCAACAGCAACAGGAATGGCATGGAACAATCAATAGCAAAGAACCGTTCCACACCAGTTAAGCCAACAGAAAGAAGTATGTACTCTAGCAAAAGAAGCACTCTATAGCCTCATTCACTTCTACTATAGTCATCCCAGAATTAATTTTCAACAACATAAGGGTATTTGTAACCGAGAACTTAAGTTTTGGCTGAAAAGTGAATGTATTGGCATAAAAACTGTCAGCATGGCAAAAGAATTTAGCATAAAAAATCAAATATTATTTCACTCTGCTCTCTTTCCTTAACAACCAAAAAAAACAAAACCTATTAATAGAACTTCGCCAGTATCAACAATCATCAAGAGAACCCTAAGTAACTTACAGCACAAAGCTTCTTGGTGCTCTTAACAGCAGCCTTCAAGTTCTCTAAAGTCTCCTGGTGGTATTCCGGGTCACCCAATGAAAAATCAAACCGAGCCACTGCGAAAAAAAAAAAAAAATTCAAACTCATCAGATTCAGCCGCCTTGATAGCTGCACAACAAACCCTAGTCAGTGTACTGTTTCGACACAACTAATTTTAAACCCTACACACCCACATTCAATTTAAAACTCAAACACACGAAACAACAAATTAAATAAATTTTCGAAAAGAAAAAAATACATATTGAAGTTAAGCGTTGCACCTGACATTCCGGCCTTGAGGCAGCCGGAAATAACCTCAACAGATCGAGATTTTGGACCCAAAGTACCAACAATCTTCGTCATTGCAGGAAAAAAATTCTGCGGATCAATCACATAACAGCAAATCAAAATTCTACACAGCATGCCAAACCACTTTAAAAGTTTCTACAATACTGCAACAATTTCATGAAATTTCTACAGCAGATCGAACGCGCCACAAACACAACAGACTAATACTTACAGCCTTTGACGGTTCCAGGATCGAAACCATCCTGATCGGCTCCTCGAGAAGCAAGTGATTCGAATGCATCTTCGCTGATAAATAAAAATCTAAATCGCAAAATAAGAAATGGAACCGATCAAAGATTACAGACAACGAGAGCGAAAAGATAAATAATAGAAATTTCTTAGCGTGAGGCGACGGAAGAGCAGTGTTTTAGAAAGATATGTTGAAGACTTTAACCTTAGAATATGCCCTTCTCTTCAGTCTCGTATTTTATTTTTAAATTATTTTTAAATTTCCTTTTTCTACCTAAACACCTGGTGGCTGGTTCCACACTTCCACTAGCTACTGTTCTCAAATCTAAAAGTACGCTGAATCGCTACCCGTTTCAATTTGAGGACTGTCCGATTGACCTTCGTTGGCAGTGATCGAAGGATCCATATGGCGTTTCATGTACCGCCGAAGTAGGGTTAAACAAGCGAGTATTTCGTGGAGCAGGGGAAACTTCAAGCTCACGCTGAAGTGGGTCACGTGGGTAGCGGGACTGGTTTTGATTGGCCACTTAACTGCGCGTAGATTTCAAGCAGTTGAGACGAGCGTCAATTTTTTGCGGTGGGCATGAGGACGTTGAACAGGGTGCACGTGCTGGTGCGTCGAGCACGTTTTAAAGGTCAAATTCTATGGGCTGTCGTATCGATATGGCCATAGGTTTCTTGAATAAAGTGAATAACTGGGTTGGTAGAAATTTGGGTTTGCGCATCGGATACTCAGATCACGTGTAACGGTGCAAGCCTACCCATTTTTTATCAGTACAGGCATTTCAGTTGGTTCGGCCTGTGAGTCCCATGTAAAATAGACGTGGACCAAGTTTAGTGACCATTAACTTGGTTGGGTAGCAAGATGTTTTAGGTTCACCTCTTACTCTAGTAAATTTCTTTTGGAGCCAGCCTCATCGGTCAAGATCTTGTAATTGTCTGGTGTGTTAGACGAAGAGACTCACATACCCAGAGTTTATTGTATGAGATGGTGTCTAATATAATCGTGTTTTAGAAGAGTTTTTTTTTTAAATAATAAATAAATAAAGTTTAGTCAGCAATCGAGTGAAACAATCCAGTTAATCCGAGATTTTATTGGTCAAAAGTTTTCCTGCTACATCATGGGGGGTGGAGTCCAAACATATATTAGAGAGAACAATTTGGGGAGTTTTAGTTACACTCTGGTTTTTATTAAGTATACCTCAATTTTATTGACTTTGTCTTTTTGAAGACATATGTTCTTTACACCCCACTCTCTCATCATATCTTTCTTATTCCTTACGAACATCCACAACCAACCATGGTGTCGTCGCCGTCTAAGCACCAGTATGGTAATCACTACCATCAAATTGAAACTCAAGCCACCACAAACTAAACCCGATCAATCTTGATGAATTTCATCCACCGTAACCGCCGAAATCACGTTTGAAAGTATATGGCCACCGCAAGAAAAGTTGTCCGATCCAGACAATTTGACCGTTGTTAGAGGAAACAGACACCATCTTTGGACTCCTTGTGGCAAAACGCTTCCATTCCACCAATTTTCCAGTCAAGACGCTGTCGAAAATTGACAACCTGAGTTTGATTCCAAACAAGGTATTTTTGGATGATTTTGGTTTCGAATACCGACTATGGGATAACTACAAGTCGGAATTTCACATTTCCGACAAGCTTCAACTCGAGAATAACCCTAATAGACGACAATATGACCGGCAATAACATATATGATTAAGGTGTGTGTTTGTAAAATGTCTCAAATTTATGTGGTTTGGATGTATTTATAAAAGTTTAGAGTTTTCATGGATTACTATTAATAATGAGTATATTTAGTAAAAACTGGAGTGTGACTTCCCTAACAATTCTAAGGGCATTCAGGCCGTGGGCCTGAAAGTTTTCCTTGGTATAGTGCAGTCCATTACGACTAAAACTACGAGGCCCACTGAATTCTCCAGGCCCAACAGAAAAATAAAACGCCCAATCATTTTCGATTCTTTCTGTTTTCAACTCAGAAATTAATTGCGCTCCGTTGAGTTGAATCAGATTAACCCATGACACTGGTAACATTACTTAACGGGACCGTCACAGTCCGTCACGGTCTGATCCTCCATAACTCACGCACTTCGCCTTCCGTTAAGATATCCGCGTCTCCTTTCCCACAACCGTCCCATCCTCCTCCTCTAACGCCGTCGTCGTTCCCCCAACTGCTATCCCTAACCGTAACGTCCCTTCCCTTCCATGGCCTCTTGTGACGATGATTTCTCTCTCCTCGGTGAAGACCAAACAAGTCCTACCCCCCAGCATCACTCACATCTCCTCCATCAATCGTACGCGCCGCCCCATCCATTTGCGCCCAAATCGACTCCGATTCATGCGCCGCCACCTCAACCCCCCTATTCATCAGTTCATAGTCCCAAGAACATCGGATCCGGCGACGAAGAGAAAGATGAAGACGAAAACGGGGTCGATCCAGCCTTTCATGACGTGAATCCTTTCGCTCCAGATCGTAATACCTTTAATAACAACGAATCGAACAGGATTGTCGATGTGAGAAATGATAATCGAAGAGACAGAGATGAACGCAGCGATGGGGCTGAGGCCACCACAGAGGCCGTCTATACTCCGTACAAGAAGCCGAGGCCGTCTCCCAGTCCCTGCACTGGCAGCGCGGAGTACCGGAAGGATCGGGAGGAGTGGAGCGACGAGGCGATTGCTTGCTTGCTGGATGCGTACATGGACAAGTTTACGCAGCTGAACAGGGGAAATTTGAGAGGTAGGGACTGGGAGGAGGTGGCAGTTACGGTGAGCGAGCGGAGCGAGAAGCAGAGCAAGAGTGTGGAGCAGTGTAAGAATAAGGTCGATAATCTCAAAAAGCGGTATAAGCTGGAGCGCCACAGAATGCAAAATAGCGGCATTTCAGCGAGCCACTGGCCTTGGTTCAAGAAGATGGAGGAGATCGTCGGGAATTCCCTTCCCACGAAGACGGCCGCCGATGATGATAAGAGCGTCGGTTCTTCTTCTATGAGTGCAGCAAGGCAATCCAAGAGGTAGACTGTTTGAATATTGGTTGAATATTTGGGGATAGAAACAATATTCTATGCTTTTTACTGTTCCATAAAAGTGTGTGATTTTGATATTGTTTGGAGGTCCCAACGCAGACACTTCCTTATTTATCCATTGACTTGATGATGAAGAGAGAACAATTCGTCTACCTTACCAGTTCTGTTGGTAGATTATTAGGATTATCTACTGAGTCGGTATGCTCTTTTATTTTGTTGTTGCCGTAACTTTGATAGTAATGGTACTGAATGTTGGCAGGTATGCAACAGCAACATCAAGTCCTGTGGGTCAGATAAGTAACATGAAGTCCAAACCAACATCAAATCTTAGATGGAGGAGAGTTGTCTTGAAAATCAGTGGTGTTGCTCTTGCTGGTTCTGGTCCTAACAGCATTGATCCAAAGGTACACTATGATCATTTTTATGTCTTGTTAGCGCAGCAAGTGACAGATTCAGTCCAATCATGAAGTGTACTAGGGTTTAGCATTACTTGAATTGGTTCTTTTCATTGTCAGGTGGCAATGCTGATTGCTAGAGAAGTTTCAGTGGTTTGCCGCCTTGGTGTACAGGTATTAATTTGCTCTTACTAGTTGCATTATTTGAGTTTTCTGCTGTGGATTTTGATTTGATATGTGGTGACTCCCTTGTTCTAATGAGATGTACAGGTTGCGATCGTTGTTGGAGGTCGTAATTTCTTCTGTGGAGACTCTTGGGTAACAGCAACAGGTTTAGAAAGAAGCACTGCATACCAAATTGGGTAATTTTTTAGCTTAGGCTTGAGATGTTGCATGCTTATTTTCCTCTGGAAACATTTAATTTGGGCATGCCAAAAGTTGAGAATGTAAATGATGCTTCATGCTTAGGCCTATTCATTTTCTATTGCTGCGATGTTTGTCTCTGTATCACATATTCTATTTCTGTGAATTTTTGACTTGTCACTGATCCTCGATATGCTATGGAATCTCAGTGGAGCTTATTGAAAGTTTATGCACTTAGCTTTGTTGGATTTGATGCCCACTTGCTGTTGCCTTTCATTTTATGGATCTAGACCAATACTAAACACTGTGATGACTAACATGACATCTGTCTTTGTACACCATCTTTGGTTCACTTGGTTGTCAGAATGTGCCGCAAAAGTCAATAGTCCTTACGCTATACTTCCCATCCTAAGCATTTCTTGTGAGCAAAAAGGTAATAAAAAGTGTTGTTTTGAAGTGTTAAGTGCTGAAGTTCTTGGTTAGATTATGTTAATCTAGGTGTCCCCTTTTGTTTTTCTTTCCTTTTTCTCTTCCCTGTTTTTTTGAGATGGGCCTTTGAGTGGTCAATGCTTAGAGAGATTGCTACATGCCAGGGTTTAAGTTGATTTCATTGCATTTGGATTTTAAGGCCATAGCCTTCTATGGTAGTTTTGATGTAACTTGAAACTGATATGTGTCTTTTTTATTGATATTGTTGATTGGTTATTAAGTAAATTTTTGCCATCCAACTTCTGTTTAAGCTTGATACGTTACTTATTATTGATTCTCCATGAGCTGAACAAACTATCATTTTATCTAGGATGATGGCAAGTGTGATGAACTCTGTATTGCTACAGTCAGCAATAGAGAAGATGGGTATTCAGGCACGTGTGCAAACTGCTTTTGCAATCCAGGAGGTTGCGGAGCTATACAGTAGGCAGCGTGCAATTCGGCATCTCGAAAAAGGCAGAGTAGTAATATTTGGTGGTGTTGGCGCTGGCACTGGAAATCCACTCTTTTCCACTGATACAGCCGCCGCTCTTCGAGCTTCAGAGAGTATATTTCTTCCCCCTTAACGCTTCTTGCATGACGATATCTTATATTTGTGTCTTTTTTTCTTCCTCCCGCTTTTTGCCATTGCTAGATTCTTTCTTCCTCTCACTCATCAGCTCACACTTTTGGGATCTCTCTCTCTCTCTCTCACACACACACACACACACACACACACCCCCACTCACACTCACTCTTGCTCGAACACTCAAAGAAACATCTTTGATTTTGAATGCAACTTGACATTATTTTTCTGTCAGTTCATGCTGAGGCAGTCCTCAAGGGTTCAAATGTTGATGGTGTCTATGACTGCCACTCTCGAGACAACAATGTTACCTTTGAGCACATATCTTTCAGGGACTTGGTGTCTAGAGGTGCTACAACAATGGACATGATGGCACTGACCTTCTGTGAAGAGAATGGGATACCTGGTTCGTATTTTTCCCATGCATTTCCTCCTATCAATAGTGCGTGTTAATATAAATACCGCACATTGTTCATTTGGTCATGTATAATTTGTATTGCATCGAGTGTTATGCTTTTACTTTCTGTTTGAATAGCGACTTGGTCTGACCACATGGCCTTTTAGCATGACGTCATCTTTCCTCCCACATAAAATGGTGTGGAGGTTGAGGTTTTGCATTTGATTTTATTGCAGGCTGCATCTATGGGGGAAAAAAGAAGATTGAAATGTCAATATTTTTGGTGGCGGGACAGATTGTTCCTGTTTCTCGATGTCAAGCAATTATAAAAAATATGACTTGTCTCCTAAATTATAGTTTTTGTACTTATTGAATCCTTTGATTCTTGTGCAGTTGTTGTATTTAATCTTCTTCAACCTGGGAACATCTCAAAAGCCTTATGTGGAGAACAAGTTGGTACACTGATTGATCAAAATGGCAGGATTAGCTGAGATATTGAGGATCATTAACAGGTATTGTATTTTAAGATACAGTTTGTAGTAACTTATGTACACTCACCAAGAACCCGATTAATTTACTTCGCTCAAGCTATGCTGTTTGACGTCTCTGATGACATTTGTATGGGTTCATTGATGTATACATGCGAAGGCAAGAATCCCACGTTGACATTTGCTTTCCTAATGCTAGTAACTGATCATTTGAAGTTAAATTGCTTCTTTGATGATCTGTCTTGCCATTGCTTCTTCGTGTTGTTTTCAGTTACTGCTTCACAAGTTTGGTTAATTCTGTCAACTAAATATCTGTTATGGATACAACTGAGTCAAGTTTTGGCAATTCTTTCCACAAAATATCCGTCATGTATATAACTGAGTACCATACGCGGTAGGGTTAATTTTGCGGGTTTATGCTGGAACCAAGTTTATTTTTCTGTCTTGGACTTGAGATACCGTCTACCATGCTTGTTTAATCAAATAGCCAATGACATAAACTACTTTGGTTAAAACTTTGAAGACATGAACTGAGGTATAGAGGGTTTGTTTAAAGAACTTAGCACGCCTAAATTGCAATATATTTTAATGGAGTTAATTAGGTCAAATATTTCATCTTGGTGGACTGTTCTCTTACAATTGTGTAGTCTCAACTCTCAAGTCCCGTCTCATCTCTTCTTGTTCTCTTTTGATCAAATTACCGATACACATGTACATTTCTTTTCCTTATTTGTTTGCTTATATGCATTCCATCATACTTTAGACAGAGACAGAAATGCATGCAAATGCCACGTGGGCAGCAGGCCCCTACATTCCAGTCCAGGCTGATGACCTAGGAATGCGTTTCAGGGAGGGGGGGGGGGTTGGAATAGTTCTGCCATAGGCAATGATGCATTGTTTGCTTTGTAAGTATGATGCTCATGTACCCACAAAAGTTCATAAAAAAGAGAAAAAAGAGAGTGAAGGTTCATGTATCAAACTGTCACGAGGGTTAAGCTATCCGTAGTTATCTCGTTATCTCAACCGAACCGAATCATACTTTTTTTTTGATAGAAGAACCGAAGCATACTTGGTCCAGTGAAACACGAAAAAATGTATATGTGACGGGTTTCGATGACTAACCTAATGCACATAAACATAAATTCCGCCTAAATCATGTTCAACAAAAACATAAGCACCATACTCAACCTAGATCATGTTCATGTGACCGACATGAAAGACAAAAAGTTACAAAATAGGGTTAATTATACTTTTAGTCACCGAAAGATTGGCTTCGTTCACATTTAACACCGAAAGATTTTTTGTTACAAAGTGATCACTCAATGTTTCAAAATGAGACAATTAGGGGATTCGGTCAGAATTGGTACAATTTTGGGCAGAACTTTTGTTGACATGGCATTTATTATAATTTTATTGGTAAACATATGCTTATGTGGCAAAAAAAATCCAACGGTCCAGATCTCACTTTCCCCAACCCCTCATTCTCTCTCCTCTCTCCTCTCTCATACTCTGCTACTGCCATGGCGAGCCTCACTGCCAGATCTTCTCTGCAACTTTCTCTCATAGAATCATACTAGTAACCTTCCTTTGAATCAAACCCATATGGCTCCTACAAAACCCATAAAGCTAGAAGGAATTCGAGATTTGAATCAGATCCATTTGGCAGGCCAAACTTAAGGATTTGAATCAAACCCATTCATTGACTATGTCTAGGTAGATCTGGTAAGAGAAAAACATACTCAATAGGTAGATTGGACATAGGAGATGAGCATCTTGGGTTTACTGGCACCTTCCGATCCAAGGCCAGCATCGCTGCCCGTGCACTCACCACCACCGCTCCTACTGCCGCCTTCTTCATCACTACCACCACCACCAATGGGAGAGATGAAGGTAGAGTAACATATTAAGTTTTTTTTTTTAGTAACATGTATTTTTTATTAATTTTTTATTTTGATGGAATTTACAAGTCGTATGTCAAATTTCCACATAATTATTTTTTGATCAAAATTTGTTGAATAAATGCCACATCAGTCAAAAGCCTGACCGAACTGTTCAAAATCTACCCGAATCCTTGAATTGTCTCATTTTGAAACAATGAGTGATCACTTTGTAACAAAAAATTTTTTGATGCTAAATATGAACAAAGCCAATCTTCCGATGACTAAAAATATAATTAACCCCAAAATATTTTAAAAGCAAGCAGAGAGACAAGTGACAATAGTTTAAGAAAGCTTTTGTACTACATGAACCTATATGGTCCTAATAAACCACCAAAGAGTTAAAAGTTCAACAACATAATACATTTAGAAGGGCATGCATGCATTCATTCATTCGTGTCCATTGCATGTCTGTGCAAATGTCTAATCCTGTAATTTTCATGTTCTTTATTTTCTCTGTAAACAAAGTTGCCCAACTGTGGTCTTGATTAGCCAGAGACCTAATCCTTGTTCATCACTCCCCATCAAAAACCCACGATAGCAATGTCTTCATGTTTTAATAATACATCCTTCACTGAATGTCCAATGTAAACTGACTCCCTTCCATTTTAATAAATAGAATCTTCTACAAAAGCATCAGCCAAGGCACTTGCTATGGGGCTTAATTTATAGCATATATAGTTTAGATACCTTTACTTTCAATGTTCTTATTGCTTTTCACAAGGAATGAAGACACAAACATGTGCATAACCACACCCCTAAGCAAACAAATTCCATCATCAAGAAGGTAATCCAAAATATGAGTACTGTGTTTTTTTTTTTTTTTCAATTTCAATTCCAGCACTGCTGCTGAGGTGTAGATTAATCGACCAAGGGATTCGTGGAATCATCTGTTGAGGATTTGAGAATTATTTCCATAGCAAGTGATACACATATATTCAATCAATGCACCTACCCAACAGAGTCATGGCAGTTCCAGTTTCTATCAGAGCATCAGCAGTTTATGGTACAAACTAAATAACACCAGAGAAATTACCATTCAAAATATACCGCTAAAGGCTGCTTGTCACAAATTTCAAACTCAGCAATGCATTCCACATGTGAGCATGTGTCAAATCCTAGAAGACAGAGCAATACAATGTTAGACCACGTGAAGAGAAGACGATGCATTTCCAAACATAAATAAGATGGCTGGCTATTTCTTCACCATGCACCTCCAAGTGTTGGGAACTATTTTATCCAAGCACAGAAAACGCTGCCAAACTAACAACCTATCAGCATAAGACCCAAGTAAATTGGCAAGCACATTATTCACACGGTTACATTCTGAAAGAGGCAACGTAACTTGTAACAACTAACAACAAGTGATTTTCATTTTTATTTGTCACTAACTAATTAAAATGCCAAAGCATTAGTAGGTCATAGGGATATAAATGCACAAGTTTGGAATGGAAGTAACAGGAGAGGATTACCTTGATCATAAATTCCAACCCAAATCCGCTCCAAGTCTTCAATACTCAAACCCTTGACATTAGTATCTGAAATCTCACTTCATGGCTGACCAGATAGAGCATTCCACATGCAACATAGGAAAGAGTTTGAAGCAGAAAATAGTCAACGTATCGCAC
The DNA here is from genome assembly GCF_013401445.1 of Tripterygium wilfordii. NCBI lineage: Eukaryota > Viridiplantae > Streptophyta > Magnoliopsida > Celastrales > Celastraceae > Tripterygium > Tripterygium wilfordii. The sequence continues at coordinate 2,460,541 of NC_052244.1, read as the reverse complement.
AAGCTATGTGGAGGTGAGAAGAAATTGCATCCTGATGTCCCTCCCAGGAACTTAGCGTTATTGTAGGGGATACTGGGAAAGGGTTTGTGTAAGAGCATATTACTTGAACCACCCGATTTTTCACAAAGGGTGAAAGATTTCATTTTAACAGACTGTCACACCATACTGCACCACATTCACATGCACACATGCATGACACATAGCCACACAGTGATGGTTGGAAATAAACAAGTTGTGCAGATGTTGAACTTGGGCAAATAGAAATCACTTCATTAAAGCTCTGAGGTATTGACTGCCCCTCTAACAATAAAACGTACAAACTAATAACTGGCAAACTACTACAAACAAAGCAACAAGCTAAAACATTCTCGCATTATCCATGATTATACATCAATAGGACTCAGAGTAATCCGGGGAACCCGAAACCAGCATATCAGGGAGGATCTGCCAGGATCTACTAATAAAAGAGTTAGACGATTCCATAATCACATGTAACATAAGTAATGTCTAAAATGGGTTAGAGTGTCAAGACCATGTATAATAGGTTGGATCTTCTTACCTCCTGCAACATCCATACTCTCCCACTTAAGTGATGTTTGAGTCCCTCAAGCTTCACATTCTGAAGTAAAAGGCAACTGAAATTGAACCAGTCTGAAGATTTATGGACTGCAATCCAGTGGAGCAACTCAGAGGTTTGTGCTTACAAAATATCACCAAATGAAATTCGAAAGCTAAGAACAAGAAAAACACAAACATTTCTTGAATTTGTAAATTCTTACATTAAACTCAAAGTGAGCGAAAACTACAAAGGATGCTACGTATACAACATGGTAACAAACGTGGGTTTGAAAGTGACCTGGTATAATTCTTCATCTACTTGTGACATTGATGCAGAGCTAATATGAAAACTTGTTTGGTCAGATTGTCCCGTTATTGAGTGAAAGCAATTTTGTCTGCCCACTAATTTCTGCAGGCAAAAGTGATTTTTACATCAAACATAGTTGAACAGGAGAGCAACCAGTCAATAGTGGCCTTGGCAAACGGTAATGCATGGCGCTGATTTCTTAAGCAAACAGCTTTAGCTACAATTACTTTGAAACATGAATCTAATTTGCATGGACTCATAAGTCATAACAAATGCCATTTTTGTTTACCCTAATTCTGAAGGCAATTGCATGTCTAATTCTCACCCTTTTTTTAGATGCCAGACTTCACAGGACAAAGCCTTCTGAAAACATGGACATTTAATAAATTCCACATAGTAGCAATGACATGGCACTGGTTTCTTAAGCAAACAGCTTGAGCTACAATTACTTCGGAACAGTATTCTAATTTGCTCGTTTACCTCAATTCTGAAGGCAATTGCATGTCTCATTCTCACTCTTTTTAAATGCCAGCATTTACTTCACAGGACAAGGCCTTTCTGAAAACATGGACATTTAATAAATTCCACATATTGGCAATGACACCATTTGATAGAGAATGAACTGCTTCTTTTGCTGCTTTACGACGTGCTTCCAGAACTTCAGCATCAGCGAAGAGCTCCAGCATGGCTTCTTCAAGTTCGGATTTTCCTGATACCTGAGAGTGAAGCGAGAATTGGGGCCAGTCCCCAAAAGGGAGAAATTAGCCTACGTTCAGCAGATTTAGTAAATAGGCTAAGCTGCTAAGGTAACTGAGTAGGGTGGGATAAAGTTATTCACTGAGCAAACTATCTACATGGCAGGTATTTGGAGGGTTTTGAGTAAACAGGTGAGCAGAATAGGGATTTGGTGCACTTTGTTTCCCTTTCCAATGTTAAGGCATCTTTTTTGTCCTTTAATTTATAATGGGATGTTCAAACCAAATTCAACCATTACTCAGTGAAAAAGTATTATCCATCCACTAGACAGAAAAGTGCTAACTCAGTTGCACCAGAGTAGGTCCTCACCTGAGATCCAAGAGTTGAAAGTACTTACAGCACAATGTGTTTAGCACTTCTTCTTACTCAATCTACCCTAGGCTGATTACCTGTAGTGGAACTATGTTACTTAATTTTCTTTATTTAATAATTTAATTTGGTAGAAAGACCAACAACATAGAAACCTTTGACATAATCTAATCTGAATTTCATCTGCAACATCACAGCTTCATGTAAATGTTCCCATGTGGCAAATAAAACTGACAAAAACAAGAAGTACCACCCCCCAAAAGGCAATGCATATTTCCAGAAACCATAAATTAATACATATGTAAAGTGATTCCCCTAACCTGCAGAACTGACAAAGGATTCAATCGTTGCATTTCCTGCAACATATGTGAGAAATGCCCCACATGATAACCTGAAAGGTGCCAATTTAAAATCCTCAACATCAGTACATTAAAAACTTTTTTGAAGCAGATCATAGTAGAGCAGATAATAACCAGTCAAAACAGCACAGCCCGCTGCAGCAGCTTCTGATATGTTGTGACCAGCTGATCCAGCATAGAAAGAACCTCCAATCACAGCTATTGGTGTTAACTTATACAGGTCTCTCAATTCACCTGCAAAATAAGTGCTGGAGATATAATAATATACCAATATTTCCAAAAAAGTCGTATGAGGGCCCATTGGTGTAAGATCCGATGTTCAACCTACTTGAACGATTAAGTTCAATGAACATTTATTTGACTTTTATGAAAATTTCAGTCTCAGCAGGGCTTCAAAATTTCGGAATTCAACATATTCATTATCGTGCATTGCAACACTGGAATTTAGAAAGCAAACACTTGGGATGGAAAATTTTGACATAGGACCCACCAGGCCATATAAAATTGATTCTTTATTCAAGTAGAGCCTTGCTATGCATATATTTGACCAACAAGAAAATTCAATATCTGACAAACCTTCCTATACTTTTAATCATGCTTTTATTCCTTAACCTTCCTATATGTTTTGAATATATGTAAGCGTTTTTCAATATATGCAAGTGTTTTTTTTAACAACGGCAACCTGGCTGATTGCAAATATGAGTTGGACGAAACAACACTCAGTGTACAACAGTACAAGGCTCCCATAGTAGTGCCAAGGTCCAGGAAGAGCAGATGTATTTAGCTTTACACCTGAAATGCAGATGTTTCTGTCAGTGTGAACCTGTGACATCTAAGCATGGTAAAGCAACATTACCACTATCCCAAGATTTGCTCCAGATTGCAGATACGAGAAGATCAACAAAATGTTGTCACTTGAATTCTCGATTGATAGCTTCTATAAATGTTGCCACTAGCAAAGTTGTTAGCACCCCGTCTTTGGAGGATCAAAAGCACGAGTTCTTTCCTTCTTCATTGTGAAAAACAAAAAGATATATGATTCAACTAGCTGATATATTTTGAAATTTGAATTGTGCCTTAGGTTTTTCGGAGAAAAAGACTTCATTCCATATTTCCATGCCACCACCTTTATAAACAGGATAGGAAAAGGGCACCAAATTGCTCCAACGCTAATTGTCTTACTCTCTGAAAAGGTTGTACAATTGGCAAGATCCATATTGGTCAATGGAAATTAAGTATTAAGGAAAATTTCTACCTTTTCCCAGGAAGTTACTTCAAAACAGGCTACGTGATTGTCAAGATAAACACCATCCAAACACAATTAAGTGCAAGAGAAAACAATCAGCCTTTACCTATGACCAAATTTATGCAGCTAAGATAAAGCAAGGAGCAAACATTCTGGACCAACCCACTGGTAACTGGTAAGATGCAAAAAAAAATTTTTAAAATACAGAATCCTAATATGGAATGAGAAGTATAGGCCAGCTAGCATCCAAAGAGAAAGGGAAAATTGATCTTCAACTCTCGAGGGGTGGCCTCCTGGCCCTCCTCACGCTTGAAAAGCGCATGATAGAAAATTGTGCTCTACAAAACCATCCATTTGGGCGAGAACGAACGACAGTCAAGCTAACTAAACCTTTGGGCTTTTGGTAGACTGTTAGGATCACACAAAGTTTTCTAGTTCATTTGCAAGCTGTATGAACTCACAATGGCTGAAAGATTATAGAAACGATTCCATTTTTTTCTCATTTTAGAAGCATTTTAAGTTAAATACATGATTCCTAATAACATGAACAGGATATGCTCATCTCTAATCTTGGTTCACAATCAGGTGAACCCAACTTCTCACAAGTGTTTTCTAATAGACCTACTCTTGTCTCGTCACTTATCGTATCAACATCTAGTTTCAACCATCCAATATCACCCACCGCAAGTAATATTTCTTTTAAATCCAGTTTATAGATCTTTCACATCTTTATCTACAATACAAATATGATCATGCACCTTAGTAGAACTTCATTAAGTTTTCTCACTTTTCTGTAAATATAAGGGCAAAAAAAGTCCACATCAACCATGGATAAGAGCTAAACAATTGAGAAGTAATGCACACTCATAGCTGATAAAAAAATTGCCGGTTGCAGGATGTAAAATGATGTAGAACAAGGACAGTGTTAGCAAACCTAAAGTGTCGACCACATATATATTTGTTCCTGATACAATCATATCATGTTGAGATCTCAATGCTACTTTCTGCCCTTCCTCCCGCCATTTCTGCATGATGGGTAAGCCCACTATCAAACCATTGAACAAGGATGAAATTACACAATACAGAATAAACGCATTTTTATCAATACAGAATACAGCATTTTATCACAAGAAAAAAAAAAGATAAATAAAAAAATCCTAATACTGGAAAAATTCCCAAATTAGTCATATTGAGTTTTATCACTTATTATCCCGCCAGATTCCTAAATATTATTTTACTAACAAAAAAAAAAGCACATTGACAAAGTGACAGGCAGATTTTATCCCCATGGCAGCAGGGCATTTTAACAAAACGCAAGTTATGAGCCAATAGCTTGTAAAAGGGTAGTCTTTCATTTCACAGAACAGATCTAAAAACTGACATAACTGAGAAATACTAAGAGTAAGAAACGAGTAACAGCAGGGCCAGATGTCCACTTCATGTAGGTTTCGCTAGCTCATCCTAAAAAAAGTTCCTAATTGAAAACTTCATTTTTCAACTCACAGCAACCACATGATGGCTGTTAAGTATGGTAAAATACCAAGACAACATTTGAGTAACACTCTAACTTAACTGAGGGTTGGATATACCAGTAACATATTTATAGTTTGATATTTCATTAAAAAAATTTATTTAGAAAAAGATGGCCATCCATCTGCACAATGACAAGCAAAGAGAAGTAACTCGTCAATTAGGAAAATCAAAGTTCATGAGCATTTGGGGTGAGAATATTATGAATGCTTTCATACAGAAGCCTCATACAATGAAATAACTAAATAAATGAGAATAAAAAAATTATTTATAACTGACTATTAGTATTCTCGGTCACTGGCTGGCTTCAGACACAACCGAAGGCATGAAAACCAAGTGTTTCACCAGGCTTATACATGCCACCTTTGAATTTAAAAGATGATTCCTGAAAATTCAGTGGTGGGTAGAAACTATCCACCGAAGCTATAAAAATGTACATTCATATGCGCACAACAATCATAACCAGGTCTGAAACTACAATTATTAGTTTAGTTAGTGAAAAGAACTGCATCAGAATAATAGTATCATACTTGAGCAATCTCTTGTCCATGCTGCGGGTGTCGAGGAACGATAATGGTGAGAAGATCATGGTGCAATTGCATGAGCATTTTGTGGATTTCTAGCATTACTACAGATGGTATTTGTGAACAAAGTCAGACTAGATGGATACGAACAAAACTAAAATAATAATTACAAAAACTATAAAAAGGAAGAAGACGAATAGCCTACTGACAGCCTACATTAAAATGAAGGCTAGAATAGCCTAAAGCATCACCCATCCCCTTATTTTTACTTAATGAATTACTCAAGCATCCATAAATTTGAAAGGACATAGTTGTGAGAGAACCTTAGCAGAAGAACTAACGCTTGATGCACTTACATATGGATTGAGGAGCATAGAAGAGGACACCACAAAGATGTGAAAAATCTAAGACCAAAGAACTTGGAAAGGGGTTAAGAGCCAGCAGTTCAGTAAAACAGGAAAACCAGAAGAAAAAGACTCCTCTGGTCAGCTCCTGTAATTCAAGAACCGATCTCTATCTAGGGGCCAGAAATTCACATAGATTTTCGATGCATGAAAGACCCCCCAAATTCGAATTACAATGTTGTAACAGAGGCAGAATACGAAGGGTGTCACCTTGTTCTTCACCCTTGTGGATAGAAGCAGCCATCCAAACCCTCTTGTTGGCAAGTTGTGCCTTCAGACTATCAACGCCTCGCATCCCTGGCTCGGCAGCTCCATATTCTCTTATAGCTGAAGGAAAATTTGGTAACTTCAGGTTAAAACGTATCCTTATGTTACCTCCTCAATAGACAATTAAAAATAAGAAGATAAATGAATAATAAAAACTTGCATATTTATCTTTAAATAATGAACTGCAGATGGTAAATTTGTTTTCAAAGCTATTTCAAAAAATTATGCCACTGAAATTTACCTAACACAAGTTAATATGTGCTATGGGTATATTATTCGTGTATTCATCAAAAACTACTTTTTTAGGTCAACAGGTTTCTAACACATTGGGGATGTACGAATTTCCTGCAAAGAATTAACCCATACCATACTTCAAGTCACCAGAAAAATTAATGATGAACGGTGAGGCTTGCAGCACCTGAAAATGGATTGCCTGCACATTGCTCTGTGCAAAGAAACAAATTGGTGATAACAAAATGGTAAACAAATTAATTTACTGAATAAATAAAGAAGTACATACCAACGGCACTATCAAAGAAAATTTTGATAGCATTAACGAAATCAGTGGAAGAAGAACTGGCCCTGACCATTTCCTGAAGGACCTCTCAGACACTCGGGCATTTAACAATGCCAACGCAATCTGAAAAGTATTAATGGTTATGAATAAGAGAAGCTAAACATAACAAAACAACAGATAAAAATAAAACCACAAAGACAGCCCCAAATAGAGAGCAAGTAGAACTTTATAAATGGTTTAAAAGTGCCTGTGCATATACAATTACAACCTACTGTGGTACTGAGGAAAGTCCCTATTAAGAATATGCCACAGCACCAGTCCAAAACCATTACATTACCACACATGGGATCTATATTCTCAATTGAAATGTTAATGTAACAATTACTCAAAAAAAGGTATGCAGGCACGTATTCAAATAGCCATGGGGTCACTGCAGATTGCATAATGAAAATAATCGTTAGAAAGTCCAAATAAATTTACACTTACACCCATTCCTGAAGCGCTAAGAATAAGATTTGGCCACAGCTCACTCTCCACTAATATGACTGCACTTGGCTTCCAATACGCAAGGAAAGCATCCATGGCAGTGGGGGTGTCCAGTGGCGCAAACTGGTCCAATAAACAATACAATTATTTCAATGAGAATGTTACATGTATGTTGTCATTTAAATAAATGTGACATAAGCAATGGCCAAGCTCTACTTCAATCGATAACAAAATCTTTAACTGCTAATGAAAAAGGCATATATATCAGACCACAAATATCATTGTGGGAGATATCTAGTCCTGCAGGATATGAAAAACAGTGAATCCAACCTGTTGAGCCAACAAGACCATGTCTGTACTAATCTTAGACAACAAAATCTTTCTATATATATTGACGATCTGAACGAATTGGAAATCAAAATTCACAAAACCGTCAAACATTCAGCCACAAACTGAACCAATCCCACAAGGAACCCAAAAGAACTACCTGGTATATGACAGTACTTGGAAGCCGATTCTTTATGACTTCACTGCACAAAGAAAATTAGGCTTTCTCAAATCGTTTTGCAAAAAATCTACAGAGTTATAATAGTGTGCAAATTATTTTTGAACAATAAAAGCCAAATTAAATGACATATTAATGGTGTGTTTTATTCTAGAATGTTCAATGTGTGTTTCAAGTTTCAACCACTACCCTTCCTTCTTTCTCTTTCCCTTCTTTAATCAATAAACCTGTAAACCTCCTAATTTCACAACGGATACCATAGAATACAAAATAAAAATAAGGAAAACCAAACAGAATGGAGCATAGCCTTACAATGCAGATGCCGTGGTGGTTGTCATCAATATGTTCAAATCAGGCCTCCATTCAACGCACTTTCTGATAACAGGAATCGCAGCCAAACCCTCGCCTACATAAAATATGAAAAACCAGCCGTGTGTGTATATATAAATCAACTAAACGGAGAGAGAAATTATAATACAGTAACAAAATAGAGAGGAAACCTAGAGAGACAGCATGGAACCATATGAGGGGACCGTCCGGGCGAGAGAGAGACGGGCGAGCGAGGCGCTCAGGCCAGCGGGTGGGGTGTTCGAGGCCGCGGAGCTTGCGCCACTGTAGATGAATGTGCAACAGCGGTGATAGACCGTAGGTCACTGCCCTGTATATGTTGTACACTACCATTCCCTTCGTTAGACTCGCGACAGCCATTCTCGTCCTTTAGGGTTTTTCCCGCTAATGTCTACTTACGATTTCGCTGTTTCGATATATTTATCGCTGAAAAGTGTTATTTAGCCGTTACAGTAGGGCGGTGGAAATAAATAATAAGGAAGTTTCGCTTTGGGTCCCATATTTTGATTTAGTGGACCTGGGCCCCCTGTACGAAACTTGTTGGATCGTAATATCGTATGTTGAGTTGGGCCCATGATTCCCTTGTTTTTCAGGAAGAATTTAAGCCTGGGTAGTTAAGGGCCCACGATTTGGAAGTTTCGCGACCCAATCTTTCCTCGGGTATTTTTTGTAGGGCCCACAGGATAATGATAATAGGACAAGAGTTTCTTTGTTTTGAATTTTGATAGGCATCAAGACAAGAGTTTAGTTCTCCTCTTGCAGGGTTTATATACTTTAGCCGGTCTAAATAGAATTTATGCGAAATCCGGTTTAATCGAATTTTTGCTAAAATAAGTTGTCATATGCTTGATGAAATTTATAGACCTTATAGCCTTGGAAAGTTTATTTTGTTTGTAATTTTAAATTTTTATAAATACTTAAATTATAAATTTATAAGTTATTGTAGGTATAAAGTATAAATTATTTCTAAATTTAATTTGAAGTTTGAAATTATTACTTAAAAAAATTTATAATATTATAAACAACATTATCTAAAAAAGTTTTAAATTATTATTAAAAAAAAAAGAAGAGGAAACGTTCAGCTCAGCTACAATCCTACAATGACTTCATTATGCTTCACTGTTTCCATCTCTCTACATAGAATATCTGTTTCAATGCAAATCCACAACTTTCATGACAGAACAAGGTAGAAACCACCACCATCAATAATCGGCAAATTATTAACAATCATTTGCCTTCCATTAGCACAGAGTGAGCTTCACATTAACATACAAAGTATGCTTTGCAAGTTGAAAGGCCATGGAACCCCCCGATTCACTATCTAACCAATAAAAGAATATGCGACCCCAGACAAACAAAAAAAACCTCTTTGTTTTTGAGTATCAAGCTGTAGCTTCATGTAAGCACCATACGACCATCCTGATTGGAGCAACATTTCATAAAATTGATAACATTTAGCCCAATAAGCCTGTTGAGAGAGGTGTCAACACTCAACAATGTTCTTTCTTTGCACCACGTTCAGGAGCTTCGCTAACAGCAGTTTCTACTCTGTCATTAAGCTCTCTTCTGATCCTGTAAATGTAATTCAAACCCAACAAAAGTTCTGTGATTGTGGCCTCAGTTTTTGCTTGATTTGCATAGTGGAGGGTCTGCACCAAAAGCACATTTGTCCGAGAAGCTGCATGCTCCTTCTCAAAATTTCGTTCAGAATGCCACTTTATCGTGTTGTGAGCCAGTGGAACAAGCCACTCTAATATCTGCGCAAGTGCCAAACTCCATTCTGCTGCAAGGGATGAATCATATGAAGAAGAAGAAGCTAATGATTTGGCATATGACTTTAGCCTAGAACGCAAGGAAGTTCTGATGGAAGTGGGCAACATATTGTACAGATCATCCCGAGCGTCAAGGCCAATCATGTGAGATGATGAGGTTAGCTTCTCAATCAATATAATCACATTTGCATAGTGGAGAGCTAAAGCAGCATCACCGAGAGTAGATGGAGGTGCACTTGACAACACACGCTTGGAACTGAAAAGCAGTAATTTTAAATGCACTTTGTCACTGCAAGAAAGGGCTTCCCCATTCAGCTTTCCATATTTGCTAACATTTTTTAGGTGAACATGAGTGAACCTCATCGAACCACCACCTGTTGGCTTGCAGCTCTGCAAGATAGGAGAATCACTTCCAGCTGTCATGCAACCCTTGAATGGTCCAGCATTCGGGAAATTTTTTGTTTTCAAATGCTGATACTTCCCATTTAGATCATGCTGAGCCCGGCTCTGCTTGTAGTTCACTGTATTCCCATCAGTAGTTTGTTCCAGCTTGGAAGTTTTCCTCCCCACGTGTCCTGGTGCCAACCCACATAGACTAATTTCTGAAGAATACACTTGTGTATGAGCAGAAGAGGAATAGCTTCGAGATAAATGAATGGTATTTAAATGTTTGGAGTCATTGTTTCTCTCTATAGCTGCCACCTTGTCAGCTTCAAAGACATGTTTTATTCTCTCAAGTATCGTGAATAATGATCTTGCCAGAAGTCGCACAATATAATCATGTGTTCTACCCCAAAGGGACATCTCTTGTAGATACTTAACTTCTTGACGCTGCCACATTACCTTCTTCTGAAACTCCAGTAACTTTACCCGTTCTATTGCAGAATCAGCCTCCATTCTTCTAAAAGTTTGCTCAAGCTCTACCAGCACTTCTAGCTCTTGAGACAATTGGAATGTCATCGTGACAAATCTCTTCATCTTTTTCACTTTTTTCTCCATTTTCTTTAATCTATACTCCCAACCTAACCATTCAGAACCTTTGCGGATTGGGTCAGAGATGAAATGTTCAAAACGATGATATATAGGATCAGTACACTTACTGGCAATCCTGGCCACGGACTGTGCTACAATTCCAAAATTCTCAATTATCTCATCCAACACAAGATCCATAAGATACTCATTATCATTAGCTACTAGCCTTTGAATCCCAATTGAGTTCAGAATCTCTTCCCTCATCATCCTATCAAACTCCTTATCATTCAAATAATGCCATAAATTGACCAACTTAGACATCAAGCTTGCAACTTCAAAAGCTAAAATCCCAATCCCCGCACTGTCAGTCACCGAAGCACCTTTCCGTTGAATCAATGGCATATTATTAAGCCAGGAATCACTCACATCTCATGCCCCAACGATAATTGCCAACCAAAATCTATCCAGATATCTCAATCGACCTTGTGATCCCTGTACCAGAAGACATAACATAAAATAAGAACCCGGATGTGCTACAGCTCAAACGGATAAACAAACTTTGATCCAATCCAATTGATCTCAAAGCGCCCAAATTTAGGAGTCAAAAAACACTAAAACGTTACAAGCCATTACCAAAAGATGAAGGGGATCCGCAAGCGGGACCTTCACTGGTGCAAAACAATATCTTGAACGAGAAAAACTGAGAAAATCATTAATAAAGGTTGCCGCTAATTATGGATGCCCTAGCTCAAGACTCTAAGCTAACACACTCTTTAGTCTAGGAAAAATTCACAATATTCCTCATAAAATAAAAAAACTAAAGAAATTTCACGATTTATAGTTTCAATTCTACTTCTATCCTCGCACTTTCTAGGCAACACCCGAATCAGAAACATATCATATGCAAAATTTTCACAGAGCAGCAATCGCTTCAGAATCAATATTGATCAACAAAAGCGTTAACCCAAAGTACAGCAATTAAAATCAAGCTACAATGGAAAGGAAATGAGGGAAAAACACATACACCGACAATAAGTTCGCGAATCGAATCAGCTAAGCCATACATAGCCGAATTGGGCTCAGTTTGAGTTAATTTCGGCACAAAAACAAGAATGCAGCAAATCCGACATATTCGTTCAGCTACTCACGAGTTAAAACGTAGAGAAAGCGCAAGAGCAACAATCGTGCATAGAACGAAGTGGGACGATAACAAGAACAAATTCTTGGACAAGAAACAGAGAGGAAGACGAAATTCGACCGTACAAAGTTTGGGGAGTGACTTTGACACGAAGGAGTTTGAAGCTCGTTTTAAATCAGGTGGATGGTTGAATTGATTCTGTCGACAGTCGAGGCTAGGATTAATGGAGTGGTTGGCCTACATGTGAAACGGCGACGTTTGACATAGTAGAACGCTAGAATCTGTGGTGGTGTGACCGAATTTTAAGAGGCATATGCGCATCACGTGATGCCAGTAAATGCCGCAACTGTCCCTTGCACCGTATGGCTACTATGCATTATGCAATGTACAACTGTCACTTGCAGTTTAGAAGGCTACCATGCAACGTACGGATTGTTGCGTGCGAACCAAAAAAATACTACATTGGTTAAAACAAGACAAATGATTTGAGTATATAAAATACGAATTATCTCTATTGGAATAATGCCTTTTGGGGAGAGCCAAAGAATAAATATGTGCGGACTTAGTCCAAAACGGACAATATTATTCAAATATGGAGATGTGTGTCTTTCATAGTCCTAAAACGGATTAACAGACTAGTCCTCCTCATCGGCAAACAATTCAAAGGGTGAGATCATGAATATTAATATTCAAAATCTTCGTATTTTTTATCCCAACTATCACAGATGTCGAGAGATACTCACATAATTTCATATGAATCATGTGGGGCAGCATTGATGGTTGAGATAAAAAAAAATCATAATTTCATATGAATCATATAAAACATCAAGGATAGTTGAGACAAAAGAAAATACCGAAAACATAATTTCAAATTTGAAATGATAGTCAGAGAAGAAAAAAGAAGAGAGTGAGAAGAGGACCCACCCATTTGAAGTAGTGTGGGAGCTCCGGAGGGATCTTCTAGAGATCTTCATTGACAGGCTTGGGAGGTCTAACACTCTATATTGGACGATTAATCACTTCAACACTACTGTTGTTCTTACTAACGATTTTATGGTGTTGATGGCTGTTTTATTGGCAGTTCAATTCGCATTACACACCTTCTCTTGCTTTCCCTGTTCCTTAACATTCATCTCTCCCGAAAATCACGAGTAGCTCATATATCATTCACATATATGATATCTCATAGAGGTTTCGAATGTGAATCTCCCCAACCCCTCTCCTTGTATTAGAAAGAACATTCCTCTCTCCCCTTAGTCTTCAACATTCACAATCACAAACAAGCGAAACTTGATTCATCGTGTTAATGGTATGTGTGGAGGCAAAGCATAGGCAATCGAATACGTGCAGATGCATATAAGAGGGTGGTTTCTTGAAGAGAATTTCATATGGCGTTTTACCTTGAAGGACAGCAGTGGGTGTCCGATTGATAAGGTAAGCAGCTGTAAGAATGGAATCCCCCCAAAATGTTTTGGGAAGTTGGGCTTGAAACAAGAGTGCACGGGCAACATTTAGAAGGTGGCGATGCTTGCGCTCGGCGACTCCATTTTGTTGTGGAATGGAAACGCAACTGGTTTGATATAAAATTCCCTTGTTAGAAAAAAAATCTTGCATTGAAAATTCTGGGCCATTGTCACTACGGATAATTTTGATGCAAGATGAGAATTGTGTTTCAACAAAATTGATGAATGAAACAAGGAATTTCCGTGCATCTGATTTGGCATGCAAAAGGTAAACTCATGTGTAGCGAGAAAAATCGTCAACAATGGTAAGGAAATATTTGTCTCCATTGAATGTTGGAATGTGATAGCCCCCCCAAATATCAACATGGATTAACTCGAATGGTATTTTTGTAGTAATAGAACTTAAATGAAAAGGTTTACGAGTTTGTTTGGCAAGGGGACAAATAACACAATCATCAATAGAGCAAAAATCAATATTCTTGGTAGACAAGGAAATAGCGTGTAGGCTTTTATTGGACAAATGACCTAAACGTTGATGCCAGATATTGGAGGAAGTTGAGGCTGCTGTGGAGACATAGTGACACCCAGATATCTTCGAAACGTCCAAATAGTAAAGCCCATTGCGCTCAGTTCCCATCCCAATCATCTTCCCCGATCGTTGGTCCTAAACAAAACAAGATGTATCAGAAAACGTTGCACAACATAAGGAGGTCTTAGCAAGTTTGGCTACGGAAATTAAATTCAGTTTGAATGAAGGAACACAGAGTACATTATAGAGAACGAATGTATCTGAAATGAGGATGGTCCCGATGTGTGTTACAAGAGCAAGTACATGGTTGGGTAGATGTACATGTTGGTTAAGGACTGGTGTCTTGGTGGTCAGAAACGTCGGTGAACATACCATGTGATCGGTGGCCTCTGTGTCAAAAATCCATTGGGTATCTGGAATAAAATTGTTTGCACAAACTTTGTTACCTGACATGTTGCTCATGGTGGTGGCTGCACTCACTTGACTTGCCATGTTTCCAATTTTGTTTTGATTTATGAGGGCAATGAGATCATGATATTGTTCTGATTGGGAATCAACATGATGTGCCTTTGAGCGGAAATTGGAATTGACATTGGATTGGTTGTTCCTATCACCGTGATTATTGACTCGCTTCAACTTTCGACAAATATCAACAGTGTGTCCTTTGTGACCACAGTATTCACACTTGAGGTGTGCACGACAGTATTCAGAAGTGTGCCCCATGAGATTGCAGCGGTGGCAACGCACATTGTTGTTTTGCTTCGAGAATCTCTTTTCAGCCGAACTGAAACTATTCCTGGCAGCAAAGGCTGCTGCTTCCGGTGTCTTTCCCAAGACTTGGGATGATACGACTCGCTGTTTCTCATCCTGGTTAATGACGGAAAACACTTTGTTGACTGGAGGTAAAGGTTCCATGAGTAAAATATGTCCACGTGCGGCTGCGTAGACCTCATTGAGTCCCATGAGGAACTTGATGGAACGTTGTGTTTGTTGGTACTGCAGCAGCGTCTTGGCGATATCTCCACTGCAAGATGGCATAGGACATAGAGCATCTCGCTTATCCCATAAACTTTTCAATTTAGTATAGTACTCACCAATGGTCATGTTACCTTGTAGGCAATCATGAATTTGTTGTTCAATTTGAAATAAGTATACACTGTTGGAAAGGCCAAGTCGATCCTTCAACTCATTCCAAAGATCATGCGCGTCTTCATTATACATGACGCTTTGTCCAATGTCAGGTGATATTGTGTTGAGGATCCATCCTTTGACAAGAAGGTTGCATCGAATCCATTGTTTCATCTCCACTACGGACTCTGCAGGTGGTTTAGTCACAGTCCCATCAATGAAACCATCCTTGTTCTTTGCAATGAGAGCCATGAGCATCGCATGACTCCAAAGAGAGTAGTTGTCTTGATTTAGTGTTTGATTCACTAGGACAAGACCAAGTTGATCCGAGTGATGAAGATAGAGAGGATTGCTTGGGTCGTCATATTTGTGTGATTGAACTTTGGTCATCTCAGATTTTTCTGAAGTGCCGTCGTTGTTCTTGGCCATTGGTGCTGTTGGTAGTGATGGAAGAAGATGGTTTGTTGCTGGTTTTGTTTATGTGGTGTGTTCTTGATCCTGCTCCGATACCATGTGAAAACAGGGACAAACACACGATTTTTGGTGTTATTATTTTCTTCTTCGTCTATGTGTTGGTACATATACAAGTAAGGTCATGATGACCTACACATGTAGACATTTCCTAGTCTAAAATGACGGCCATGATGGCCTACACATGTGGACATTTCCTAGTCTAAAATGACGGCTTGATGTGGACATTTCCTAATCTAAAATGACGGCCATGATGACCTACACATGTAGACATTTCCTAGTCTAAAATGACGGTCATGATGGCCTACACATGTGGATATTTCCTAGTCTAAAAAGACGACTTAATGTAGACAAATCAACGTCATGACAAACATATCTTCAGTCAACTTTGTGTGTCCCGATTATTCTCCTTGACATCCTGAATATCTGCTCTAACATCCTTGACATCTGTTTCAACAATATTTTCTAAAATTTGCTATGAGTTTGAATTTTTAAAAATGTAAACTACTTATTTGTAGGGATGACAACTGGTCATGTACCCGTCCAATTAGTAAATATCAAACCATTTCAATTTAAGGTACATAATACCCAAATTGTTCTAAAACCCTTTAAAAAACATTTAATTTCCAAACCGAAATCATTCCATAACCATTTATCATCGGGTATCCATTTATCATTCATTTTTTATTTTTGTATAAATGTATAATTCAATTTTAGAAAAAATGATATGACTTATCATGTTGTTATAGTTTGAATGTGTAATCTATAATTATATTATTTTATTTTATTTAATGTGCTTGATCATGTTAAAATTTAACATCCTAATAATATACCTTGATATAAATGATTTATAATGTTATTACTATAATTCACTTTTTAATTAAACATTTCGGATATCCTAAATTTGATATCAAAAATCAAACCCAACCCTAAACTGTAATGGATTTGAAAATTAAAATCAAAACCAAAACCGTTTTCAAACCTTATAAAATTAATTTTTGAATTTTAAATCAATCGTGTATCCTATAGATAATATTCGGATCATATTTTTTGCCATCACTACTTATTTGATTTTGTTATTAGAATATAGAGAGCGTGTTAATGAGAATCGATTGAGATAATGATTACATAAATGAAATGAAATAACAGCCGTACGCGTGGCGGCCTGGGGATATACCATACCAAAATTAATCAAACGTACATGGAGAAAAGTCCAAAAAGTGATTAATTTTCCTCACCTTAATTATAACTTGGCAGCTTTACTTACATGTTTATTTAATTATTTTATTTTTAAAACTTAAAAAAACTTAATTAATAACCTAATACATAGGCTGGTCCCCCCCACATCTAAATGCCATTTTTATATAAATGTCAGAAAAATAAGATTTTTTTTTCTTCTTGTTATAGTTGTCGAGACTATTCTAGACCTTCTATCAAGGTTTATTTCTCCATTGAAGGACAAAAAGAAATTAAATTTTAAAGAGCCTTGAAGTTGAAACTCCTGCTTCTTTCACATGGCCATCATAATTTCCCTAACTACTTTGTCTCTGTTTTTAATTATATATACTATTTTAAATTACTCGATAAAGTAAATCGTTCCATTCAAAAGAAAAAGAGAAAGTGTGTTTACATATATATATATATATATATATATATATTTATGTGTGTGTGTGTGTCTATGTATATATAAACAACAAATATAACATTATCATGATGACACCTTGAATTTCAATTCACTTCTCCGTCTCTCTTTTTTGCTGAAATTGTTTAACTAGTTGCGTGCATTGTTTTACAAGAACAACAATCTTCCATGCCAAATAACAGTTATCTGAGCAGCTCAGCATTTGATATCTTAATTATCCCAAGCGATGTGTTGTGCACACAAAATTTTATGTGCATCATGTGAGACATATGTACCCCACGACTATACTTAAATCTTTGACATTCAACTCAGCAACTGGTAAGATTTTTATTATCTTCGGTCAAGTAAAGAGCCTGTAAATTGAACAAAAAATGACGTTTGAGGTATATGAAGTGAAGAATTTAAGAGATACTAATGCTAATGTTTATGGTAATAATGGACATTAGAGAGAATACCATGTCATCACTTGTTTCCTAAATTGTTCAAATCGATCATGAATATGACGAACTTTTCATGATCTCTAGTCCGTTGGATGAGCGGTCCAGATCATGTAACCTGGGTGACGGAGTAATTGCACGATGAAGTAGAGAATCATAATCATACTTCTTAGAGTATCCACAATGGGATGATTTTTGAGTACTTGAGATGATACTTTATTAATAAGTTAAGTGCTCTATGTTCATAATAGGTATAATGCAGAGTATTTCAAGTACTTGAAATGTTACTTTTTTGATAAGTATAACGCTACATGCATACAATGAATGAAACATGACACTTCAAAATTTAGTTGTGGAAAAATGATACTTGAGAGTTGGAGTATATATATAGTTGATGAATAATGAAGAGAGAGATGATGAAAAGGAAGAGAGAGAAAATAGAGAAAATGAGTATAGAGTATTGGAATGTATACAGTGTTGATGAATAGTATTCATTGTGGGATCCACTCATCCAATTAAATTGTATCATATAAGAGAGAGGAGAAGAGAGATAATAATTTTAGAGTGTTGGATTATATTATCCCCATTGTGAATGTTCTTATCGGTTAAAACTTTAAAAATATTGCTCATTTTAATTAAAAAAATAAAATACTGCGTGTTGGGTCCAAGCCGTCAACGGTCTGACAAACCGCTTTTATGTCCAATGTTCGCTTTTTCAGAGGTTAGCATTGGATTTTTAATTTTTATAATCTCTTTTATTACTTTTTTAAAAGAAAAAATTTATTGTCATTTTTCAGGCCAAAAGTGATTTTGTCTCCTTTATTTATTTTCATTGACTTTTTTTTGTCTTGCTGTCTTGCACGGTCTTATTTGTGGAGAAAAATGCAAGAGCAATAAATGTAATTCCTCAAAAATAAATAACAACAATTTTTGTGGTAAAAAATCACAACAAATTATAAAATATATTAAGGGGCCACAATTTGAATACAAAAGTACTAGATTGCACAAGAAGTACGTTCCAGGAAAAAGGTTAGTCACGCGCCCCACATTTTGAATGTCTTTTTAAAAAATAAAAGTAAAAGTAATGTAAACAAATTTATTTTTTAAAATTTATCTCTACAAGATTTTCTTTTAAAAATGATGAGTAACATGAAATTTATCCATGTAAATTACTGATACTTGGATCAATTTACTATTTCCAAGTACTTGATAAGATCAAAATGTTGATTTGGAGAATTGAATTTGGCTCTCCTAGTTGGAATGATTCATCCTCGACTAATTTGACCACTCATGTTCTTGATTAAATGTATAATTTTTCAGAAAAAAATTAACTTGTAGACTAAAGAGTTTTTGAACTGACTAAGCAAATGTATGATTGAGTAGTAGAGTTGCAAGATACAACCAAATTTTTTTTACGTAAATCAGGTCGGTTAAGAATTAAGATCTACGTACATTTTGCATGTCACAGATTTTGTCCATTATAGAAGGCAACTTTATTTCTCAAAAACAAACGAACATGTTGTCCGATAATAGAATCATACGGGTTCAACGTAAATGTCACATATTCATTTTCTAAAAGCTGCAATGTATTATATAGAAATAAATCTGTATACATCTTGCCTGTTTTAGATCCCGTACAGTCCAAAAACTTGTGCAGCAAAGTTGGAAGGAAATTTCAATTGGTCAATATGGACAGGCGGTGTGTCCAAATTGAGAGAGTACATTTTAAGGAAATAATAATAAATGGAAAATGGAAGCAAATTTAAAGTTGGATTCCAATTATGTTGAGAGAAAAGGAAACGTAAGATGGGGATTTGAACCTTTTCTTTTGGTACTAAATAAAATAATTAAAAAAATGGATTATTTTATGGCCGGTTTATAGCTTTAACAGCGAGGCAACAGTTTGACTGGATTTCTAATCCAAACAAGTTTTGTTTTTTGCGACTTGTAAAATTTAATCCATTCTATTCCTATATTGCCCTTTTCAACTTTATCCAATGTATTTGTCAATTTTAGATTTTATTTAGTATATGTTCTTTATTTTTCATGTCCTAGTTTTTATTTTTTTTTTCTCTCAATACCATGAATAATCATCTATGTTATTATGGCAGGCTCATAAAAAAGATGATTTATCTAAAAAAATAATATTGAAATCATATATTGTTTTAAAAATTCAATCTCCACCAAACCCCTATTTTTTTTAATACCACATAGAATTATACTTACGATTGGAATCGAATATTGAGCACATATATTTTTAACCAAGTCGATTACTGACAAAGCCAACTCTCTTTGATTAAGGAAAAGCTATTAGTATAGAAATAATGCATATTTTTTTTCTTCTTATTTTTGATATTTTCCTAATATAAATATCAACAACCCAAAATCAAAATCAAGTAAAATTAAAGATTTATTTGACACTTGTTTACTAAAATTCTTAGTCTAAAATAGACAAAAAGTAGGAAAAAAAAAAAAAACTATAGTGCAAGGGTGTTTTGGACATCTACAACATGCTGGTATAACGGTAATTTTACTCTTGTGAATTTGGAGTACAAGAGAGAAAACGACTAAGTTCTCTGTGCTCAATTTTTTTTCTAAACACCATTAATGGAGGGAAGTTTGTAAAAGTCCCTCCCCCCTCTCTCTGTTGTCAGACAAAGTTAAGAAAGCTACGTATCACAGTTTCTACTTCTGGCGCCATTTGCACTCGATCCTCTCAGTTCAAAACTTATTCTAGAAACAAGATAGTAGAGTGGATTCGTCGCTTTGCCTTGCTGAGCTGAACATGGAGGAGAAGGAAAGCACGGTTTCTTTGTCGCCGGAGAACTCGGAGTCGGAGTCACCACCGCCCGTGAGAAGCTTCGTAGTTCCACCGCCACACATGAACTTGGACATGAACATGAATATGAGCATGGAGAGAGGCCTTGGCGGTGCAACAACCACCCCCACCACCACAACACCACCGCTGCTTTATCCGCCGCAGTTGACCACCACCACCACCACAGCAGCGTCGGAAGGAGGGGTTTTGCAAGGGAGTGGTACCGGCAGTGTTGATTTGTTTGGGAAGAAGAAGAGAGGGAGGCCGAGAAAGTATGACGCGGATGGGAACCTCAGAGTGCCGTACAAGGCGGCGGTGCCACCAGTTTCGCCGCCATCGGGATTTTCTTTGTCTCCGTCTTCAGCTCCGGAGTTAGCTTCCAAGCGAGGGAGGCCCCCTGGCTCGGGTAACTGGCAGGTTTTAGCGTCTTTAGGTGAGTTAGGGAGGAATTACCCACTCAAAATAGAAATAGAGTACAGTAATGGGCGATTACTTTTAGAGCTTTTTTTGGTTCACTGTTTTTTTGGTGAGAAAATTATAGGGAAAGCAGTCTCGGTCTTTAGTTATAATCATGGATTGAATTCACCCAACTAACTATTAAAAGTGAATCTGTAGTTATATTTGTTCAGCTAAAAATTTATTTAATTGTACGAACCGTAAGAGGATTCACTTCCTTCCTCCGTAGTTTTCTCACCAACAAGACAGCTAACATCTATGATCTAGAGACTAGACCCGACCTAGAAAATAGCATGATAATTTAAAGTCATAGGATGAAATGATTGTTAATATTGATATTTATAATCCTAGATAGAAATGAATAATGGAAATGAATACAGGTATTGTTGTATTGGATCTCCGTTGATTTTCTCATATACTCATGAAGCCGACTCTAAATTTTTGATAAAGTCTCGGATGGTGATGATGATTGATATCTGCGTTTTTATTTGATATGAAAATTTTTGGTATTGTTTTATGTATGTTATGATTTTGTTAGATATGAACTTTTTGTTTGTGAAGGAGAATTGTTTGCCAGTACTGCGGGAGGGGACTTCATGCCGCATGTGGTGACTGTGTGTACTGGGGAGGTAATTTATACAATAATATCTTCTCATTCTGCTTTAGCAATCACAGCACTTGAGAAATTGATGATAAGCTATATGCGCTGAAACCTTATTCTGAATGGATTGTTTGTGTCTGAAAAGTGCTTGATGGGGTTGCTTGCAGGATGTTGCTGGGAATATCCTATCATTTGCTCAGAGAGGTCCTCGAGGAGTTTGTGTTCTCTCTGCCAATGGAACTGTTTCCAATGTTACTATTCGCCAACCTGGTTCTTCAGGCGGTATCTTGACATATGAGGCACGTTCGTATTTTGTTTAGTTTGATTTCTCGTCATTTCCTGTTTACATTTCGTTATTTTTTGGAGTTCATGGTGCTTGAATTTCTCCCTTGATTTTTCAATAACTTGCCTGCATATGTAATGTACCAAGTCTGCTAGGGTGGTTGTGTACGAGTAGATTCAGCAGACACCATAGTGGTTGGATGTACTGTTGGTACTCTTTTATGTGGTGGTAATCGCTGTCTTCCAATCATTGGGACACTTCTTCAGAGAAGAATTAACCCCCGATCCACCATACAGGCTGCACATCAAACCAAGAATGAGGCATAAATTTCAAATTTGTCCTCTTGGACACCATGATCTCTCCTGCCATTGTGACTCGGGTGTTAGTTTCCTTCCTTTCATTTATGATTATCATGGAGATACACTGGTTAAACATTTCTTTTAGCTGTAAATGCTAAAATCAGAGCCTAGGTTATCCAATTGCATCCTAAAATAGCCCTGTAACGCAGCATGTACATGCTGTATGAAGTTTTTGCTTATGGTGATCTTAGACTTGTAGCAGTGTTGATGATACCGCACAAAGACATTGTTTATTTTCGTGGGAATGGTCTTGAATATGAATTCGAACTCTCTTTGCAGGGGCGCTTTGAGATTTTGTCCTTATCAGGGTCATACACAATCACTGATTCCAGTGGTGTGAAAAGTAGGACTGGTGGATTGAGTGTTTCATTGGCTGGTCCTGATGGCCGCGTGGTTGGAGGTGGTATTGCTGGTTCACTGATCGCTGCTAGCCCTATCCAAGTAAGTTCTCTCATTTTATTTTGTCCATTTAAGTTACTGGCGAATTTGATTACAGATTTGTCTGTAGTGATACTGTTAACAATAAAGCTTGAGCAATTTCTGTTCTAACATGGTGACTTAATTTCAAATCTATAACATCTAATTTTACCTCAAAAGACACTGATGGAACATGATAAGACTCATCAAATCAGGATTGATTATACTCCGTTTAAAAGGGAAGCAAACCGATCTCAAGAATATTAGCCACTTCTCTTGTGTGTCATATGTTCATTTTACGTCATTTGCTAGGTTGTGCTTGGAAGCTTCATGCCAAATGGATACAAGGCTCATAAGAGGAGGCACCATCGTGAGAATACAATGGCTACAACCATTCCCCCAGGAGATACAGCAACTGCAGCAACTGCAGCAACACCAATCTCACAAGCAAAACCAGATTACGCGTCCCTTATAAACCCTACATCTCTATTACCAGAACGAAGACATGTTGAAGCAGATGACAAAGCTAGTGATAAGCTTATACCCAATATGCCAACTTCCTATAGTTCTGGTTGGAATGGAGTAGAGCCCTTGCCAAGCCACAGGCCATCTCCTGACATCAACGTATCTTTGCCCAGCGATTAGAGCTTTAGGATGTACAAGGTATGCCCTACTTGACTCTTATATTTGTTTCTGGTTGGAGAAAAAATTATTTGCATAAAATGTATCTCAATAATAGTTCAATTTTCATTTCAGGTTACTTTAAAGCTGACAGTGCTACTGAACAACATTATTTTACTGCATTGTTGTTGTAGCCTTTTGAATTTATTAAGATAATCTTAGTAGTTCTGCATGATAATTAGAGGCTGGCTGTTAGGCCTGTCAGATTCTTTTTACCATGTAACATCTGACATTGGTCGTTCTTAAGCCAAGGCACTGATCTGTGTGATTGCCCTAAATATTTATGGATAAGACAGTTTTATTGGTCCATGTTTACTACCTATCCTGAGCATACTGTTCTAATGATGAGTACACTGTAAAAAAAAAGAGACAATTTTATTTATCATTCTTGTTAACCACACAAGAATACAAGACAAGAGACCTGTATCTAGGTCTGTTACACAGGCTCTGCATACCATATTCAACTACCAGAACCAGAAACTGGTTCTTTTCCGAGGGAATGGATAATGTTGGAATAGAAATCCCAATCTCCATGTGAAGCAGAGATCGGTGGCTGCCCGAATGAGTGTTCCTTCACATATGATGGCACATCATCTGCATTCGCCAGTCCGTCCAAGTAAACCCTCAAAGCACCGTCAGTACCTAATATTATACACATATCAAACCAACAAAAAGGTGAAATACTGGAGTTCCAAAGTTATCATTAGATGATTGATCATGATTTTCTCACCTAAAGCATCATCACCAACATGGTTCACCTTGTATTCAGTTGGAAAGATTGCAGTATGAAGCTGTATATCAAAAATCAAAATAATCAATCACCTTGTGTAAGAAAAAAAAGCCTCAATCGTTTAATGAAAAATCTGTGTATTACCGGATTCAGCAGAGCTTTGTATGGATTGGTGTCGATCAACAGAGTGTTTGATGCAGAGAATTTCCCGTCAGATAAGACTCTTCTTTTCCCATATTTTGCCCAATTCCTTCAAGAATATTGGCTTACGCTTGTTCTCTATGGTAGAGAACCCAGTATTAGTGCAATAATCTTGGTCCTAGAATAATCAACAAATAGAAAGTATAAGCGTATATGAAAAAAAATTACTTAAAATAAGAAAAGAAAAATTAAAATTACCCACCCAAGCAAATACTAACTTGCTCCTCAACCCAGACATTATGCAATTCAAAGCATCATCCAAATACCATCTGAATCCTCACAAAATTTACAATACAGGTTAATGAATCAGGAGAAGCACATTTTGTAGGTCAAATGAGTGTTTTTGTATGCACTTACTCCCTTGCAGAAGACCATATTCCTACTTCAAAATTCTCGAGGCAGAATTTCATGAAATCTTCAACATGAGGCCTTTTATACACTGGATTAATTGTTTTGTTTAAGTATCAAAATTAACCAATTATTTCCATGAACCATATACATATATATATAATTAATAAAAAAAGAAATAAAAAGGGTTAAATAAAAAACATTAAAATAACAATTAACCTAACATGCTTCCAAATGAAGCATCAGGGCGGCTGTTTCTTGGAATCATCCACGTGTCCCTGCGACAGACCCTCTCGCAGAGCACACCACCAAGGGAAAGAACAATAAGCTTCTTTCTTGGACCAAGACTCCGCATCTCCAGTGGGAGTTCCAATTCTTTTTCTTCACCATGATTATCATGACCTCCTTCCCTATTGCTGTTCTCACCAGGGTACACTCTCTCTCTTTACTTGCCATGTTTTTGTGATATGACAAGGGTCTTGTGGTTCATTTATATATGCGAGTGTCTCTATCTTTCGAGAGAGACGCATGCATAGAATTAGATAATTTTATTAAAAAAAATGATCGTTTTTGTCCTTATAATTATTTTTTTATTGTCTTTATTGAAACAAAACTTCCCAATTGTGGATGTTGTGGTTGTTGTCCCTAAATTAAAAACTTTTGTCTTTTTTTTTTTCTTTTTCTAGGATTCTAAACACTTTTAGTGCTCATTGGATATTAATTTCCAAAGTGAAAAATCGAAACAACTTCCCGAGTAAGTTGTTAAATATGTTTTATAACATGAGTAACCATATGGTCTCCTCAATATCTCTTTAAGGGGACAAAGATTATAAAGAGAGAGATTACTTCCAAAGTAAGCTATTACATTTTTTTTATCCACATTATTCTTCTTTTCTCAAGACACAACTAGGTCCAACATAGATATTGTGTAATTTATTTTCTTTAATCACACTGGGTGATTGTCTAATGCTAAATTTCTCTCGAGTTAAATTATATGAATTGAAAAATCCTAAGTTCAATTCCCATTACCTATCGTAGGTTAAAATTTTTTATGCACACGAGTTTGACGATCCCAATTTAGACACATATCGAATTTCCAAATGACAAGCTTATATAATAAAAACAGAGTGTAATTTATTTTGAACTTTAGTTTTTCTTTATTTTCACAAGTTATGTTGAATTTTGTTAGATTATTAATTTTTGGTAGACAGAAAAATTAAAATGTGCACTTATGAACGTAATGGGGAGCAAATCAACACTAAACCACATCAGTGCCTCCATCTCTCTTTGAACCTAGCAATCTTTTAGGTGGCGATAATAGGACAAAAAATGCCGTGGACCCAAATTCACGAAGTGAGGTCCACAAGCATGTTGGCCATGGACCCAAACCCAATACAGTCTTCCAGAGCTCCAAATGCCAGGCCCGTATGTATTCCATCATATGGGTTGTAGCCCATATTTCGCTATTCTATATGTACCGTTTGAATTTCCCCTATTTGAAGGCCGAGGAATCAAGCTAAAGTCCAACTAAAACAAAATGGGCTCACAGTCATGTGATATCGGCCCACACATAGCAAATGTCGGTGTAGAAAAATGTAGAAACTCGACTCGTGAATTTGTGTCCCAACATGACTTGAAAGTCAAA
Source organism: Tripterygium wilfordii (assembly GCF_013401445.1). NCBI lineage: Eukaryota > Viridiplantae > Streptophyta > Magnoliopsida > Celastrales > Celastraceae > Tripterygium > Tripterygium wilfordii. Next base: position 2,434,334 of record NC_052244.1, on the reverse strand, counting down.
TTCCCTTACCATCTGCACAAACACATGTTGTCCTTGAAACATTGTCCCATATTCTAAAAAAAAAATAAAATTGTGCCAAATAAATCACTGAAAGTTTAATTTGTGTAAATTTAATCACCCGGTTATATATATTGTAAATTCACATCTCTATACACACCAACAATAGTGCGCTACAATGTTTGATGCGTAATAGTAGAGCATCATAACATTACCAAGGAAAACTCGTACCAATTATAAATCTTAAAAAAATATCTCGTCAAATTGCATGAGATCTTTTCCAAAAGATCTCAATGGTTAAGACAACAAAGCCATGTAGTTTGTCTATATTTGTATTGCCAAGTAGGCAAGAATTTCAACCTAAGATGTCCCCACTTTTTTATATTCTCTAGTATATACCTACCATGTATTGTTTTTGACATGGACGACAAAATTTTTTTTTGATCATAAATCTAACAAACATATCATCAAAGAAAGGAAATATCTCAATGCAGATATAGAAATTCAAAAAACCTCCCCTTCAAGGTACCCAAATAATCGGGTTAATTACAATATGCTCATCGAAAGATAGGGGTGTTTTCATTTCACTCACCCAAAGATATTCGCTTACAATTCACTCATGGAAAGATTCAAATGTTTGCGATTTCCTCACTTCATCAACGGAACCGTTAGTTAATTGACGGTCAACGCTGACCTGGCTGTTAAATGTATATATGGATTATTATTTGTTGACGTGGCACTTCTTTTTAAATTATATACGTATTTGATATTATTTATATTAAAATATTATATTATATTATATTATAAAATCTAAAACCCTAAAAAAACTTCTAAGACTAAAAGAGGAAGACGGCATGTGCGATTACCCTAGCCTTCATTATCCCTTTCACTAGGCACTGCTACACCAAATTGATAACCAAATCTCACTAGCCTGTTTTATCCTTCGATTTTGGTCGATCCATCCAAATTTGTTGTTCAGACTTTGTGATTCAATACTTGGAGATGTCATGTCCTCAAGACCAACCTACTGGTGTTGGGTGAGTTTGTTTATCGATATGTGATTTTCAATCGAACTGGTTGTGTTGTGTTAATGGTCGGCATGTGATTCTATAAAGAGTTGTTTATTCCTTTTATTTACATGTTTCAGAGTCTTTTATAGGCGTAAACCAGATTATTGACATATTTATGGGTTGAACTTGTGTCGATGTTTCTGTTCTCAACGCAAATTTCTGTTTGTTGATTGTACTACATGGAAATCAAGAATTGTTAGAATAAAATACGAAACTAGGCTCTATTTCAACCTGTAAAACATTGACAGAGGTCCTACTTTATTGGGATATTTGTGAGTTGTTTATTCTTTTTTTTCTTCTTTATTTGAACATGTCGTGAATTAATTTCAACCTGTTGAATATAATATGAAACTAGGTCCTACTTCAACTTGTCATGACTTTATTGGTATGTTTGTCTTTATTATAGGTCAATGAGTAATCATGCTGCTCCTGATCCTAATGTTGATGAGCCAGAATTTAGTGACAGTGAAGTTGAGGCAGAGAATGCTGCAGGGGGTGTAATTGGTGATGATGATAGTAGTGATAGTGAAGTTTCAGAGATAGAGTTGGGTGAAATTGGGGTGGATGATGCTGATAATGTTGAAATCCATGAACATTATCAGGAAGATGATATAGCAGACTTGCATAGACCAGATTATGGTGAAGATGATGACTATGAAGAAAATGGAAGGAATAGGTCAAGGGTACATAGAGGGCCTACATATAATCCTAAAATCTCAATGAAAGATGTGAAATTACAGGTTGGAATGCAATTTTGTAGTATTAAACAGTTTAAAAGAGCAGTGAGGGATTATGCTGTTTATGGAGGTTATCAATTGCAATTCAAGGTGCATGATAGGATGAGGTGTCATGTGATATGCATTGGGAAAAACCAGATTGGACAGTGCAAGTGGAAGTGTTGGTGCTCGAAGATTTGTGGAGAAATGACATTTCAAATAAAGACATTAGAAGCTAAGCATGAATGTGGAAGAGACTTCCACAATTGCCTAGCCACTGCAAAGTGGTTATCTAAAAAAATTGAAAACAAGATCAGAGAAGATATGGAGATTAAGGTTACTGATCTTATTCCCTGGATAAGGGAGCATGTTGTGCTAGATATTCCTTATATGCGTGCATATAGGGCAAAGAAGTTAGCAATGGAAAGGATTAATGGAAATGCAAAGGTTCAATATGCAAGATTGAGGGAGTACTTGGCAGAAGTTAGGAAGACAAATGTTGGCAGTACATGTCAGGTGCAGGTAAATAGGGATGCTAATGATAAGCCTGTTTTTTGGAGGTTGTATATATGTTTGGATGCATTAAAGAGAGGATTTTTGGAGGGTTGCAGGCCATTTATTGGGTTGGATGGCTGTTTTTTAAAGGGTGTTTATGGGGGCCAGCTTCTTACAGCTGTGGCCCATAATGGTAACCAGGGAATATTTCCAATTGCATGGGCAGTAGTGAATGTAGAGAATACAGAAAATTGGGACTGGTTTTTGTTTAGGTTGCTTCAAGATATTGGAGTTGGTCCTTGGACCTTTATATCAGATCAGCAGAAGGTAAGATATAAATATATTCATATCTCTTAGTATTATTATATAAATATATATCTGTTTATAACCCCAAGTTTTGTTTTTCAATTGTAGGGTTTGGTACATGTGTTTGAGCACGATCTGAGTGAATATGAGCATAGGTTATGTTCAAGACACTTGTATGCAAATTTCAGTAAAAAATTCAAGGGTGTTCAGCTTGAGCAACAATTCTACAAGATTGTTAAGGCCACTACAGTGCAAGAATTTCAAGGAGAGATGTTGAATATGAAAACTTTGGATACAGGTGGCTGGAAGTGGTTAGATGAGCGGGCAGACAAGAAATGGAGCAAGGCCAAATTCAACACGTTGTCAAAGAATGATTGTGCATTAAATAATCTCTGTGAGAGCTACAACTCTAAGATACTAAGACACAGGGCTAAGCCAATCATCACTCTATTGGAAGAACTTCGAACAGAGTCGATGAAAAGGCTTGTGAAATGTAGATTGGAAATGGATATGAAACAAGGATTTCTTGTGCCTATTGTGAGAGACAAGTTGGAGAAAGAAAGGGAAGAATGTAGAATGTGGAATGCTACATGGGCCGGAGATGATAATCATTCCCTTTTTGAAGTTTCCAAACAACCAGACAAGTTCATTGTCAACTTGAAGGAGGGAAGTTGTTCATGCAGAGTTTGGGATCTCACAGGAATTCCTTGTGTCCATGCACTGGCATCAATAAACTGGAATGGTTTACCAGTGGAGTCATTTGTTAGTCCTTACTACCAGAGAGAGAGATATCTTAGGGCATATGCACAGATTATACATCCAATCAATGGTCCAAAGCTGTGGGTCAACACTGGGGCTGAAGCAATATTGCCACCTCCTCCAAGGAAAACTAGGGGGAGACCTAAGCAAAAAAGAAGAAGGGAAGAAAATGAGCCTCCCACAAATGGTAAAATTAAAAGAACATACCCTATTGTAAAGTGCAGCAAATGCAAACAAGTTGGGCATAATGCTAGGACTTGTGAGAGGCATCAATCTGTGGTAACTATTCACATCCTTTTTTATTTTTGATATAGTGTTCAATCTGGGAATCTTTCAAGCATGTAATGATGTTGTTCTAATTTATTTTTTTTAGGCTCAAGCCAATGCTGCTAGAAACAGAGGCACTATCAACAACAGAGGAAGGGTAAGAGGAAGGGGAAGTGGTCGGGGAAGAGGGAGAGGAAGGTCAAGGTCTTCTTCCATAGTTTCAGACACAAGAGTCTGTTAATTGTTAAAGAGATGTTTGATGGTTGTCATGGGTGATATGTTTTTCGGGCTACGCTATTTTAGTTTCTAAGTCTATTTTAGTCATGGGTTTGGTGGTTGTATCAAACTTCTTAATTTTCTAATCATTTAATGACGAATCTGTCTAAGTGTATTTTTTATGTGTATTTATTAGGTTTAATACAATATGCTTGAAATTTTTTAATGACGAATAATGTTACCATGTGTGATAAAATATGCTAGAAATCTTGGATATGGTTGATTTGTAGTGTTAAAGTGATTAATGAAATAGAAATTCCACATCAGTTTTTAAAATTTCTTTGCAAAGAAGTGCCACGTCAGCAAATAATAGTCCATATAAACATTTAACTGCCATGTCAGCGTTGACTGTCAATTGACTAACTGTTCCGTCGACGGAGTGAGGAAATTGTAAACATTTGAATCTTTGCATGAGTAAATTGTAAGCGAATATCTTTGGGTGAGTGAAATGAAAACACCCCTATCTTTCGATGAGCATATTGTAATTAACCCCCAAATAATCCCAAAAAAGTATGACAATGTTATATCACAAACACATGCATAACCATCAACAATTCACCAGAAACGTGGAAACAATAATATTTGTTAAGGCATGCACAATTCAGCAAGTAAAGAAGAAACAATGTCATCATTAGCTATATGTACAATGTCCAAATAACCTGTGACAATTTGAGATAAGGAGATGTAAAAGACTTGCACTTAACAGATATTTTATGTACTACCATTGGTTGTATTTCTATATCCTCATCAATCATATCTTAATTTAGGAGCAACCCAAAAATTCTTAGCTTTAGTTTCACAATAACTAAATATGACAGAGTAGTAAACACCTGGCCTTTAGTTGTATATATGGTTTCACCAGAGGAATTATAGTTTCTACAGCAAAAATAGTAGCCAACACAAGAGAGAGACGTATGCATACCCTACTACATGCCGAGTCTGATCCCCATTAAAAATCAGAAACAAGCCTTTGCTTTTTTTCGTGCAGTGGAATGAATCATTATGCCTATTTGTATTTCCAATAGATACTTCTTACCGTCATCCTCTGCAACAGTGAAAATGACAAAGCCATTTGATGACTCCTCCCTGCTATAGTACATACATATAGAAAAATGGGGTCTCCCTCGCGCATAAAAGCTGCCACAGATTTAAGTAATAAAACAGGTGCAGAGAAGACACAGAAACAAGTTAATGAACTCTTAGTAGCATTTGCAAGTGGCACATAATCCAACATTCCATAGAACATTTCCAGTTAACCAAACCATCTATCACTAAATAGTAACAATATAAAGAAGACAAGAAAGAAAGGATAAATTATTAATGTATTTGGTAACAAAGTGCAGATTATCATACATGTTGTCTTGTATACTTGGTCATTCATCAACCTAATTTGCTGTCATCAGAAAATGGTAAGGTCCAGATAGGTAGGTCGAATAATAATATATTTTAGAAAGCACCAAGATATAAACCCTAAAAGAAGACGATGCAAATCCACATAATAAGACACAAAAACAGAGGAAGAGATGGGACTTAAAGAATAAGACCTTAACCGGCAATTGTTCAGGAGACTGTGAGAATAAATCAACCTTCTACTGCAAGAGGTTGCTAGCTTCTCTCTTAAGTGATTGCAGGTATGGGAATATTATGTCTGCATGTAAGCCATAATACAGCGAAAATATGTCACTCAGCCGGTTTATACTATCCAGGGACAAGGGTAGAATAATGATCCACTGAAAGCTGAATGCACACCAGCTTCACGGGTTCATATCCAATGACAATGTGATGAGCACCATACAACCTTTGGAAATACAAGCTCAAAATTTACGTAAAAATAGATTATTTCACGTAACTATATTTGAATATTTTAAAAAATCTAAGTCGAAACAAATGTTTGCACATAGAATATTGTGTATATATACCACAAAAATTTCCACCCGAATAGACAAGTAACATTGAAGGTCTGTATTGCGCTATTACATTGGAAGTTGGAACTACAAACAAGTTCCAGTTATCATGCAAGTTCCAGGATCCTATAATTTTCATGCAAACATATACCTTACAATGCTCATTCACAATTGTAACTCGCCTAGCAAACAAAAACTTTCACAAGTACGTCATCTGCCTGGAAGATTACATCATACACAGCCATGAAAGTCTATAAGAGTTACAGATATTCCCTGATAAACTAGTATACCTATAGTATTTCTCTGCCTGGCAATGAAAAGCACCTCAAAATATTCTAACAGAAATGCACGGACCATTCAAAACCGAAACTGTCTAGTCATGGATGGAGTTATTTTTTGGAAGAGAACAAAAAGATGAAGAAGTTGAAACTCACTTCTGCAATGCCCTTTGTTATATGCATGCAATATTGATCTCAACAAGAGAATTTATGGCATCAGCAAGTGTAGCGCACGTAATTTCAATCCAACAGTACAACGAAAGTGTATTATTATGCAGCCATTAACATGCCTACATGAATGAATTACATTTTGAGAAACAGATTTCCAAAATGGAAGTGAAGATACAGCTCAGTTCTATAGTCTATAGATGAAAATCACACGTAAATTGACATGATTTACTTTTATTTTTAAGTTATTATATGATAGACCTGTTCGTGCTAGATGCACTAATCGCAAATGCAAAGATGGAAAAAACTTGAACTTCTGACCTTCTAATGTATTTCCAAGCTTTGTTTGATGCTGCACATGAAGTCTCAAAATAACAATGAGAACTGCACTTTGAGCAATATCTAGGATCCATAAAAAGGAAGTTATTGCTTACGGTGGCACTCCATTGATATCAAAATCTTTGGATCCACCAACCTGCAAAACAAGAAGCGAGGGGAGGGAAGTTAAAAGTGGAACTTACACTAAGCACCGTAACAGTTTAGACATAATGCCATTAGGTGTTCCATTCGACCCAAGATAAGTGAATGGTTAACCATCGACCCAAGAAAAAAAAAATTCAATTGAAAAAAAATAAATTCTTGCAACTTTGGGTGTAAAGTAAATTTTCAGTCACCTCATGCATACTGATACCTACAAATGCGCATCTGAGCATCTTTCACTGTCAACTTTCCGAAAGTTCTTCAGTTTCTGTTTCTCGCAGTTGAAAGTGCAGGTGATTGCCAAATGCAGTATTTCCACCAGATGGTCATGGGGTCCTGCATCCCATAAACCCACAGTGAACACTTTCTTAGCCTAACCGTGTTGCAACAGCATGCAGGCCCAAGAAACAATATTGAAACCATTTTCATGCGAGGAAAAAGAAGGGTCCAAGGCCTTCTTATCAGATATCAGTTCAAGTAGCACCACACCATAGCTGTAAACATCAGCCTTCTCAGACACACGACATGTTAATGCATACTCCGGTGCTACATACCCAAAAGTTCCTGCTACACCAGTTGTAGCATGGGTTTCAGAAGTTCCTAATAGCCTAGATCCAAAATCAGACAAATAAACAATAAGGAAAATAAGGAAAAAAGAAAGATGAATGAGAAGTCTAAAGGGAAAACATTTTGGATATTACGAAGAAAAACCTGTTCCAACAAGCTAGTTAAAGAACCTAAATTAGATGGATGTCTTCTAAGTTCACCCGCCAGACCATAACTATCCACAGATTTCATGCGAACAACTGCCACAGAATTCACTCTGATTTGAGAAATAATTATGATAACCTGCAACATATAAAATAAGGAATAATGATAAAATATCTACAATGAGACAATATCAAATTTTCGAAAGATACATAACTAGAAAGAATGGGATTATATCAGGCAGGATATTAATATACCAATTTGAGTAATGCATAACATGAAGAGATCGTGAATGGAATATCAAAACAAATTTTATCATAATATTTGATCTCCTACATGCGGATATCAAAGTTAAATTTTCCAATTAAAGAATAACTTCATAATTAAGACAGAACAACATAAGTGCAACCCTAGCTGATTTACATACGCTACCCAAGAATCGAGATACAAGGGCTCCAAGGTCTGCCGCTCAAGTTTTAAGATAGCTTGAAAGACCTATGTAGCATGCTTATTATGTATGTGTGCCTCAATTCATGCAAGACTGCACATGCATGCATGCATATAGCAAATAACAGCCCTAACACCCCCCAACACACGCACACAGAGAGAAGAGAGAATCTGTGATATGGAGAGTCAAGACCCCATTAATCGGAAAATATTAGATTAATAATGAGATACAAAGAACTTCCAAGAGATTACAGACCTCAACATAACCTTCTCCTTGCAATGTAGACTTCACCAGTACATGAGCAGCCAAAAATATATCAGATGGCAACACCGTAGGCCTGTTCACTCCTCTACATTCATGTTTATGCTCAGGAAAGCACTCCACATATGGGTCTGAATCACTGCATAAAGTGATCTCTAATATAGTCTCCAATCCCTTCAAAATCATTTGAATCACTTTTGCATCTGCCAAGGTCCTTCGTTAGCTTGTTCTTAGCAACGCTGAGAGCAGCATAATGCAATTGAACACACGATGCACAAGGCACTATATCTCCAAGTAGCCCATTGAGGCAGTAATGGAAATGAGTTTCTTATAACCCTTGGGATAATATATGAAATTTACAAAGCCCAAGTTAAATCATATTTCCTTATCTGCAAACATATGGGGACAGTAATATTATCTGAAATTTTTTGTGCAAGTTGGAGCTTAGCTACTACAGAATGTTATATATGTATATAAACAAAGAATAAGAGACCTCTCTGAAATTATAACACTTAAAAGCAAAAGATTGAGCTTCTTACCCCAAAACATTATGCAAACCATGTACGAACATCAAAAAAGCTTCAAGCAACTGAATAAATAAAGATATAAGATAACTACAATTCACAAAAAATGCACGAAGGAGAGGCAAGTATAAAATCTTAGCTGAAGAGAACTAGAGAAGAATACTCGAAGCAAGAACCAGCAACAAAGAAAGACAAATTGTCAGCAAGTTACTTGATCATAAACCACAGATATAAAAATATTGTAGAATATGCAAAAAAGCTTAAAGGTGCACAAGAATCATACCAAATTGACACCCAAAGGATTGACATACTACACAGGTGCTTCATATGTTGACTCTGTCAATGAAATTCCCATGTTTAATCAGCAAAAAAATGCGGCCCAAAAAATTTCATGTAAGAAGATTGATATCAGAGAGAAAGAGGTTTCTGACTCATCTTGTCCACTGGAAGCTGGCAGATAAATACAAAAATCAGTTTTGAGACTGTTAGGAAATAAAATATTATTGGAAGAAAGAAAAAAAAATATCCCCAAAAAGAGAACATTTTGAAACCGTGCACAGGAACTCCGAGGAATTAACAAAAATATATTTAAACTCCTTATAAGAGTAATTAGCAATAACGCATATGGCCTACTTGGACTGATAACATGGTGATTGAAACCAAAAATGTAATGCAAACTAGGACTGAAGTCAGATCACTATGAGAGTTTATAAACGTCATAGAAAACTTGATGCAAATTGACAATCAGACTAGCAAAGGAGTTCAAATGTTGTAAGAAAGTTCATGACAGTTCATACCATGGCATATGGTTGTCCCTTATGGACCGCACCCCCTTTATCAAGGGTTGCAACACACTTTACTTTCATTTGGCATGCTTCATCTGTCGTATATGATGAGTACCAACACAATATTCGAGAAATTCAATAATCAGTCTCCACCTGATAAATTTATATCCCATGAAATCCTAATTAAATAAAATAAAACCAGAGGGAGTTGCAAGTTGCAACAGTGGACTAAAAATGTCAGAGGTTACTCTTTAAACCATTTAGCATAGCTTGACCATGGAAAGACCATAATCCAGTTCAAGGCATTCTTTTGAAGAAATTTTACCTTTATAAGAGAAGTGGTGAAGTTGGTTCGTCCCCAATATCCAATTGCAATTTGAAAACAAGAACACAGAGCACTCAAGTGTACAGAGAGAACTATTGCTCTGATTCTTCTGAAAGTTTTGAAGCCAAAAAGATGTGAAGTTTTGAACTCTTCAAAAAACAAAGGAGAACTATGATTGTCCATCATTATAAAAGATGACCAGTAAAAAGTAACCTAAAGAGGATACATTAACAAATTGACTAAGCAGCATTTCCCTATCTTGATTAAAAAACTCAGAGACAGGAAAAGTTCACATCATAAACCCAAATGCAACAAAAAAAGGATCATTTTATCGAATAGAACTAAATGCTAAAAACTCTCTTACCAGGAAATATCAAGTTGTCATCATGTACAAATGTTTTATTACTCATTTTTGGGCATTTGTGAACTGCATTCTTGCAGTCACTTTCTATGTCTTTATCCACCTGGTGAGACCACTGTCCTTAACAATGTTCAAGTCATGTAAAAACACGAATATCAGAATTCAGAAAACAAAGAGTACACAAAAACCCAAAGAGTTTGACTAGAGTGAAACTCACAGTTTTATGAAAGCAAGGTACCACCCTTGACTAAACCATGCCAAGAGCCAAGCCACACCAAGCCAAACTCTAAAAAAACTCTATTATAAAAAATTCCAAAAACAGAAAGAAAACAAGAAAACACAAAAGAGTTCGATAAGAACAAAATTTTCAATTTTATTCAAGCAATGAACCACTCTTGCCTAAACCAAGCCAAGCCATGCCTAACCAAACCATAAAAAAAAAACCAAATAACAAAATTGGAAAAACAAAGAGAGGAACACAAGAACCCTAAAGAGTTTGACTAGATACGAATTCTCAGTTTCATTCAAGCAAGGAACCAACATTGGCTAAACCAAACCAAACCAAGCCAAGCCAAGCCACACCTAACAAAACTCTAAAGAAAAATCAAGATTTGAAGAAACGAAGAGTCTCAGCAAGAACCCAAAGAGTTTGACTAAAGCTAAATTCTTGGTTTCATTAAAGAAAGGAACCACCCTTATCTAAATTAAGCCACGCCACGCTAAACCAAACCCTAAGAAAACATGATTATCAAAATTCCAAACAACAATGGAATAAAAAATAAAAAATGATTGGTTTAGCTTATTCGTGCAAGGAATCACCCTTGCCAAAACCAAGCCAATTCATGCCGAACAAAACCCTAAGAAAACCCAATTATTAAATTCCAAAAAATAAAGAGAGACACAAAAACCCAAAGAGTTTGATTTGAATGAAATTCTCAGTTTTATTCAAGCAAGGAACCACCCTTACTTAAACCAAACCAAGCCTGGCCACACCAAACCAAACCCCAGAAAAACACTTTTCAAAATTCTAAAATCACAGAGTACACATCAAAGCAGAGAGTATGACTGGGGTGAAGCTCACAGTTTTATTAAAACAAGGTATCACCCTTGACTAAACCATGCCAAGCCAAGCCACTCCAAATCAAACTCTAAAAAACTCGATTATAAAAAATTCAGAGAAGAAAAAGAAAAAGAACACAAAAACCAAAAGAGTTTGACTAGAGTAAAAATATCAGTTTTATTCAAGCTATGAACCACCATTGCCTAAACCAAACCAAGACATACCTAACCAAACCATAAAAAAAACCTAAATATCAAAATCCGAAACACAAAGAGAGGAACACAAGAACCCCAAAGAGTTTGACTAGAGTGGAATTCTCAATTTCATTAAGGCAAGGAATCACCCATGCCTAAACAAAGCCAAGCCACGCCACGCCTAACCAAACCCCAAGAAAACATGAGTATCAAAATTTCAAACACAAAAGGAACAAAAAAAACCTCAAGCAACTTGATTGGTTTAGCTAATTCATGCGAGGAATCACCCTTGGCTAAACCAAGCAAAGTCACACCGAACAAAACTCTACAAAAACAAGATTATTAGAATTCTAGAAAACAAGAGTGAAAAAACAAAAACCCAAAGAGTTTGAATAGAATGAAATTGACAATGTCATTTTATGCGAGGAATCACCCTTGCCTAAACCAAGCCAAGCCAAGCCATAACTAACCAAAACCCTAAAAAATACGAATATCAATATTCAAAAACAAAGAGTACAAAAACCCAAATAGTTTAACCAAGTAAAACTCAAAGTTTTGTTAAAATGAAATTCTTAGTTTTATTCATGTAAGGAATCACCCTTACCAAAACAAAGCCAAGTCACACCTAACAAAACCCTTAAAAACACGAATATCAAAACTGTAAAAGCAAATATTGCACAAAAACCCAAAAGAGTATTACTGTGAAACTCACCCTTCTATTAATGCAAGGTACCACCCCTGCATGAACCATGCCAAGTGAAGTCACACCGAACCAAACCCTAAAAAAACCAATTAAAAAAAGTTCAAAAAACAAAGAGAGAACACAAAAACCCAAAGAGTTTTTACTAGAGTGAAATTCTCAGTTTAATTCGAGCAATGAATACCCTTGACTAAACCAAGTCAGGCCACACTGAATCAAACTTCAAACCCTAAGAAAACACGATTATCAAAATTCGAAAAACAAATGAAAAAAAAGAGAGCCTAAACAGCTTGATTGGTTTGGAACAAAGACTTACTCATGCAAGGAATCACCCTTGCCTAAACTAAGCCAAGCCAAACCAAGCAAAGTCAATCCAATCTTAAAACTAAAACTCCAATATAGATATGGAACAGTGAGGAAATATTCAAATATAAATTTTTTAAAACAAAAAAAATCAAAATTGAGATCAATCAGCTTGCTAAACGTGGAAAGAAAATGGAGCAAAGATTTGTTACCTAAACCAATAAATACAGGAAAAAAAAGACGACTACCGAATCGGCAACAAAATTTGAGATGAAACCCTTACGAAAATCCAAAACAGAGACCATAGGTTCGAAAAAACGAAACCGTCATTGGGACATGCACGACCAAAATTGAAATTTGAAACCATTGATTTTCCAAATCGAAACTAAAATTAAAACAAAACCCTCGTTGAGACTAGCGGAACCCAAATCAAAACTTAAGCAATTCATATTTGTAAAAGAACGCGAAGGAAGTTGCTGGGATACCTTTATTCAAGCCAGAGCAAGAAAAAAAAGTCGTATTTGTCTCTTCTCTTCTCTCGTTCTGACCAAACCCCAAAAAAACTATTACAATTCGAAAATAACATAAAAACCCCAAGGGTTTGCCCGTTTAGGGTGTTGGGAGGCGTTGGGTTGGGAGGTGTTGGGGTGTGTTGGGTTGGGAGGTGTTGGGAAGTGTTTGTATCAACGGTCCCGAACGCCTCAAACAGTCAAGGGTTGGGAGGTGTTCGGGACGAACCCAACCCTCCCCAACACCTCCCAACACCCTAAACGGGCAAGCCCCAAAAGAGTTTGACTAGAGCGAAGGTCTCGGGTATATTCAAACAAGGAATCACCCTTACCTGAACCTAGCCAAGGCACAACGAACCAAATCCTCATAATACCCGATTATCAAAATTTCAAAACAAATGGAAAAAACAAAAAAAAACACCTAAAAGCTTGTTCATTGGTTTGAAAACAACGGCTAATTCATGCAAGGAATCACTCTTGCCTAAACCAAGCCAATCCAACAAAACCTCCGATACAAATATGGAACAATGAGAAAATATTCAAAAAGAAATATTAAAAAATCACCAATATTGAGATCAATCGGGTTGTTGAAGTGGAGAGAAAATTGAGCAAAGATTTGTATACAGAAACCAAAATTTAGACCAAAAAAAAGACAACATCTGGTTCGTCGAACCAAAACAAAATTTGAGATGATACCCTATTGCAACGAAAACCAAAAACGGAGACCACAGATTCGAAAAAACGAAACCTTAATTGGGACTTGCGACACCTAAATCAAAACTAATATTAAAACGAAACCCTTGTTGAGACTTGAAAAACCCTAATCTAAACTCAGACAATTCATGTTTGTGATGAACAAAAAAAGCGTGAAGGGAGTCGCTGGAACAGTGAAACAAGCAAAGCGAAGCCAAAGTAGCCAACCCAATCTACGAGTTTTCCTAATCCCACTTACGACTCACTGATTTTTTGTGTTGGTGGAAGTGTCATCGGTGCCGCTTCATAAATAGGGAATGTTTTTGTCGGTTCGAAGCATACCCTTTCAAAAATCAAAATAGAAGTGAGGAAGTGACTGAGGCGGTTGTAATTTCTAGCCGTTTGCAGACTTTTTTTTTATTTCCTTTCTTCATACAGTATGTAAGTTTTACGCGGACTCTAAAATCTTCGAAAAATATTTATAAAACAACAATAATTTTTTAAAAAAATATGACATATTGAGGAAAAAAATTCAAACAAGAAACCATAAAATTGACCTTTATTATTTTCACCTTTTATTTGACTAAATTTTGATTTGTTTCGTTATTTTTTCCATTTTATATCACAAAATAAAAGACATGCCAACAATATTGTCCGAACCTCAAATTTTTTATCCACATCATAATTCTTTTCTCAAGACACAACTAGGTCCAATATATATATTGTGCAATTTATATCTTTAATCACCTTGATAGTCTAATGATAAATATCTTTAGGGTTAAACTGTATAAACTTGAAAAGTCATTAGTTTAATTCTCATTATGAATAATACCCTTGTGGTCAGGTTAAAATTTTTTATGTACGCGAGTTTGACGGTGCGAATTTAGACACATCATATATCTAAATAACGAACTTATATAGTAAAAACAGAGTGTAATTTACTTTGAACTACAACTTTTCTTTATTTTCACAAGTTATGTTGAATATTTTTACATTATTAATTTTTGGTAGACTGAAAAATTAAACTGTGCACTTATGAACGTAATGGCCTAATGGGGAGCAAATCAACAGTAAACCACATCAGTTCCTCCATCTCTCTTTGAACCTAGCAATCTTTTTGGTGGCGATAATAGGACAAAAATGCCATGGACCCAAATTCACGAAGTAAAGTCCAAAACCTGTGGGCCATGGGCCCAAACTCGATACAGTCTTCCTGAGTTACGTATGCCATGCCCGTATGTATTCCGTCAAATGGGCTGTAGCCCATATTTTGCCATTCTAGATGTACAACGATCAAAGATTGTTCTGAGTTCCTAAAATCGAATTTGGAGGTTCCGTAATTTCTTAGAATTTATAATTCATATATAATGGTGGAGAGAAAAATTCAGATAAATTTTAAAAATTGAAAAACAAAAACGTGGTGTGATGTTGCACATCTCCCGAATTATTGAATTAAAATTATGAACTCTATAATTTTAAACGAATTGCGCAGCCTTCAAATCTCCTAAAATTGCTTTTGACACTTCACAAAACTTTTCGATCAACTTTCTAATACCTATCCAGACATCAACGTCTCTTTGCCCCAGTGATTAGGGATTAGGATGTACAAGGTATGTGTGCTACATTGCTCTTTGTTTCAGGTTGGAGAAAATTTATTTACATACAATAATGTACCTTGTTTGAAAGCTGACAGGAAGACTACTGATCAACATTATTTCATTGCATTGTTGTTGTAGCCTTCAGAATTTATTAAGATAACCTGAGTAGCTCTGCATGATAATTTGACCACTGTTAGACATGTTTGGTGAGGCGTTGGACTGGGCGGTTTCCCTGGAGTCCAACGCCCCGCCAAACACCACAGCAGCATGTCAGCTGTTCCGCTGTAAAAACAGAAGAAGCTTGGATAACATTTGACATTGGTAATTCTTAAGCCAAGGCACTGATCTGGATGAGTATACTGGTCTCTATTATTGGTCTATATTGCTTTCTATCCTGAGTATACTGTTCTAATTAACGAGAAATTCATTGTAAAAAAAAGACATTTTTATTTATTTCTTGTATTCGACACAAGAATACAAGAGAAGAGACCATTATCTAGGTCTGTTAAACAGTCTTTGCGTTAGCATATTCAACTCCCGGAACCGGAAACAGTTTCTTTTCCGAGGGAACGGATAATTTTGGAATAATAAACCCAATCACGATGAGTAGCAGAGACTGGAGGCTGCCCGAAAGGGTGTTCCTTCACATACGATGGCACATTATCTGCATTCGCCAGTCCATCCAAGTAAACCCTCAAAGCACCATTCCTACCTGTTATATTTATATCAACAAAAAAAAAAAAAAACCATTGGTAAACTAATAATAACAAGGGAGTTTCATTTGAAGATTGATCATGGTTTTCTCACCTAAAGCATCATCACCAGCTTGGTTCACCTTGTATTCAGATGGAAAGATTGTAGTATGAGGCTGTATCACAGATCAAAATAATATAATGAACTGGTGAAAGAAAAAAAAGCCTAAATCATTTAATGAAAAATCTTTGAATTACCGGATTCAGCAGAGCTCTGTATGGATTGACATCGATCAACAAAGTGTTTGACGAAGAGAACTTCCCTTTACACAGACTCTTCTTTTCCCATATTTTGTTCAATTCCTTCAGGAATATTGGCTTATTCTTGTTTTCTAAGGTAGAGAACCCGGTATTGTTGCTGTAAGTTTGGTCCTAGAATGATCAAGAAATAGAAAATTTAAACGTCTATAGAGAAATTGTTTACATTTTAGAATATGAAAAGGAAAAAATAAAAAAAAAACCCACCCAAGCAAATAATAACTTGCTCCTCAACCCAGACATTATGCAATTCAAAGCATCATCCAAATACCATCTGAATCCTCACAAAAAAGTTACAATGTAGGTTAATGAACCAGTAGAAGCACATTTTGTAGGTCACATAAGTGTTTTTGTTCACTTACTCCCTTGCAGAAGACCATATTCCTACTTCAAACTTTTCAAGGCAGAATTTAATGAAATCTTCAACATAAGGCCTCTTGTACACTGGAATTATTTTGTTCAAGTGTCAATGACTATATACATATAGACACATATATAATTAATGAAAATGAAACAAAAAAGGGATCAAATTAAGAATATTAAAAAACAAATAACCTAACATGCTTCCATAGGAAGCATCAGGACTGCGATTTCTTGGAATCTTCGACGTGTCCCTGCGACAGACCCTCTCGCAGAGCACACCACCAAGGGAAAGAACAATAAGCTTCTTTTTTGGACCCAGACTCAGCTTTTCCAGTGGGAGTTCCAATTCCTCTTCTTCACCATGATTATGATCATCTCCTTCACTGTCTCTGTTCTCACCATGGTAAACTATCTTCTCTTTACCTGCCATGTTTTCGTGATCATAACAAGGGTCTTCTGGTTGGTTTATGTATGCGAGTGTCTCCTCCTTTTGGAACTTCCGTTATTTAATAAAGTATGACTGATGGGTTTTCAAGGTACAGGATAACATGACTAAATTAGTGGCATTAAAAATTAGCTTTGTCTTTTTTCTTTTTCTAGGATTCCAAACACTTTTACTGCCCATTGGACGGCAATCTTCAGAGTCAAAAGTCCAGACTACTTCCTCAGTAAGCTGTTGAATATGCTTAATCATCCACTAGAAAATGCTCATGATAAACATTCCAACAGTACCCGGATAAATATTTCAACAGTTAATATCCTAGTTATCCAGTTTGAGTTTAGACACAGCTATTGAATTGGATGCAGAGGAGCAAGTGAATTCGTGGGTATGTGCGTCCAACACAATAACTGAAAGTCTGTAATAACATTTGTTGAGATTTGTACTGGGACATGGGCCTAAATTCACGAAGTGAAGTCCAAAGCTTGTGGGCCATGGACCCAAACTCAATATAGTCTTCCAGAGTTCCATATGCCAAGCCCTTATCCATTCCATCGAATGGGCTGTAGCCCATATTTTGCAATTCTAGATGTCCTCCTTGAATTTCCCCCAATTGAAGGCCGAGAAATCAAGCTAAAGTGGGCCCATACACTGAACGACGATCAAAGATTGTTCCAGTTCCTAAAATTGCTTCTGATACTTACCAGAACTTTTCGATGAACTTTCTAGTACCGAATTCTTCTAGTGACAGTGGCCGCACTATATAACACCCACCCGCAACCCGAATTCTTCAGAGTTGTTAATCGACGATCGAGAGAAAATGAAGCCAATCGACAGCTCCAAGGACGCGGTGACGATCCGGGCGGTGAGCCGGGACGAGGAAGGCAAGAAGAAGGTAGAGAAGCTGGAGCTACGCACTCACAACATCGACACAATCAAATACGTGGAGAAGAAACTATTGGGCAAGGGCGTGCAGCGAATGGAGCGACATCCGGTGGACGGCAAGGGCGGAATCGGGAGGCCGCCGCCGAAGTCAGGCCACGGAGGGAAGTACACCTGGGAAGGGCCCGATGATGAGGTGGAGAACGAGCTGTCACCGGTGCCTCCTGCGATTGATGAGCGTGACCCTAACTATGTGGATGAATAAGAGGAAAAGAGGATTGTGAAAGGAGAGAAGAGTGAGGCGGCAGGGGTGGTGGTTGGTGAGGTTGAGGTTGCCAAGGTTGCTGAAGAGAGAGAGGGAGTGGCTAGGGTTGAGATTGATCCTCGCTTCAAGTTCGATTGAAATCGGGAAACTTCTTTGGGTTTACTTTGTTTGTTTTCGTATTTTCCTTTAATTTGGTTCTTTTTTTTTTTTTGACATAGCAAATGCCAGTGTAGAAAAATGTAGAAACTCACGACTTTGTTAACAGGTTCTCGTAAATTTGTGTCCCAAGATGACTTGTGCTTCCAACATTTGATATGAGAGACTAAGGGTGGACAGAAAAATTTCATTTGATAAGGTAAATTGAGTCAAAATTCTAACGGGTTACGAAACAAAAATATTATGTGGAAAATTTGGAACAAAGTCAAATCCCTTATACCATCTGCACAAAATATAACTTCAATTTATTTTGAGTACTTTATTCCCTCAATTCATTACAAATCCAAGACTGCTGAGAACAATTTTATTGACGCTGTCTGATAGCAGCAACATTGGGTATTGATGGTTTGCATCCACTACTCTTATATGGTTAACATTATTAAAGAAATAAGCCAAGCGTGCAAGGTTAACAACGAGCATCAGAAGCTCCCTTGAAACTGCATTTAGCCTCCTATCTGTTCTTCATTTATATTCTTCCGTGCATTCCAAATCACTTGTCGGATATATTTGATTGCTTCTTCCTCGGAGACGCCATATTCATTCCTATAGCACTCTACGCTCGACGCACATTGTCCTCTCTGTTGCTCCTCCTATGAATATTGCAACAAAAAAAGATCTTACTATTATGTAATAATAGGGATCTGAGCAACTGGTATCCCAGTTATCTCATTTGTTGAGTTGAATGCACATGATTTTCATGTAAGATAAAGCTCACGGTTTTCACTTGAATCATGTGTACGTGTCTAACTCAGTAACTTGGATAACTGTGATATCAATCGCTGAGATTTTTATCATATTCGCTTGTGAGGCATTAAGAATCTTACTGTTTTTCAGCCATTCAAATGCATTAGTCCCTGCACTTCCAATACCCAGAAAAGAAGATGCCATCAATGAACCATACGCGCTTGAGATTGATCCTTTTCCACATATTGCGTCGAATGGAGAAACATGACATTTATGGAACCACTCAGCTTCGAGATCCGCTGCTTTCACCGATTCTTTCGTCTAATAAGGGAGCAAGTAGTGAAGATAGATTATATAATAGCAAAACAAGTAGAAAATTACGCATGCATGTATGTAGAGTTGCTTCTGTCAATACTCTCAGTTCTTCACTTGTACTATATATATATATAACCTGATCGAATCTATATGAAATCTGGCCAGGATTATTTTGTCTTATTTTAAAACATTGGATGGCAGCGCTAGAACGAATGAAGTGATCATTTATAACATACTCTATCTTTCTGTGGCCCCGTTTAGATCAACATTTTTAGTAGCATTTATATTATTGCTAGTATAAATGTTACTTTCAATCCAAACGGGTTTTTTTGGCACGTAATCCGAGACATTTTTATTTAGTGTTTTATGTTATTTTTGACATGCTACTTGTATGAAGCATTTTAATAGCATTTCACTGTCAAAAGTCAATATTGTCCCCATTAATTTTTTTATTCCATTTATACCCTCACTTCATGTGTTATTATAAATTAATTAATAAATAAATAAATTTATTGATATTATAAAATATTTATCATTTAATATATGCTACTCAGCAAAAATGTTATCAGCAAAAGTTCAACCAAACACCACACAACATTCGAGCAGCATTTCTACTATTAAAATTTTCCAACATTTCTGCTACTACCATTTCTGCTAGCATATATGTTATTTTCAAAATACCTTACCAAACTAGGCATGTGTTGATAAGTATAATTAACCATGATTCCAAGCCCATTTGATCGAATTGAACTTTATCTTGATTTCTAGATAAATTTCTTGGCCTTCAATTGAAACAGTAAATCTAGAATGGCAAAAGATGGGCTACATCCCATTCGAGACAATGGAAAAGGGCCTGGCATATGCAACTCTGGAAGATTGTAGTGAGTTTGGGTCCTTGGCCCACAAGCTATGGCCTTCGCTTCATAGCATTTACAATGGAGGCCTTTTTAGGAGGCGTGGATTGTTTTGTTCGTCCCATTTGTTGGGTATGGAGAAAAATGGTTCACAATGGGGCCAATTTGGTGGCTTCATATTGCTTGGACCATGCCTCAATGTTTGCTCTCCATGTGGGTCCCCCACTAAAACAGTCACATTGTTAAACAAAAATCAATATCGTGTCATCTTTCTATTACACAAAAAATAAAACCAATAAATTTACATCATTATACCAATATATTTTGTTGGCCCATCCATATCAACAAAACACTATTCACAATACATTTTGTTGTCCCTGTCAGAAAATCACAATTGTGGTTGCTATTTATTTGGTTCCATGGCGATCACACAATATCTATATTTTAGACCCTAACTAGTTGCTTCTCTTGAGAAGAAAAGAATAATAATGTGGATAAAAAAAGCAATAACTTACTCGACAAGTAATCTATATTTTATTCACTCTTTACCACCAATAAAAATACTAGGATAAAAAGAAAGATTGAAGAGGTATTGAGGAACCCATGAATCTGATGTTAGCCTTCTACCTTCCCATTTACAAGTTGTTTCTAGTGGATAATTAAAGATATTCAACAGCTTACTCGGGAAGTTGTCTCTACTTTTGACTCTTAAAATTGCCATCAAATGGGCACTCAAAGTAGAGAAATTAAAGAGAGACAAAATTTAATGTGTCATGTTTCAATAGATCTATTGAATAAAAAGGTTATAATTACAGCGATTTCAAAATTACCAAGAAGCTTATGTTTGTCTAAAATATTATTTTCTCTAGAGCCCCATTGGCTAAGTTCATTGGATTCCTCGTCTGAAAGAGAGGGATCGAAGCTAATTTAGAGAAAATAGAAATCCTCATTGGCATGCAAGCCTCTCATAGTAAATGAGAAGTACAACAGCTGACTGATCGAGCAGCAACCCTAAAAACAATCACAATGATAATTTTTTAATGGGCCAAGAAAAATTCACTTTTTGCCTTCTATGCCCAAACAAATGCACACCATTGTGCTCTAAAAAGGACAAAAAAAAACATAAAACTAACCAGATAAACATCAACTAATAAATTGCAACACATAAATATCAAACCAAATAGACAAAAAGACAAAACAACAATACATCATTAAAAAGCAAATTAAACAAGTCAGAAGATTTCAAAATACAGAACAAATCAAACAACTGACTCTAGTTTTGCGCTCTCACAATCGAAGCAGAATCGCAAAATAAATAAGAAAATCTTATAAAAACACATTTCCTCTATGAAAACCACGACCTGAACTGAATCAAATATTTGATCGAAAGAACATGTTTGCAAATCGTGGACAATCTGTTTCAAACCTTAAATAAATCGCAAATTGAGTGTAATTTAGTCAAATAAAAATAATATTTAAAACTTTCTATCCTTATAAGAATATCATTTAAAAATCCCTATGGATCTTTTGATAAAAGAAAAAAAATTCTGATGAACTTATTTATTGCAAATAAAATTTAAATTGAGGGACCTAATGCTAATTCTCTCCAAAAAGTAAATGGAATCCTAGAAAAAGAAAAAAGAAAAAGACAAAGCTTAATGTATAATGCCACCAATTAGCTAGTCATGCCCATCCGTCATAGTGTCTTAAATACTACAAAGTTCAAAAAGTAGAGACACTCGCATATATAAACCAACCACAACACCCTTGTTATGAACACAAAAACATGGCAGGCAAAGAGAAGATAGTGTACCATGGTGAGAACAGTGACAGTGAAGGAGATGATCATAATCATGGTAAAGAAGAGGAATTGGACCTCCCACTGGAGAAGCTGAATCTGGGTCCTAAAAAGAAGCTTATTGTTCTTTCACTTGGTGGTGTGCTCTGCGAGAGGGTCTGTCGCAGGGAAAAGCGGAAGATTCCAAGAAATCGCCGTGCTGATGCTTCCTATGGAAGCATGTTAGGTTAATTATTATTTTAACATTCTTAATTTGATTCCTTTTTGTTTCATTTTCATTGATTATATATATATATATATTGACACAAGGAAAACAATTAATCCAGTGTACAAAAGGCCTCATGTTGAAGAATTCATGAAATTCTGCCTTGAAAAGTTTGAAGTAGGAATATGGTCTTCTGCAAGGGAGTAAGTGATAACAAAAACACTCACGTGACATGTGGATGTGATTTTTACGTTAAGGTATTGTTGGCTGTATATGGGGTACCTCTATGGGTATTATACCCTCCCCTAGCTCATCGATTTATTTCAGGAAATTATCCCGCCTTCATCGAATGGGGGAGGTAGGATATTTTCCTGAAATAGATTCATGAGAAGAGGGTAGGAATTAAAGATACCTAAGAGCGGACAATTCTTTGAATGCAAAAATCGTATCCACATTACTTGCAAATTGTGCTTCTCCTGATTTATTAACCTGCCTTGTAAATTTTGTGACGATTCAGATGGTATATGGGTGACGCTTTGAATTGCATAATGTCTGGGTTGAGGGGGCAATTAGTATTTGCTTGGGTGGGTAATTTAATTAGTATTATTTCTTTCATATTTTAAGTACACATTTTTTTTCCCATGTACCTTTAAATTTGCTATTTCTTGATCATTCTATAGGACCAAGATTACTGCAATAATACCGGGTTCTCTACCATAGAGAACGATCGTAAGCCAATATTCTTGAAGGAATTGGACAAAATATGGGAAAAGAAGAGTCTATCTGAAGGGAAATTCTCTGCATCAAACACTCTGTTGATCGACACCAATCCATACAAAGCTCTTCTGAATCCGGTAATACACAGATTTTTCATTAAACAATTGAGGCTTTTTTTTTTTTTTTTACACCAAGTCATTGTATTATTTTGATTTGTGAAACAGCCTCATACTGCAATCTTTCCAACTGAATACAAGGTGCAACAAGTTGGTGATGATGATTTAGGTGAGAAAATCATGATCAATCATCAAATGAATATTCTTGAATCCCGTTATTATTGTTATTTAACTTCAGACAACCGGAACAATCCGCACCATGCTGACGATAGGTCAGACTGGGCTGAACTGATTCGAACTCCCGATCTTAGCGACATCTACTTTAAGATATAACCAACTGAGCAATCGCATGATGAAAATTTGGAACTTGAATTTACTTATTTGACCAATTGGTTGGTTTTATATGTATTATATTAGGTGATAACGGTGCTTTGAGGGTTTACTTGGATGGACTGGCGAATGCGGATGATGTGCCGTCTTATGTGAAGGAACACTCGTTCGGGCAGCCGCCGATCTCTGCTACTCATCGCGATTGGGATTTTTATTCCAAAATTATCCGTTCCCTTGGAAAAGAAACTGTTTCTGTTTCTGGTTCTGGTTCTGGGAGTTGAATATGCTATAGCTTTGTAAAGCCTGTATAATAGACCTAGATACTGGTCTCTTCTCTTGTATTCTTGTGTCGAATACAAGAATTAAATAAAAATGTTGTGTCTTTCTTTTTCTTTTCTTTTTTTATAATAATTAACTCATCTTTAGAACAGTATAATCAGGACAGTAAGTATAATTAGGACAGTAAGTATATAGAAACTATCCATATATATATATATATATATATTTAGGACAATCATCCAGATCAGTGTCTGTGCATTGGATTAAGAATGACAAATGCCGCAAATTACAGTGAATACTTTTCTCAAAATTTATTTCAATAATCAACTAAAACGCCTCTCCGTTGTGAGGTTACAATCATTAAATAGAGATGATAAAACCTACTCATACTAGAAAACAAACATTTAGGAAAAAATAAAACTATTCTTAAAAAAAAAATTGAATCGTAAAAAAAATATTACTCATTTAATAACAATAGACTTCTTAAAATACACATCCGAACTACTAGTTGGAGTGATAATGATAATGTGTATCATCTTGGTGATCAGGGTTCGAATCATTCTCTCCCGTTTCAAAAATAGACTTCTTAAAATACCATTATAAAATATTAATAAATAATTAATTCGAATTACTAACTATCCTGATTTTCTGGCTCTAAAACTTATATAAGAAATTATATACTCAAATAAATGATAAATACGCGTAAACATTAAACCTAATTAGAAAATAGTTTATAAACTTTAGATTGTCTCGTAACTCTAAATAACTCCCTGCATTGATTTTTCTTCTTTCCATTCACATCATTCTCCCATTGTGTGAGAAAATTTGAGCTCGAATTTTGAAGAATTGTGATAAGAAATCTCTTAATTTTTTGATCACCATCATCACAATAAATGAACAATATCTCTAACCAATGTCACTGTAAACACTTTATTATAATTAATAAATACATCAAAATAAAATCATCTTCATATATGACAAGTAAACCGTTGGTTGAACAACAATCACCTTGCATGTAAGGGACCGATTCATCCATTAGGATGTAGGTTCGAGTCATGCCCCCTCTCAAACCCTTGATTTCAAAAATAAAATAAAATAAAATAAAAAAACTGTCTGAAGACTGAAATGACAAAATCAATAAAACTCGTACAAATCAACCAAGTTGAGTTTGGGCCAGTGGACTTAATTTCACATGACCCATCGTGTTTTTTTCTTCAATAGCAGTTTTGATTTTTGAACCTTATAGGCTGAACTTTTTGACTGGAGGTGGTCCTGCACGGCCCAAGTTGAGCCTTAAAAGAAAAAAGTTACGACCCATTATCAGCCTCATATGGGCCGACTATGATGTTGGGCTTTTTTGTGCTAGTGGACCGGAACAACTTAAATGACCCACCGTAATTTTTCTTGAAAAGTAGTCTTGGATCCAACTTGGCTGAAGCAGAAGATTTGGATTGAAATCTGTTGGGGATCTTAAGTGAGGTTGGTGGAGCAGGTTGAGGAACTTGAATTGCAACGACTAGTTGACTGTTGACGGCTAATAGATGTGACACGTTGTGTTGTTGATCTCTCACCACATGTGCGCCATCATACATGCTTGTTATTGAAGAGTGGATGACAGCATAGATCTACCCACCAATGATAATGCCGTGTTGAGTTAAGCTCCCTCGATTAGAAGTCGAAGTCGTTGTCGTTTCTCTTTAGGCTGCACTTCTAATCACACACGTTCAGTCTGTTTATAAATATGTAATCCACACAACTTTTTTGATAAAACTATTGGACTTCTGTGATGGCCACTGCGTTGACTTCTATTTAGTGGTGACAAAAAATCGATTCTGACTCTGTTTCGGGTCAGACAAAACAACACATTTGTAAATAGATTGGACTTTTGTGATGGCAACTGGAGTAACTTCTATTTAGAGGTGACAAAAAAATTAGTTCTAGGTCAGACAACAACACATATTTACCAAACATTTAAATGTTCGGACCCTAACCCGGATTGAATTTCAGATGTACTTAATTTACAAAACTCATATTGGTTTAAATCCAGATAAGTAAATCAGACAAGATTTATGTGTTTGAACCACCATCCGATTTTAATATGGATAAATATTTTGTGTTTGGACTCATATTTCGGACATATAACTAATGTTCAAATTTAGTTTAATCCGAGTCGGACAAACATAATTTTACTACTACTTTTATGCAGCAGCCCTCGCACAGCTTCTATTATATGGACTACTTGATTTGGTTACAACCAAACACTGATTTCTCAATTTATTAGAAGTCAACATCGATCTCTGGCTTAGGATTATGACCACCGACAAACACAAACACACAGTTTTAGAAACAAATTAACGTTAATGATACTTAAGATTGACATATAATTAACGGCTACTGAGACTTTTTGCCCTTCCAAGAAGATTTACGTAGCCACTGATTGAATACGGTAATGGATGGTGGAGATGCAATTAGCAAGGTATGATGTCCAGTTCGAAACCGACATATATGCATTGATCTCACTTGGCATGTTTAGGGGTTCAAAGCTTCAGAATCAGATAGGAAGGCATATTCCGTGGTAGGCGCAGTAGGTTTTAGGAGACCGCGTTAGATGGTGTATCAAATCCATTTGCGACATCCCAATGGTCCTTGGACTCCACCAACCAAACTTTTTCTTTTTTATTTTTTTTAAACGGTGATAGGATATTCGAACCCTAATCATTAGGATAATATACACCATCATTATCATTCTAATTAGTGGCTCGAGTGTGTACGAACCAAACTTCTTAATTTCATGCCTAGCTTCAATTTTTCTAGCCCATTGAAATATAATATTCGAATATTGTATACAATATAAGATTTGATTCTATAACGGACATAATGTTTGGAAGGAGATACGATCCTTAATTTGAAATGTAATTAGTTTAAAATAAGTAAAACAATGATGATGTTGCCGATGAATAGGTAATTTGACATTGATTTGTATTAGGTGGTGATTTATTTTTTATGGGTAAGAACTTATTGTTATAAGGCCATGGGAGAGAGAATTATAACAATACTGAGAGTCGAACTCTGGTTACTAAGGGAATACACATGTGACAGGACTATCATACTTGGATGGATTTTGCTCAGTCTTATATGCCGCCAACGTGGTGCGTGTTGTTCTGGCGATCCGAGATTTACGTCTAATTAACTGTCTGAATGATATATTGGACTGAGTGATTACATCGGTTTTAAAAAAAATATATTATGTGATGATTAAGAAAGATAAGAAATCAACTAACCACTTCAAAATGCTTATCCCCTTGTTAGACCATTCAAAAAGTATACTTTTTGTGCAAATGAGCCATTGGTTGAGTGGCAATGACTTTGCATGTCCCTGACTGAGGTCATGGGTTCTAGTCTCACCTCCTCCGAATATTTATAAGGAGGTGTGTGGGCTTAGTCTGCCCCTGCGTGGGGCCTGTTGACACCTGTACTTTCATAGGCTTGATCTGATGATGTGTCGTATATTGTATTTGTACTTGTACTCAAAAAAAAAAAAAAAAAAAAGTATACTTTTTGTGCAATCAAGTTAGATCATTACCTAGCCATACGTTTTAGGAATAAATCAAATCTGCCATATATATATATAAATCACCATTTTGTCCAAATAGGTCAAGCGGCTAGTTTGTGATGAGAGAGTTAATTATTACGTACGTATTTCATCTTATAAAGTAGGCAGGGAAAGACAAATCTTTCGTGTTACAGATTGTTTTGTGACAACAGACTATATAGGCATGGGAACTATAATGTGATGCATATAAACGTACAAAATATGCCATGAGAGTAGTGCATGTGGCATGTGCATGGGATCTAAAAATATTTGTTAATTTACGGATTCGAGGGTTTTGTAATTCTCTAAACTTTACAATCCACATCTAATGGTGGTGAAAAAATTGAAGAAATTTGAAAAATGGAAAAAAAAATGTAGTGTGATGTGACACACATCCCAAATCATTATATTCAGATTATAGACTCTAAAATTTTAAACGAATTACGGAGCTTCTGAATCCTTAATTCATATAGAATAAAAACTATAGAAATTAAATTCGTTACAATGAAATGATAACGGTAGCTAGAGTGAGGTATTCGTATCTCGTTCTCTTCAAAGAGATTCGAACGTTATGCAATTCTTCTTTCTCTCTCTTTTCTCACTTCCTTGAGCCTATGGGTTGAGTCTAGGGGTGTCCATTCGGTTTTCGGTTCGGTTTTTAACCATAACTGAAATGTCCGAAGTGATTCGGTTATGATATTTTAGAGTCCATAACCGAACCATTATGTTCGGATAACCATAACCGAAATAACCATATTTTTCAGTTTGGATTGGATCGGTTTTCGGTTTTTGAAGAAATGAAAAAGTATGAATAAATCTCAAATAGAGTGAGAAAATAGCCATGAAAATGTCTCCCTACTTTCACTTTAGCAATAATCAATCTTAATTTATATGAATTTTAAAATGATAAGCCCACCATGAGTTTCAACTAATCAATCTTAATTTATAATTTGTGTAATGATTAGGTTAATTGGTATCTAAATTTATAATTTGTTATGAAGATATAATCAGAGTTTTACAAATACTACTTTACCTCCCATAGTCTCATCTCATATTCCAATATGTAACTTGTATATATATTCTAATTTAATATATATTTATATAATATATATTAATATTATTCGATTTTTTCGGTTATAACCATAATCATAACCGAAAAAACCATAACCGTAAAAATATCCAAACATTTACTAAAATCATAACCATATCCGAAACCATAACCGAAAAACCATATCCGAAAATCGAATAACCACGGTTAAGGATCGGTTTCTCGGTTGCGGATCGGTTGTGGACACCCCTAATTGAGTCCATATCTAAACACATCAAAGTAGGTGTTTCTTCTTCTTAAGTGATGTGCATCTGGTCTCATATTCAATGTCATTAAATTTGAGAAAACATACTTAATAGTTAATAGGCTAATTAAGCTAATAAATCAAATACTTAATTATACTAATATATATATATATATATATATATTATTTCCTATTTAATTTTAAAAATAGACCAACAATAGTTTTTTTTTTTTGATAGTTAATATGTTTCATGAGAGACCTACGAGCTGCATGTGCCAACATGTCTTCTAGTCAGAATATATATATATCTTATTATACTCGTTGCTTCGTTCTTCTCCTTCTTTTTTGTCCAAGCATAATTGACAATTAGTAATTGTGAACTGGCAGTCTGGCACAAAATATCAAGTCAATTTATGCCAACTAATCCAGGGGGAAAAATATTATTTGTGAAAAGTATTCATGTGAAAAGTATCTTATCTACGTAACAAATGTGGTATCAATCACCTTCTATGTTTACGTTACATTTAATATTGTTTGGTTAGCTTAGATAAAGATAAATCAAATCTAAAACTCACATAAATTAACGACGTCGTTTCACTTCCCTCCAATTAGCACCTTTTTGCATTTTTGAGTGAAATTCACTAATGGTTTCATCTTCTACTTGTGAAAATTCATCCAAAAATGTTAGGAATCCCAATCATTCCAGTAACCATATTATCCATTAATTGATATAAGTATAGGGGGTCACAAAAATCGGTGATTGAATCAGAAAGTGACATGTCAGTCACTGGGATGACAAGGTTTCGAGTAAGATCTCATTTACTGAGATCCCTATCACTTCTGAAATTCACGAGTATTTGTATCTCTTTAACTTCTCAATTCAAAGAAACAAGTTTTTTTTTTTTTTGCATGCTTGTCAAAAGCTAATATTTTGCACCCACGTGTCCTATAATAATTTGGCATTTCTCATATATAGGATCTATATATACATACATATATAAGATATATAAGTGGTGTGCATTGTTGCAGAAATTGAATCATTTTGTTACCTTTTGTAGTTACACTTCTTTTATATGAGCCGCAGGATTATGGTTGGAACAGTTGGGGGTCATAAGGCTTCAAAAATAATGATAATTAAATTTTTTTTTTAAAAAAAACAGAGCTCACAGCAAAAGGAGCTTATTTAAGGCATTACTCTCTCGTTTTCTTCTCCATTGCACTTCCTTCTATTTTTTTCCCCTTATGTGTTTTTCTGCTTCTATGTTCCTTTGATTATAGAAGCAGAAAGATTTCTCAGTTTTCTGTTTTTTCTGTTGAAAAGAATTTCTGTTCCAATCAAAAGTTTTCTGGTTGTGTAATGTGTATGAGTTTGTAGATTGAGAGATCTCTTACAGGCTTCTTCCTCCGCCTTTTTTGTGTATTGGGTCTCTGAAATTTTGTCCAGTTTGGGACCTCTGGCACTGACATTCCAGGCTCTGCCTCCATTGTTTTGCGTACACCAGAAGCAAAATCACAAAGCAGACAAAAACAAAAGGGAAATATTCTATTCTCTCTGTTTTTTGTCAATCAACCTCCTTTAAATCGACGTAGATCTAGTGGGTTTTGTACAATACTAGTACACAACATCCCATTTGTGTCTCCTCTGTTTTCTTGCTCTGTTTCTGTTTTCTTGCTCTGTTTCTGTCACATTTGAAGAAGAACCCACAAAATGGAGAGGCTATCTTCAACAAATCTTCTTCCCGAAACATTTCAGGGAGCCAGAGACGACTTATCAATGCAATTATCAATCATTTGGGGTCAGATCAAAGCCCCATTGATTGTGCCTCTCCTGAGGGTTGCAGTTGTAATATGTCTCGCGATGTCTTTGATGCTCTTCGTTGAGAGAGTTTATATGGGCATTGTCATTGTTTTGATCAAGATTTTTGGTCGAAAACCAGAGAAGAAATACAAGTGGGAGCCCGTAAAAGATGACATTGAGATTGGTAACTCTGCTTACCCGATGGTTCTGGTTCAAATTCCAATGTACAATGAACGAGAGGTTCCCACTCTCTCCCTCTCCATGTTCTAACATTTTGGTTTTTACTGTTTTGGCATTGAATCTGTGTTCTTACCCTGTTTGTGTTCTTGGTACAGGTTTATCAGCTTTCAATTGGAGCGGCATGTGGTCTGTCCTGGCCTTCCGACAGAATCATAATTCAAGTCCTTGATGATTCAACAGACCCAACTATCAAGGTTATCTCATTTGACTCTGTTATTTGATATTCAAGCAAATTTATCAGTAATGCACACCCCAAATTATCAATTATATTGTCCGTATTAGAGTCTTACTTCCCGTGGATAAATCAAATTACACTCGCGAGTTTTTTCTTCGTGAGCGAACAACTGAGTTATGCCCAAGTCACTAAACCCTGAAAAAGGCTTCGTTGTTAGTTTGAAAATGAGCTTTGTCATATATGCTGCTCGACAAATCTGTGTCTGTAACAAAATTTTATTAATTTTTTGTTAATTGTGTAGGATCTGGTGGAGCTGGAGTGTCAAAGATGGGCAAGCAAAGGAATTAACATAAAGTACGAAGTGAGAGATAACAGGAATGGCTACAAAGCAGGGGCTTTGAAGGAAGGGATGAAGCGGAGCTACGTTAAAAACTGCGATTTTGTTGCCATTCTTGACGCAGATTTCCAACCTGAGCCTGATTTTCTGTGGCGCACCATTCCTTTCCTTGTTCACAACCCTCAATTGGGTCTGGTTCAGGCTCGCTGGAAGTTCGGTATTTTCTCTCGCTTAATCACTCTTTATTTTTGCTAACAACCTTAATTTAGATTATTTTTCAATGACAAAAATATTAAAAAAAAATACGTAATTGTCTTTGTGAAAGAAAATTCTGAAAATAAAGTTAAAAAAAAAAAAAAAACCTGTCGGTGGAGGAGTGGTGGGTCCTACCTGACGATCTATCACGTTCCGCGCCATGGTTGCCGCTCTATTTTTTGCCACGTGCACGTGATTTATCGTCAATGGACAAGTCTTAGTGTCTTACTGTCCAGTTCAAAGTATCTTGTCAGACTTGTTGGAAGTAGAGAAAGGGCATCTATTAATAGCCCCATTAAATTAGGTGTCAAAGCTAATAATAAATTAGGATACTCGCATGCATAGAAATTTTCTATATGAGGACATAATAAATTGAGTCAAAATCAATTATAAAAATATCGTTGTTAGTGAAATTAAACTCATGAGTTTTCGAGTTTATAAGATTTGACTCCATAGATATTCATCATGACTCACGAGACCATCACCTACGTACATCAAACCATATAGTGAAATTAGTAAAATTAGTTTTGCTTTCTTTTTGTGGCTTGATTATAGATTGGACGACAGCCATGGGTGGTCCTTATCAACCACTCAAATTGAATTGTAGTGCAACAAAGGCCATACACTTTTTTGCTACAAAAGCTGTCATGCAAATCCCTCCAGTTTACTTGGTAAGGTGGTAGGGTTAGATTTTGCTTTTGACATTCAACTCAATAAATGATGAAAGGTAGGACATGTATGACCATAACCCAATATCATGAGGGGTACATTTGTCTTACAATAAGAAACAATTACCCGATTTATTCCCAGGCATATGCATGTGCAATATTAATGGTGGACCAGACAGACCTCATGCGCTAGTCTCTGTCAATCGCTACTAACCGACACTTACGTGAAAATCGTAGATAATAAAGAAAGAAGTAATAAATTCTCTCATTTTTATTATTGTTTTTGTGTTTTGCAGTGAATTCGGATGAGTGCTTGATGACAAGAATGCAAGAGATGTCACTTGATTACCATTTTACTGTGGAACAAGAAGTAGGGTCCTCCACACATGCCTTCTTCGGCTTCAATGGTAGTAGAACAGAACCACCTAGCTAGCTTGTTCATACATAGCCATGTGTCGATGTTCATACTAAATTCAGGATTATAATGGAATTGGTAATTGCAGGGACAGCCGGTGTATGGAGAATATCTGCACTCAATGAGGCTGGAGGATGGAAGGACCGGACCACTGTGGAGGATATGGATCTTGCGGTCCGAGCCAGTCTCAAAGGATGGAAATTTCTCTACCTTGGCGCTCTCAAGGTAATATATACATTGATTTGGGCTGGGTCAGTCTCGGCCTGGCCCAGACATCACTCATGGGCTGGGCCACTGGCAATGTCGTTTACTCTTCTTCGTCTTGGTAAGGAAGTAGGAAGTTGGAACTAGGAACCACCCGTCATTTTAAGTCCGTCCATAAAGGATTTTGGGGTCTATAATTTCCCTTGAATTGTTCAGTCTGAAATTAATTGTTTGATCGTGAATTTACAAATAAACTTTAAAAAAAGAAAAGTCAAAAGACTAAGTTTGGGTACTGCAAATGTCTGAAATATTCCATGTGCTTTACATCAAGCGTCTGACACACTTGGGTACTGATTGTTGGATGAAATTTTAGAGCCTTTCCCATAAATTGACAAAACTTCTGGTCCTGTCATTTTAACAAACTGTTTTGCATGTTTACAGGTGAAAAATGAGCTGCCAAGTACATTCAAGGCATACCGATATCAGCAGCACAGATGGTCTTGTGGTCCTGCTAATCTCTTCAGAAAAATGGTTATGGAGATTATACTAAACAAGGTACTTCTATTCCCATTCTCAATCAAAATAATTAAGAGGAAACAAAAGACAAACCTGAGGACTGAAAGTCTGAAACTGACCACCTTTTGTTTCTACTTGGCTAATTCACTGCAGAAAGTGACATTGTGGAAGAAGATTCATGTTATTTACAGCTTCTTCTTGGTCAGGAAGATCATAGCCCACCTGGTCACATTCTTCTTCTATTGCGTTGTGTTACCGGCGACTGTTTTAGTTCCAGAAGTAGAGGTTCCAAAGTGGGGATCTGTTTACATTCCTTCCATCATTACCATTCTCAATGCAGTTGGTACTCCAAGGTCTGCTTCTCTAATAACTAATTCTGTTTCTTCTTCTGAAAAGTTTTAATTTCCCTTGGTTCCAACGATTTTTCGGTGGAATTTTATGTTGCAGGTCATTGCATCTTATGGTTTTCTGGATCCTTTTTGAGAATGTAATGTCTCTGCACCGGAGTAAGGCAACTCTGGTTGGCTTGCTAGAGGCTGCTAGAGTGAATGAATGGATTGTCACTGAAAAGCTAGGAGATGCTCTCAAGTCCAAGGCAGCCACAAAAGCACCCAAGAAACCTCGCTTCAGGTTTGGAGAAAGGTAAACTCTGTTTATACCATCTTACACTGAAGCCACTTCGCAATAGCCTAGTTGATTTATCTATTCGGACTTGGTGCATACGGCATGAAGACACTTTGCAATAACCTAGTTGATTATCTATCCGGATTTAGTGCATACGGCACCCGAGGTTAAGAATTCGAACTAACCAGCTGAGATATTTCATTGTGGAATCTTCGTTCTATGGGTTTGCTCACTTCCAGACTCCCACCCACTTGGGTTTTGACCCATTCTTATATGTTGTCAACGTGGTGTAGACTGTTATGGAGACCCAAAATTCACGCCCACTCAACTGTCCGAAAGACATGTTGAGCTGGGTGGTTTCGTACTTAAAAACTTGAAACTTTTGACTTCTCATCAAAAAATTTATTTTACTTGTCTGAACATTGACAGGCTGCATATGTTGGAGCTTGGAGTTGGAGCTTACCTCTTTTTTATCGGCTGCTATGATGTTGTCTTCGGGAAAAACCATTATTACTTTTATCTTTATGTTCAAGCCTTTGCCTTCTTCATCATGGGATTCGGATATGTTGGCACCTTCGTCCCCAACTCTCACTAATGCCGGGCGGGTTTTGTGCTCTTCAGCAGCATAAGCTTGTGTAAAGAGACCGAAAAAAGGGTGTAATTCTTTTAGGTCAATCGTAAGAATTCGAGTGAGATTTTCGAAATATGTAGTAATTTTTTGTGTGAATATTCAAGAAACTTGAGAAATTTAAGAGCAATTCCTTACACAAAAGTAGATAAAGCAATGCAATATATACAACTCTCCAAAATTGAGTGCATTCCAGGTAGGAACTATGAGTCAAAAGCTTTCATCACCAGAAGAGTGAAATCAGAACCAGAATGGATGGGAATTACTGTCCCAGTTAGGATCTATCAGGATTCAATGCATACTTCTTGGAGTTGCGTCCAATGAATCGAACAGGTAGATTGCAGAAAAAGGCTAATGAATCATTGGATTTGGTGGAAACACCCTACCAAGATTGAAGAATCAGGACTCTACCATTTCATCTATTTTCTAATGTGTGATGGACAATGGTTAATTGTTATTGCTACCATTACTATTTTTATCTAATTGAGAGCAAATAAAGTAAGAGACACCCTAATATGTTGCAGCAAAACTATTCTGCTTCTGTGAATCACACAAAACGTGGATCATATCTCTTGAAAGTGGATCAAATTCAATTTCCGTTGATAGAAACAGATACCCTCCCACCCAGTGAACTAATGGTGCATACTCTAGACTCAGAGGACTAAGAGTACAAGAGTTTTATCATTTGCGGTTCCTCTAAGATTTGAAAGCCTTCTTCTAGTAGTAGCACAAAATATATGTAACGATCCATATTCATCAAACATTACAAATACACCTACAGATGACCAAGAAAAGAGCTCATTGTGGGTGTGGTCACAGTTCAGTAATCGCTGTGACACATTCTGAGTGAAATTACTCCATCTAATGGCAATATTGATCGATGATGAGCTCCGAAAATTTCCCACTACAATAAGTTTTGACTGTTCAGGTCACAAATTTCCCCTATTGTAATATCAAACTAACATCTTCACACCAATAAAGAACCAGGTACTACGACTAGCAGCCTTCCACCCAAACACTCCCACACCAATTATAATCCGAAGAATACTTCATTTTTTAAAGCAGGTGAGGTGAATCTATAATATGCCATGTACTTGACTATCCAGCTCTACCATGTCTAACTAAAAGCTTGATGTCGATAACTTACGAGATAACTCTCTCCCAGTGCCACAAATGGCATGTTGTTTTGAGCTTCTAATCGTCTCTGCTCATGATCGTACCAATTTCTGGGGGGACAGGAGCGTGGGGAAAGTTTCTCTGGCCAGAATAGACTATAGAGGGTTGGACAAAACATGTCTAAAATGTCAGCACAACTTATTAGCCAATTACTTGGGACTCTAAGGCTATTTCTTCCATTCTCTACTTATCCCGCTATTTCTTCCATTCTCTACTTATCCCCATTTCCCCTCATTTTTCATCTACATAAGTTTCCTTGCTAGCCTTTCTTCCACAAAGATTCAACAAACTATAACGAATCCCTGGCAACCCGCACATCAGCTATTTGGATAAGCCCAAAGATAAACAATCAGCACCTTCAAGGCATCATTATTCATTGGAATAGTTACCAATATTGAATGGTATTCCATTATCATCCAAGCAATAGAATTACAACCAGAATTTCTAAGACCCGGCAAATGAGATAGCAGAAAATGGTCTTTGGATTTACCGGTTTTCACAAGCCAATCAGACACATAATTCAAACTTAATTGCACCATCTTTACCTTATTATGTACTCACTCTATTGAGAACAAGGACAAATCAACAAAACAGAGATTTTATATTATCATCAAGTCAACAACAAAATCCTACAACACGGATTCCATCCGTTTTATTACCAACACGGAAGAGTAAAAACCTAAACAACAAAATGCTAGAAAAGCCTCACCAGAATCACAGCACTTTGAGCAAATCCTCGGCGCTACTGAAAGTGAAAGCACCTCCCTCCTCCAAATTCAGCACCTTGATGACTCCATCTTCTGCTAAGAGTGCATATCTCCTGGACCTCACACCTAGTCCAATAGGCTTATCGCTCAAATCGAGCTCACATCCAATGGCCTTGGTGAAATCCCCGTTCCCATCAGACAACAAAAGAACCTCGTCATTGATTCCAAGGTTTTCCTTCCAGGCTTTCATGACGAAAGCGTCATTGACAGATATACAAACGATGGTGTCCACGCCTTTGGACTTGAGCTCCGCGGATTTCTCCACGAATCCCGGAAGATGCTTCTGGGAGCAGGTCGGGGTGAAAGCTCCCGGGACTGCAAAAAGAATGGCCTTCTTGCCATGAGTGAGTGACGAGATTGTGGTGGTCTGGAGCTCTCCGGCGGAATCGAAGTAGGAGAGGGTGGCTTCAGGGAGTTTGTCGCCGACGGAGATAGCGGCGGTGATGGTGGAGGTAGTTTTGGTGGAGAATTTGATGGGTTTGAGACGGGGAAGGGGTTTGAAGGAGAGAGACGATTTTGAAGAAAGTGGTTTATGGTAGGGGAGGAGAGAGGCGGCGGACCTGGCGGAGGAAATAGGGAGACGGGCGGTAGTGGAGAGGAGTCTTGAGACCGAGAGAGAGGCAGAGGCAGCCATTGAGATTGAGAGGATAGAGAGATTCAACTGTGTGAAGTGAGTGAATGGCGATTCGGTTTGGGCGGAGAGAGCAATTAAACGGGCGAAATCAGAGAACTGAGAAAGGGCTGATTTGGCTCTTTGTTTATTTTTATTTTAGTTAATTTTAATAAATTTTGATTTTTCTCTTTGTCCGGCGGTCAAGACATGACACCTGTCATATATGTGCCCATTAGTTTTTTTTTAAAATATAAAGGGCCCATTTAGTTCTTGAATAGCCCAGGGGCCAGGACACTTTGGGAATAATAAAAGGTATATCATATATGCCTTCTCCTTTAGGGATGACAAAAAAATCGATTTCGAGGTTCGACAACTTCACACGTTTAAGAAATATTCACATGTCGTACCCTAATTCGGATTGAATTTTGGAGGTATCTAATTGACTAAATTTTGATTAATTTAAATCCAGACAAGTAAATCGAACAATAATATGATCCGGGTTAGGGTCCAAACTAATAAATCGGACAAGATTTATGTGTTTGGATCCAAACCCAATTTTAAACCGGATAATTTCTTTTTATTTGCACCCAAATTTTAAACATACAACTTAATTTATTTTGAATCGGATAAATTTGATTATCTAGACTGAATAAGGTTTTGCCACCCGTACTCTTCTTCATTTTTATGCATTTATTTATAATCGACTCTCGTTTGATACTGTGACTGATCTTTGTCAACCCCCGAAACACCAACCAAATACATCATGATGGACCAGAGCCTGTAAAGCCCATTTAGAAAACCCAGATGCTAATTTAGTGGACTGCTATGGCCCAGTGTAAAATGTCATGGGCAAGTCCATTTATTGATTGGTGGGCTTGTTGAAAGGCAGACTCACAACACAGCTGATTGTGATAAATAAATAAGAGATTGTTAACTGACAAACAATTAAGAAATAAAAAGTTGCAGGTCTTGCACTCATGGGAGTCAACCCTTTTAGAACCATTGACATGCCTCAACACAGACATTCATCTATACTATACTATAGATGACCCAAACTGCATGCGCGTATGGTGACACAAGATCCTTCAAGGCTGATATATAAAATTGGCTCTTCCCCATATTTTAAAATGTTGGTATCCATCCACAAGTCAGCTCAACTCAAAGACCTACATTATTGCATGTTAAACTCTTAATACAATATATCCGTTTCAGAATTGTTCGCAATAAACTCCACTTCAAACATGGTTTGGCAGTGGATTCAATAGGTTCTAGGGGTGGTTTGATGTTACTATGGAAGGAAGAGGTGGATATTTCAGTGCTTTCTTATTCTACTCGGCACATTCATGTTGAAATTAAGGAAGGGTCTGATGTTTTTTCGTGGAATTTAACCTGCTTTTATGGTCATCCTGAGGCGTCACAGAGGAAATTTTCATGGGATTTGTTACATTTTCTTTCTGGTTCGATACAATCTCCTTGGTTATGTGTAGGAGATTTTAATGCCATTTCAAATGGTGGAGAGAAAGTGGGGGGTAGGGTCAGATGTGGTTCATTAATGGATGATTTTAATAATGCCTTAGTAGATTGTAACTTGTTAGACTTGGGGTTCAGGGGAAATAAATATACATGGAGTAATAGGCGAGGGTGCCCTGAGTCTTTTATTAAGGAACGATTGGATCGTTCTTTGGCTACTGTGGATTGGTTAGTGAAGTGGGGTAGCTACCAAGTTGAGTACATTAATACTATATCATCTGATCACAGCTGTCAATATGTATGTTGGGATGATCGAGTATTACGAAGAGGTGCCCATACTAAGCGATTCCGTTACGAGCCGAACTTAGGAGCCAAGGAAATGTGCAAGCAACTGGTGAGACAACAATGGGTACGTAGACCTAGTAGGGAGGGTGGTCATATGGCTTTGAAAAGTCTGCAGAATAACCTTCAACAATGTGGCCCAAAAATTCAGCAATGGATGGTCAAGGAGAGACAAAAATATAGCAACACAGAAAAAGTCCTGAAGAGAAGATTGGATTCCCTAGTTGCTAATGAAGATGCTGGTAAACAAGAGGAGATATCAGTAGTAAGACAGCAGTTAAATGAATTGCGGGAGCAAGAAGAAGAGGTGCTCAAAAATCAGAGTAAGCAACATTGGTTGCAAGCTGGCGATCAAAATACCAGTTTTTTCCGTACTAGTATGAAAATAAGACAGAATTTGAAGCGAATTGATCAGATAGTTGACGAGGATGGGGGTTTGAGGAGTACAGAGGTGGGTATCGCTGAAGCATTTCATGAATATTTTTCCAATTTGTTCTCGGCAGGTAATGAAGTGCAGGATTACTCTTTTCTGGATCCAGTAACAAAGGTGGTTGATACGGAGATGAATGAAGATTTATGTAGAATGGTTACTAGAGAGGATGTGTGGGATGCTGTACGTAGTATAAGTAATCAAAAAGCTCCAGGCCCGGATGGTTTTTCTGCTGGATTTTATCATAGCCATTGGGATACAGTGGGTGAATGTGTGGTAGAAGCTGTGCTTGAATTTTTTGCTTCTGGAGTTATGGAGTCTGATGTCAACCTTACTCATATTGCTTTGATTCCCAAAACAAAAGAAGCACTCAAGGTATCTGAATTTCGCCCCATCAGTTTATGTAATGTATCATACAAAATTATCTCAAAAATCTTGGCAAACAGATTGGGACTTATATTACATAAATGTGTACGAGGTAATCAGTCTGCTTTTATCAGAGACAGACTAATTACAGATAACATCATTGTGGCCTATGAGGCGTTGCATTCCATGAGTTTATTAGCCCGGAGTAGAACAAGCTATATGGCGGTGAAACTCGATATGAGTAAAGCTTATGACAGGGTGGAATGGCATTTTGTACAAGAGATTATGGTTCGTTTAGGCTTTTCTGATGAATGGCAAAAGTGGATTATGCAATGTATCAGTTCGGTGACATACAGAGTCCTTGTCAATGGTTCTTCTACGGACTTGATTATCCCAACAAGAGGTATTAGGCAGGGTGATCCACTCTCTCCTCTTCTTTTTGTCTTATGCACGGAAGCCTTGAGTAGTAATTTAAATGCTGCGCATGCTGCTCATACTTTTCGTGGATTCCCATTTGGTAGAGGCAGGCTACGAGTTTCTCACCTGCTTTTTGCCGATGATAGCCTTATTTTTTGCCGTGTCAAAGACGAGGATTGGGAGTGTATTTTCAGTATTCTAACTGAGTATGGAAGAGTCTCGGGTCAAATGATCAACTACAGCAAGACCAGTATTTTTTTCAGCCGATTTGCTTCTCCTCTACAGAAAGTACGGATGATTTCTATGATTGGGGCTGTGGAGGCAAAAAATTATGATAGATATTTGGGGTTGCCGGCAATCGTTGGAAGATCACGAAAGTCGGCCTTTCTTTATATCTTAGATAAAATGAGGAAGAAGGTCATGGGTTGGTCACATAGAAACTTATCCAAGGCAGGTAAAGAAGTTTTTATTAAATCTGTGTTACAAGCTATACCCACGTATGCAATGCAATTATTTCAATTTCCTAAGAGTCTTTGTACTGAGGTGGATCAAATCCTGCGTAAGGTGTGGTGGGGTGATAAATCTAAAAGTACTTATAAAGCTTGGCTTTCTTGGTCTAAACTTTGTGAATCAAAGAAAAATGGAGGGATGAGTTTTAGAAATATTGAGGCGTTCAATGAAGCACTACTGGCGAAACAGTGTTGGAGAATCATTATAAACCCAACCTCGTTATCCAGTCGTGTATTGAAAGCCAAATATTTTCCGAACTCTGATTTCTTTAAGGTGGAGAAGAAGAGAAATGCTTCTTACTTGTGGACAAGCTTCTTGAATGTACGATATCTGATAGAAGATGGATTG
Organism: Tripterygium wilfordii; assembly: GCF_013401445.1. Taxonomy (NCBI): domain Eukaryota; kingdom Viridiplantae; phylum Streptophyta; class Magnoliopsida; order Celastrales; family Celastraceae; genus Tripterygium; species Tripterygium wilfordii. Next base: position 2,393,493 of record NC_052244.1, on the reverse strand, counting down.
AGGTGGAGGATAGGGAATGGAGCAACAGTACATATTTGGGGGAATAATTGGTTGCCGAAACCAATTATATATAATGCTAATATAGAAGAGTTAGGCATTCCCAGGACAGCTATGGTGGATACTCTTATAGATTGGTCAATTGGGTGGTGGAATGTTAGACTATTAGAGGAATTGTTTGATGTGGAAACAGCAAGTATGATATTGAAACAACCAATTGGGTCTCCTTATGTTAGTGATTCAGTATATTGGAATGGGACATCCAATGGTTCATACACAGTTAGAAGTGGATATTACCGTGCGATTGAAATAAGAGAAAGACCATCTGCTTCTTGTTCGGAGCCAATAGCAAATCCTTGTACTACGGTTTGGACTCATATATGGTCCTTGAATGTCCCTCCTTCCACGAGGGTTTTTCTTTGGAGTGCAGTCCATGAAATATTGCCTACTAATTCTTTGTTACATCATAGGTATATTCTTGATAACCCGGTTTGTCCATTGTGTAGGCAGAATAATGAAACAACACTCCATGCACTTTGGGAATGCCCTTCGGCAAGAGATGTATTTTGTGTTAGTCTCCGAAAATTACAAAAGCTGAATTCGTACTTCAATGGGTCCTTTGGGCAGTTTTGGAATGATATAAGGTGTGTTCTTTCTACTCAAGAAGTATCTACTTTGGCAATCACAATGCGGATGATCTGGTTAAGGAGAAATAAGTTTGTACATGAAGGGAATTTTATGCATCCTACACAGATAGCCTTGAGAGGCATTCATACAGCTGATGATTTTATTAAAGCTAAACAAAGCTTGGAAGTCCCTCAACCTGGTGGTATTTCGGAGAATAATCAACGGATACTAGAGTTCTGGCGAGGTCCTCCTAGGAATGTCGTTAAATCTAATTGGGATGCTGCTATACATACTCAAACTAATCGTACAGGTATGGGTATTGTATTTAGAGATGAATATGGAGACATTTTGGCCAGTTGTGCATTGGTGAGATCTACTATACTAGAACCGACCTTGGCTGAAGCTTTGGCTTGTTTACAAGCAGTGAAATTGTCTGCTGAGTTGGGCTTTACTGAGTTGATATTTGAAGGTGATTCTGCTGTCATTGTTAATGCAATTAATGGGAGTGTTCCAACCCGTGCTGTATGGAGTAAAGTGATAGAGGAAATCAAGAGATTGCTAGGCTATTTCATGAGTTGGAAGGTTGTCTTTGTGCGACGTACAGCAAATTTGGCTGCTCATTCCATGGCCAAACATGCGCTCCTCGTCCAAGACGCTCAGGTCTGGATTGAGGAAGTTCCTAGCTCGGTTGTGAATATTGTTTATGCAGAGAAGCTAGCTTGGGAAAGAGATATGCAAGGCCTAGGAGGAGAATCAGTATAAGGTGTCTTATAAGCTGATTTATGTCTTATTATTATATGTTTTGTCCAACTTTTTTATTTTGGTTGTATTCCACCATTATGGTGGCCCGAGTACCTTTGATGGTCTCCATTTCTTTTACTCACGTGGTGAGTTCTGAAATATATATTGGGTCTTTTGACCTTTTCAAAAAAAAATATATCCGTTTCATATCGATAATACCAAAATTCACCCTTCAATCATATGTTGACACGTGACACTAGAGTACAATACGTGCATAACATTGTCAGGGTGGCGAGCGTTGTCCTGTTGAGATGCCGATCAAGGCACAACTGAGGTGCCAAGCCGAGCAATAGTACTTGAGGAGCCATTTGATGGTGCACTCACAACCAGGTGATCAAGATAAGAGCATATCGGTAAGATCGAGATCCTGAGTGACCGAAGACCAAGGGCAAAGGGAACTTAGAGTCCTAAAGGAGATTGACTTCACTTGAGAAATAAATCACAATTAGATTCATCCTCTTTAAAATTCACCTAAGAATCATGGAAGAAAATATGTATTTGTAGGTGCCAAAAATGGTATGGCCCCACCTGGTCCCACATCGACAAGATGAGCTGGATTGTCTAGGCCCCCCAGGTTAACTATCGCAGTTAGGCCCGAAACTAAAAGCCAATCTTTGGGTCCATATACAATCTTTACATTACTTGCTACGTAATGTAAACAGTATTCTGACACCACAACTGTCATATTCTCTGATACTTATCTACAGGATCTTTATAGCTTTATAGACTGGTCACTTTATTATGATCCTTCCTTAGCATGATGGAACTAGGTGTCAAAGCATCCGCAGGTGTTGGCGACCCAGTACAGTCGCCAGAACATAGTAATGGCGACACCATCTATAAGCGCCATTACTCGGACTACATCACTCATAAAGCAGTTCTTGTCAGTCTAATCTACAGCCGATATTTACAGGTGTGACTGGCTCACATCCTTAGGTATGGCTTTCCTTCATATACGTATCTATTCATTAAATACCGCCTACAAAACTTCCATACTATCATCGACACCTGTCTTAACTATGACATATTGTTACTTTACCGCTTACCCTGACACAACCGGGATAGTGGACTTCTTGTACACTTCCTTCGTACAATTTGGTCCAATAGTATTCCTGGAATGGACACACAATTCCCGAGGTCGATCCTCGTTCTCTATAAAGACCCCTCTATTGTCATATGAGAAAAAAACATTTTTCTAAACAAACTAGACAACACAACAGAAACACTTTCTACCAATTCCAGAGAAAACCTATTCAGACAAAACACCTAAGACTATAGCTGGTCTTCCATCTCCGACAAGTACTAACTTGATCGTCGGAGCCTCCACGACCGGCACCCCCCAAGCCGGTTAAGGAGCTTTCACGGTTTGCCTTGTTGTGAAGCTTGCAGGATCCAAGGCTGCAAACGGACCCCACAGGAAGAAAGATTGACCTTTCAACTATTGTAGAAATCGGCTCCTACAATTTGGCGCGCCAGATAGGGGGATTTTTGCAAGTATTTGGCCGAAAAGATTTCACGGCAACTTCCCGTTATGGCTGATACCAGTGAGGTCACTAACAGCCAGCTGTTGCAACTCATGCAAGCCATGAGAGAAGACATGTCGAAGAACAAACAGCAAACGGATGCGCGGTTAGAATCAATGTCGGTCGATAACGCAGCACTCCGCGAAGAGGTTTCGCAGCTGAGAAGCCAAACTACTTCCCAAGGCCATGATCCCACTTCAGTCCGAATTCCACCTTTTCCTCGCCTTGAACAAACACCACCTCCTAGAGACCCTTTGCCTTATCCTTTGAGTGCCCAGTTTGTTCCCGGGAGTACCCCCGGGGGATATGATACTTCTACTTCACGGGGTAAGGGACCTGCGACAGAAGAAATTCAGCAAAATGTTGACAGGGATGCCCCTGTAGATTTGACCGGTTCTCCAAGAAGTAGACTCCCACAGCCACCACGTTTTCCTGCTGCACCTTTCGCGGGACCCACTATCGCTTCAGTCGCCCAAGCTGCGATGGCCAAGCAGATCATCGAACTGCGGGGAGATATAGATAAATTGACTAAAGCACCTCCTGCTTTGGCCAAAATTAATGCCAATTGCTATACGGGATCACCGTTTGTGGACAGTATATACCAAACGGATCTGCCGCACAGGTTCAGCGTCCCGAGCATGAAGTTATATAACGGGACTGATGACCCCGAGGATCACGTGGCTCACTACAAGTTAAAGATGGGCGCTATCGCCATACCGTACGGCATGCACGAGACGTGCATGTGTAAAGGTTTCGGATCGACTCTTACCGGTCCGGCTCTGCGTTGGTACATCAACTTACCCAACGGCAGTATTGCTTCTTTCGAGAAGCTAATCGAGACGTTCATGGTGCAATTCTCGAGCAGTCGGAAGATTCATAAGTGCTCTGATGATTTATACCGACTGCCCCAACGTGTGGGAGAATCTCTCCGTGACTTCCTGTCAAGATTCAACACGGAGAAAGTATCTATACCCTATTGTGACCCAGGAACAACTATTCAAGCGCTCCGGAGTTGTTTACTCCCAGATGGGGAGTTTTATGAAGAACTCACGAAATGTGATGTTAGGAGTTATGAAGAAGCGTCTGGAGAAAGCTAAAGGTGCTTGGGCTGATGAATTACCTGGAGTGTTGTGGTCTTACAGGACAACTTCACGAACGCCTACGGGGGAAACTCCTTTCTCTCTTGCATTTGGGTCTGAGGCCGTTATACCAGTTGAAGCTGGACTCCCATCTGCTAGGTTTCAGTGGTCTAATGAACAAAGGAATTGGCAGGAGTTGAATGATCAGCTGGATACTATTGATGAACTCAGAGATCAGGCGCTAACAAGAACAGCTGCGTACCATGACAAAGTCTCAAAGTACTTCAACCAAAATGTTCGAACTCGAGCATTTCGAGAGGGAGATTATGTGCTCAGGAGAGTCTTTGAGAATACCAGAGAGCTAAACGCTGGGAAGCTGGGTCCGAACTGGGAAGGCCCATATTTGATCGACAGGGTACTAGGAAACGGCGCCTACAGACTACACAGGGAAAATGGAGAAGCGATCTTGCATCCTTGGAACGCCGTTCATCTAAAGTTGTACCATTTCTAAACACGCATGATTTTTTGTCTTTATATCGCTATAATTGTAGTTTAAATATTTCCTTTAGTATCTTTGTATATTTAAATTTCTGTAGTTCATTATATGTGTTATTATGTGAACTAATTTAAGCTTCGGAGTGTCGATGGGAGTCCCATCGACTACCTTTGATCGTTCTTTTGAGCGCAGGGATTGTAAGGCCCGAAAAACTAAGGACAGTCGTTTGTTCGAATGCCACGGCATGGGGACGCCATCGTACCAGATAAGTTTTCATGCTTTCTTAAATTTTACTGTTTGTACAAGTTTTACTGTTTTTACGAGTTTTACTACTTCAAGTTTTGCAGCGTACTATATTTGCAAAATATTTGAGGCATTAGAGAAAGAAATACTGATTTTATATATAAAAAAAAAGAGAAAAAAGAAAAACATACATATAAAACATATGGTCTTTACGACCAAATGTTTAAGCTTTCGTTCATTTTATTTCTCGCTTCCTTAATCAAAACAGAAAGGTTAAGGAGCGAGTCTTGGAGCTTGGCTATGTTCTGCTCCATAGCTTGCGATTCCGCAAGCTCTTCCAGTTGGAGCATGGCACAGCCAACGGTTTGCAGAGCTTTGGTAAGATCTGTGATCTGCTCCTCTTGGTCCTCCATCTCTATTCTCATCTCTTTCATGCCCTTCTCCATCTCGTTCATCGCCTCCTTTAGGTCGACGATATACTGTGCAGGGTTTCGGCAATCAGGAGGAAGGAACGAACTTACGTCCCTATTGTCGTCAGAGTCAGAAGGAGAGTTTACAGAGCTCTGAGAAGCAGCCATTTTTTGTAAAGACTGGGTGTAGTTATCTGGTCTGTAGGATAATTCCATTGCCAAAAGAGAATTAGCTTTTATATAGTTGCGAACCTTACCTTTTCATCTTCTTGAGAACACCCGAAATTAATTCTGCAATTAATTCTTTGTGGTAGCCCAAGAGTCAAGATAAACTTCACAACCGCAAAAATCTACACGAACATTTAAGATAGGAAAAGAAGTCTAAACGTATTTAAAATTCTAAAATCTCTAAATTCAGTTAATCTTAAAAAAAAAAAAAAAAACCATAAGAGGTACTTAAAACTGTATTTGTTATAGTCAAAAAGGTATTAAATGACCACCTAGATTATCCCAATCAGCGCATGTCATAAAAACGCATTTATTACTGGGGGACAAAGGTTCATTCAGTATTAACAATGTAGAAACATTGACTACGTATAAATTACCGACGCCAAGACGTAACGTCGCCAAAGCAGCACCAAGACTTTCTGCGTTTCCTGACCAGAACAATGATACAAGGCACGGCTGATCAGACTCACCGTCAGTACTAGGCAACCCATATGAGCTTAGCCGAAACTGACAGTGTAGCCTGATCATCGGTACCAATATCACCAACTCATCTTCAACCTTTGCTCATCGAGTTGTTCTATCCTCCTTATATAGAACGCAATATTCTCACGGATTGAATTCTCTATCAAGTCCACCAATGGCGTTCTGAGACACGTGTTGATTTTTGTAAATTTTTGCCTGCCACTTGGCATACCTATTCAGTTCTTGGAGTTTGTTCAGTCAAGATTTTGTTACTCTGTTCGGAGATTCACCCTGCCATATTCTCTCCAGATGGAAATAATTGAGGCCACGCGTCCCACCTGGTTAGTTCTAGTTTCTTTACACGTCATTATTCGCAGTTTCAATTGAACTTTTAGAGTTACGTTCTAACAGTCCAACTTAAACTGGGGGACAGAGTAAGGCTATCGACTCTAAATTGCTACCAAGAGTAAGGTTATTTATTGTAGATTGCTATGATAGGGCATTTAAACTAAAAGGAAATTGGAAATACTAAAAAAAAAAAAAAAAAAAAAAACCAAAATTCAAAACCAAACAAGTTCAAATAGTCTCTGTTGTCGCTTCAATCTCAATGGCCTCCGACGTAATGGGAGGATTCGCACGTGGGATATCCTCATCTGCATTTTCAGGCTCAGAAGTTGAAGTTTCAATCCTAGGAGTCGGAGGAACTTCAGATGGAGCATCTTCTGTGACAGTGCCAGGTATTGGCGATTCACGGGCCTCAATGGGCAGTTGTTCAACAGTGGGGATATCACTCTCTGGAGGCGCCAGGTCTTTTTCGATGTTAGGTTCTCCAATTGCTTCTTCATTCACAACCCATCTTTTATTAGGCTGGTAGTTTTCAAGTACTACCACAGCCTTCTTGAGCATCAAGTCCACATCCCATTTCGGATGCTCATTCTTTTTGTACTGTGTTAGCAATCTGAACCTCTCTGCAGCTTGACCGACACCTCCCATGGCCCCTATCTTGATAAGGTAGTTTTCCTCCATTTTCTTGGCCATTTCAACCTTTTCTGCTGTCTTCATTGTCTGCGCCGCCAACGCTTTGTTTAACAGGTCTTTCTCTCTGGAAACATCACCAAGTTGGTCAGCCAGGTGGTGTACCTGGAATTCCAGTGTGTTCACTTTGGCCTCGGCACTCTCCAGTTGTTTGGTGACTCCTTCCCAGCAATCCTTGAAGTACTGAGCATCTCTGATTGCTTGGTCGATCCTTGACTCGAATTGAGTGGCTTTATATGCATCGTCATGTATTTTCTTTTCCAATGCACTCAATGATTCAGTTGATTGCAGGAGCTGCTCATCTGCTTCTTTCAATTTCTCTTCCAATCTTGAGATTTGAGCAGACATTTGAGTATTCTTGTTCTTCTCCCCAATCAGTTGATGCTCTAAATCTTTTTGTGCAGACGTGACATTGGCCAAGTTGTCTTCCAGCCCCTTTACCATGCCTTCTAGTCTCTCCTTTTCAGTCCTCTCTTTGCTCAAACTGCCAATGGCATTCTCTCCAGACCTGAGTACTCCTTGGAGTGCCTGTTAAGAACACAACAAAGGTGGTATTAGTCGTGTAAACTAATGACGATATACTGATATGCTCCTGAAACACTTACAGTAAAGCAATGAGCCACTGAGTAGTTGAACTGACTAGGAAGAGGCATAGCATCCAATTTTTTGGCGTCCTCAGGGAAGACCATTTTCCTAATCCCAACGGGCGGAAGTACGGGAGCAGAAGAGACGGTCAAAGATTTGGGAATCCATATTGATATTTCTTCCATTTCACTTCCCGTGACGTTCAACCTTAGCCTAGGCTGAATATTCTCCCCACCTTGGGCAGTGTCCTCCACTTCTTGGTTACCCGCTGTCGCCAACTCAGTCCTAGATCCGCTTGCCATAGCTTCACTCCTGGCAACTTCTGATACCGCGTTTGCATCAACGTAGCTGTCAGTTGTGGGGTCAAATTCTCCACGATTCTCGGTAGCTCGTGTCTCCACTGGTTCAGCAGTCTCTACCCTGGCTGTCCTAATGCTTGGTAACCTCCTAGTTAAAGGCATCGTGTCCCTTTCACTGTTGTCTGAATCATCATCCAGAACAATGGCAGCCGACGCACTCGCAGTGGTACTGATAAGACCACCTCCCCTGCCTCTGGGTCCCGAGGCAATGGCGTCGTGAAGGAGTTTTCTGGGCATTTCCGTCCCATCGCTGACGTTAGCAGTCGCCTTTTCAGTTGCTTTCTTCCCGCTGCCCCCAGTGCTTTTCGATTTTCCTTTACCAGGAGGATCTTCTCTCTGTTTCATCCTTCTTTCAGGTATTTCCTCGGTTGATTTTCGTTTCTCTCCCGCTTTCTTGGCTTTGGACGTTTCTGCAGCACGCATAGCTGCCTCGAAACCTCCACCCACCGTTTCCTGGCTCTGCTGATTTCTTTCGGCATCCTGCATCAGAGCTTCATATAGGTCGTCTGCATCAGTTATATCAGCAAACACGTTCTCAAACATTTCGTCACCTGCACATATGATAAAGTAAGACGAATATCTTGAGCATGTTTGTTTGTTCGTTTGGACAGTTGAAATGTACTTACTTATGTATCTCCAAAGAGATGTTTTCTCCAATTTACGTGCTGTTAGAATGTTTTTTCTGGATCTTTTACGTGCCCCAAGGTTGTAAAACTCTTCCACTCTTTGAAGCACTTCGGGGCCGCTTTTCCACTTGCTTAGCAAATTCTTTGATGCTGCAAAGAAACGGTGCATAAGATTCAGTAACAAGCATCAACAGATAAAGAAGGAACGGAACTTACTATTTCCTTCAACCCAGTTTAAAGGCAGATCCCTATGAAGCCCATATACCAAGGCGCCCCTAGCAAAGATATATCTATCTTTCCAGTCAACAATATGGTCGTTGGAGACGGTGTCAAGAATTAGTTCCTCCCTGTTTCTCCGACGAACCAGGCAATACCTTCCTGGACCACTTTCTTTGGCGTAATAAACCACCGCCAATTCGTTGATCCCGAATTCGAGGTTTTCTAGTTCAGCCAAGCACTGAATGCTCAACAAAATTCTGAGGCTGTTAGGCATCCATTGACTTGGGCATATTTGCCAAATCCTACAAGCATCGGCAAGCAACCTTGGTATGGGGAATCTCAATCCTATGCTGAAGGACAATAGGTAAAACGGCGTCCATCCAGGAACTTGAAAATCGACTCCCTCTGTGTCAGCTCCAGGTCTTATCTCAATGGATGAATGGATTCTATATTTCTTTCGGTAGAAGTCCATATCACTTGCTGCCAAAGTCGATTTAGGGTTTAACCCTTTCGGTATTAACGGCCCTTCAATGTGGCCATTCCTCTCTGATCTTTCTCCTTCATTAACTGGTGCGCTGGTTCCGGCTCTATCGCCACCAGGTCCCTGACTCCCCGACCCAGACCATGAGTAGTTTACACTGGTTTCTTGTTCATCTCTGTTTTGGTCGGTGGGAGTTCTACCGCTGCCGGATACTCTTTCATCCTCCGATTCTTGATCATGAGGTCGCATCATTCTATTAAATACAAACTCAAGGCACGAGAGTGAGAATTACCTTCAATTAGTACGGTACGAGCGTCAATTGATGCCTTCCTTTCTTCCGTCTTCAGCAAATCTGAGCAATTTCTGTAAATTTCGGTTGAAAGTTTTTCTGAAAAACTAAGAGCACGATCTTTGAGTTTTAGTTTTGTACGATTGTCCATAATACCCTTGTGTTCATCATGGTGCACGCTTACCGAAACGTGCTCTCCAAGGAACGATGGCGGTAGCAATTCAAAATTTCAATGTGCACGTCAGACGCATTAAATGCTTATCGCGTTACGATTGACACGTGTCACGACCTCTATCTGCAATATTTTGATCTTAGCATAATGGCATTCATACAGTATTACTGTCACTATAAATACTGTTCATATATCTGATATCCTTTGGGTTTATTGCAAATGGCAGTCGCAGAATAATAGTTTCAGTCTTTTCACTTTCCGTTTACATAGGCTCTTGTACTACACTGAGTAAAACTCATACTTACAAAGTCGCCATCAAGTGTTCTTTTTACAGGTGTTAGTCATCGCTTCTGAACACAAATCGGTTACATCGAATGGCTAGCATGCTAGCGCCAATTCAGGCCACAGCAATAGCTTCACCTCAGTCATCATGCTAGCGCCAATGCAGGCCACAGCTATGACTCCAAATTAGCTTCTACGCTAACGCCCACGCTGGCTATGTACAATCTCAAACAAACGAGGTTGTATACCTTGACACCCTCAAACAAACGAGGGTGTCCCCTATACAGCTTCGAACAAAGAAGTTGTATTTCACCAGCATCAGTGAATAACATTATACTGGGTTACACACGCCTTTTCACGACATACTCCATCAGGATCTTCATAGAAACCAGCATCTTGGGTCGCCTTTGCTATACATTTCATCTTCAGTTATACTCATCCCTCTGTTTCTTGTTCATTGCAGGAAATTCATTACGCAAACTCTCCAAGATGAATTTGTTTTCATGCTTAGAGAGTGGGGGACAATTGTAGGTGCCAAAAATGGTATGGCCCCACCTGGTCCCACATCGACAAGATGAGCTGGATTGTCTAGGCCCCCCAGGTTAACTATCGCAGTTAGGCCCGAAACTAAAAGCCAATCTTTGGGTCCATATACAATCTTTACATTACTTGCTACGTAATGTAAACAGTATTCTGACACCACAACTGTCATATTCTCTGATACTTATCTACAGGATCTTTATAGCTTTATAGACTGGTCACTTTATTATGATCCTTCCTTAGCATGATGGAACTAGGTGTCAAAGCATCCGCAGGTGTTGGCGACCCAGTACAGTCGCCAGAACATAGTAATGGCGACACCATCTATAAGCGCCATTACTCGGACTACATCACTCATAAAGCAGTTCTTGTCAGTCTAATCTACAGCCGATATTTACAGGTGTGACTGGCTCACATCCTTAGGTATGGCTTTCCTTCATATACGTATCTATTCATTAAATACCGCCTACAAAACTTCCATACTATCATCGACACCTGTCTTAACTATGACATATTGTTACTTTACCGCTTACCCTGACACAACCGGGATAGTGGACTTCTTGTACACTTCCTTCGTACAATTTGGTCCAATAGTATTCCTGGAATGGACACACAATTCCCGAGGTCGATCCTCGTTCTCTATAAAGACCCCTCTATTGTCATATGAGAAAAAAACATTTTTCTAAACAAACTAGACAACACAACAGAAACACTTTCTACCAATTCCAGAGAAAACCTATTCAGACAAAACACCTAAGACTATAGCTGGTCTTCCATCTCCGACAAGTACTAACTTGATCGTCGGAGCCTCCACGACCGGCACCCCCCAAGCCGGTTAAGGAGCTTTCACGGTTTGCCTTGTTGTGAAGCTTGCAGGATCCAAGGCTGCAAACGGACCCCACAGGAAGAAAGATTGACCTTTCAACTATTGTAGAAATCGGCTCCTACAGTATTCCTGCCAAAATTTAACCTCTACAATTCAAGTAAAAGGAGACCTTCCGATCTAGGTAAACATTCGAACTTCTTGATTCCACGCCCTACACTCATAATTGCTACTCGTGAGAGCTCCAAACATTCTCCTACTAATAGGATCCCGAATTGACTTTAACGTTAGGTGTCCTCGTGAGATTACTCTTCTGTGCAGGTCGGCTCAACATATATGAGAAGACACTTCTTAACGAAAATCCTCTACCACTTTAGAACAACAATGCCAAAGGTTTTCGTTTGACAGGTCCGAAGTCACGCACTCACCTAACAAAACCACGGGAGCTGGAGAGTCGGTGAAAGCAATAATACCCTGCGTGTAATTTTGCAAAGTACGCATGCGTTGTGAGCACATTGGTCGATCGTGGAATATGCTTTAGATGTGCTTTAATCGTACGGTTATGATTAACACAAGCTCCTCTACATAAAGTCATAAACCTCGAACTTTCCTCCCAGCCCCTGCAACTAATCTCACCTACTTTCCCTAAAAACCTCAATTTCCTCTTCTCCAAATCCAGATCTAAGCGTTCCAGCTACCCATGGCAACCATCGTAGCAGTAAAGGGAAGACAGATCTTCGACAGCCGTGGAAATCCAACCGTAGAGGTTTGAATCTAGACTGATTTCTCTCTGATTTTAATTTCTCGACACTTTCGAGCTCACTATCTGTGTGTAGTATCAGCGGAAATGGTGCTTTCTATTTTCGCCTTTAAATCTCGATTGTGAACATTATATTTGCCTGTTAGAGTTTGGGGTTTATAGGTTCTTGTTGCCTTTGCTCTCGCTTTCTTTCAGATTGACAGCTTGCCGAGCTGAATCAAGCTCGGCGAGATATCAATCGTCGAGTTATCAAGGTAGATAGTGTAACAGAGCGTGTAACTCTCTTAACTACTAATCGTTGATACCGATCATCTCCTATAAATCAATTTTTAACTAATATGTATTTTCGATTCGTATGGATACTCTTTTACTTGTTTTCTTTCGCACTAGTATGTTAGACCAAGTGGTATTTTGAGTGCTTCAGTGTTGATTTACGTCAATTAATGTGGTATATTATAGGTTGAAGTGACAGTCTCAGATGGTTACGTCGCTAGAGCTGCAGTTCCAAGTGGTGCATCCACTGGTATGTTCTTGAATCACGCTTTGAATACTATTTATACATTTTCTTTTCTTTTCGAATTATCTATTCCGCATGAGATGCTTGCTGCGCCTGCAAAGAGGATTTGTAGGGGAAGTTTCATTTGTACTTATCTATTTGCTTGCTCTTTAAGGCATCTATGAGGCCCTTGAGCTTAGGGATGGAGGCTCAGACTACCTTGGCAAAGGTGTCTCAAAGGTAGGTTTTGTTTTCCCTTCCATCCCATCTATCATGAATTTGATGATTTTACCTTGTCTCGATCTCGCCATACTCATAATGCTGTTATAATGCTGTTTCTATCTACGTATGTATGTAGGCTGTTGGGAATGTCAACAACATTATTGGCCCAGCATTGATTGGGAAGGTAGGTTCTACGTCCATCCAAAAGATTGTTATTATAACAGAGTTTTATTCTCAAGTAGAATGTTTTCTGAATGCTAATTATAGCCAATAATAATTAATTGATCCATGAATTCAGTGGAGTTCATAAATTGATATAATAGATATGTGGTTTTGAAAAATTGATAATGTTCCCTGCATCTTAACAACGGTATTTGTTTCGCTTTCTGCAGGACCCAGTGGAGCAGGCTGCTATTGACAATTTCATGGTTCAACAACTTGATGGAACCGTGAATGAGTGGGGTTGGTGCAAACAAAAGGTACCTTACCTGATTGACCCTTTTTCACGTTCATTAATTTAATATGATACATGTTAACTGGAGCATCAATTTTTTTTTCCAGCTTGGAGCAAATGCTATTCTGGCTGTATCTCTTGCTGTCTGCAAAGCTGGGGCTCATGTCAAGAAAGTTCCTCTGTACAAGGTATGTTATACTTAATTGATGCATGCATGTTGCAATTAATTTTTGTGTTCTTCTCCATTTGTGAATTTGTTGGTCTTTACAGTGACAGAGTTGTCATTACCAGTTTGTTAGTTGATTTATCACATGTTTACTTGGGATCTTAATTTGTACTTCTGCCTGCACAGGCCATCATACTGAGCCCAATTGTTTAGTGGCATACTGGCATCTTTATAGTTCCTAATGAAGAGATAGATAGTCTGTGCCTTTTCTAAATTTTTGTGGTTTCTTGGGAGGTCTGATCATACCTCAATCTTCTTGATGCAGCACATTGCCAACCTTGCTGGAAACAAGAAGTTGGTTCTACCGGTTCCTGCCTTTAATGTCATCAATGGTGGATCCCATGCAGGAAACAAACTTGCCATGCAGGCATGCCTCCCAATTGTTTCTATGTCTATTTTCAAGCATATTCCTCTCTGTTGAGCTTCTGATTCTCTTATGCATGCAGGAGTTCATGATTCTTCCTGTAGGAGCTTCCTCTTTCAAAGAGGCCATGAAGATGGGTGTAGAAGTATACCACCATTTGAAAGTGAGTTTACAACTGTTACTTTTTCGTAAGTTTGATTTCTAATGGTCCTAACAGATATTTTGCAATTTAACAAATCATTTTATACTGGTGATATACCAGATCAAGTGCATGGCAAAATAAATGTTTTCATTTAGGAATTTATGTATTAGCTTTGTTTCTGTAGATATTATAATTTGCCTCTATAAGTTACTATGGGATTGATTTCAGCCTTTACATTGTATCGTATTTGGGTTATCTACTTGGTAATATGTATGTTATTTAATTAATTTATATGGATTTCATTTATGTATTCTCAATTTCCTTGTCTCTATTATCCTTAATAAATTTCTTAGCTACAGTGTTTATTGATAATCTGCTAACTGCACTGCCTTTTTGGGGGGCTTACCTGGACTTGATGTTACAGGCCGTTATTAAAAAGAAGTATGGTCAAGATGCAACAAACGTCGGTGATGAAGGTGGCTTTGCTCCTAATATTCAGGTTGGCCTTAGCTTTATCAACCATCTGGCACCTTTTGCTTTATTTCCTCCGATTTTTCCAGTTCAGTTGTTACTAACATCTTTATGATGTCATTTTTATGCTATTCCAGGAGAACAAGGAAGGACTTGAATTGCTCAAGACAGCTATTGCTAAAGCGGGTTACAGTAAACAAGTGAGTGTGCCCTTCGTATTCATTATGAAGTTTTGTGTTTTGATACTTCACCAGCATAGGCACCAGAGACTGATAATTGGTCCATTTTGTTAGGTTGTTATCGGAATGGATGTTGCTGCATCTGAATTTTATGGATCAGATAAAACATACGACCTGAACTTCAAGGAAGAGGTGAGTTATCCTTTAAATGGTAACTTTGATGAATTGCAGTTTTCTGAATTGGTTTGAAGGCCTTCTAATAATAATGAGTACAATAAGACTGGAGCTGGTTTTAAATGCATGTATTTGTAGTATTGAAAACGCGCTATCGCATTTGAAGTTGTTGAGAATTTGGATTCTAAATAGGTTTAGAAGGCAAAAGTTGTGAAAAGATGGAATGAGAACTTGAAAATTAACTGAAACTGGCACTCAGGTCATGTTAATTTAGACTTTGGTGAAGCTTCTAGAAAGAGTAGAAAAATAATGACAGATTAGGGACAAATATCCGAGGTTCTATATTCATCAATTACTTCCCCCCTGTTTTCACCTCTAATTTTTTGTGTTTTTTTTGGGAGCAGAACAATGATGGTTCGCAAAAGATTTCCGGAGATGCTCTCAAGGATTTGTACAAGTCTTTTGTCTCTGAGTACCCTATTGTTTCTATTGAGGATCCTTTCGACCAAGATGATTGGGAGCACTATGCCAAGCTAACTGCTGAAATTGGTGAAAAAGTACAAATTGTGGGAGATGATCTTTTAGTCACCAACCCCAAGGTTAGCATTGTGTGCGTGTGTGTGTGTATAGGGTTTTAATGGTGTTCATATTCTCAATTTTCAATTTGAATGGTTGGCTTTATAGATTTCTAAAGTGATAGAAGTGAGAGCCAGTGATTATTATTATTTTATTTTCTCTGTTCATCTCTCTTTATAGATTTCTTAAGTGATAAAAGTGAAAGCCAGTGATTATTATTTTTTTATTCTCTGTTTCAACTAACATATCTCTATGTATTCGATTTTTGTTCAGAGGGTTGAGAAGGCCATCAATGAGAAAACTTGCAATGCCCTTCTCCTCAAGGTTCGGTGGGGTTATTTTCTTCGATGGGTTCTTTAAACTTTTGTACTCATGTTTATTTCCCTTGACAATTTGCAACTTACTGGCCTATGTTGCGAACAGGTTAATCAAATTGGATCCGTAACTGAGAGTATTGAGGCCGTAAAAATGTCCAAGAAGGCAGG
This sequence comes from Tripterygium wilfordii, assembly GCF_013401445.1. Taxonomy (NCBI): domain Eukaryota; kingdom Viridiplantae; phylum Streptophyta; class Magnoliopsida; order Celastrales; family Celastraceae; genus Tripterygium; species Tripterygium wilfordii. Next base: position 2,377,667 of record NC_052244.1, on the reverse strand, counting down.
GTGGGGTGTCATGGCCAGTCATCGCAGGTTTGAAAGTTGATTTCAAAGTGCATTACACTGTAGTGAAAGTAATATATTTGTCATTGTAATGTAAAGTTGTTGTCACTAATTTCATGTTTTATGGTTGCAGTGGTGAGACCGAGGATACTTTCATTGCTGATCTCTCAGTGGGTTTGGCCACGGTATTAGATGCTCTGGAATATGGACTGAACCTTAATAAATTGTTAAGCCATTTTTTTATGTAGTATTTAATTGTGCTCACATACATACATTTGTTTTTCTTTCACCAGGGTCAAATTAAAACTGGAGCACCATGCAGGTCAGAGCGTCTTGCAAAATATAATCAGGTTATCATCGTAACTTTCTGCGCTAGCTTTAATCCTTTTCTAAAGTGAATAAGGATCTAATGAATAAGTTACCAACAAGGCAGCAATCCTTGTGGTTGTGCCTAGAAGACATTTTGGGGTTGATTTATATAAATAACCGTACTTTTCTTGCATGTAGCTCCTTCGAATTGAGGAAGAGCTTGGAGCAGAAGCAGTTTATGCTGGAGCAAGCTTCCGCAAGCCTGTTGAGCCCTACTAGAATTTTGAGAGTTGGATGATGGTGTTCTGATTCGGGATCCGTACGTTTGCCTACTTGAAATAAGTTATGTAAATTGGGTTCTTACCCAATTCAACATTTCAATAATAAATTTTGTTCCGAGAATTAGAATAGCATTGTAATGAGAATTTCCTAGAACAATGAAATGGGGTTTTCTTGGCTTTTGATGCAGTTCTGCCATTAGTGAGAATTTTAAGTTACTTGCATGACTCTGCATTTTGATCTGCATTAGTTTATCTATGAGAGCAAGAAGAGACAAGGGGTGTGGAAAATTGATTGTCTCAATAAATTAAAAGCAACAACCAAGATTCGTATTGTTAGGTTGCCGAAGGAAATAAAAGTAGACCACAAGGTCATTTCTTTGGAGAAGGGAAACGCACAAGGAATTGAAAGAAGTGGAAGAGTTGGCAGGACTAGGGAATAGAGAAGTTGGAGCGATGATGCCATGATAGTGGTAGCCGAATTTTATTTTAATGGCAGCTTTGAATGTTCATTGCTAGAAAAAAGAGTACGACAGGTATACCAGAATAACCCATACAAGAGAAAGTAGTCCCCATGGTGGTAGTCGGACTTGTTCATTGCCATGGGACATATTACATGAACATGTTGTCACATGAATTTGAAGTTGAGAACTTAATTGAAGAAGATCACTAATATGTCACCAATAATGGCATTGCCCCCAATTATACTATGGGTTTCTTTTGTTTTCCGTGAATCAGGGCCCGGCCCAAAATTAATCCAATTAGCCAAAAAAATTGTGACTTGCATGCAGGCTGTGGGGTTCGAACCCACGCGTACATATGTACAGAAGATCTTAAGTCTTCCCCCTTAACCTCTCGGGCAAACCTGCTTTTCTGACTCTCTGACAAAATTATATAAGGTAATGTCAACAGACAGGTTACAGCCTTGTTAAACGACATTGGTCGTACACTTCGATACGGGGAAACGCTTGGCATCCATATTCCATGCAGAGGAGGACAGAGTGAACCGCCATTTCTACTTCAAGTTTGTGGCCTGCTGGCATGGCGACCGCTGCTCACGGCTTCACACGACGAAACCTACCATCTGCCCCACCCTTCTCCTCTCCAACATGTGTCGGCGTCCCGACATGCTCGCCTCTGGTACAATCGATCCCCGGGCACAGAGCAACCTCGATCCCCGCAAGATCCAGGATCACTTCGTGGTCCTTATCCTCGATCTTAACACTCATACGTGTTTGTTCTTTCTTTCCGATTTTATTAAACTTTTGTGGAATCCTTATCGTATGGCTGCCATTGAGATGGCAAAGTACATGCATGGCCAAAAAATCCTCGACTGCCAAGCTTGATCAAGGAAGCCGTCATTTCATCACCAGGTTAAACTTCGAGAGGCACTCCACTTTTGACCCTAGCACCTGCATAATCAAACCCAATAAGAATACTAGATCCTACTGTGAGGAAGACTATCAGATGCTTCTGGACATTCCCTCTCGATTTCTCATACAAGTAAATGACACCAACTATTCAAAAAATAAAACAACCAAAGAAAGTGCAGAGAAACATAAGTTGAATATATTTCCATTTTCAATTGCTTTCTTACATTTTCTTGGAAACCAAACAAGAAAAACAACACCAGACAAAAAAAAAAAGAAGCTAGTAAAACAACATAAAAGGTAACTGAAAAGGCATTACGAACAAGTGAATGAAAACAAAAAATTCAAAATGCAGAACATCCGGGCAGCCGAGAAGATAGAGATAGAGAGCTCCGATTTTGTGGAAGAAATCTTTTCGACTTGCGAAGGAAGTTTTGACGAGCAAATTTGTACAGAAGAGTAGTGATGTGACGCTCTCTCTGTTGCACGTACCATGAATTAATGGGTATATATACGTAATGGGTTGAAGACTTGAAGCCCGACAAATAAAATGAGCAGGCCCACTGGGCCCAAACCCAAACCCAAACACCCAACCCATATTTTAATAAATAATTGTCCAATCGATTCAGACGGCGTCGTTTTCCGACCTGTCTCAAATAGGATCCTAATGAGCAGAGAGCTTAGACAGTCAAGACTGTGTAGTGAAGAGTCAAGAACAAATAGGGACGGGGATCCGCTTCTCCATTCGAATGGATTTGGAGTTTCTTCTACACTCCCTGATTCCTTCATGGACTTCCGTGAGTTTTCTTTCTTTCTATCAAATCAATCGCGCCTGCCATTTTTTTTTGGTGTGGAATGGCTTGTCAATCTCAGTTTTTTTGGGCATTATTAGGCTACTATACTGGTGGTATTTTTCACTTACTTGGCGATTGCTGGATCCATTCTACCTGGTAAAGTTGTTCCCGGGGTAATCTTACAGGATGGAACTCGACTTCATTATCGCTGCAATGGTGCTGCTTTCTTCTGTTGTTTATTTTCACAGTATTTCGTTTAATTCAATATTTTGGCTTTAATATGATTTTTTTTTGCTTATATGTACTATTTGATTTGTTTCTCCTTGCCCCCGATAGGGATGTTATTGCTTCTTTTGCTGGTTGCGCTACTTGAGGTTGGTGCTAAGATGAATCTCATATCACTCACGGTATGTATCAATTTTATTTACCTTTTCTTACTCGTAAAGGTTCTTTAAGTTCTGACTCTACTTATCTCTGCATATTGAACGTTCTTGTTTGCAAATATTGATAATTTTACTGTTTCACGTGAAGCTTCCTTGGTATGTAGCATACATACCAAAGAATGCAACTGGCTGATTATCTATGCTGAAAAGGCTAAATTCCTAACATGTAAGCTGTTGAGCTAGCATAACATAAAATCTGAAGGTGGACAGAGAGCTGTCTGAAATGTGTAAGAAGAGAAATGCAGGCTTCCATCAAAACCCATTTAGATTGCACCTCAGGCCAAAATCCATTCTGGAAATTAATGGTGGCACCATGGTCCATGGAGAATAAGTGGAGGTGTAGCACTTTGTAGTGTGACTGTCTAGTTGATATGAAGCGAGCGGTAGATTTTAAGTATTTTTGTATTTCCTTTCCCAGGCCCCTCTAGCATTGCAGACATATGATATAACCACAATGGATCATCTTAAGATGTATTTAAATATTTAAACTAGTTCTATCCACTTTTGTATGTTGTTTGCACATGTGGATGTGTGTATAGAGGGGCAAGCTTATAAGTATTGTTATTTCAATAATGTCTGCAGGTCATATCGGACAGAGGACTTGAGCTACTTTCAGCAACTTTTATGTTCAGTTTTCTAGTAAGTTGAAATTGAATTCCTTCTTAATTGATAACTTTTTCATGCAAGAACTTGGTTAATTAAATAGTATGAGTAGAACGAGTGCATCTTTATAACAAGTGTCTCGTCATTGCAACCCTCATTGTCTAAAGTTTCTGATGTGTTTTCTTTTCTTCCCAACCTCCTGGTTTTTTCATGGTTACTATTTCTCCCACTTAATTCTCGTAAAGACCTTAATGTTGAGGCTGTATATCACGCATGATCTGACCCATCAAGATCCATACTTCATGAATGCAAATGAATACATTAAACAGGGTACTGAATTGATATCATTTTGAAAATAATCGCTTCAATTTAAAGAAATACTGTGTGAGCGTACAAGTGTAGCAATAATGAGAGCAGGCACTCCTGGCCATTTTTGAAGTGGCTCCCAGTAGGAAGAAAAAGAATTGGCAGGATAAATGGAAAGTTTAGGTGGTGGACCTGGTGGAGGATGCAGCTTCCCTTGGCGTTTATCTAGTTCAATGTTGAAAACATCTTGCTTATTTGGTGCTTGATCATTGAGATGGAAAAGGAATCTATTATTTTTCTTATCGATTTTGCATGTTGTGCAATGTTCTGGCAGTTTGTCATTGTACTTGGTGTCTTTTCATTGTTATGTTTTCATATTTTGGCCTGAAACATATTTTCTTATCAGTTCATTTAGCTATTATGTTTCTTTTCCTCTGATTTGGCAGCCTGCCTTTTTATGTTTGTTATATCTTCTTTCCAGGTGACATTATATCTCTATGCTGCTGGTTGCAAATCAAGCAGTCAGAGTTCCTCCCTAAAGGCTCATGTAACAGGAAACCTAATCAGCGACTGGTAATATCATCAAATATCCCTAACATACCCCTCTCTGGTGCCTCATTTGGTTAAATTTTGTCATAGCATGAAAATTTACTATATAGTTTTAACTGCTGTTTGTGCAAGTTATTATAATTTATAAAAGTATGTTCCTGCTTCGTGCTTCCTGCCCATTTGTTTCAAATGTGCACATCCATAAATGATTGGTCTTTCAGTTTAGTACTCAATGGGCATGCAATAATTTTTAGAGACATGTATGCTAGCCCCTAAGGACTTAAACTGCCGCACTTTACCAAACTCTAATATTTTTAAGCATAATTTAAACATAATTCCTTGTAGATTCATGTGTAAGCTCCCTAGTTTTTTGAATTGAAATAAAATATTGGCTTCATTTTGGCCATTATTGAGGGAAATCTGAACTGCATCTTTGAGATAGATAGAATTGATTGGCTAGGTTTGGCCAAACCCTAGTGTTTTTTATTTTCTTCGAGGAACATAGATAGGTGATGGCTGGAAAAGAAAAATTTAGCCTTGGCTTCTCTGCTGCACCACAAACAATGACTATTCAATGTATGTCTGGCGACATATGACTATCTAAGAATACATGTTGCACCGTTGTTGTCAATGAAAACAAAATGCTCATAGCTTATGTTGTCTGCTTAATTTTCTTGCTGAATGTGTTTCTTCTAGTCTTCTAGATACTGTTTGATGTGGTTACCTCGTTTGTCCCACAAATAGGTGGTTTGGAGTACAACTGAATCCTCAGTTTGCCGGCATTGACCTCAAGTAAGTAATACTGTCTGCAATTATTTGGCATGCTTCTAAAGAAGCCAGTGGATATTGTTTTAACCAGTGCAATTGAGCTATGATTATGAAACTTCCTTCCATGAATATGGCTTGTTATGGTGTGTATAAAGAGTCTGGAATTCTCTTCAATAGGTTCTTCTTCGTTAGAGCTGGAATGATGGGATGGCTAATTATCAATCTATCAATCCTAGCAAAAAGCTTTCAAGATGGCATACTGAGTTGTTCAATGATCCTCTACCAGCTGTTCTGCACTGTAATCTGTGGATGCTGACTGATACATTTTTGAGTTTTGTTATTTTCTTGTTTCGTACAAAACTGATGAATATTATTTCTGTCTTATCTTTGTTCCAGTTATACATCCTGGACTACTTTTACCATGAGGAATATATGACTTCCACGTAAGTGCATTTCTTGCATATCCCAGCAGGACTATTTTACAGTCTTCCACTGTGACCATTGTTTTAATATTGTATCATAAGCTTGCTAGTTGCATGGAGATCAGCTGTAAACTGGTTTTCCTTGGGGGGTATTGTTTGATATGGGAAGCACAAATAGGTAGCAACTTTGAAAACAAAAAATGTCTGATTCACCAGTATTGGCAGGATGTAATGCTAGTTAAACTGATATGGTTTATTGAATAGTTCATATGTTTGAAAAACTTGTACATAACTTAGGGGTCATGCATATCTTTGAATGATTGGCCAGGCTCTCCTGATTTTGGTTCTCCACTCTAGCTTTGCCTAATTCTTGTAGAGGCCAAGAATCTTTCACCAAAATTTCAAGTTATGGCTTAGCTTTGAAATGGCACAATGTTCACAGCTAATCTTAATTGATGTTAATAGCCAATCAGAACTCTCACTTGTCTTGGATGGTTAATTGTTTGTTCAGCCACTTCAACCATATCCCTAACATCTGCAGTTAAATGTTCATTGCCTTAAAGGTATTATCTGTGGTGGTTTTTTCAATCATCATTCCTTCAAACGTCTCAAATTTTTAAGCTCAATTTCAAATCACACTTGAAAAATCTTGGTTGAGTAATTCACATATATGTCCTGCATTCTCTTACAGATGGGACATAATAGCAGAGAGATTAGGCTTCATGTTGGTATTTGGAGATCTAGTCTGGATCCCTTTCACTTTCAGTATCCAGGTGAGTAATCATGAATTGAAGCTTTAAAGAGATAGCAAAAGAATCTCTGTTCTGTCGCACATTGCACAAGAAATTGCACCATTTGTTGAAATTGTCTTTCTTATATGCAATTATAACGTGCAGTGTTCTTAAATCTTAAATGAGAACACCCACACACCAAGAGCTCTTGAGTTTCAATCAGTGTAGATTTTGGATTGTTCCACTGATGCTTGATGACCAGAAGTTGAAATGTAAACTTAGGGGACCTTGGATGGCTGCATATTTGGTTTTATAGAAAATATGATTTTCTATCATTATCATTGTTCTGCTTTGTCACAACTATCACTCATACTCATAAGTAGTATTATTTCTTTCTTTGTGCTTCTAATTGTTGGTTCAATTTTGCTGAGGAACTTGAAAATGGAAGTAAAATGTGTGGTCTAAGCACACCAACACTTACATGCACTACGAATATTTTGTTAAACGCTCCGCTACCTTTACAGAATACGTTCTGTTTCGTCATTTATGCTGATTGATAATTGTAAACTTTTTTTAGGGCTGGTGGCTCTTGGTTAACAATGTGGAGATAACAACAGCTGCTGCTATAGCAAATTGCTTTGTTTTTCTGATTGGGTAATTTTGTGGCTAATTTATTGGCGTTACTGCCATCGATACTAGTACGACTTCTTTATAGGCAGCAACTAAAATCAAAAGTTGTATAAATAAAACTGGGCAGGTACATGGTATTTCGAGGAGCTAATAAGCAGAAGCATATCTTCAAAAAAAATCCTAAAGCACACATATGGGGTAGGCCACCGAAGGTTATTGGTGGAAAGCTGCTTGTTTCTGGTTATTGGTAAGATTTACATTGATCATATTCTTCATTTCTTTGTGCTGTTGATTTCTGATCTTGACATCATTATTCGTAGTTCTCTAGTGATATTACCTCTTGCATGTAGGAAATTCATGAGAACAGCTAAACAGTTGCCAAACAAAATGTGAAAAGGTCAACAACATCTGTGCAAAAGGCTCCCGCAATGGGCGGGGTCGGGGACATGCAAGATATACGCATACCTTACCTCCCACATAATATGTGGAGAGGTTGTTTCTACAAATAGAACTTGTAACCTCTAGGTTGCACTGTTGCAACTCTACCTCTGGGCCACATGTTCGTAAGTCCGATCAAAATGAAAATGAATAGGAAATGGAGATGTATGTGAAGAAGATGAATTCCAAAAGCCTGATTTGAATATGACAATCATTTAGAACTAACTTGAATGCCAATAGCATTTTCTGAGGTTAAGCGCCTAAGTAACTAAGAACTCTTACATGGTTTTGTTTTTGAGCATCAGCCGAAAGGGTCTAGGTATGAATTGACGGCTGCACTGTCTAAACAGGCCCATGTTCCTTTCACTATTTGCAGTGACTGTCACTCTCCTTTCATACCTTTTGTTATTGACTTGGAGCTATTTTGGTATGAGCTGGTTGTGAGGAGTAATCTTCCTTTCGAGATATTAGCCTGGAAGTTACTGTGTAAAGAAAAAGAAAATGGGAGATCTTGCTGGCCATTCCTTTTATCACTTGTTCATTTAGTAAGGGAAAAACAAGAGAATCTTCACAGAAGAGGATGAAGACTTACAATTCCTGTGGGAGATGCTAAAAGGAGAAGAGGACCCGAAGAGAGAGAGAGATGGAAGTAATAAGAAAGTATATAAACTTTATAGGATTAGTCAGAATATAGCCTCGGATAAGATTGAGTAATGAAGAAGAGTTCTGTGATGATTGTCACTAGTTTCTCACGTGGATTCATGGAGCTAGCGCCAACATCGTTGGGGACAAAGGGATTGATGATGATGATAATACTGCTGTCTCGGTTGGCTCATTGAGGAAGTCACACTGGATTAACTTGTGTCGATTGCAATCTGGACAAATTATGTATAGTTTGGCACTTGCAATTTTCATGATACTCCATCTCTTACTAGTGGTAACTTTGTTGCAGGGGAATAGCGAGGCACTGTAATTATCTTGGGGACTTGCTACTGGCACTTTCCTTTAGTCTACCTTGTGGTATAAGGTGATTTTCCAATTCTCTCTGTTCTATATATTGTTCCTATTCATTCATAAATACGTAACGCTCATTTTGATGGCTCATGCTGCAGTTCTCCTATTCCATATTTCTACCCCATTTATCTTCTTATTCTGCTAATATGGAGAGAAAGAAGAGACGAAGCTCGTTGCGCCCAGAAGTACAAAGAAATATGGGCAGAATACTGCAGAGTTGTTCCATGGAGAATAGTACCATACTTATATTAGCACCAGATCTTCTGGAATAGCCCCTGCAGACTTTTTTTAGAAGGAACTTTGTCATGTATCTTGTTTCTGGTAGGTCTGAAATTCATTTCAGACAAGACATTCTTGAATTCTTTCAAATCCAGAACTAATTTAAGGCCCTTAAAAGCTTTATAATTTGTATTGTCTTGGTAGCCTGAACAGCAAGTGATTTGTGCAAGATACAGAGTTATGTTATGTAATCTGCTTGAGTCCCTCTTCCATTCCCATAAACATCCAAATTTCAAAAGTAGCTGTTCTCTGACAGGACCAATAACTCAACCCAATTGGGCCTTATGATATAATACTCTTTGGCAAGTTGTTTCTGGACCTTCTAGTCAACTTTTTTCTTAAAATCCATTTGAAATCATTTAATCTCTTGATTTTCCATGATCCAGATTCAGTCCAAAATGGATAAGGGTATGAGATGAGACGAGAAGGTTAATCAAATATTATTTGCAGTTTCAAGGCAGTGTTTTCTAGTCAAATGGGTTGTGTGTATTAAACTAAGATTCACCCTTATAGATGTAAATTTCACTTTGGAGTTATGATGGTTTTATCCTTACCAACTCATTAATTAATGTAGTTGTTAGCTGAAATCCAAGCACTCTCTACCAATTGTTTTTTTTTTTATAGTTGTGGTGGGTTAGAAAACCTCTAAATTAGTGCATTGTTTTGCCCAGCTAGTCAAATGGACCCCGACACAATGAGGAAAAAGCAGAGGAGATGGTGGTTCTTGTGCTCTGTTTCGTCTCTCTTATTAATGCTTTTTCTTGTCTTTTATCTCTCAACCTCTTTTTCTGGCCTGCATTATAATGCTTTCCTTTGCACTATATATATAGACGTGTACGCATTGGAGATAGAGAGAGACTGAGAGAGAGAGATAGAGAGAGGGAATAAGGCATCTAGCAGGCTTTGGTAGTTGGTCATTTTTCAATCAATGTATTGAGTGAGTGGTCCCATTCACTTTGGATTGAATGGTTGTGGAGTCATCGATTGTGGCGTGCAACTTGGTCCTTCTCCAAATAATTACTCACATTGCCCAAACTATATTGAAGTTTTACATACAAAATGAAGATGATTTAAGAGGAAATGGTAGAATGGGGAAATTGATATCATCTTTAAGGGCATTTTAGTTGCTGGAAAACCGACTAGGCGATTAGCGTAGCGCCAAACTATGGACATTCAACCATCGGGAACGGCTTCCACCCAAAAGGTTAAGCCTACTCAATGGAAAATAGTATCGGGTTTGTTTTTATCGGGTTGACGATTTTTTTTTCAAAACAAAAATCAAATTAATTTGTATTAGAGATTCATTAGAAATTTTTTAATTTATATTAAATAGTTTAGAATTGTTATGTCTTTTTCATATTGAATTTCATTTTTGTTCCAGACAAAAAAATATGATTGGATTCGTAAAAATGATCAAAATATTAAATTTTTTTTTTTTAAAATAAAATAAATATTTAATCGTACACTAAAACTACAACGTGAGTTGTTACGGTTTTTTTACAGCAGCCTCCTATCATCCCACATGAGGGTCAAAATCTTGTGATGAGAATGGAGGCCCACCAATATCTAGCATTTAGACCAAAAAGACGGCCCAATATGAAGTGTTATGAGATTCTGATGAGAATCTCACATCAGAAGATGGTGGATTCGGAGTCTAGTTTATAAGAGATGACAAATCTCCTATTGTCAATATGAGTTTTCAATAGAGGTTAGACCTAAACTTGTGATGCTAGACTTGGGTCTCCATCTAGTGTGACGGGTATTCATCATTAGTGCTTTCATTGAGAGTGCACACGGCTGAGTGCAGGCCCGTGGGCTGGCACTATTTGTAGGTGGGCCTGCCCCAAAGCCCATTCCTTTGTGGAGTTGGGTTAGCAGACAGTGGGCCGTATCTATTGTGGATGGGTTAGAAAAGAGAAAAAAAAAATGTAGTAAAAAAGGGAGAGAAAAAAATGTCGTTCAAAAGTAACTGGGAAAACCCTAGATCCACTGGACTTGGCAAGGCTATGTGACATTGGCTCGCAAGGTTGGGCGGTAAGTGGGCTGTATACCGAAATGGTACAGTCGAGGTCGTGCATGCTTCCAAGGGGGGAGGATTGATGAGAATCTCACATCGGAAGATGATGGATTTGGAGTCTAACTTATAAGGGAGGATAAACCTCCTGTCGTCAACTTGAGTTTTCAATAGAGAGTTAGGTCCAAACTTGTGATACTAGTCTTGTGCCCTTATCCCGTGTGACAGGTATTCATCAAATAGGTCCGCCTATTGTATCAGCCCACGGGCCTGCCCGCAGGCAAGTGCACTCTCAATGAAAGCACTAATGATGAATACCCGCCACACGGGATGAGGGCTTAAGTTTAACATCACAAGTTTGGGTCTAACTCTTTATTGAAAACCCAGATTGACAATAGGAGGTTTGTCCTCCCTAATAAGCTAGACTTCAAATCCACCATCTTCCGATGTGGAATTCTCATAAGATACACAGAACATACGTATTGATGGGTTGAGTACATATCCAAAGTGTCAAATCCACCATCTTTCGATGTGGAATTCTCATCAGATACATAGAACATACGTATTGTTGGACTGAGTACATATCCAAAGTGTCAGTCTATTAAGTAAAGTTGCCATCAAAGCATGTGAGCCCAAGGGGCACTCAACAAACAAGTGTTATGCCCACGCCACCACTCCCCGAGCCCAGCCTAAATGAATTTGAAGAATCAACTCCTAACCTAACATTTATGAGAGTTTTTTTTTTTTCTCTTTGAGATTGTGAGCTCGATCTTTACCAAACCCATTTTTATATTCTTGTTTAATACATTTGATTTGTAGACTATTACACGAGCCTATAGATTTATCAGATCTGGGGGCAATGGTAGAGTCTATAATTTGAACCAATAGTTTGGGAGGTGTGCCACATTTTTGTTTTTAAAACTTGTCTAACTTTTTTTTTTTTACCATTAAATATGAATTGTAAATTTTAAGAAATTGCGAAATCTCCAAATCTAGATTTATTAAGTGGACGTCCAAAGGATAGTAACTGAGAATTCTCATGTGCTATTGCCAATGCACATCTGAAAAAATATTTATTTAAAAAAGTGAATTGGAGAACGAGAATGGAGAACGTAAACCTATCAAGTCCAGCCCATTAAATTCAAGGGTGGAAAGATGGGTATAGAATGAGCAATTTAAACCTCTTCTTTTTGCCCTTGTTTACTAAGTCCAAATGAACTCAAACCTCTTATATAACTTCTTTGTGAAAGCATCCAACAACAAATGTTGATGTAATTACATTTACCATTTAAAGACAAATATTGTCACTTCAAATTATTTTGAAGCACAACCTTGTCATGATTTCCCCCCAGTTTTCGATCTAATTTTGTTCCTCAATCATCACCTGGTATCCCGTTTGTCCTTAAATTAATTTCATCGATGAAAAAATCTTGCGTGACATCTTACATGACATAATAGAGAAATCCAATGTGACAATCTTTGATAGAATTGAATGTTTCTTGATAAGCCTTGTAGGTGCCATATTGAAATTTTATATATAATATCAGGACCATCTTAAGGATGAAAATGATACCATATGATAGTTGAGGGACAAAATTAGCCTAAAAAAATACTCCTTCCGTCCCATTTTCTTACCTCTTCTTTCTATTTTGGGATGGTCCAAAACTAGTGTCACTTTTCTTCATTAATTAACAATTTTGTTGTTATATTTTAAAATTACCCTTCTAACTTAATTATCATTGTTTTAAGAAAAAAAGTACTACCATAAATAATGGTAAATTTGGAATAACATGATTTTTTTGTGTAATTGAATTGCATTAAATGATATCTCCTTAAAAAGTTGGATTTTCAAAGGATGACAAATAAATTGGGATAGAGGAAGTAGTTTAAACACGAAAATATAATTTAGGGACGAAAAGTATTGTTTCGCCAATCTAGGCCTACGATAAAATATCTATTTAAAGTTAGGGCGAGCTAATATTTAATACAATACACGTCCCAAAAGTATGGTGCTACCCTAAGGTTCAATACTGTATAGGTTCTTTTAGGAAAAAAATTTGTTGTCCCTAACCAAGGGGCATAAGAAGGTGGTGTTGGACTCTCGATTTTGTTTTATGTCACCATAAACACAAAAACACATTAATAATATTTCAAAAAAAATATATACATAGTGGATTGGGTGGGCTTTGTTGGGTCATGAAAGAGTTGGGTTTAGAAGGACCGAGTCAAAGTGGGTGTGTGGGTCACTTAGTGGGTTGGGTGGGCTTTTTATTTCCTATCTTAGTGGAGTGGGTCAAAGTGAAGTGTGTGGATCATTCAGAGGGCAAAGTGAACTTTTTTGATTATCTTAGTGTTCAGGGAGTCTTTGTTTGCTAGAGACCTATACATCAACTCATGTAAGAGCTAATAGAAATTTTGTCGAGTCACTGGGGCACATAGAGTGTGTCCGCTTCTTCTGAGGATGAGACTAGTCCATATTTATATAATACTTAAAAACGGAAACATTTAGAATTTATAAGTCACACCATGTGAAGGTGGCCGATGATAAAATATTTTTAACAAAATATAAGTATGAATGCATATATGAAAATAATTACATTTACGAGTACGAGGTATCATACCCGCCTGAACCCTATCCATTGACATCCCTATATCCAACTATTTGGGTATTTCTGGTCCCACCATTTCATCGAATTATGGTACTATGATCATCTCTCACACAAACACACATGTACTCGTCCCATCGACGATGCAAGCATTGCTAGCACCGATCTCACGTGATTGACTATCACAAAATATTACTCTTTTTTTTTAACAACGAGCCATGCACTCAATAAAAAAATAAAATAAATGGAAATAACTTCAATAAACGTTGAATTTTATTTAATTTTAAATTTTGCACTAACTTTTTAGACCGTTAATTTATTGAGTTTTAAAAGCATAATTCATATATATTAAACATTCATTCACTTTTTTTAAAATAAATATTTGATTTATTAAAATTTATTTACACATGCATTAATTTGATTTATTAAAGCAATGTCTATTATTAAAAATGTGACAAAGGCCACGTTAACCCCAATGTCATTATAGACAAACCGCATTGCATATTTACCATTACATATTAAAGACTTTTGTTGCCCTTGCTTATGTAAGACTTAAAATCTAAAAAGAAAAAACTTTAGTTGGATTCCTATAGAACATATATGCTTATTTAAAAGGTTGTCTAGAAATAATGGGTGGAAGATAAAGAGACCAAAATTCAATATATATATATATTAATGCTCATGTGCAGACGTCCATAACTTATAAAGATACCAATTAGTTAAACAAGTGAGGTCCAAACTATTTAATCCCATTTGTTATGTCCCTCTGAGAACAACTCAAAAGGCGACGTCATCCGTACGTCTATATAGTAGTCATTGTGTACCACATCATGCTATTTTTTTGAAGTCACAAATTGTCGACCTTAAGTGTTTTTTATTAGTTTTTAATTATTGTTTAAAATAAAGACTATGATGATAATGAAGACTCTGATGATAATGATGAAAACGATGTTGATTCAATGCAAAACAAAATATCAATTTTTTTACACAAGTAAACAATATTGTGATGATTGTCATTGTCATATCATTACCCTACGGAAAATATTAGACCTCATTTCAGCAAGTGTAAAATTGCCAAATGGATACCTATAAAAATTTTGGAAGCATCAATCGCATAACCTCGTACCATTACAAACTTCGAGGTTTACGGCAGACCTTTCTGTAATTTATTTTAAGTCCTCAATAGTTTATTTATTTTAAAAAAAAAAAAATCATGAATGTGATTTGATCGTGTTTACGAATCAACCATTATTTTTGTTTTACTTGGCACCCTTATCACGAACGAGCAGTAATTTTGGTTTTCCTTCACCAATAACCGAAGACTACTTCTACATGGCATGAGTATATGACAAATACAACACTAGAAATACCAATAAAATTAACCCAAAAGTGCATCGTTCTCCTTTATACCACAAAAGTCATAGAATATGTTAGATGGCTCAACAAAGTCGACAGTTGGACAAATGCCAACCCGTGCAGTACATGCAACACGTGTCTCAACCTAGATTCTGTAGTATAGAAAAACAAATTATGCAGTTAGTGAGTGTATCAAACTCCTAGAATAGAACAACTGCAAAAGCGCCAAAAGAGGTTAGCTGAGATTCCCTTTCGGGGGTCGAGAGTCACGAGGTGCGAAAGGGACACACAGATTTGTACGGTCAAACTGTTTAAAGATAAGAGGTTAACGAGCGGTGCGTTTTAGGTGCGATTACGCTTCTCTTTTTACGTAAGATCCGCTCATGGGCTGTCGTAGGCTTGTAGCTTAGCTTGTGAGTCACAACTACCAGACCTAGATTCTGGTTTAATAACCCAAAAAAGCCCCATAAACACAATCCTAAATAAATTAAAACCCAAATCATAAAAAATATATATATATAGAAATATACAACAAAGTGCTTATTTTATAGAGCTTATAAATTACATATATTTTCTTTTGATGTGAGATCTAGTATACTTGAGTATTGGAATTTCTATTTATATAATTTTTCTAAAAAATATGACCAAACATCTTTTTTTATCATAATTAGACTATCCTTTTATACGTTGAAATACATACGGATATGAACTCAAAACAAAAAAGAAACTTAATCCATAAAATCTCAAAATTCTCAATTCTCTTGACACCCATAACACTTGAAACCCTAATAGGAGTCAATTGAAAGTTATAGTCTACAATTCAACGGTCCGACATTCTTCTCTTAAAATATGTCATATTGAATTTTTGTAGTCTCTTGACTTTGTTATGGATGAAAATAATTTATTGTAATAGTTTAGTGAATGAAGCTAAAAAAAAAACAATAGTTTAAAGATGAAAATGAAACTAATAATATAATTGACAATCATGTCAACTATGTTTCCCGCGTTCTTAAAATTTAAAAGAGGGAAATTTGGGAACGAGAGAGGTGGGGCCGTGTAGGGCTCACCTCACCGACCCCTATTACTATGAATTTAGACCATCCAATTGGGAAATCGGATGCCGCCATAGGGATATAATAGTCAAACTGTAAAGATTTTCCAATCAGTTCATTCTTCATTCCATCACCACACCATCAGAAAACACAAATCCAGTGATCTCATTCAATAAGCAAATACAAACAAGCGTAAAAAATGAGGGCAGTGATGAGGGCTAACCCTAATCTTGACTTTTGATACGCTCACCCGTGCCAAGTGTCGCCACATAAGCTCATTCGTTTTTTTAGTTTGGTCACGTGTTTTGGTCCTGCCTAGACGCTTCACACGCCGTGGTAATTGGTCATCTCCAGAAGACAAGAATGCCCCTACCAGTAATATCGAACCAAAAAAACACAAAGGAAAAACATTAAAATAAAATAAAAATATGAAAGCAAGGTGATTTACGGTTTACCGGGTAAAAAGTAAAAAACAGTTATCAATTAGAAGAGCTGCAGAAAATAGAGAAGCTCTGGTTTATTATTTGGTTTCTTTCTCTGCTCTCTCTCTCATCTGAGCAAGACTGACTTTGCTATCCTCTCCTTGACTCTCAAGAATCAGATCTCCGGCATTGACTTGGTCATCAGGTGACTATGGTGTTTATTTATAATGTATTTAATATTATCTCACTTTTCTTATATGATCATATTCTGTCTCCACTGACTTTGATGAGAGATGAGAGGATTCCCATGAGAGATCTGCAATTTGCAGCAAGATTTCATCTCTTGTTCTAGCTTGAAGTGGATTTTCTTGCTTTTCTCTCTTATTTGCTTTTTCTTTCGCTTGTTCTTGTAATAAATAGTTTTTTGGCAGGATGGTTCCATGGGTCCTTGTGAAAGTTCAGCACCACAACTGACACAAAATGCTTCTTTGAATGGGAAGATTATACTTTGCTATGAAACCTGGGAAATTTTTGCAGGCCTGGAAAGAAGGGTGTACAATCTTGGCAAGTTTCTGAAGCTAAGCTATGGATGTTGATAGACCAGAAGAAGAACAGTATAAAAATCAGAGTTCGTGGACACCGGCAACTCCTTTAAGGCCTATCCTACCAAAATCACCACTGATCTTTCCAGGCAGCCAAGCAAATCCAATAGTCCAAAGGAATTGGTTGGGATCGGGGCGGTTCTCACAAGATCAATGTTTTGATGCTTCCAGTCAAGCAGAAATAAATGTAGGTTTTAACCTTAGAGAGGCAGTTTTACCTGCGGAATCCTGCATTGGTAGTGAAACACCAGGAGAGAGTTTGGGTGATGGAGTAGTCAGACTGAATGAATTTTCTTGTATGGATCTTCTGGCTCTTGCAGATGCAGCGTCTGCAACATCAGCATGTGTGGCGGCACAAGGAAAATACAATGCGACAAATTCATTTTCCATTCCAAATTCTCCTTTTGTCGGAAATGAGGAAGACTGCAACCCAACAAATAACTTGGTCTCAAACAAAATTGGATCGAACTCATCAACAAATCGCAATAGCATGGAGAAAGGAATTCAGAGTAAGCATATCATCAAAATTTTGCTTTTGAAATTCTGTTTTTTGACCCTAGGCGGTGTTCTCATTTCTACTGTTTTTTTTTATTGTAATGAAAGATAACAAAAGGTAAGGTTGATCAGTAGAAAATTAATTGTCTCTAGGAGTGGAAACTGGAAACATGTAATGGATATCTGGGATACTGCAGAAACAGTGATTAAGATGATACATTAGCCTCCAAGTCAGTAATATCTAGTGTGTATACCTTAGCATACCATATACCTGTTTGATTTGGCAGCATTTTGTGATACTTTTAAATTTTCGCCAGCAGTTTTGTAGGCAGTCTAGAAAATAACTATATGCGCACAAATAAAATTTTTCTTATAACCAGTGATACACTTTTACCTATGAACGTGATTTTTGAGTGGCTGATAATCTGAGTATGCTTGTGTAGATAAACTACCCTCTTCTCAGCAGCACGGCTTTGATCTTTATTTTGCTCCCGCTGCTAGAATGGAGGATGCTTTCTTTAGCATTAGCACGTCACAATTTGCTCCTGAAACACCAGAGAAGGGCATTAGAGTAGAAAGAAAGAATTTTGCAGAAGCACAAAATTTATGCACAAGGGAAACGACAAATAAGGAAGTCGATGAGGAGAATGCCAAGTCAATTGCTGGATGGGGAAATAATGAAGTCCAATGTGACAAACAAACCCCAAATAGTGTTACAGATTCGTCAATTGCTGCTGTTTCCACACCATTGAAGGAGAATTACAGCCCTGACAAGGGAGGCAGCAATGGTATTGACCTGAATGAAACACTGCAGCAGAAACCAACAAGAAAAAAGCACAGGCCCAGGGTAATCACAGAAGGCAAACCTAGGGCTAGAAGATCAGTGATCCCAAAGCCGGATATCACTAAAGATAGTCCAACAGGTAAGAGGAAATATGTGCGAAGGACGTCACTGAACAAAGCCTCAGAAGAGAAGTGCAAAGAGCCTATTGATGCAAAAGATATGGAGTCTACCAAGAAGTCATGCCGAAGAGCATTAGATTTTGACATAGAAGGACAACCTCAATGCAAACGCCCCACATGCGAGTCAACTTTTAATCTAGAATCGGAAACACGGACACAAGGCGTTTCTACTGAAGGAAATCAACCAAAATCGACAGTACACCTTGGCCAAGGCATTGAAATATTTCTTGGAACCGCAGAAACAGGCATCGCTTACGATCCCACCTGCTCTGTGAATCAAACGCTGAAAACGCTGAAAGATTACATATCATTGCCAGAAAAGCAAGTACCTAGCACACCACTTCCTGCAAAGATGAAAACCCCATGGAGAGAAACAAATGTCAGGACTCAAGAGGCAATTAATAATGATAGAGAAGGTCAAGTTGCTGCCAACAAGGGACCAAAAAATATCATCGACACCATGTTGCTAACACAAGCTCACTTACCACCAGGAACTTCAAATGTCTCCTTCTGCAGCACCAGGACAACTTGTAATGGAGAAGGAAATGCAGGGGCCTCAAAAAGAAAGTACTCTAAAGCAACCGAACCAGCAGAATCCAGTAGCACAAATCTAGAAGGTATTCACAGTAATTCAGTACAAGCATACCAGACGAAGTTTTCGGTTCATTTTCCCAACATCCACAAGAAAAAAAGGAGTGAGAAGGTGCAAAATTCTACCACATCCAGCACATCATCTTCCATGACTATGGAAAAACAGGCTGTGAGTGAACGAACAAGATCAGAAAATGATGCCAAAGGTACGCCTACTGCATCAGAAGCCAACAATTGGATATTTTCCCATCAAGAAGTTTCAGGTGAAGGTAAAGACGCAGGAGCTCTACCAAATAAACTGCACACTCTTGAACAAATCATGACTTCAAGTCATGTGGAGAGAAAAACAAAGAGGAGATCAAGAGGTCCCACTCGAGTCCGGGACTTTGCTTCACTTACCAAAATTATGGAGTTCAAGATGCATCCAACTTCCTCTGCCAGACAAGAAACAATGGTTCATGATCGGCCTCAAGTGAACTCACACAGACATCATACATGTATAGAAGACCTAATTGCGGAGATGCATGCAACTTTGGCAAGAAAGAAGCGAACTACAAAGAGAAACAGACTTCTGAATTCAGCATTTTCCATTACACATGAACTGCGACCATACCAGAAGATCGCCTTATATAATCAGCATCGATCATTAGGTAAGAAATATTAATTTTGACTTGCTGATTACCTTCAGATGTTTAAAGAATCAACTTATGCTTCAAGCATATAATTTTTTAAAACCTCCTTATGCAGGTGCTCCGATACTATGGCGAGAAATGCTTTCTATTGATGCAATTGTTGAGCGATTGAAGCATCTAGACATCAACAGGGAAGGCAGCTGTGCTGAGCATCAAGAGCAGAATGCACTCGTCCCCTATGGCCGCAGAAATCAAGAACATAATGCACTTGTACTCTATAGAAGAGATGGAACTATTGTACCCTTTGAGGGTTCGTTTGATCCCATCAAGAAACGACGGCCACGGCCTAAAGTCGACCTGGATGAAGAAACTAACAGAGTATGGAAGCTTCTGTTGCAAGATATTAATAGTGAAGGCATTGATGGTACAGACGAGGATAAGGAAAAATGGTGGGAGGAAGAAAGGAGAGTGTTCCGGGGACGTGCAGACTCATTTATTGCACGAATGCATCTTGTACAAGGTACAATACAATTTTCCAAAATTTGGCACTTGGTTCCTCTTGTTTCTGAAATGCACAGAGATTATTTTGTTGCATAAATACATAGGTTATAAATTATGGTATACTGTTATGAATATAAATAGAAATGTTGTAGGCACTAGATAGCGAACTAAAAGATGTTTGTAGAGATAAAAAGAAAAGGTGATAGGATCTTTAATGGCTAAATTGGTGTTAGTGAAGGAAATAATAAATGTTGTATGTGCTTACAACCTGCAAGTAGAATTAGATGAAAATATCAAGTAAAAATAATTTTGGGAGGACCTCGATAAGATTGCTCAAGGCATTCCAGGTAGGGAGAAAATATATTTAGGAGGATAGCTAAATGGACAAGTAGGGAGAGAGTTGAAACAGAGAATCACGTTTAATTATTTTTATTTTTTTTTAGGAATGAGCATAACTCTAGGCATATAAATTTATTCTTATGCAAAAGATAGAAGACTGTAAGGACTGTAAATTGATTTCGTGGGAGAGTTTAACCACACAACATAAAATGATTGTAGTGGACATATGCTTTATGAAACGATCTAGAAGAAGTAGGGTAGCACGAGAGTCGGGTTTAATTTGTGTATCATTGCACTGTAGGCCTTAGAGGACTTCAACTGGATATTTATAGCCCATTAAGTTCTCTATTTTTTTACTCATTAAATGTGGCCACAATGTAGAATTGAAACCACAAAATGTAATTTCAACAGGGGATAGACGGTTTTCTCAATGGAAGGGATCAGTTATGGACTCAGTGATTGGAGTGTTTCTTACTCAGAATGTCTCTGACCATCTGTCCAGGTAAACTAGAGTTTCCATGACATTTATCGGAGTAGCTATACATAAAGGGCACAGATTAATGCTCTTAATCTGCCTGGTAAATCTTTGATGCAGCTCTGCATTTATGTCAATGGCTTCCCGTTTCCCCAAAAAGTCCAAAGACAACTACAAATCATGCCATGAAGAAGGGACAAGCTCGGCAATTGAGGAACCATCACTATGCATACTGGGTCCTAAAGAACCTATACAGTGGAATGAGATATCAAACCAACCAATTTCTGATCAGCATTCCATGACACACCATGAGAGTGAGTGTAACGAAGAAAAGGAGGCCGCAAACAGCAATGAGTTCTTGGGAAGCAGCTGCAATGTTGTTTGTTTAACAAATGAACCAAATGGCAAGAATTTCGATTCCACAAAAAGTTGTCAAGAGGTCGCCTATGACTCAGAAACGAACAGAATCACCACTGAGATTATGAGACCAGGGACAACGCCTCACGAAGGACCAGATGGAACTGCACCAAACGACATACATTCATCTCAAGATTCTACAGTTTCGTTCTGTAACTCTGGAGATTATCTAGTCGCTCAAAATTCAGAAAGAAAAGAGTTGTTCTCAGAAATCAGCACAGGAGCAGAAAACATGACTGGCAAGTCTTTGAATGGGTCTACGTCTTTTGTGGAGCTTTTACAGATGGCTGGCTCTAAAACACTACATGAAACTTATTGTCATCAAATATCTAATGAGAATTCAAAGGAATGTATACAACCCAAAACTGCAGAGAATGATGACCAAAGACAAAAGATGGAGAATCTAGACGGCCCTAGAAGCTCTTTAAGAATGCCGATGACCCCATCCAGCAGTTACAGTTTGCATCCCACCCCAAACTCAGGAGTGTTGGAGGTTGATTGCTTTGAATTGTTCAGAGAAGGAACATTGTCTTCTGATCTTTCCGAGAAGGATGAACATGACAACACAAATAAGAGTGCATTGACAGCAGAATCAGCAAGTCAAACTGTAAATCAGACTATCCCGACAGCTTATGTTCCAGAAGCACCACAATATGCCGGCAAACATGATCAATCATGCAACAACATTCAAAAACACAACAAGATGATTATTGAGCCTCAAAGTGAGATAATCAATGAAGCTAGAATGTTTGTAGAGGTGCTGGCACAAGCACAAAACTATGAGACTCAAAGTAGGCTTGCTTTACCAAACATTTCAGAGGCCCTGGATGTCACAGAAAGCACTGCTACCTTTGATGACCGGAGAAATACACAGCAAATAACAACAGAGCCAGACATGAATAAGTGGGGTGATTCAACAAATAAAGAGCTTGATAAGAAGAATGCTGCAAATATGAAGGCAAAAAGTAGACGGGTTGGAAATGAAATAAAGAATGATGTCAAGTGGGAGGATTTGAGAAAACTGGCAGAAGCCAGTGGAAAGAAAAGAGAGAGAACAGCAGACACAATGGACTCTGTGGATTGGGAAGCAGTTAGGCATGCAGATGTGAGTGAGATCGCCCAAACTATCAAAGAACGAGGCATGAATAACATGCTTGCAGAACGAATAAAGGTAGAAAATATAGCACTCTGCAAACGTAAGTTTCGTATCTACAATTGTATTCATCAGATAAAAAGTTCTTAATATCATTTGGCTGTTTGTTGGGAAATTTGTGCAGGCCTTCCTTCACCGAGTGGTTAGGGAACATGGTAACATTGATCTAGAATGGTTGAGGGATGTTCCGCCAGACAAAGCAAAGTGAGACAAGAAGTCCAGTTCTTTGCATTTAAAATAGAGGCTGAATATTTGTTTAAAACATTGCAGCACATACAAACACACCACACCTTTGTTGCTTCATAATAAAACACGCTAAATGAGAAAGTCTTGAGTTTCTCATATGAAGAATGAAATGAAGTATACTTACGGACAATTAATTCTTGTAGAGAGTATCTGCTGAGCGTAAGGGGATTGGGGCTGAAAAGTGTGGAGTGTGTCCGACTTCTGACACTTCATCATCTTGCATTTCCAGTAAGTCCAAAATTATTTCTGCACATCATTAGAGAAAGAATGTCACTCAGCTTCTGTAATGATAATAGGTTGACACAAATGTTGGACGAATAGCTGTTAGACTAGGATGGGTCCCCCTACAACCACTGCCTGAGTCACTTCAATTGCATCTTCTAGAACTGTGAGTTTTTAATGTACTAAAAGATGGCTGTTCTAAGACATTTGGGCTTTACTATGGCATTGCTAATGAAGTTGTCACTACATAGGTACCCAGTGCAAGAATCCATTCAAAAGTATCTGTGGCCTCGCTTGTGCAAGCTTGATCAACGAACGCTGTGAGATCAAATCCCATCGTCTAAGCAGCTGACTTATGAAACCATTTTCTTAATCATTTAATTATTATTTTTTATTTTTAGCTTATTACTTTCCTTTAAAATTACATTAAACAATTTCAATTTTCACTAACAGGTATGAACTACATTACCAAATGATAACCTTCGGAAAGGTGTGTTCGTATTTATTCTCAAGCAAACTCCAGTGTTTGCTTAGCTTAATAATCATGATGAACGAAGCAGAGATAGAGAAATCTTACCGAGAATTATGCAGGTCTTTTGTACAAAAAACAAACCTAATTGCAATGCCTGCCCTATGAGAGGAGAATGCAGACATTTTGCGAGTGCCTTTGCAAGGTTTGTATTTTTTTTGGTCAATTAATTTCTTAACTAAGATTTAACTTAATTAATGACACTTGAAGTTGCAAAGTTATGCGCAAGATTTGATGAGCTAACTTACTGACAATATTTGAAATACAGTGCAAGGCTTGCGCTGCCTGGACCTGACGAGAAAAGTATTGTAAGCAGAACAGACTATCGAACCCCCAGAGCGGTCGCCAATCAGGAAATGCTGCGTCTAGCCCAAACAACCGAAAAACAGCTATTGGGAGCAGTAACTGGAGTTAACAACTGTGAGCCTATTATTGAAGAACCTGCAACACCAGAACCAGAGTGCACACAAGATCCAGAAAATGATATCGAGGATACTCCTTGTCAAGATCCTGATGAAATTCCAACCATCAAACTTAACATTGAAGAGTTCACTCAAAATTTGCAGAACTATATGCAACAGAATATGGAACTTCAAGAAGGAGATATATCAAAAGCCTTGGTTGCTCTAACTGCAGAGGTTGCTTCCATTCCTACACCTAAGCTTAAGAACGTGAATCAGCTACGAACAGAGCACCAAGTGTAAGTAGGCATTTCCGTTATCTACAAAGCTCAAAGAGTCGAGAAATCTTTCAAACCTTTTTAGAAAGAAAAAAAAGAGTTTGTAACACAATATTTGCTAACTTTATAGCCCTTCAGAAATCAAGTAGTTTCTTCTAGGCTTCAAAACCACAGACACACACATAAAGCCTTGAAAGAATATGGAGTTCCAGGAATTTCATGTTGATAATACTAGTAAGCAAAATGCTTGGGCTGTTTACTAACTTCTTTTTTTACTGTTATGCAGCTACGAACTTCCAGATTCGCACCCTCTTTTGGAAGGGGTGAGTTATTTTGGCTAGTTAATTTCTTGCCCTCGTATTTCCCAATTTCTTCTCTAATTATTTATACCGCTTATATCGCAGTTAGAAAAACGACAACCTGATGATCCATGTTCATACCTTCTTGCCATATGGACACCAGGTAATAGGACAACATGAAAATATACCTTTTCCAATAGCTTAAGATGACATGACTGTGGATATCTGAGACTGCAGCATCCCTTACAACATGTCAAAAATGTAATAAGCTGATACATGTTGGCCTAGTTATTCATTCTTTTGGACAGTGCAATTTCATTATTAACAAGTTTTCCACCAAATGCATGGATGCTTACCGCAGGTGAAACAGCAGATTCCTTTCAACCTCCTGAAAGTAAGTGCAGTTCACATGAATATGGCCAATTGTGTCATGATAGTACATGTTTCTCATGCAACAGCACAAAAGAAGCCAATGCGCAAATTGTTCGAGGAACACTTTTGGTGAGAACATGCATATCATAGTTATAAGTTATAACCTATAATGTCTAACAAGATAACACCTCAAGGCTCAAATTATGGCTGACATGACTAATTATAAGCAGATACCATGTCGAACAGCAATGAGAGGCAGTTTTCCCCTCAACGGTACATACTTTCAAGTTAATGAGGTAAATTCTTAACTGGAACTCATTCCATCATCTTTCTTTCCACAAGATAAAGCCAAATCCTTTTTTGGTTCCATCAGTACTAATGAATACCTCATGCAGGTATTTGCTGACCATGATTCTAGTTTGAACCCAATTGATGTTCCAAGAGCTTGGATATGGAACCTACCAAGGCGGACTGTTTACTTTGGAACCTCCATACCAACAATATTTAAAGGTGATATATTGTCATTGAGGATGTTTATAATAGATAACATCACATGCAACAGTACATTCATCGTGCTTTCTGTATGTTAGGTTTAACAACAGAAGGAATTCAACACTGCTTTTGGAGAGGTAAATGAAACTTCAATTACTGTTTTATGTCATCCTTATTGCTTTAATATGTCACCTTTTAGTACCATCTCCCTAGTCCATACTTTAGCTACACACACATAAATCGAAATCTCAAGCCCTACCCCGTCCATCTCCAGTTTCCAGACATTGCTAAACTAGAAAATTTTCAGAATCAGTTCATCTTTACCTTGGTGCTTAGCATTTCATAGATTCATGATAAATGTGCATTTATACAAACAGAAAAAGGACATTACAGTTGCTACCTACATGGGATCAGCATATATCTTTTCTGTATGTCAATGGAGCCACACTTAGTCCATGACACTAAGCAATTGTACCCTGGAAATTGATTCCGGTGCCTAGAAAATCTTAGACCCCCAGCCTTCTTATGTGCATCATACTCAACTAGAACTAATAAAAACCTTTCCTAACTCCAAAATGGCTTCGCAGCCACTAAATATGGACCTCAAGAGCTTTTTGCCCCCCAAAAACATGCCATGTATAACCTACTTCTAGTCTAGAATCCATTCCAAAATGGCTTCGCAGCCACTAAAATTTGTGCATCATACTCTCTGTCCATGAAACTAAGCAATTGTACCCTGGAAATCGATTCCAGCACCTAGAAAATCTTAGATCCCCAACCTTCTTATGTGCATCATACTACATGGTTTGATCTTTTGCTAAAGCAAATACATTGGGCAACATAACCATTGCGCCTGGCTAAATTGCATGTGACTATATTACAAGAGTTTATTGTAAATAATTTCCTCCCTACTCACAAATCCGCTGAAAATGATTTACAGGATATGTTTGTGTAAGAGGATTCGACCAGAAAACACGAGCACCTCGTCCTCTGATGGCCAGACTGCATTTTCCGGCCAGCAAGTTGAGGACTAAAGGTAAAGCAGATGTGGATGATAGGTAGATCACAACACATTGGTAATAATCAACACCCTGTCTTAGTCTCTTAGATGTCTTCAGAAATCCACCACCAGTGGCATAGCATCATAAAATCAAGAAAAGAGTTGGATATAGCTCAGAGCGAGGAAACTGAGAGATCCTTGTATGAGCCCACAATACATGGGCATCAATGATTATGTGCCTATGTGGTTAACAAGGTTATAACCATTTAATGCATGCTAAAATTGTGTCGTTTTCCTAACTCAGTATTGTGTCAGCTTGATGTCATATGCTACAAGGTGGTCTAGTTTTTCAGACATAAACAAGGTACCAGGAGCAAAATGGTCAGAGATGAGACTAGAAGAGTCAGAACAGCAATTCTGAGACCGTTAGGCTTAGAGAATCTCCAAATCATGAGGCAACATACATGATACATGGACAATGCAAATGTGTTACACAAGTAATTTAAGTTCCCTTCTTTGGCCAAAATTCTTCCAAAAAAATGTCTTTATTTTGCATAAAATTACCTTTTATGAATATATATTTCTGTGAGAAATAATCAAATTTCAAATGTTCAATTGAAAGAGAGAATAATATTTCCGTCGCATTTATGGTAACACGGTAATGCAAAACTGAACTCCATGTGCACGAGGCCATTTAGCGAATCATCCATACAAAAAAAATAAAAACCCAAACATAAGTGAAAAAAGAGGGAGTGGCCTATTTGCGGGAGATTGTTTGAAACTGGTATCTGAAGTAGGGCATGTGGAGGGTAATTAAAGAGTGAAACAAACAGAGCGTGAGTCTGTGACTGTTGTGTGCGTGAGTCTGTGACTGTTGTGTGTATAAATGTTAAAACAATGGCGACAACAATGAACCTGACCAACTGTGAATGATCAGGACAACACACAGTAATATCATCAATGTCCATTTTGCAATTAAATACGTAAGCCAGATTGCACAGTGATATGAAAAAACAAGTACCTTGTTTGTGAGTAATCCAATTTCAACAGCTTAAGGCCGCATTAGCAAAACTATATCAAGAGCCTAGCCTGCAAAGACAAAGATAAAAGCAACCAGAATAAGAGTAGATAGATGGAAGATGCATTCCTAGGTCCTAACTTTCTATCATTCGAAGAAAATAATCAAAATCTGATACTCATAAACGGATATTAGCTATAACAACTAAATTTTTTTGCCATATATACTAGATAATCCAATTAGCTAAAAAGACGTCAGTCCAAATCTAATATCAGAATAAATGACCTAAATTCTGAATGAGATGCCTCAATCTCTCTTTCTAATCTAGCAATTCAAAAAGCTGTGTCTCCAATTTCATTTTGCAAAACTGAAACAGCTCAGAAGTCAGATAATGGAACAATCATGCAGAAAATAAGCAGCAATGTTTCTACATTCTGGGTTGACGACTTAAGAAATAACAACGTTTCCCTCACAATAGTTCAAGTTTCAAAATACTCTAGATCAGTGCCTGGTATAAGAAGACATAACATAAACAGATTGCAATGACATACACACAGATCTTTATCCTGGTAATTGGTTTTGCCCAAAGCATCATCTCCGTAAGCAATTGCCCCCCGAGCAGGTGAGAGATATTCCCATTTGCAACAGCAGATCTGCAATAAGCGAATTGGCGTTATTGTTGGCAAAAACAACTTCTAAAGTAAGAGGAACTCTGTCATTGTAATGTATGAAAAAATGAAGACCCAAACAAGATGGCTAGGGCAACCTGGAAAACACACGCGTGCATAAGCATATGTAAGTGTGTGTGCTTTCCAGGTTGCCCTAGCCATCTTGTTTGGGAATACTCCAGATCCATAGCAATGATTTCAAATATTCCACATCCATCCTTGCGCAGGAGATTTATATGACAAACATGCAGGAACATGCCATTCAAAGTTCTATAAGAAAAGAGATCCATAAATTATTTACTGGTTGCTGCTTAAAAAGTTAAATACATCCCCAAATACTTCCAATGGAGTTCTGTTAAAATAGTAAGATTTCGTTCCAATGCAATACACTTCGATCTCGAAATCAACGGAGCTAAGAACTCGCGCCATGAAAGAAAACACGAATTGGCCACTTACGCAACCAAAGTCCGACGGGCAATGCTCATCGTAATAGACGTATTGGATATATTCTAAACCACAACAGCACATATGAACTCCGAAAGACATGGAGCAATCTGCAAATCATCGATAGAATTCATCGAATATCGATGCGAAATTAAAGCGGACATTTGAAACAGAGAACGCACCTTTCAATTCGTTCGGCGGCCATGCTGAGAGAGTGTGACGAGCAGACAGGAGGGAAGAGAAGGGAAGTGAGTGAGTTTTTCGCTTTTGCCGCCTTTGAGCCAATATATCTTCTTTCCCTCCAATTTGAGTCATGCTTTCAGCCTTTCATACTTTTTGTTACCACGCGCCACCCGCGGCGATTACTGTACTCGCCAGTGGATCTGGTCATACATGCGTTTTAGTTAAGTTTATAATTCACATTATCTTATAATTACGATTAGGAATAAAATTATCACTATAATATTTTACTCCTGAGTCCTGATTAATTTATTAATTTTCATTATCGTTTATGGTAAAAGTTGACAAGCATATACACTCGGAAAACAAAGCCCTTCTTGCAAAATAAAGGGTGGAGGTTAAAGACAAATTATG
Source organism: Tripterygium wilfordii (assembly GCF_013401445.1). NCBI lineage: Eukaryota > Viridiplantae > Streptophyta > Magnoliopsida > Celastrales > Celastraceae > Tripterygium > Tripterygium wilfordii. Next base: position 2,348,555 of record NC_052244.1, on the reverse strand, counting down.
ACTCTCTTCTCTAGGATTTATCATATCCCATAGTTTCCAAATGGCAATTTCATGACTGTTTCATTAGGACCCAATCCTTCTTACGCCTAGCATAGTATTTGATAATTCAAGCATGTATTAGCTCGCGGCCTCAGATGGAGAGTGGGAATGGAAAACCATATAAGATGTGGAATGGACCTTGACTACCAAAACCAATTTTCTTTAAGCCCATCCTTGCGCAAATAAACAAAGCAGCAGCTCTAGTATCGTCCCTTATTGATGTTGATACTCACTACTGGCAATAATATAAGGTTGGGACCTATCCTCTCTCAGGTAACGGTGAGTTGATATTATTAATACCTCTCACAAAACCCGCCAGGTTTCTGGTTGCTTGGTGTAACATTGCTCCCAATGGTCATTTCTCGTTAAAATTTGTGTATTATCAAACTAAAAAGCTGAAGGATGAGTTAAACTCAAGGGGTTTATCCTCTGGACAGTCTTCGTATCTTCCATGAAAACGTATGTGGGCCCTTCGAATTCCACCCAATTACTTGAGACACTCTGTTTGGCGAGCATTCATATTGTCATCCCTTGCTTTGCAAATCTACCCAAAAGTTATACACCTTGGTGTTTATTCTCTTTGAGAAAAATGTGTCTCACGCTCTCTTGTCATGTTCATGGACCCTTCCCAAAGCTATTGTTCATGAATTTGCATCTCTGGGATTGAAGTTTCAATTTCAAGATTACTTAGCACATATTGAGATTGGTGGTAATATCATGATATGTTTATTTATCTGTCTCGGTTGGGCCATTTTATAGTCAGGTTGTGCTTTTACTAGGAAATATACACGAGTCAATAGGCTCGGCTTGATAATTCAGACGACAATATTTTAACAGGCACAGTCCGAACCCATCATTTGACCAACTCTTGTTATTCCCACTAAAAAACCAAAAATACATTTCGAAATGGCTGTCAGTGCCATGTAGGCCCCGTTTAGTAAAGCTTAATTTTTTAACATTGAACGTTTAAGTGGTGAAATAAACGATAAGGTGTTTAAAATTTATATAATGTAATATAAAATATTATCTTAATAAATATAACAAAAAAAAGAAACGAAAAGAAAGAGAGTAGAGGAAACGATGTGCCATGAGTTTCAAACCAAAGCTTATGTAAATCATGTTACATAATCTTGCGGTTTGGTGCATCATCTCTTCCTAATGGGGATGGTGTGAATACACTACACCAAACAGGACGGTAATATTTGACTCTTATCACTCTCGGTGGCCACTGGACACATAGTGTTTGTTTGGCAGTGTTGTGTCTTAACCTTATGCGATGATGTGAGTGAGTTTTGAAACTAGAATGAGGTGAAATTAGTTGTAGTGATAAAAAATGTTTGACGTGTCATTAAAAAATATTGTGACTAGTTGAAGGTAAAATTAAATATTTTTCATTAATATAAATTAAATTTTGATGAATTTTTAAAAAAAAATATAAATGACATAATAAAATTCATTGAGAACAAAAAATATATGGTGCTACGTTGAAAATATAATCAATCACGTTGCGTCAGCGAGTGAAAGTAGCACCTCTAACTTCATCTCCGGACAATGACTTTGCATGTTCATGACTTTAGGTCATGAGTTCTAGTCTCACCTCCTCCGGAATATTTATAAAGAGGTGTGTTGGCTTAGTCTATCCCTGCATGTCCATGACTTTAAGTCGTGAGTTCTAGTCTCACCTTCTCCTGAATATTTACAAAGAGGTGTGTTGGCTCATGGGTTTGTACCTCATGCGTGGGGCCTGTTGACACCTATACTTTTATAAGCTTGATTTGGTGGTGTCTCGTATATTGTATTTGTACTTCTACTTAAAAAAAAAAACACAACTTGGTCTCCGGACACATGCCAAATGCACCCAGAAGCGCGTGGAGTCACGTATCAAGCACAGTAAATTTGACTTTTTACAGTACCGAGGGTTCAGGCAGAATATATGGAGTCCATGTCCAATTGTCCATCCATCGCACCAAACTACAATAGCCGTCTCCGTGTGAAAAGAAATATCGTGGTTCCGGCACTCAAACGAAAAGTTGCCGGCCCAAATTAATTTAAAGAATTAAACGCAGAATATTACGATTACGCCATCGAATAAAACCGCACCGGTTTCCCATTCTTTCCCTTTCTCTCTCCGGCAATCGAAGAATTTTTGGGAGAGAGAAAAAAAATTAAAACCCAAAATTCTGTGTAAAGGTTTTCGATACAGGAAATTCACTTCTTCACAATGATAATTCTTTAGGGTTTTTGAGGTCTCAGTTCTGTTAATTCTCCATGGAAATGCCCGGTAGAAGATCCAACTATACTCTCCTCAGTCAATATCCTGAAGATCAATTTTCCGGCGGCGGCGGAACGCCGGCTCCGTATTCTGAGTCGCTTTCCGGAGAGTCCAAAAACAATAAACCGAAGGTTGAGAGAGGATTCGATTGGGACTCCAGTGGCGATCATCGAGTGAATCAGCAGGGGAATCGGAACCTCTACTCATCGATCGGGTTGCAGAGGCAATCAAGTGGAAGCAGCTTTGGGGAAAGTTCGCTCTCAGGAGATTACTACGTCCCGACCACACTGTCTACTTCAGCGACTAATGAGATCGATGGGTACGGTTACATGCATGAAGACGCGTTCAGGGTTGGAGCCGTCGGGGACTTGAGGGTGAAATCTTTGCCAGAGGCGGTTGCGGGGACGGGAGGATCATCCTCAGGGAAAAGCTGGGCTCAGCAGACGGAGGAGAGTTACCAGCTACAGTTGGCGTTGGCGTTGAGGCTCTCTTCAGATGCCACCTGCGCCGATGATCCTAATTTTTTGGATCCTGTGGCTGATGAGTCCGCCTTGCGATCCTTGTCTTTGAGCTCAGCCGAAGCTGTCTCTCATCGGTTTTGGGTAGGGTTTCAGTTAAATTCTTGCTCAGTTGATTTTTCTTGTGGCATGCTAGTTTTTAGGCTGCTAACTTGTAAACGGTTCAAGCTGGCTGCTTAGATAGGCTATTGAATAATTTTAGAATATTAGCATTGAGCATATTTTGATCATGGTAATGCACAGTATTCCAACTATAAACATATGAGATGTCTCTATTGTGTCAATGGGGTTCAAGAAAAGAGTTATCTGATTGGAACTTGGAAGTTTCTTATCACAGTAGTGAGCTGCTGTTAGATGGGACTCGATAGATTCTTCTGCATTTATACTCTGTTCATTTTAACTCCAAAGAAGGATTGGATTGGAGTTGAAGAATAATGGATTTACCTCTGAGGATGTAGAAATAGCAATTTGGGAAGAACAAGTGTAGCACCTGTGAGAGTACTGTTATTTTGCTTGTGGGTTGGATGACAGTGATGAGAAATGCCTAAGATGATATCAGTGATCCAGTAGATGGTTCTAGGAAGAACTGGATACTAAAAGATCATTCCTGGACTCCTCCACGCAATTGGGATACAAAGCTATGGTGGATATTTAATGTGAGTCGGTGAGTGAAGAATGGATCAGGGGTGCACTGGACCAACAACCAGTGCACCTAGTAATAATTTTTTAATAAAATCGCAATAACTAGAAGATACTCAAGGTATGGAATTCAATTATGTCTTTTTTTTTTCCTTGGTACAGCAATCAAATTCAGCAAAGAAACAAGTTCGTAAAAAATGTGTGCTGTTGGATGGCAAATCCTCTTTCTTTTTTTCTTTTTTTTTTCCAGATCCAATGGACGAACTTAAGATTCAAAAGTCAAAGTTACTATATTTTCTAATTATTGTTTTTATTCAAAATATTATTATTTGGTGCACTGGCTATTGACGAGGTGTATTGCTGGCAAAAACCATGTTTTCTGATGGTGCATGCCTGAGAGTTGTGAATTGTTTTTTGGGAAAAAAGTGATTCCTAACATATCATTTTTTAATTAATGAAGTCGTATCCTTTTCTCTGCTGTATAATATCGAACAAGGCGGTCAAAGGTGACTTGCTTTTGAGTTTTGAGGGTTGCTATGTTCGGTTCTATTTGTGTATTATATTGGCTGGAAATAATAGAGTTAGGAGATGCAGACGACTAGGTGTTATGATAATGTTTGGGGAAGTCTATGTAAAAAAGAGCTATCCATACTTCTCAGTCCTTTCATTTTAGTACTACACAGATATTTCTTAAAATGGATTTTCTCCTTTTACCATTTGTTCTTTTTAATGTCTGTTTCTTCATGTGGGTGGCATGGTTTGGTGGTTATTTATTGCTCACTCCCAACTGATTGGTTAAATGAATATCCTTAGTGCTGTGGATATCAGTTATGAGTTATTTGGATAATAATATTTAGGGGCTCTTGACAATAAATGGAGAAAGTAAAGCTGTAAAGGAGGGTAAGGGGCGTTGTAATGACTGTTGCTTAAAGGATACCTTGGCCAGAGCCTCCTTAGTTGGCTCTGGTTAATTATTCGTTAGGAGATATGCCAGTTGCCAAATATATTGGCATAGGAATTGTTTTTAACTCAAGAATTGGTCTTAATGCACGGACTCACCGCCAGGTGTATAGTTTCAGTTTGAATCCAGCTATCTGACATGCCACCTCGTTGCCATCTTTTGTAAATGAACAATGCTTTTGTTGTGTTGCCTTTGTGTGTTTCCCAAAGTAGGTGAGGTCATTTGAAATGGTTGATTTGTCATTCTGATTCAGTTGCTCTTGCAGAGGAAGGGGGTTGGCATACAAATTAGCTTACATCTATCACACATTTCTTATGATTGGAAGCTCAGTGGTAACATAGAGTTTGTTTTAATTAGAAAAGATTCTAGGTCTCATCATTTTGTTTTGGTGATTTATGAAATTCTAAAGGAGTGGGATCTTCTGCTGGAAAATAATCACACACACACACACATATGCATATATGTGTTGTCTGTATCAATTTGTTTTACTCTTTTGTCTGTAGAATTGAAATCACACTTTTTTCTGACCCTATGCATCAGGTGAATGGTTGTTTGTCATACTTTGATAAAATTCCTGATGGATTTTACCTTATACATGGGATGGATCCATATGTGTGGACTGTTTGTACTGACTTGCAAGAGAATGGTCGTATTCCATCACTTGAATCACTAAAGTCTGTTGATCCTAGAATGGATCCTTCAATTGAGGTGGTTTTGATTGATCGCCATACAGACTCAAGCTTGAAGGAACTCGAAACTAGGGTCCTTAGCATTTCTTGTAACTGCGTAACCACCCAAGAGGTTGCTGATCAACTGGCAAAACTTGTCTGCAACCGTATGGGGTGAGTTCTCAATTCAATTTCCACACAGAAGAATAACTATCTGTTTGTTTCCTATTAGCTAATTGAACTTTGTTACTGTTACTAGGGGTTCAGCTACCACAGGAGAAGATGACTTCAATTCCATCTGGAGAGAGAGCAGTGATGATATAAAAGATTGCCTAGGATCAGTTGTTCTTCCTTTAGGTAGCCTGTCTGTTGGGCTCTGCAGGCATCGAGCTTTATTATTTAAAGTAAGGTTGCAGTCTTTCATGGTGTCTTTTTTCCAATTTAGTCAATAAGTTTTTGTTTATACATTAACATGACTTTTTGCATTTTAATTATTTGATTCATTGTGATTATTTTTGTTACTTACGTCAAATAATCTTATTTTATCGGTTACCACAACTTCTAGGCATTCTTGATGACAATTTGGTTTTAATACTTAAGCTTAACTACTTACTCATTAGAGGATGTCTTTTTTTAGTTTATATGTTTATTGAAAGGTCATTCACTCATACTTTATGATATGTTATAGGTCCTTGCTGATACAATTGACTTGCCATGTCGAATTGCGAAGGGCTGCAAATATTGTAAACGCGATCATGCTTCCTCTTGTCTTGTTCGGTTTGGGCTTGACAGGTATGTTTTACTGGTTTTTCTATCCAAGAAAGAAAGGCAGCCATCTTTTACTGGTGATTTGGTTATTGTGTCATCTTCTGGTGTTGTACTTATTATGCAATTGCACTCAGCAGTGTTTCAGTAGATGTTATGGTATATAATGTACTCTAGGAGAATATTAGGTATATCTTTCTTATCAGTGGCGATTGAGTAAACAATATAAGACATCATTGGCAAGTTTATTTTCAAGTCAGAAAATAACTACCATTGTAAAGCTAGAATTCAAAAATACTGGCATTGTTATGGAGAATTCTACTGGAGCTTCTATTCAAACAGATAAGTCTTATTGCAGCGAGAGAGTTGCTTCATTGTAACGTAGACATTATCGGTTCAAACCACAGTGACAACCTCTCCGCAATGCAGGATATCGTTCTGTGCATTTGCCTTTCCAATCCCTGCAGTGACGCAAGTCTTGTGCATTGGGTCGACACTAAAATATTTGGCCTGGACTTGAATGTTTTATGATCTGGTGTAATACTAAAAACTTTGAGAATTAGTTTTAAAATTATGGTCTGGAATAGTTTATTCCAATTGTAACAAATACTGCGTTGGATTTTCTTCTACTGCTTTTATTGAGTGAGAGTGAATAACTGTTTTAAAACTAGATCTTGCTAAATTGCTTGCATAATTAATTGGTGTTGCAGTTTATGTTTCTCTCTTCTTCAGTCTCTGAACTGGTTTAAAACTAGATCCTGCTAAGTTGCTTGCTTTATCCCGAGTTATTTGAATAGAAATAAAGTCTTCACTATGTCTCTAGTTTTTTGATGCTTACAAGCCTTACACAAGTAATGTGTCAAAAAACTTAATGAGTATAAATTTTTTTGGCAAGTACGATGCATTGAAATGAAATTCTGTACAAATACGAGGGGCATTCCCCAAGGGTAAAAATGCCAAAGCCACAAGGGCTACAAGCCCGGAAACCCAAGAAGAAAATCAAGCAACTCATGAGTATAATTCTAACATTTCAGGGAGTATCTTGTTGATTTAATAGGAAAGCCAGGTCACTTGTGGGAGCCTGATTCCTTGCTCAATGGTCCATCTTCCATCTCAATCTCTTCGCCATTGCGCTTTCCACGACCCAAATCCGCTGAACCTACCATTGATTTCAGACTACTGGCCAGAACATATTTCTCAGATTGCCAGTCACTTAACCTTGTATTTGATGAAGCATCAGCAGCAGCAGGTTATATTTTCTATCAAGTCATCATACAAAAATATATATGGTTATTTTTTTGTATAACTTTCAGATGTATATTATATCTCTTCATTTTGCTATTGATGACTATCCTATCTGTTAGTTTATATTAATTAATATGATATCTAGCGTGCTATGTCTGTCTAGCAATTTTTTGCTGACTCTATGCATTTCCCCAGAAACATTTTGGTTCTCTAATATATCTTCATAATCAAGTCAATAGCAAACATTTAAGATGAAGAATGCAATTTAACTTGGTTGATATTTATCTTTTGATTATTTGTCTTACTGGATACCTGTGAGAGAAAGCTTCATTTTCTTGTGTGTGGGAGTTGATTTCTCTAGTGCATGGGAGTTGTTTTTATTTACTATGTCGTATATTTCTCTTATAAGACTCCCCCATTTATCAGAGTTGTTATTTATTGAGCTTAAAGGTTCAAATTCAAAAGTTCTTGATGGCTGTTGTTGCAGGTACTGTTCTAAATCAAGAAGATCCTGGATTCTCTTTGTATCCTAAGCAGTATGATAAGATGGGAAGAGACCGAAATAACAATGTTCAAATCCCAAGCAACAGCGATGAAATTCCCAGGTTACCCCCACAGGTGAGAGTTGGTCTGCCAGGTGACCAAGTTGGAGATTCCCGACTCTTGAACTCGAAGGACATGATTAAAGATTTCCCTTTAAACCCTATCCATGGTCCACCAATTTTAACATCATCTGATCAGAGAGTAGATGCTGCTAAAGATTTCAGGTTTTCTGAAGAAATTTCCCTTGATGTGGAAGATTTGGATATCCCTTGGAGTGATCTTGTTGTGAAAGAGAGAATTGGAGCAGGTGCTCTATCCACTCGTGTTCTAAGATTTTTATGTGGGGCATGATTATGTGCGTAGAGGAACAGTAAATATTCCTGTTTGTGAGGATCTCTCTGGTGATGGTTCTAACATACTTAAATTTTGGTTCTGTGTTTTCAGGTTCTTTTGGAACTGTTCATCGTGCCGATTGGCATGGCTCGGTAAGCTATTGGATTTTTTTCTTTATGGTTAGGTTGTTATAAACAGAGTTAAGATCACATCCAGCGCTGTAATTGCTGATTTATGTTTGATTTTGAACGCGAGAGTTGTAAAATCTTATTGACAACCTGCAATGGCAACTTAGATAGGCTAATCAGACAGGTTAAGTAACATTTAACTATTTGCAATTTTACCTGCCATGGTGCTCAATTTTACATGTGAAAGACTCATGCACCTTAGCTAGAATAATTCAGCAATATATAGTCTAGACTCCAGACGCCAACTCTTTCAGACCATGATGTATTCCTCGGACACAGCTTTTGCTTGGGAAAACTCGGATATGTGGTTGATCATTTAGTTTTCAAGCATTTCATCTTCTGGGGGGGTTTTTTTTTAATGGCAATCATTTCTTTGATTCTATTTTGGTTTGCCTTTTGGCCCTTCTGGCAGTATCTCTTGTTCAGCCTATAACGTAATCGCGATGCATATTTTGTGGTCACAACAATTGAGATATGCAGTTGTTCTTCTAGTTTTTTTCCCCCAGTTCATATCCTGGGGGGCCTATTTCAATTTGCAACCTTGTATTTTGATTTTATTTTTGTTTGAAAGTGAATCTTTGAACTTACCATATCTTGCATTGCCCACTTTTGATCACTGTTATTTTCTTGAATTGGGTGGTTGACATACCTATTACCTATGAACATTAACCGGCCCCAAAGCCTTTGGGACAAAGGCTCAGATGATGATAATGGGTGGTTGTGCAATTGTTCTCAGTTACAAATGAGTGTGCTCAAACTCAAAGTCTTTTCTGACTTGAGCAACTCTGGTTCCAAGTTGAATCGTACATTCTGGATATGGTGTCATCACTCTGTCATCCTAATGATATATATACTTACAGGAAGTTGCTGTGAAAATTCTCATGGAACAAGACTTACATGCGGAACGCTTCAAGGAATTCTTAAGGGAGGTAGGATCAATTTTTTTGCTTTAAATTGTGCTGTGCTGCAATCTCAAGAAAATATCTGAATGTTTTTGTGGTTTTGATCTGCCTTTTCATTCTGTTGGTTAGGTTGCAATTATGAAACGCCTAAGGCATCCAAATATTGTTCTCTTTATGGGTGCGGTTACTCAGCCTCCAAACTTATCAATTGTGACAGAATATTTATCAAGGTTTTTATGCTGTCTTACTTCTCACATTCCACCTTCCTTTCCCCTGGCAGGAAGCAAAAACCTCTCTGAAAATTGCACAGTAGAAAGAATGGAAGTACTTTTTTCTTCTTCTAATATTTAATGATTGGTTTGGCAATGCAGAGGTAGCTTGTATCGGCTCTTGCACAAATCTGGTGCAAGAGAGGTGTTAGATGAAAGACGTAGGTTGAGCATGGCCTATGATGTGGTATGCATTGATAATTGAGTTACCTTGCAATTTGTTTTTCTCTTCTATTTTTATTTTGTTGGATGATCTCCATGAGGGGTTCTGTACATTGTCTTAATATGCTTGGCCTGAGTAACTTTTTTCCTTGAACAGGCAAAAGGCCTGAATTATCTTCACAGACGCAATCCCCCCATTGTTCATAGAGATTTGAAATCTCCGAATCTTTTGGTCGACAAAAAATATACAGTGAAGGTAAAACTGCGCTTTTCTTGAATGTGTCACTGGGAAACTGTGCTTCCTTCCATTGACTGTTATTTTCTTCACTCTTTCAAACATAGGCCTGTACAGACTGGTAGTTCTGCATTTTCAAACTGAAAACTGTATTTTGATGACCGTAAACCATTTTATTACTGCTTTATTCTTTCACAGATATTGCTATTCATTGTTTTCTGTTAAAGTTTATGCACAAACATTGTTTCCTTCGTTGAAAATCCAATCCATCCATCTTGATGTAGTATTCCCCTTTGGTCAGTGGCAATTGTTGGGTCGGGTGATGTGGTTGTCACATGCTGCTTTGTGAACATTGAAAGAAAAATAGCAAAGACTGAATTTTGTACATCTTGGTATTGTTGGGCTTCGTTGTGAATGTCATCACATATATGCTGCTGTGTTGCCATGATAATTACTGCAGGATGTGGCTGTTGTTTCTAAGATTAGCATTTAGGGAAGCAAATTTATGAATTACTGAGAAAATTTTATGAGGAGCCTGTTATTGAATCTTTTTAACTTTAAGTGTGTGCTGGGTGCTTTGTTTTCTGCTTTGAACTTTTATTCGCTAGCTTTGTAATTTTCCTATTTTAGTTTTGGTTCCTATGCCGATTGTTGTGCAAAGCTTGCTCACATTGCTCAGTACATTCAGGTTTGCGATTTTGGTCTTTCTCGCTTGAAGGCAAACACATTTCTTTCGTCTAAGTCAGCGGCAGGGACTGTGAGTTCCCTTAAACTTAGAGAATTGACTCCAGCTTGTAATTTAGAGTGGTTGGAGACCCTTTGCATTTGACCATTAATGATATTTCCATTTTGTCAATTCATTAGCCTGAGTGGATGGCACCAGAAGTTCTCCGTGATGAACCATCTAATGAAAAGTCAGATGTATACAGCTTTGGTGTGATATTGTGGGAGCTTGCAACACTGCAACAACCCTGGGCTAATTTAAATCCAGCGCAGGTTGGTTACCTATCTTGTATGTTACATTCAAAATGAGCATGATGCTATTGATGAGCATCTCTAGTTGAGGGTAAAGGTACTTGAAAATTGACTGGGATGCAGCAAAATTTTGGCACAACCGATGTTTTTGCAAAATTGTGATCAGCTCATCGCGTTAGCAAAAAGTAGACTCAAGTAATAAAAGGATGCTGACATTTGGACCTTGTTGAAAGAGAAATATATTTTCATCATGATGATAAAAATTGACATGAAGAGACATCCGCTTGAAAATTGAAATATCAAAGATAGAATTGTTACTTGGCTTTGAAAGGCTTATTGCTATAATTAGTTGCAATCTACTTTTGTAGCAAACAGTGGTTAACTATTATTTATTCGAATGTATTCATGTACATGTAATAGACTCTGCCTAATGCCTATACCTCACAAGTATTTAAGTATGATGCCTAGCATATTCAGCTGCTTTCTTATAGAATTTAATGCATTTATTTGTACACCTTTGGTTTGGGGATAACTTTAAGCTGGATTTTCTGATTGTTTCAGGGTTTTTGCTGTTCTCTTTTCTTTTGTGTCATAACCTCCATGAAGACAGATGTACTGGCTCTATAATCTGCTGAGATGTATTATGATGATTTTGCAGGTTGTAGCAGCAGTTGGTTTCAAGGGAAAGAGACCTGAGATTCCGCGCAATTTGAACCCTCAAGTCACTGCCATTATTGAGGCCTGCTGGGCTAAGTTAGTTTTAAATTTCAACTTATATGACAACTAAATTTCTGAAGCAATGATCTTGGTTCAGTACTTTATTAATTAATAAACTAATTAAATGCAGTGAGCCATGGAAACGTCCTTCCTTTGCCAGTATCATGGAATCTTTAAGACCATTAATTAAACCTCCTACGCCTCAGCCAGGTCGTGCGGACATGCCTTTGCTTGCTTGAAGGGTTGGAACGACATAGGAGTCTTCTTTATGCACATAATACAACATTCTTTTGAGACTGGATATCTGGAAGTGATATTCACTGTCTCAATAATCTCAGGTGCATTCTTCTTACGTTTTTAGCTCTGTTTACTGAGGCATGAATCTCATTTTGATAAGAAATTTCCATCAGAAAATTCTAATCCACGTTATAATCTGACTTATTGCAGAATCGTTGTTGTACATTTCTGTCCTCGTTTCCAGTTGAGAGTTTTGTTTTTCTTTTGTCAGAACAAACCAAGGAACTGCTTTCATATTTGCATTGCTTTGCCTGCTTCCCACGAAATATTGCACCCAGGTAATCTTTCAAATGTCATTATGGGAATGCTGTATAAAATTCTTCTTCCATAGTCTTATAAGTAAAATTTTTAACAACATAGATTAATGAGAAGTAGCTTCCCCGGCTGTTCACAACTTAGCTTGGTTTTGTAACCAATTTACAGCATTGTATTAATTGTGATAGCTAATCATTAGTGAAAAGCTTCTGAATTCACCCCCAGGCCCCAAGCATTCCATAATCACTACTCACTAGAGATTTCTTGCAGTGGATTGTTGAGTTCCTTAAATTTTCACAGCTTGCAATTTTTTGCTCCGAAATATCGAATATTCAGCGTAAACATTTCTTCAAAGCTGTATGATTCTAATCTACTCGATACTCATCTTTCTTACTAAATCAGTGGCTATATGTGCGGATGAGCATTTCATATTAGCATGGCTTTTGTGTTGCTATATGACAATGCGGGTGTTTGTGATCTCTCGATATACAAGGTCCAATTTTGCCATATAACTGACTATGCTCGCTCTACAAAAGTTAAGGTGAAATAACACTATTTTTCACGTCCAAGTATGACCTCTTGGTTTCTTCTTTTTTGAATACTCGTATGATTGGAACTGGAAAGAGGACATTTGAGGAAGGCGTAACTGGACAAAATGGTTCTTTTTCGCTTTTAACATATTGTGGGTATGCTGTAGGCAATGAGCAATGGAGGCTATGATAAAGATAGAAGCGAAAAATACTACGACCAGAGCCTATGATGGGTTTTTTTTTGGTCCAAGTCAGGAGTTCATCTCAATTTTTTTGTTCATAAGAAAAAAAACCAAATTCTCTGATAGAGCTACAGTAGATCCAATGTTGTTAAAACTGATCGGGCAGTGACTATTTGACCCGGGCAAAGGATTGGCTCACTGATTCAATCAGTGGGTCAACGATTTAATCGTAGGTTTAATTAATAAATAAAAAATATAATAATTAAATTTAATGTTAAAAATTAAAAATAAATATCAAAATAATGATATGATCATCAAAAAGGCCATGGTTTACATTCTGAGCAAGTTACTATAAAAAGGCCATGGTTTTTATCATTCTGTGACTCTGACATTGACTGTGACCATCGTTTACATTCTGAGCAAGTTGCTAAAAAGGCCCACCACTGGTCAGGAGTGATTATCTGGTAGCAAATCCAAATACGATATCTCGAAAATCTCCCAAATCTCAAATCAAGCCTTCTTATTGGACAATGACTTGCCTTAACCACCAAGAATTTTGACCGGCCCACCCTCATTAATAAGCTTGTCAAAGTAAGAGACTCAGAACAGTAACTCAAACCCAGAGGCCCAAATGCCCAAATGCCCAAATGCCCAATAATAAGGGATTGTTTGAACTGATGTTTTTGAAAGTGAAGTGAAGGAGGGTTAAGCAGGATGAAGAACTCTATCTACTTAGATTGTAAAAGAGAGAAAGTTAAGTGGGGGAAACTTTTTCCCTCATTTAAATGTCTAACTCTATATTTTATAATTTCTCAATTTGAGGGTTTGTGAGATGTGAGAAAATTTTGTTTATAATTTTCAAAATCATACATAACTTTTTTTTATTCATTTCAACTTAACTCTCTTAACTCTACCGGCTATCCATGCCAGGGTGAGTTAAGATAATCCTCTCCCATTATCCCCTTACTTAACTCTCTTTCAATTAACTCTACTCTACTCTACTCTTCATTTTAGGATCCAAACAAGACCTAAAAGATATATTCTATAACTGGTTCCAGAGAGATTCCAACTGACAAAAATATCTGGCGCGAAATCCGGCCCCACCTGATCCTCATCCTTGTTAGCGAGAACCACAAAGCAAATACAGTCGTCCAATTACCAGGAAACGTCCTAAATTCTTAACTAAAATCAGTTTTTCTTTACATTCAATCTGCAGCGAGTCCTCGTTGAATCCTCTGGCTCGAATGGCTCGAACCATGACGCGTTGTTGCCGCGGCCGTAGAAGACGAAGACAGAACCCACCGCCTCTGTGTCTGCAGATATTTTTCCAACAGTTAGTCGGCGAAACTACCAGACCCGCTTATATAAACCCCAATACCGCTCCCTCCCCGATAATTTCATACTCTTTTAGTTACCGAACAAAACCCAAAACCCCATTTCGATTGTTGTAACATTTCTATCGGAATGAATCCCGGAGACAAAGAGTGCAGTAGATCTCCGCCTAAACCGGACCCTGACATCGTTGAATTTACTTCGACCCAACCGGTGACGACGCCGTTTTCTTCACCGCCATTGAAGGATTCTCTGTTTATTGACTCTACATTGATGGAATTCGAGGCGTTCACGACGAGCCCATCGGGCGGCGAGCGGGCTCGGGTAACTATTGGTGGGTCGGAGGAGAACATCGGGGTGCCGCAGCCGCTTGAATGCTTGCAGGGGAACCCGATACCGCCTTTTCTGTCTAAGACTCTCGATTTGGTGGAGGATCGATCCTTGGACCCGATAATCTCCTGGGGACCTACGGGGGAGAGCTTCGTGGTCTGGGACCCTGTGGAGTTCGCGAGGCTTGTACTGCCAAGGAATTTCAAGCACAACAATTTTTCCAGTTTTGTGCGCCAGCTTAATACTTATGTGGGTAGATACTGTTCGTTCTATTTTCATTTGTATTTTGTAATTTTTTTGCTTCTGTTTTGCTTTTAGTGTATTGGAGGATTGCATGTAATTGATTTATCGACCCCGTAGCTGTAGATGAGGCAACTTTTGAGAACATGGGCATGTAAATGAATTTTTTTTTTCAAATGTCTGTATCATCTGGAATGGAAGTGCCATCAGATTTTTGTCTCACTTTGGATTGATTTACAGGTTATAAATTTAATTGGCTGCTGTTGATGTTTAATCTTCTGTATTGAATTATTGATTATCAGTTGTTGGATGTAATGAGTTCATTTTGTACTGGATTGATCACTGGAATGGTCATGTTGGGGGCACAAGCCACAAAGAGGTATTTGAATTAAGCTTGTCTGAAATTTTTTGTGTAATCTAATACTGTTCAATTTAAGAGAAAGGAAAGCTTCTTCGTTCGCCTGCGGATATCTAAAAATGTGGCTTCTGTTCTTCATGCAGCCAATGAAAGAGCATCCTTCCCCTCTGGTTATGTAGTGGAGAGGGGGAGATGCATGTCCAGCAGGTAGAATTTCAGGTTCCAGTAAAACATAAAAATTAATTAGTTGCTCTATCTAGTTCACATGTCATCTGAGCTTTTCTCTTTATGATTTCAAAAGTCAGCTATGTGAGATACAGATTATCTAGATGGTGAATTGCTCCTCCTGTGCATGAAAATTGAGCTTCGAGTTTGCCTTGTGTGACGAGAACATTATTGTGCTAATGGTCAACTTTGTCTTTTTATAGTGGATAATTTATTTCTTCAGCATTCATTTTGAATTATTTTGGCTTCTGTAATCAGGGGTTCCGCAAGACTGATCCTGAGAGATGGGAGTTTGCCAATGAAGCATTTCAACGTGGCAAGAGGCATCTGCTGAAGAACATACAAAGGCGCAAGTCACCTCAATCCCAGCAGGTGGGGAGCTATCTTGGGCATTTTTCAGAGACAGAGAAGCTTGGATTGGAAGGGGATGTAGAGAGACTGAGAAAGGAGAGGAGTACGATGATGCAGGAGGTTATAGAACTGCAACAGCAAAACCAAGGGACAGTCCAACATGTGAAAGTAGTAAATCAGAGGCTTCAGGCAGCAGAGCAGAGACAGAAGCAGATGCTTTCATTCTTGGCAAAGTTGTTTCAGAACCCAGATTTCTTGGCCTGCCTTTGCCAAAAGAAAGAACAGGGAAGTCTTGGTTCTCCTAGGATGAGGAGGAAGTTTGTTAAACACCAGAAACATGGACCAGGCCAATCAGATGCATTCTTGGAAGGGCAGGTTGTGAAGTACAGTCCCGAGGGGCGAAACCTTCCCATGTCTCCTATGCTCCCAGATTTCAATCCATTTGCTGTCAAAGAATCACCTGAAGTTTACTTACAAGGTACAGACAGGATGGGTTCTGGCGCAGAAAGCAATCCGTATCAAATTGAGAATGTTGCATCAGATGAACTAGCCATGCAAGGGGAGTTACAGGTACAGCAGGGATATATGCAAACCCAAGAACCCTTTAAAGAAGGAACGCCAAGTTTTGGAAATGAAGATCCAAATTTTGAAGGAAACAATGTGATGAGCTCAGAACAAGAATTTAGTCCCGAGTATTTTGTCAATTTTCCGGAGGAATTGGCAAAAGAGAAACATTTTCCTGAATTCTCATCTCCTGGAACTGAAAGCATCATCAAACAAGAGGATGTATGGAGCATGGGTTTTGACACCGGTGCTGGTATGTCTAATTCCAGCACTGAGTTATGGGATAATCTTGTTAGCTACGATATGCTTGAGTTGGGGCTGACCAGCGGGCTAACAGATATCTGGAATTTAAGTCCCATACAAGCAGCAGGAGGTGCAGACATTGACAAATGGCCAGCTGTTGAAAACCCCTTCAATGAACAGTGAGAGCCATTCTGGCCAGCAAAAAAGATGCTATATCCAAGACTACAGATCCATAGGGCAGCATTAGCTTTGGCACTTGCTACCCGTTTGAATTTCAGTTATTCTAGGTTAATGGGATCAATCCACTGAACGTTTGTTATAATATATGGTTGATTCTTCTCTGATTAAAGAATTTCAGTTGTTGAGCGAACCGTGCTATCTTATAAGGTGCAAATTGAATGAGTATCGCAGTGTTTTGTTGCTAACAAATACTTCTCAACCTGTGACCCTTGCAGGTGTACCCAATCAGACAAAGGATTATACTACTCGGGTTTGGACGCGTTGGGTGCTCAGTGATAAAAATTAGCTATGGGATATTACAATCTGCTCGATGGTAAGAGCTTCTGGTAAGATATTACAATTGATTAATCTTGTTTTGTGTTTGTTAGGGTTAGTATGCATTACCTTATTATTGGGCCTCTGATTCCATGTGGCTTTTATGTAAATGCATCTGCAAATTTATCCCCCCAGATTTATGCAGTCCTTTCTAAATGAGAGTAACAGTGTAGTGTGTTATTGTTGCTCCTTGGGGGCAAAATATTTTGTAGCCTTTTCTAAGGAAACCAGAGGTCACGTATGGATCGTAATCAGGTCAATGCGTCTCTCTGAGTTGGTTGGAGAGGAACCATTAGAAGCACAAATCATATTTGAATAGTTTGTTAAGTAGGAGGACCTCACATCAGTAAAGAAAACCCAATAGACATTGTGGTCATTGAAGAAAGCAAGGTTGTAGTCAGCAAGATCAGATGAAATCTTATTTATATTTGAAAATTACCCAGGAATTCACATCTTTGCATGCTCTTGTGCAAATCCATGTAAAAGTCTGCTTTGCTGGCTGGATTGCCGCATATATACTTTTCTTTTCCCTGAAAATTTGCAGATGCATTTACATAAAAGCCACATGGAATCAAAGGCCCAATAATAAGGTAATGCATACTAACCCTAATAAACACAAAACAAGATTAATCAATTGTAATATCTTACCAGGAGCTCTTACCATCGAGCAGATTGTAGGCCTTATCCATCTCTGAATTAGGATGGTGACACCGTGACTGACAGTCGCTATCCATTTGTGTCGAACGATGTCTTAGTTTATTAGAGTAGGGATCATGAGGTTGTTCTATCCCTGTACAAATAGAAAACATCAGCTTTAGGGTCTCCGAAGTGTACTTTAATGGGTCGTTCCGACACTCAAATTCGATCGGTATACAATAAGGTTAGTGAGATAGTTCGATATCTAGAGCTATGTCTTTAGTTGATAGAGAAAAGTGAAAAAGTAAGATAAATTTACCTGGGTGGAAGTGACCTTTTATATGAATATCTAAGATAAATTGTCCTTATTATAAACTTAAAAGGGAGATAAAACCCACCAATGTGAATTAACATAAAGTTATATAGGTCGGTGACTTATATGTACACAATTCAATAAGGAACCAAGAAGACATGGATTAGGAACAAGAACTAGGAGTGTGCATCACAAGTGACTCACATATGTCCAACACATTGACCTTTCAGACCCGTATTACGTATATGATGCGTCCACCCTGAGCCCCTATATCTTGGTAATTGCTCATCTGTAGATCTTTATTCTCATCAACTTTGGCTGAATTGTCCAAAATTAAAGTCAATACACATCTTGCTCCGATTCACTTTTAATTTCTACCAAATCCACCAACTGGGATTTGTTATCCCTTCTTTGCCAGTTAGATCCTGATGCTCCTACACTGGGTCCAGATAACTTCAGCAATAATAATATATTAATATCCTCCTGGTTGCTTCTAGAAATAATAGTAAACTAGATTACTCCTATTCTTCTAGAAGGTCCTAGAACAGAGTTGACAGGAGGAAAGTGACAAGCTACGATTATACATTATTCATTGAAATTTTAATATTTTTTCCGCTTCTTCGTCTTAATCTAGTAATAAAATAAAATAAAATTTTGAAGAAGCTTCCAAACTGACCTTTCATTAATTATTTTTTGTTAAAATATATTATTGCTCTCTCCAAATTTACAGCCATTCACTCTCACTCTACCCATAAATATCTATCCTTATCATAAACATTAATGGAAAAAATAAGTTTGAAAAAAAAAAACAATTAATTGATGCGTAAGATGAAATAACTTCCAAGACTCGGGGAGAAATAAATGCATGGCTAGCTAGGTATAACCAGAAGGACAGAGCAGCTTGAAGAAGTTGCTGAAATTTTAATGTCAAGTCAACGTACTCGATTTTCCATCAATGGAAGAGGAATAGTGAAAAGAAAGGAAGGCAACGCTTTTGCTTAAATTATACAATTCCAAAGTCTCAGTTATTCACGAACTCATTCAATACCCACAACTTAACTGGAATATATATTTTAAGTTTAAATAACTAAGTGAGAGAGTATTGTTTTATCACGTATATTGTGATGAATCATTAACCATTATTCTTAGAATACTCGTTGATTATACCCTTTATTAATTTGTTCACAGGAGGCAGATCGAAGGGACTCGTGACTGTTCCTCTTAATTAATTAATTCAAGAGAAGGAGCTGAAGAATTGCTTGCATGCTAGCTCCAAGTCTTGTAACATCTTATAACTGATTAGCTTCTAAACATTCAAAGAAGTTGATGAAAACAATAAATTGTAAAACAGTGTGACCTGTTCTTGCCATAACCATCCATATATGTAATGAAAGAGGGTAGTTGGGAGAAAAGTGTAATAAAGATCTTGTGGCTTTTCTTGCCAGAGTTTTGACTTTTGTTTTTGCGGCTGGTAGACATATATAGATGGATATACTGATATATATACATACATACCATCTACTCTTTCTGACGGTCTGACCACCACCTCATGACATAAGAGCCGCTAGCCTAATCCCAACCAACATTTCTACAATCTCTCAACTATTTTTGAAAATTTTGCTCTTCATATGGTCAACCCCTTTATTATTTCATTCTTTGATGAATTTATTCATTTGCATGTATTAATCATATTTTGATTAATAATATTGTTGTTGGGTTGCAAGATATAGACATAATTTCATAAAATTCGCTAATTGTCATGTAAACCAAACGAGTGCCTTCGGTTTTACTTCTACGCTGGACCCTAAACCAACAACCAAACAATGTACGCTTTAGAGCGTTAAAATAATATAAGATTGAATAAAATAAAAGCTAGATTTGCGTTGATATTATAGGTAGAGTAAAACATGTGACTCCGTAGTTGTAGAGTTAGAGGTGGTGTTCACTATGTTATATTTTTATTTTTGTCTAGATTTCGTTTGATATGTAGTGGCAAGTGGCAAGTGGCAACCAGAGGCAGATCCACAACTTTTCACTGGGGTCCCCAACGAAAAAAAATATTAGGGCCCATAAGAAATATATCGGGCTAGTCAAAATAAAAAACTGTACCAGGCCACACTCCATAGGCCTATAAAAAATGTACCAGGCATGGCTCTAGAGCATCAACTAGAGATATACATAATAGATATAAGAATAAATGACAGATTTAGTTAGTTGAAGAAGATTGGTGATATTTCTATATTGTTAGTGCAAATAAAGAAGAATCTCTCTTTTCATTTGGTGTATTGGCTTCTAAAATTAGCATTGCAGTCGCATGTTCATCCACTTCCATCTTAAATCAATCGCTCTCCTATGCCCCTAATTCATCAGACGATGGATTACTGAAGGCTGCCAAATGTATCTCGCTGTCGTCGTTGTCAAAGTCGCAGCCTATAGCACCGTCAAAGTCGAAGACTCGAATCGTAGTTGCCTCCCTCAGGCGGTCAGGTGAAGGTGAAGGTGAAGGCGTGAAACCATTGTGAAGCCCAGAGGTCTGTACTCTACAGTAATTTACAAAACCTGCAAGTTTTATTGTAAATCGACGGTTCTCAATTGATACAAAATATCGCGGTTTAATCTCAAGTCGTACAATTTGATTACATCTACGATGTGATAGTAACAAAAAAAATATGAGTATCGCCGATTCACAATTTTTTCTATTGAACCGATTGTACAAAAGGGTTTTGAAAACTATGCCCTCAAGTGATTTCAAATCTTGGATCCGTCACGCAACTAACAAGAGCCCTTAGAGCAGAGTTGTTGTTTTGATGTAATTATTAGTTACTTTCGGTGGTGGATCACATGCCCTATTAATTTAATATTATGCGTAGGGCAGAGCATGGTCTTAATCAATTTTGTTTCATAAATTTAAAACCATTATGTCGTGGTTTTATTATCTTGCCTGATAGTGCTGTACACAGCATAAATATTAAAAGTGCATGATATGTTCTACCATGAAATGGCCTCCAATGCCGGCTTCAACCATTAATATTGGAACCTCACTCACTCAATCTGCATATCATTTATTCCTTCTCTGAAAATGGTGACTCGCTCATCTGCGACTCAGTTTCTGATCCTCGCTTTCTTCGTTCTCTACGGTGCGTCCACATGTACTCACACTGCAGCCCAAGAACTTCTCAAGGGCTTCAGAGCTACGCCAAATCCTTCCGTCTCGTCATTCCAATCTCTCCTCAACGATTCCACCGGAAATTTCTCTCTCGGGTTCCTCCGAATCAACCGCACCCAACTTGCGCTTGCAATCCTCCACGTCAAGTCATCTGAACCACTCTGGCTTGCCAACCAAGCCACCTTGGCTCGATGGCATGACCGGACCCAACTCATCTTCAATGGGAGTCTTGTAGTTTCTGATCCGGATGAAGGGGTATTTTGGTCCACCGGAACACAGGGAGACCGGGTTGTCCTCCTCAACACCTCCAATCTGCAAATCCGAAAGTTGGACAATCCACTCTCTGTACTCTGGCAGAGTTTTGATTTCCCTTCAAATACAATCGTCGAGAACCAGAATTTCACTGCTAACATGTCGCTTGTTTCGTCGAACGGGATGTACTCGATGCGATTAGGTGATAACTTCATGGGTTTATACGCAAAGTTCAATGAAGGTACGGATCAAATTTATTTGAAACACAGAGCTTTACAAGCAAAACAGACTATTATTGAAGGAATACCGATTTACGCCCGAGTCAACCCGGACGGGTTCCTGGGTATGTACCAAACAGGAAACACGCCCGTAGACATCGAACCTTTCATGAGTTTCAACAGTTTTCAGAGTTCCGATAACGGATTCCTTATGGTCCGATTGGAACCGGACGGGAATTTGAAAGGGTACAATTGGGACGGATCAGACTGGGACTTGAATTACCAGGCGATTCGCGATCAGTGCGAGTTGCCGAATCCGTGCGGTTCGTACGGTCTGTGTTTGCCAGGGGAAGGTTGCACCTGTTTGGATAACCGGACGGACTTTCATTCCGGTGAGTGCTTCGCTCCTCAGTCCGGCAACTTTTGCGAGGAAGGAGAAGCGAAGAACGATTTCTGGATACTGAGGCGGAACGGAGTCGCATTACCGTTCTCAGAGTGGATGATTTATGAAACGGTGTCGTCTTTGGACCAATGCGAGACCATTTGTGACGGAAACTGCAGCTGTTGGGGGGCGGTCTACAACAACGCATCCGGGTTTTGTTATCTGGTGCACTACCCGATCCAGAGTTTGGTGGGTGTGGGTGATTTGAGTAAGGTCGGGTATTTTAAAGTAAGGACTATTGCAGAAAAAAAGAGGGAGGTGGGTTCTGGAGTCGGGTTTGGAATTTTGGGATTGGCCATTTTGGGTATGATTGGTGCAATCGGGTTCGGAAGCTATCGGGTTTGGAGTAGAAGGAGAAGGGATAGCCGGATCCTAGAAGAGGAGGGTGGGTTATCACCCGGCCCATACAAAGATCTGGGGTCCGCTAGCTTTAGGTCTATAGAGATGAGTAATAGATAATGACGTAAGGGATGACGATTTGTCTATATACAAAGTAGTGGGGATTTGACTGACATAATTGTGGATCATGGCTAAACTCCCCACTCCCTCCGGGTTATTATAAAAAAAGACTTCCGAACGTTTTGTCATTTTGCGTGCTGGTGGGCCCTTTGGCGATGGTGATATGGAGGTGGAGCCCAGAGCCCCAATGGGTAAGGCTAACACACAGTGAGCTTTCTATATGTTTGTGGCCCACATGAGACGTGCCCGTGGAGGTTTTTTTTGTCTGTATTATGTTACAAATCCTTTGGTTTTTGTCATTTTTTATTGTTCAAACAGTCCAACATGTGGAAAAGAAAATTCTAATGGTTAAGTGATGTTGAAAGTCACTTCATTTTGTCAATAAAGCATAGGACCTAGAATTGGATCGGATTGATTGGCGTCGCTTAAGTTTTGGGTTAGCCTTTTAGCCATTTGGATTGGGCTAAGCCCACCTCAATCAGGCCTTTATGGTGTGATGGGCCTTGATATTGATGTGTATCGATTGGGCACATACATATGATGGATTCTCATATTTGATCAATGAATATTCATAATGTCAATTGAAAACATTAAAAAGATGATGTAAGAAGTCCCACATCATTAAATGAAGTATGGACAATCCCTTTAATAAGGGCTAAGCCCACCCTTTAATAACATCTAGATATTTTCTCCAATTAAGTGAGTTGGGCTTTGACTGACTTATTTACTAGTTAATGAGAAATAAAACCGTGAATGCCCGATGTATCAACGGGAAACGGACAACTAAAAACGGACAATATAGTTGATTATATATGGGTGTTGGATTTACAACAAATGGTGCAAGACCTATGCTTCCAAAAGTTGTGAATGTTTTTTAGGCGTATCCTTGCATGGGAGGAACCCTAATTGTTAATGTAAAGAAGGAAAGAATTATTGGTTACGTGGAAGAGAATAGCAGTCTGTACGTAAAGAATATTAGATGATTCCTTGGCTTCTGTTTTTGCCATATCCTTTGCACGCAATGTATATATGTATAATTGATTCATGACATGTCTTAGCTTAATTTTCTTTTCCTTAACAAGTCATAACTCTAGTGGTAGCCACATTAACCCATAAGATCAAGTAAAGCAAGTATTTGGGGACCAATTTTTGTCATAAACTTATATACCTAAGTGGTGGTCCAAGAAAAATGTCAAATCGTGTATTGGCTAAAATCCCTTTGCAGTCTTTTCGTGTCTGATTTTTAAAATCTTTTGTGTCTGATCGATATATATGTCTGAACCCTGTTCCCTGACGTTACCCATTGAATATATGACACTTTTGTTTCTTGTTGGAAACAAAAAGGTTTGGGAGATGAAATTGGCTAAATTCACAGACAACAAATTAAATGTTAATCTCGATTTGAGGATGAGATGTTGTCTGTGTTATTAGTGCTGATTGCAACTTCTGCTGTAATTCAGAACAAGATAATTGAAAATAGCAAGAAGTAATTTCTTTTATTTTATTTTGTGCATTTCTATCCTAAATATTAATGTAATGATGCTTAACAAAAATTTGATTTTTGAAATATAAAACCAAACCAAAAAACCAACAACTTTTTGTCTTTTGTTAACAAACCTCGTGCACGTACAACTGCTGCATACTGTTATACAAGGAATCACCCTTTCATGAAAAGAATTCATATTGATTACAATTAAATTAAATGGATGTGACTATGAAAGGCAAAATGTAATTAACCAGTCCCGTACACAAAATTTTTGTATTGGACGAGGTCGGGAACATACATGATGTACATATATCTATGTCTTTAGAGTATTCATATCAGATTACCTAAACATATACCTGTATATAAAATAGGAAACGATTATAAAGAACTTGTCAAAATATAGCTTTATATTAGATTACCTAGAGGTTCCATATTTTAGAGGACATGAAGAGTTGTTACCTACATCTAAAGAACCACTATTCACTTCCCTAAACATAAAATAATATTTTTTATTACTTTACTCTCTCTCTCCTCACTTTTTCTCTCCATTCTCTCTCCTCTCTCTCTCTCTCTCTCTCAGGCAACATCTCTTATTCCCTAGATCATGAAATCAAGCCCAATAAATAGTTAAATTTCTCCAATTTTTAATAACATTAATTTATTACTTTAAATAACATTAATTGATTAATATTAAATATAATTAATCTATTGTTAAAATATAATTAATTTATTATTTTAAATAGAAGTAATTTATATTATAGAATAAACAAAGGAAATAGAGAGAATTATTATTTTAATGTAGTAGAGAATATTATAGGTAATCTGATGCAGAGTTGATTGAATATGAAATCTGTAAAATAGGGGAAAGTAGCATTTTATCCGTATTTTAAGGGATCTATTAAGGGAAACTGATGTAGGTGATCTTTCATAATTTGTGAACTGTGACTTCTATAAATTGAACTTACTGCTTAGGGTGGTATGTGCAATGTTCATGATGAATTGTTAGTCTTGACTGTCCAACTGCATTATTCCTGAGAACCATGAATAATTCAGATGACACTCATATGTGTGATATCTCATAGAGGTCTCGAGTTCAATCCTCTCCATCCCATCCCCTATATTTAAAAAAAAAAAAAACTGCATAATATATGTCTGAAATTGGTTTATTAGTCGCTTTCGCTTTTCTCCATAATCAAGTGAATCCCGGGACGTAAAAGGAAATTTGAAAGACATGCATGCAACCAACTAATTAAACCAATACCAACTGTTACTTCAAACACCTTTATCCATGCAAAGTACTCTTATCGGAATCACACACAACTCATTCCCTTTACCATCTCCCCCTCGTGTGCCTACTTTAAACATAGCTTGCGTTGAATATATTTCTTTTACTTATTGTTTTAACTTGATTAAAATAAAAAATTTATGTATTTGTCTTGGGACTTAATTGTGAACCGAAAAGTTCATATTAATGAAACTCTTGTAGTAAATATAATTTATATCAAAGCGTAAATTAGGGAGTTTTTTTTTTATAGTTTATTAGCAAAATAATGCTCATCCAAAGTCTTAGCAAATAACATTCCACGCTATTCCGAGTAGGCGAGTAGCATCATTAGTACATGAATTTTACAATGATGCTACTCCCGCAATTGGGAGTAGCGTAATTATTTTTTTTAAGCGACTTTGTTCGATGACGCTACTATCAATAGCATATTATTAGTGTCAACGCTAGGGAAAGCATAGTTATTAAAACGTTGATATCAATGATGCTGTTGTGATCAACGTCATTAATTAGTTTATAAGGGTTGTGAACAACGCCATTAACATAAACACACTTGCTCACTCAACAAATATCTCAAGTCTTAAATTAGGGGATTGAGTCTCATATATATTTGGGTATTTCCGTCATATATTTGTGTGTTTGGGGTTGGAGTGGGTGGGTACGATCAAGATCATCTTAAATTCACTGGGACCAACCGATCACCATCATCGATCATCACCACCAGCTCTCCAACTCCATCATATCTTATTGCATTCAATTTTTCAACGTTTCGAATTACCCACTGATACATTCTTTAAGCTTTTTCCCTAGTTGTTAAAAGAAAAATTGAAGGATCCAACTAATTAATTAACCAAAAATCTCACTTGCTCTTCCTGTATTAATTTTTTTTTTTGTCTTCTTATGCATATTTGATTAATGAATGGAATATTAGGAAATAAAACAGGGCAGGTCAACCTTAAATTAAAAAAATAAAATAAAAAAATCTTAGTTGTGTTGTACTTTAATATTCTTTATAAAGAAGTTTCAGTCTTCTCTTTTTATTAGCTTCATAAAGGAGGAGTTCTAAGGTTAGGGCAAATGCAATGGTGAAGTGGTATTGGGCCAACAAAGATGTTGTCTTTTGCTGATGTGGCTGTATTGTAAAATGTGTTTTGCTTATGTGGCTGTATTGGGATAAGTGTTTTGCTGATGTGGATGTATTGATATTTAATGTTTTGGTGTAGTTTTGTTGTGGATAATATGGAGGAATGGAATGTTGTTGGGTTGGGTGGAAAGAGAAAGTGTGTGGGAAGAAAAAGTGTATAGAAATTTGTGTTTTGCTGATGTGGCTGTATTAGAATACGTGTTTGACTTGACTTTTTGTGTAATAGAGGTGGGACCGGGCCAACAAAAATGTTGGCCCAGTAAATTGTTTCTTATTGCATTTGCCCTTAAGGGAATCTTATTTAATGTTAGATGGGATTGGCCAGAAAAACAATAAAGAAATTGTTTTATAATTTTTAATTTTCTTATTCAATACAATTTATAATTTATACTTGAAAATTGAAAGGACCCTTCACATGTGGAAACAGGGGAAGGAGAGTACGCTTCTTTTGTCACATTCAATCTCTCCATTTTTCTTCTATTGCAGGTGAGGAAGAAGGCTACTAAGAACTAACCCACCCGTCTGTCTTTCTTTATTTCTTCTTCAAATTTCTTGGTGGGATTTGATTTTTCTGAGATGAGGAGCATAGCAACTTGTTACAGTGAACACGCCATTAAAGTGTCGGATTCGTATTGTTCAGGCCCTTCAAGTCAGGCGATTCAAACACCAAGCCTAATCCCTTCTGTCGCAGATTCAGTTATATGTATATACAAGGCCAAACTCGCCGAATCAAAAGATCTTCTGATCACAGTCACTTGGTGCAGCAACTTCATAGGCCAAGGCCTGATTGTTAAGATTGGAGATGCCAATTCACACCAACTACGAATCAAAAAGGGCACACAAGCATTCCAATATCTCAATTTCAATGTTCAAGTGTTTTGGGATCTGTCTGCAGCATGTTATGATCCAGGACCGGAGCCAATTAACGGGTTTTACGTGGTTGTTTTGGTGGATTCAGAGCTTGTTCTGTTTCTTGGAGACATGGAGAAAGAAGTTGTGAAGATTTGGAAGAAAGAGTTACCAGTACGTAAATTGGTGTCTCGAAGTGAGCATTTTTCAGGTAACACTGTATATTCAACGAGGGCGCAATTCTGTGACACAGGAACAGCTCATGATATATTGATCAAGTGCATTGGAGAAGATGACAGATCAAAGAACCCTGTACTCGCTGTGTCAATTGATGACAAGAAGATTTTTCAAGTAAAGAAATTGAGATGGAATTTCAGAGGGAATCGGACAATTTTTCTTGATGGGTTATTGGTAGATATGATGTGGGATGTTCATGACTGGTTTTTCAAGCAAGAATCAGGGTTCGCTGTTTTCATGTTCAGAACCAGAAGTGGGTTCGATAGCAGGCTCTGGTTGGAGGAGAAGAATTCGGAGAAGAAGGAGCAAGAGAAACCTGAGTTCTCCTTGTTGATATGTGCTTGTAAGAATCCAGACTGATTTACTATTTTTGGGATAATTCTGATTACAGGAAAATTATACTTCCGGGAATGGGTTTTAATTTCTGGAATCTAAATGAATTGTACATGTCAATATTAATGGATCTATTTTGTTTTCTATCATTTACGTTTACGTGTAGAGAGGCAGATGCCAATCCTCTGTTTTTAACTTGTTTGATCTGGTTCTGATTGGTGTGTATTCCTTAATTTGGATATGTGTATTAATTGGCAGTTGGAATATCGCTGGTGTTCTAAAAGAGGTAACGTACAGTGAGCTGAGTAACATTTATGAATTCTGGCTTCGATTTATTGAGAATGCTTGATCTTATGGTAAAATGCAGATGAGAGTTTTCAGTTTTGTTCTTGAATCCAAAGGAGCAGGCAGCAGCTCCTGCGGAAAATGAAGCTGCTGTTTCTGGCATTCTGGAATTAGTAAAAAAGGTCAAATTGACCAATTCTGGGTCCCATCCATGGGGGAGGGCAGAGGCCTAAGGTTTTGTTCACGTCAAGAAAGGCTTGGTCACATGCACTCTTTTTAGGAATCACAGTTTGGAACAAAAGCCAAAGAAGCAGAGCCGTGTCGTTCAAACCAGCTTTTAAAACACAACAACAACACAGATATCAGATATGCTTGTCCTAGGGATGACAGTCTTTATGAGGACAGAAAAAGCCAAAGAAGCAGAGCCGTGTCTTGCTTCCAGTAGTCGGAGGCCTGCTTCAACCAGCCCGGAGACTAGAGAATATATGGTTTATTCCGGAGCCCATTCGGTTATGTGACACTGATCCATTTAATTCTGGGACCCTGTTTGTCTGTTGAGTAATCCAACAGAACTTCAAAATATAACCTTCATTTTACACCAAATCCATGTGACCCGTAAAATAATTATTGATTATAAATATGCTATAAGACTTACTTGACATTCAATACTTCACATTGATTGGGGTGAAATAGGGTCATATTTTGTGCGTCATGTGAAATGTGGATTGATGCTTCCCTGGACAATAGACATGACATTGGCTAAGGCCCAGTTCTACCAGGGCGGACAGAGAGGCCCGGTTTGTTACCAACTAGTTGGGTATGTTGGACTCTACAGTTCTAGACTTCTAGTACAAGATCCATTAGATCTGTTGCGAGAATAACGGATCCAAATACTAGATGTCTGCCCACTGATAAGTAGAAAGAAACAGATTAATATGTGCTCCTAACAAAAGCTAATAATCTTCAATATTGCAAACTGAACAACATAAGAGGTAATTTTGAGAATTAGTGATAGCCCAGTGGTAATGTACATTTAAAAACCATGACCTAATCGGCTGGTGTCGGTGTCGCTCTCGGGTTTTACTCTCCACCCCGCATTCACATGAAGATTTGTTTGATATTTCTTTTTCACGAAGTTTATTGACAATTTGACCCTTCCTCCCCACGTTTTCACGGTAGATGGTTTTGACTTTTGAAAGGTTTTTGGGATAAATATTACAAAGGCCCTTTAAATTACGAAAAATGCTCAATTCAACCCTCTTATCTTTTTTTCATGTCAAATGAGTCTTTCAACGTCTAACTAATGGGTCAATTAAGCCCTTGAGTCATTATTTTGTTAAAACATTGCTGACGTGTTATTCTGTTAAAACATTGCTGATATGGTTGTTAAGTGCTAACGTGAATTCTTTATTTTTAAATCAATTTCCACGTATACAAAAAACAAAAATCATTTATACAAAAAACCCTAATTTTTATCAGATCTAAAAGACTCCATCGACGACCTCACTCCGGTGATCAAATCGATCAAGCTAGTGGAAATCGAGATCCAACCGAATGACTTATCAACGCTGGTAGTCTCCAGTACGACCCAAAGCAGCGCATCTGGAAAGAGCCCGACGAGATGCGACCCAATTTTTCTGACTTGAATCCCCAATTTCATTCTTTAATTAATCCATACAGATGCATATGAACACCCAGTATAATAATGAACGTAATCTACAGCATGCACCAATTAAACACAAACCTTTTTGGTCTTCCACCATTGATCTCTGCAACTTCGGCCCTCCATAAGCGGACATGGCCGGCTCGCGTCCAGTCGAGCCCACGACTTCCCTTTCCCATTCCAATGTAACACTCACCGGACCTGGATACAAATCCCTGCACAAACCCCTAAACATTGAAGAAGAATGGGTTTGTTGTTGGTGGTGATGTGGTGACGACGACTGGGTGTTGAAGAAGATTGGTTTTGTTTTGTTTTGTTTTTTTTTTAATTTCTAAAATTCCATATCAGCTAATACACGTAATTTGTAATTTTTAATACACGTCAGAAAATTAAGTCCACATCAATTATTTTTAACAGCAAATTGACGAAAGGGCAAACGTGGACCGTTTATGGAAGTAGAAGGGTTGATTTGGCACGAATAAAACACGAGGGCTCAATTGACCCTTTTTTATAAGTTCAATGACTTCTGTGATACTTATCCCAAGGTTTTTAGAGTGTGTATAGAGTGAGGGATTCGGGAAACGGAAGCAAATGAGAGAGAAAAAGTAAGAGAAAATGAGTAATAGTACTTTTTCTATTTCATGTTAAAATATTATATACAAAGTTAAAATATTTTTTAATTCATAAATAGTTTAATTAGTTCTTCATTTCCTTCAAAATAACTCTATTTTGTGAGGAAGATTTAATGAAATCTTTCAAATCCCCTCAAATATTTCCTCTTAATTTTTTATAAACTATCAAAATGAAAGAATTAGAAGGAAAATTTTCATTTCTTTTCTCTTCCATTCAAGGGTAAAATAGGTTTTTTACCATATTTTCTTGGAAATTGTTGGGCCCAATGGGCCGTTAACGAAGAGCCGGGAAAACCAGTTCGACACTTGGACAGAAAAGGTGAAAGGAGTTGAAAAAATCCAGAAAGAAACGTGAAGTTCGACGTTACGTGCAGAAAAAGCCTAAGTGTGAAGCGACAATCGCGAACTGCCCTTTCTTGTAATACCCACCCCCACAATATAAAGTTATAAACCCTTGGGTTCTCATCTCTCTCAAACCCGTCTGTATTCGTCTCTTTCACTTTACTTCGAAATCTATATCTACTCTGCTCTCGCTCTATTTAATCAGTCAATCATGTCTTCCTTCAAGGGCAAATACGCCGGTAATCTACTTTTGTTGACGTCTTTTATTGTATTGATTTGGATTTGTATAAGTTTGATTTAGCATTTCTTCTTCTGTGTTGGATTGGATCGAATCATTGGAACCTTGTTTTGGTACTAGATCAGTGAAATTTTAGGGGTTTTTTCGTTCAAATAGATGTTACTTTATGAGATCTGTAATCTACGGGCAACGACCGTTGTATTCTACTTACATATGTCTTCTTGTCCCTTTAGATTTATTGATCTTGTAAATCGTTGAAGGTATCAGGGAATGTGCTGCGATTTTGTTTATTTTGTTATCTTCAGTGATGTAATATCTGATATCAGATTTTTTTTGTCTCTATCGATCAAACCAGATCCGTCTATCTGCACAGATAGCGTGTTTGCTTAGATCTATTTACCGGTAGCTTAGGTTCTTTAATTGAATGAATTTTAGCTGGCTTTGCTGTAAAATAAATGTTTTGGCTTTTCCTGTGCATAAATGAATTAATTTTAAAGAGTTTTAGTGGTATTGTGATTTTAATATTTGGAATGAATCCATGCGAGACATTTATTTGTATTACAGACTCTGGAATTAGTCTACTTCATATGGGTTACCTCAAGGAGAAAGCAAAATGTCTGGAGATTATTTGATACTGTGTGTTTTTTTTTCATACTGTATTGAACTACTTGTCTAATTGACTTTTCTTTTTATCGTATTTATTCCGTGCACGTGTTTATAAATAAACCGAGATATTCTCTTATTTTATATTCAATCCAAGTTACTTTGTCTATGTTGGATGATCTAATTTCTCATATTGTCTATGGTCTTTATTTAATCATTTTAGTTCTGGTAGATTTGATTCATAATGAAATACTGTATTTTGATATTATACTTAGCTGAATTAATGTGGAATGTTGAGTAGCTGTTAATTTTTTTAATGTAGATCTTTTATATAGAGATAGGTTGCTAAGATCTTTTTCTTTTATGTTAGTTTTTTCCTTGCGTGCTTTCTAGCTTGCATTTTAGGTCTTTCAAGTTTCCCATGGTTGTATTTCTCCTGATTTTCTAGGTGTTTTGTTAGCTGTCATCTCTTTTATTTTTTTATTTCTGATATTGTGAATGCTGCTTAGCATAAGGAAAAATTGAATAGATTTTTGTATTTGTTTATGGGTTCTGTTTTTCCCCCTATTAATCGAATGTATTTTTCTTTTTCTTTAGATGAGCTCATTGCCAATGCTGCCTACATTGGCACTCCTGGTAAGGGAATTCTTGCTGCTGATGAATCAACTGGGACAATCGGAAAGCGTCTGGCAAGCATCAACGTTGAGAATGTTGAAACAAACAGGCGTGCTCTTCGTGAGCTCCTATTCACCGCCCCTGGTGCTCTCCCATGCCTCAGTGGTGTCATCCTCTTCGAGGAAACCCTGTACCAGAAGACTGCAGCAGGTATTTTGATAGGATGCATATTGTATTTTTCATACTTTTTTTTAATTATCCCATTATTTGTGGATGGTAGAGGCTTACCTGATGTTTTATTGGCTATAGAGATTTTTTTGGCCTTTTATTCCCCCTAAATAATTCAAAGCAAGTTTGATAAAATCTTGATTATACTGTGTAGGCAAGCCCTTTGTTGATGTGTTGAAGGAAAGTGGAGTGCTACCTGGTATTAAGGTTGACAAGGGCACTGTTGAGCTTGCTGGAACCAACGGTGAGACAACAACTCAAGGTCTTGATGGCCTTGCTCAGCGTTGCCAGAAGTACTATGAAGCTGGTGCTCGGTTTGCCAAGTGGCGTGCTGTGTTGAAGATTGCTCCAACTGAGCCATCTCAGCTGGCTATCAATGAGAATGCCAACGGGTTGGCTAGATATGCTATCATCTGCCAGGAGAATGGTCTTGTTCCAATTGTTGAGCCTGAGATCCTGGTTGATGGTCCCCATAGCATTGAGAAGTGTGCTGATGTAACCGAGCGTGTGCTCGCTGCATGTTATAAGGCTTTGAATGATCACCATGTCCTGCTTGAGGGTACTCTGTTGAAGCCCAACATGGTTACCCCTGGATCAGAGGCCCATAAGGTTGCACCTGAGGTGATTGCTGAGCACACAGTGCGGGCTTTACAGCGCACTGTCCCTGCTGCAGTTCCCGCCATTGTTTTCTTGTCTGGTGGGCAGAGCGAGGAAGAGGCTACCATCAACCTCAATGCCATGAACAAGCTTAAGGGGAAGAAGCCATGGAGTCTTTCCTTCTCATTTGGACGTGCCCTTCAGCAGAGTACTCTCAAGGCTTGGGCTGGCAAGGAAGAGAATGTGAAGGCGGCTCAAGCTGCACTCCTTGCCAGGTGCAAAGCCAACTCTGAGGCAACCCTTGGCACCTACAAGGGTGATGCTCAGCTTGGTGAGGGTGCCTCTGAAAGCCTCCATGTCAAGGACTACAAATACTAGAAAGTGCCAGCTTTTTGGTCAGTTTTTGTTTATGTTTTGCGGAGAAAATTATGTTGTCTTACTCTCAGGCATAGTTTTAGATTATATTCTTTATCTTTCCTAGCGGAATTTATGATGGAGAGAGGAATAAAGCTTGAGGTGTTTGAACTTTGAACTGGTTTTGGTCAATGCTTTGTATGTTTGTCCTCGTTCCTCCTAGTTGAGATTCAGGACTTCCTTTTGGATTATGTTTTCTCGTCTTTCCTTGGATAAGTTTTTATTCCACTGCACTTTTGCAACCTCAGTCCACTGCCTCAATTCTCCTTTTAATTCATTTCCTGATTTTTTGTCATAATTAGTTTTCCTTCTGCTTTTAAGGTTTGTTTTCTTTCAAATTCTCCCCCATTGAAATTGATCTTTCTGGGTGTGCAATGAAGTTTGAAAATCTCTATGGTAAAGGAAATCGGGTGTTGTTTCTCTTGGATGAACGTGGATGATAATTGGCAGAGGAAGAGGAGGTAGAAGACCTCTTTATTCCTGGGAATTGGTCACTCTGCCAAATGGAGGATGTTATTAATACCATTGATCCGATGGTGAATAGAAAGGAGGATTTAATTTGGAAATACTCTCGTACTGGGAAATGTACTGTGAAGTCTTATTATTGTGAGAAAGATGTTGAATCAAACGGACCCTAAGACTACTAAGACAACACAGTGCGGCCGGCCTCAAAATGGCAACACGCCAACACACTTACATGGCATTCCATAGCTTCCCAAGCGATGAATTCTCGTACGATTTATGAAGGCTAATTTGGGTGCTTAAAAAAACTTTACAGCTAAGTTCCTCCAAATATAAAGTGAAGTGTTTGGGATTTTTGTTTTGGGTCCGCCGATGTTCTTTCATAATTAGGCAGTTATCATTCCTTTTTAGATATCGTGGGGACAGCACAAAGCCCACAAACAAAACAAATACATACAAGACAGAGATTTTATGCTCACTGTTTTATTGCAACACCAACCCCACATCTAATCCAAACATTATCGCCCACTATCATCACTCACTTCACTCATGTCTCGTGGGTTGTCTTTTGTACGGAATTTCTCTCGTTAGAATTGCTTCCTATTTCTGGTCAAACTACCTATACATATAGTTGTGGAATTTTGTAATTTCTAATTGCATAGAGTTTGCCACAACACACATTTGCTTGCTCACTATTAAACTTCTGTTGGATATGACAAATAAAGAGCGACTTGTAGTGGATTACTACTGGGTAGAACACATCAGGCAGTTTATAGTTTGGCTGCGTAGAACGCCGTCCAACCCAGATATCCAACATAAGAGCTGGCTTACACCCCAAATATGTGAAGAACGCAATTCATCAAACAGCTGGTCTGCAATCTTTCAGTACTCCGAATCCAAATCCCTCCCTCGAAAATCCTCTCCCCATAAATGGCTTCTCTTCTCTCCCACTCCAATCCCATCACCAATCTTCCAGCCATTCTTTTGATTTCACACAAAAGTAACATTAATTTTTCCAAAACATTATGCAATCCTCAAAAAGTATTAGTTCTAGCAGCGGCAGCAATGTCTCTGTCACTTCTGGTGGCCCTGCTCGGGCTTCAGGGCGCCACTCGATTTATCGGGGAGTCAGGCGTAGAAGTGGAAAATGGGTGTCGGAAATCCGGGAACCCAGAAAGCCTACTAGAATCTGGTTAGGAACATTTCCTACCCCTGAAATGGCGGCAGTTGCCTACGATGTGGCGGCACTGGCACTCAAAGGGCCGGAAGCTGAGCTTAATCTGCCAGATGTGGCGGCTTCTTTGCCCGTACCTGCCTCCACGTCTCCCCACGATATACAAGCGGCTGCTGCCTATGCTGCAGCGGCTTTTGGGGCGGCGAATGATGCTTTGGGGATTCAGAGTAATCAAATGGAAGGAAATGAAACAGTAGTGCTGCAACCTGATCAAATGCCAAGAAATGTGGATAATATGTTTGTTGATGAGGATCTGATATTTGATATGCCTAATGTTCTTGTGAACATGGCAGAAGGGATGCTTCTTAGCCCGCCTCGATTGGGGAGTTTTGATTACGATGATGATTATGCTGCTGGTAGTGGCGGTGCTGGAAGCGGCGGAGATCATAATCTCTGGAAATTCCCATGATATCCAACTAAATCAAAAATAAATCAATAAATGATAACATTCATGTAAAAAATCGAAACCCAATAAATATATAATCTACCTAATACCTATAATCTATGGCATCAGAAATAAAAATTTGTATGATATTGTCTTGCATTGAAGGCCCAAATGCAAGAGTTCCATTGGATGCCCACTCTTTTTTTTTTTCTTTTTTTTTTTCAATATTGTACAGAGGACCCTTTGGCTTTCATATGCAATTTGGTGTTTACTTGTTGAGACTTTAATCTTTTGGGGTGAAAATATTTCTGAGCTTCAATATCTTGAATCTAAGTTAAATCATTGTGTATAGCTCCACATTGGATTGATATACTGAGTGGTATATAAACAAATGTTCGGTTCCTCTCTTAAGATGCGTTTTCTAGACATAAATATTTCAAAGACAGTCTAAGAGAACAAATTCGTGAGGAATTTTGTCCATAGCGGAAAATATCACTTTGATCCGTCATTGTTGCTAATTGAATTAAGCACTGAACAATGACCAAACAAATTGCATATGATGCTGCTTAATGGGCACAGTCAATGAAAGTGATAATTAAAGGTGATTTTAAGAGCCAACGAAAAATAAAAGGCTTAAAAGCACAATAATAATTACCTAGATTGACTGTGCTTAATTGAGATGAGTTATGGCTGATACTATTCATGACTATATATGACATCGGCTCTCAAATTTATTAATGCCCTTTATCCATCTCAAGGATGTATAATCAACAATCAAACAACCAAAACCCAATTGTCCCACCTGTGATTTTTTTTTTCATAATGAGGAGCAGAATTTGAATCCTGATCATCAGGATGATAAACATCATTATTACTACTTCAACTAGTGGTTGGGTGTACCTATGACATTCTGTTAAATTTATAGTAGTTGATTAACACACACATACATACATATATATATTGTGGTCTTATGACTCGTTTGTTTCATGGATTACTCTCTTTTTGGGAGCAAAGGAGGATTCCTCATTCGGGGGAATCCAACTTTCCTTTGAATTCTATATTATAAGGATTTCATCTACCAAACATATAAATTTTGAATAAATAGTAAAAGGTAAATTATTATTTCTGAAAAAGCGGAATTCCGCAAACCAAATGAGACATGATAATCCAATCTTATTGTCGCAATGATTATATTTCTTTTAACCTAGTCCCCATCCCTCTTGATACGTTAATTAAGTTCAGACCCTAAAAAAAGCTACAGTAGCACAAAATTAACTAAATAATCAAGTTTATTCTCCCTCTACTCCTGTACAAATTTGGGCATTAAAAACAAAATTGCGCCGGATATTGCTACTTTATTTGCTGGCCCAGCCCAAATTAAAAACAAAGGGCCAGATTTACGGACTCCACAACATTGGGCCACCCGGTTGATTGTATGGGCTAGATGGGCCGCGGTAGCAGAAAGACCGGAAAAACATTGGGCCATGTTTTAACGGGCCAGCAAGGGTCATCATTGTAATTTGAATTACCAGACTAGCCAATATTGAGCCAGCCAGCCTGTTGATTGGGTGGGCTGGACGGACCACCGCAACAAAAAGAAATGGACAAGACATTTTTGCCTTGCC
Source organism: Tripterygium wilfordii (assembly GCF_013401445.1). Taxonomy (NCBI): domain Eukaryota; kingdom Viridiplantae; phylum Streptophyta; class Magnoliopsida; order Celastrales; family Celastraceae; genus Tripterygium; species Tripterygium wilfordii. Next base: position 2,311,522 of record NC_052244.1, on the reverse strand, counting down.
GTTTTCACAGGGCCAGCCCATTTTGGCGCGTGTAGTTCTACAAAGTGGGCTCAGCCCTAGCCAACCATTCAACAACCAACATTCGTTCACATCAAGATAACGAGGACTGTAGTGCTGTGGGTTTATCTATCTTATCTACCTTTGTCATTCCATTTTTTACGAATGGGCAAAAAATAAATATGCTGCCTGTGCCTGGGACGTGATGTCCAGTAACCATGGTTAGAGTTGAGGGATATTTCAATAGATTTGGGTAATTAGTTAAATATATCCATTTTGATGTATATCTGCAAACATCAAAGCTCTTAACGACACTTCATTTTCAATTGTCATTCTTGTCAATTCGTAATAACTTTGCCATTAATTATTTTCAAAGGCAACTTAGCTAGAAATCACTGGAATGCTTGCATGTTAATTAAATAGAATATGACATATTGTCGGGTAGATGGGATAGATTAAGACTTTGCTATCAGTATTAACTCTGATTGAGAGTTTTAATCAATACAATAATAATATTAAATAAAGTTTTGGGTCCGAAAAGAAAACATTTTGGATTGCTTTTTACTGCTAGAGATCCTGACTCTTTCCGATTCAAGTATGGTTTGAATAAAGCCATGCAGCCGCCAAACAGTCTCAGAATGTAAGGTTTGAATTTCAGTTGGCATGCACGCATGGATGGTTGCATTTCAGTTGGACGACAAGTATATATGTGAGGAGATTGGAATGGTAGGAAATACCAATTCTTTCACAGCAATATGTTTTCGATTGGTTGATTACCAAGAGTTCATGACTTCATGGGATTGGAACCAATAGTTGGGCTGCCAAATTAGGGGAAAGTCTTAATGTCTTATCCTAATACACACAGAGGAATTGAATGTTAGGTATATATCTAAGCGTGATTGGCACGCCCTAGATTTCAGAATTGCTGGTAAGTGGTAAACGTACGTTCAATTAGGCCTTAAACCATTTGCCATAAATAATATTCATGACATTGAAACGAACGATATTTATTTAAAGAACCAGCAATTACAAAGAGTACTGGCATCAATCACAATAATGTTTACAAGGAAAAAAAAATTGAGGTTTAAATCTCATCAATCATGTATTGAACATAATTAAGTGGAAGAATTTGAAAACTCAGATTTACAGTTTAGGGTTCAATCAGCTAGGGTTTGTTAAATGTTAATGCTCTACTCCAGATCATTTACATTAATGTTAAGGTTTTGGTCATTTTTTTACTACGACAACCACCTCTCTTATGTCAATCGTCCGAACTTTAAACCGCTGTAGCTTAAGAGATAACTCCATTGCAGATCTGCAATTGCTAAGGCCGTGCACTAAACTTGAATCAACCATAGAACCCATATACACCAGTATTGCTTCAAAAATTGAATGCGGGCGAATTCGTCAAATAATTATTGTCTGAAAATCTGTCTTCAAATGTCTGATTAACACAAATTGATCCTTCTGAATTGGGCAAACGATGGAATTAAGATGGAACGAGAGAGCGATATATAGAGTTATGAATTTGTGAGTCTTCAGGAGGCATTGGAGTCAGCATATATATAGGTAAGGATTAGGAACTAAGTAGGAACCAACCGCATTTCAATCATTTTGATGCGGTCGTGGTCTTCTGGCGCGGAAGCTTGAATTAATCAATAATCAGCACTATCACTTGTTGACATTCTGTGAACAAGTCAAATTATAAAAATGGATTAGTACGATGAATTATTGTTTATGTTAAGGAGATATGAGCAGGGAGTTTATATGCATACAATTACACGCACAACTGTGAGCTTACGTGATTAACATACATATTTGTAACTCATATGGACCCAAAAGTTTAGACTATATGGTAGATTCTGGGTTCATTCAAATATATTGACCACTTAATTTTCTTATACATATATGTAACTTGAATGATCACATGTGAATTCCCAACAATTTATACATAGATATTCTTGCTCAAGTTGCGATGGTATTCCTCTCCAAGTAGGATTCAAAGTTTTCTATTTTCATTTGATCAATACAGCTAAGATTTAATTAATTGTTCAGATGCTTAAGGTTCGACTTTCAAAGGAAACAAGTTGCTCATAAATTATATGATTGCTAAATGACATGTTTTATGTGGCCTTTCTAGGGTTTGCTAGCTCAAATCCTTTGGCCACCTTATTCTTCTTCTAATTTTTTGTATTTTAATTCTGTGCATATCAACCAAAATTGTTATCGTTAAAAGTACATTACTTTGCAAGGTTGAAATCTAGTTGGAGATTATTGGAATTTGAACAAATGTTAAGTCGCCCAATATAGGCTTGACCCAATAGCATATACAATAGACGATCAATATCTTATTGTCACTTTTTTTTATGATCAAAAGTTTTTGCCTCTGTGAATAGAAATTATATGATCTTGAGTACTTGGATCAACCCACGTCGGTTTTGTTAAGTCCCACACTTGGTTGGGAGACAATAGATTACAGAGACCACACTTGGTTGGCATGCATGCATGGTAGAAAAAAATAAGTTTGAATTTCGGTTGGCATGCATGGTTGTATTTTTAGTTGGACGAGAAGTATGTGACAAGGTAGGAAATATCAATTCCTTTAGAGCGATATGTGCATGTTTTGTTGGCTGATTACCAAAGTTCACGACTTTTGGAAGCAGTAGTTATGCAAATTAGAATCACTTGGGTGATAATTAACCTAGTTGGTGAATCTCTCTGTGTTCAAATCGTACAAACTCGGGAATTTCGATCTGAGTTCGATTCCCATTGAAACAATACCTTTGTGACAACGCACTAGGTTTTTTTAAGTGGGAAAATTCTGTGTGCGCAGCTTGATAGACTGAGTTTAGAACCATTGGATATTCAAATGATAAGTTTGTATAGCATCGTTCTCGGTTAAAAAAAGTTTGGCAAATTAGGGCAAGCCTTATCCTAATGCACATAGAAATTGAATGTTATGTGTCTAAGCGTGATTGGCACGCCAGATATCTGCAGAATTGTTGGTAAACGTTCAATCAGGCCCTTAAACCACTTGCAATAATATTCATGATATTGAAAACGATATTCATTTTGTGATAGAACCAGCAAACCTAACAGTAGTACTATTGATAATTCAAACAGACTTACCTGAAAATGAATTTGTTAATTTGATATACATTATATTGGACTAATTCCCAAATTAGTGTCCACAACAAATGTATAAGCGGAAGAATTTGATATACATTGTCCACTTTCAATCTCATCACGTATTGAACATAAGTGGAAGAATTTGAAAACCCAGATTTACAGTTTAGGGTTTAATCAGCTAGGGTTTGTTAAATGTTAATGCTCTACTCCAGATCATTTACAATGTTAAGGTTTTGGTCATTTTTTTACTACAACAACCTCCCCTCCTAAGTCGAACGTCCGTACTTTAAACCGCTGTAGCTTAAGAGATAACTCCATTGTAGATCTGCCATTGCTAAGGCCGTGCACTAAACAAGATGCAGCCATTGAACTCATATATACCAGTATTGCTTCAAAAATCGAATGCGGGAGAATTCGTCAAATAATTGTCTGAAAATTTGTCTTCAAATGTCTGATTAACACAGATTGATCCTTCTGAATTTGGCAATAGATGGAATTAAGATGGAACGAGAGAGTGATATGAATTTGTGAGTCTTAAGGCATTAGAATCAGCATATATATATACAGGTAAGGATTAGGAACTAAGTAGGAAACAACAGTTGATTTTTGACCAAAAATAGGTTTATGAATGTTGTCCATAGTAGTACAGTACAAATTGTACGGAGTTGGGTCATTTTTGATGCGGTCGTGGTATTCTGACGCGGGTGCTTGAATCAATCAGCACTCTCACTTGTTGACATTCTTTGAACAAGTCAAATTATGAAAATGTATAAGTATGGTTGATGTGTCAAATATATACATACATTTACACATCCTTTACACATAAGTTCATCCCATTTTGAGTTGATTAAGGGTTGATATTGCCTAAGAAAACTATATTTGCATATTGTAGGTGC